>NC_050575.1:428272092-429009225 GCF_011100635.1 Trichosurus vulpecula | reverse complement strand
GCAATAATTATGTGAAAGAAAGTGACAATGATAAAACAATATACTAAAGTTTCTAGGATGAGGCTAAAACAGTTCTCGGGAAAATCGTATCTCTACAAAATTAGAAGGCTAACAAACTGAAAACAAACACAAGAGAGATTTTGAAAATTATAGAAGAAATAGATAAGCTGGAAACCAAAAATAACTGGAAATAAAAAACCATAATAAATAAAACTAAGAGCTGGTTCTTTGAAAATACTAATATAATTGACAAACCTTTAGCTAATCTTTTTTAAAAAGCAGAAAATCAAATCAGTAAAATAGCAAATGAACAAGAATAAATCACAACGAAACCAGAAGAAATAAAAAGAATGATCAGAATCTATTATGCAGTTATATGTTAACAAAACTGAGAATGATTCAATAAATATTTATGAAGCACCTACTACATGCCAGGCACTGTTCTAAGCACAAAAAAAGAGGCAAAAAACAGTCTTTGGCCTTGAGAGCTTGAGATCTAAGGAGGGAGAAAACATGGAAACAAAAATATTCAAAGCAAGTTACTTATAGGATAAATAGGAAATAATAAACAGTGGGAAAGAATTGGAATTAAGAGGGGTTGGGGAAGGCTTCCTGTAGAAGGTAGAAGTTAGAACGTAAAGGAAGGCATGCAGGTTAGTTGACTAAGCAGAGGAGGGAGAACGTTCCAGATATTGGAAACAGCCAGAGAGAATGCCTGGAGTGTCTTACTGGTAGAACAGCATCACTGGATCTATGGAAGAGTATGTGTCAGGGAGGGAGGTGTATGAAGACTTGAAAGGTAGGAGGGGCAGTTTGTAAAGGGCTTTGAAGGCCAAACAGAGCATTTTGTATTTGCTCCTGGAGGCAGAAGGGAACCTCTGGAGTTTATTGAATGGGGAGGTAACATGATCAGACGATCAGACCTGAGTTTTAGGAAGATGGAATGGAGGATGGATTGGAATGGTGGGGCAGGACCCCCCCCCTGCACCCCATTCCTACCCCCACCCCAGCAGCTATCACAATAGTTCCAGCCTGAGATGATGAAGGCCTGTGCCAGGCCGGGGGCAGTGTCAAAGAAGAGGAGGGGGAGTATTTGAGAGATGTTGCAAAGATTAAATCCATAGGTCTTGGCACAAAAGACAGAGAGGGATACCTTCAACAATATAAAATATCCTGTCAGAAGACCAGATAGAGATCTTAAATAACCCAATCTCAGAAAAGGAAATAGAACTAGGTGTAAAGAAACTACCAAAGGGAACAAAAACAAAACAAAACAAAACTCTGGATCCTGATGAATTCACAGGAGGTCTATCAGATTCAATTTTATAGATGAGATAACTGAGGTGCAGGTGACTTTCCCAAGGTCAAGCAGATAGTAAATGTCATGACCTCCCATTGGAGGTCATGACCTTGAAGGGCCCTGCCAGCTCTAAATCTATGTTCCTCTGATCATCCAACTCCAAATCCAGCCTTTCAATCCATGATCTCACTTTACCCTCTATGAAGAAAGTGCTTTGCCATCTTTAAAAGTGACACATCGGACGCTGAGTGCAGATGGCAGAGTAAAAGCAGGGACTTGCTTGAGCTCTCCCCCAAACCCCTCCCAATACCTGTAAAAAATGACTCTAAATAAATTCTAGAGCAGCGGAACCCACAAAATGACAGAGTGAAACAAATTTCCAGCCCAAGACAACCTAGAATGTTGACAGGAAAAGTCTATCACACCAGGCTGGGAGCAGAGCACAGTCCAGCATGGGCCGTGCCGGCAAAGATGGGGCTGGAGCAGGCCTCAGGGGACTGAATCACTGGCAGCTGTGGCAGTTTCCAGACTTCTCAACCCACAAACACCAAAGACAACTTAGAATGTCAGTAGAAAAGATCTGTTGGACCTAGGTAAGAAAGGAGCACAGTCCAGCCCCAGCCCTGCGTGGCAGTGGCAGCAGCAACAGCAGCTGCTTCTGGAGCTCTGTACCCACAGATGGTGGGGGGATCAAGGAACTGATCAGAGCAGGATTGAAGGGATCTCTTTGCTGGTGCTGAGGCAGGATTCCCTTGCTTTGCTTGTGCTTTGATCTGGGTTGCAGTCCTGGGTGGCGGTCCTGGGGTGAGGAGGAGCGCTGGCATGGCGGAGCTTTGTGGTGGCAGTGGAGAAGGAATCCTCCTCACAGCTGCAGGGCAGAAAAGAGTGTTTGTGATCACTCACAGACCAGAGCACAGGCCAGGAGAGGAGTAAACACCTCTCCTTTGATCATACACTCTTGGAAGAACTGAAAATTTACTGCCACCTAGAAGTATCTCTGAAAACAGCTGCACAAAACCCTTGAAGCTTGAGACAGTATATCCTCCATACTGGAAGCAGGGTCCTACCTTGACTAAGAGCTAAAAAGTTAAGTAATTGGCTGGGAAAATGAGCAAACAGTGGGAAAAAAAAACCTCAGACTATAAAGTGACATGTCAACATGAGTTCTGAAACAGCGTAACATGCAGAGTGGATGGAGAGTTGTCCTTAAAGTCAGTGAATCCTGGATTCAAATCCTGACTCTAATGTACTGACTGTGTCATCGAACCTCTCAGTGCCCAGGACAACCCTCTATGACCACAAGTTTCAGATGTGTTGATCTGACTGGTATAGAGTTTCCTCCCTGGGTTTCATATTGATGAGCTCATGAACCTAGTTCCTAACCCTATGACTACTAGTTTCATTTGCACAAGGCTCTGGGGCTTTTCTGTGTTGAATGGCACCCACATGGCTTCAAAGAATTCACTCCCTCCCACAAGATGAACAGCCCTTCTTATGCAAGTGTGTGCCCTAAAGGTGCAACACTTAATGCACTCTGGCTACCCACTGTAACCATCATCCTGTGGTTGTGGGAGAAGGGGTAATGTTTCCAGGAACCTCCCCTCACTGAGAACCACAGAGCCCTGGCTGGTAGCTGCTCCTCTGAGTGGAAGTCACACTTGATGAGACTGGTTTCACACTGCATAGAAGATGCCCTTGTGCAGGGCGATCCTGTTGACCCCCAGTGCAGGCTTCCCCTGACATCCCTTGAGTGATCTGCTGACCCAGAAATCTGGGACCTACAGAAACAGTAGGATTCTAACTGACCATTTTAATGGTTTCCAGCTTTCATTTTACCAAAGTAGCTGGCCATAGTTGGTAGAGAAAAAGCCTCAGAGCTAAGAAGGCCTGGGTTCAAATCCTAACTCTGACACATGCTGGCTGTGTGACCTGGAGCAAACACACCCTCTTAGTGCTCTAGACAATTATTTAAGATTATAAGTTACAAAAAAGGTGCCAACCAGCATTAGTAGAAAGAATTTCCTCATCTGAGAGTTCCCTGTAGCAATGAAATCCCAAATCCAGTCCGTACCCTATTTGGCATTTTACCCAGAAATCTTAGGAGCTAGCTACCTTCTCTATTTGGAAAGATCAATCGAGTTAATATATGTCAAAGGCAAATCTTAAAGTAAGGAAGGAGGGGAAAGGAGGAAGTATTTATATGGTACCTACTATGTGCCAGGCACTTGCTTTACAAATACGATGTCATTTGATCCTCACAAGAGCCCTGTGTGGTAGGTACTGATTTTTTTTTTCATTTTTATAGTTGAAGGAACTGAAGCAGATAGGAATTAAGTGACTTGCTCAGGGTCACACAACTAGTAAGTGTTCGAGACTGCATGTGGACTCAAGACTCCCTGACTCCAGGCCCAGGGCTCTATCCATTGCACCATTAGCCATTTGTATTATTATTTTGTGAAAGACGAGGGGAAAGGGATTGGGAAAACCCACCCAAATAGGGTCCAGTAAGCAACCGTTTCTACATATGTTCGAAAAGGAGCTGGGGAAAGGAATGTTTTGGTTCAACTTGACATAGAAGTTTGAACCTTGGATTGGGAGCTGGGGAGCCTGGGCTCTACTTTGGGATCCACCATGAACTAGCCATGAAACTTTGAGTAAGTCACTTTGCCTCTATGGAATTTTATTTCCTTATTTGTAATATGTTCCCTAACTAAATGGTCTCTGACCTTCCTTCCAACACACACACTCATTCTGTGAACCGAGAAATACCCCACCCAGGATGCCTGTTTCAAGCAATTTTCAATAAGTGTGCTTAACACTTGTGTTGGTAAGCAAAATGGGCTTCTTAGCACTTAGTTCAACAAGTACCCTTGAAGAGTTTGGCTTTGTTTCTTTTGAGTAATTCAGTGTATTTCATTGAATCTAAGTGCTAAGCCCCAGGCTCTAACCCCTATTAGGTGTTAACCCAACCTATGTGGATGTGAACCTCCCAGGGTCCTAAGGGGAAGGGCTAACTCAAGAGCCAATCATAGCTGCCTAAGTTCTGGTCATTCAGATGACATTCGATGACGTCTGAAGCCCTATAAGAAGAGAGGACAGAGCCATTTGCACAGGGCTATCACTCGGAATAGTGTTGATGTGGAGACTCCGGGCAGCTGTAGCTAAGGGCCCTCCAGCTTGTAACCTGGATGTTGAGACTTTGTTAAACTCTGGTAACTATGTATTGGGATTTGAATCAGACGAGGTCTGTCTGTTGATGTTTGTATTTTATTTGTATTTTATTCTGAAGTTCAGGGTGCTGGATTTTTTCCCCTAAACTAAGCGAATAATATTTGTGTTCTGAATTAAAGTAAGCTTGTCAACCCCTTTAACCTTGCTTTCCTTATTAAAGAAGATCAAAAGAACCTGTGCTTTTGCAGCGTGCTGGCAGCATTCTTGTTGTTGAGCTTTCACCCCCACAACAGCTGCTAGCTGGATTGTTGAAACAACACTAGAGTGATAACAGGCACCATTTAATCTCTGATGATACAGGGGACATTCCTGGAACATGAAATCCAGCAATCCAATCCACCAAACATATATTCAGCTTGTTTGCCTTATCAATGTTATAAGAGTGGAACAGGGGCATGACCAATGAGACCTTGGAGTACATGTTTTGGTGAGCTTTCTTTCATAAAGGCCAGTGAAAAGACCCAGCTTTCTACCTCTGTGACCCTCTCTGGAGCACTTACTGTCAGCCTTTTAGACTGGCCATCGAACTGGAACATGATATGTATACAAAAGACTCCCAAGGAAGCAACTCAGCCCTCTTTCATAAATGGCTGCATGGGAATGAGGAGGAAAGGACTTCTGTAAACCTCTGGGTAGAGAGAAAGAGAGCTGGAACCAGTAGCCTACTCTCCCTAAGTAAGTGAACATAAAGCCATGAGCCTGTGACCCTGCTGTTACGTCTGTCCCTATCACGTTTATTTTTTTTCCTGCAGTGGGTGGAGGAGTATTAGAGATGGAATGAACAAGGCTACAACTGTGAGTTTTGAAAGGTTGGGAGGATTAACTAGAGGTTCAGGGATGAGAGTCCATGCCAGCCCTAAGGAAGATGTGACCTCACCTAACAGTAAATCAGATTAGACAAGGTAAGATGCCACATTTCTGGAGCAACTTTGTCCATTGGTAATCCTGAATTTGGAAGTCATTTAAGTGCCTACTACATGCCAGGCACTAGGTTAAGTACTAAAAACTGAGTACTAAAAGTAAACTTGGCCAAGGTAAATGCTTTGTAGCAAACACTCTAAGTGGGAGCCCACTCTCCCCGGGGAACAAGCTTGTGTAAGTATGGTTTGGTGGAATAGTTTGTACTCCTGTTCTTGCAGTGTCTTCTCAGTAAATACCCCTCTGTAAAAGCTAATTGATGCTAATTGGTTAAACACACTAGGTTGCTAATTGCTAATGAATGATATTGGGGAGAACATCCTGGAATAGGAGCTTCAGCCAGTGACATTAGAAAAGATACTCCAAACCTCTCAGGGGCATCCCTAGAATGCTGAGGGAGAAATGCAGCAATCTCTATAGGGATCTGCCTCATTACTTGTTGTTTTTTCTTCATTCTCAAAGAGGATCAGGACATCAAGAAGGTGATGCCATGACATGCAAGTGAATTGGTTTTAAGTGAGGGAGGGCTATGCAAAGTCACCAGCCTCACTCTCTCCTCTGGAGGCATCTGGGTATAGTGGTGAGATATAGATCAGGATGACTGGAGATGGCCTTGGATGAAGTGCAAGACCTTGGCTTTTTTAAGCTAAGGTCTGTAACAGGTCTCAGTTTGACCAAGGCAACCAGTGATTAAGGCTAGGTGAGAAGGAGGCAGAGAATGGCCTCTTTATCTAGTGAAAAAAAAATCAATCTAGAAGGGAAAGACCCTTGGGGGTTTCTAGCCAAAACAGAAACAATTGCTACTTACATCCATTCTGAGTCAATTAGGGCCCAAACCATGAGGAAGTGGGCCTTGGCCTGGGATGTATAGTTGGCCAATCAATGAGAGCCAGAGGGATTTGGTTGTAAGCCTCAGTCCTTAAGAAAAAAAAAGTTTCAGGGATGTGGGTTAGTACAAGGACCAGCAGAGTTGATTAAAAACCATACCCATTTTAGAAATAAGGAAACTGAGTCTTAGGAAAGGTAAATAACTTGCCCATGGTCAACTTGCCCAGTTGTTATCTATTGAGTGACAGACACAAGATTCCTCTAAAATTTTCTCTTTTGAATTTTGAATTTAAGTAACATCTACTGTGAGCAGGGTACAATGCCAAGCACTAGAGATACAGAGACAACCTACTTTCAAGGAGTCTGCATTCTACCGGAAAGATCCAGTAACTGATGATTGGAGTAGGAGGGAGAGAGTGTTGACAACTAAGGGGATCAGGACAGGCTATAGCTCAGGGTCATAATTGTAACTGTCAGTGATGAGTAGACAAGAATGGAGTTAACAAGGACTAAAAGCCATATTTGAGCCAGCCAGATGGTATGGTGCATAGGCCACTGTGCCTGGAGGAAAGAAGACCTGAGTTTGAGTTCAGCCTCTGACATTTACTAGATGTGTCACCCTGGGCAACTGCTTCAGTTTCTTTGCTTGTAAAATTAGGACAACAACCTTACCTGCCTCCCAGGAATTTTGTGAGAATAAAAGAAAGGTGTATTAGTAAAATTTGCAAAACTAAAATATATGCATGCACTCGTTAGTATGAGTACTATCATTACCCCTCGTGATAGAGAAGAAGAGGGTTGAGAGGGACATTAGGACATATGATTAGAGATTTAATGGGGCCCTTAGAACAGAAAATGGCAGAGCACGGAGAACTCTCAGACCACTGCTTAGTGTGCTGCCCAAAATAAAGTATACATTTAGTAAATGTTTCCTTAGTCTATCACAGAGAGAGAGAGAAACAGGAGGTAGATAGATAGATGGATAGATAGATAGATAAACAGGAGATAGATAGACTAGATAAATAGACAGATATAGAGATAATATTTGAATACAATTGGTTTGCTTTGTAATACTATGTATTTTATTTTGTGCATTTGAAAACATCATTCTGAGGAGTCCAGAGACATCACCAGACAGTGCCAAAGGGGTTCCTGATATTAAAAAATGGTTGAGAATCCCTGCCTTAGAACATTACTGCTAGGAAAGCCCTTAAGGCATAGAATGTCACAGCTGGGAGGTCCCCCAGGACTTAGAATGTCACAGCTGGAATGACCCTTAGAACACAGAGTGTCAGAGCTAGGAGGGACCTAAAGAATTTTGAGTTCTTCTAATGCCAGAATTTATAACGCATTTCTATTTTCAAACCTCCAAGTGCTTTTGTACACAATGTTTTTGTCATTAAACCTCACGATATCTCTAAAAAGTAACCAAATGGGAAAATGAAAACAATAAAGAGACTCAGTGATCTCCCTGAGGATACACAGCCACACCCTTTCCATAAAACCCAAGGATGGAGCTGATGCCTGGGGAGCTGGAACTTCTCTCCAGGACTCCTGCAGAATGTTAGCCCAGGAAGGGTCCTCACTGGCTGTTTAGGCCAATTCATCTTTGGATTTAAATACCAGTTCTGCTATCTGTTACTGGTGTGACCTTGGGTGAGTAATTTATCTTCTCTGCACCTTCCTTCCTCCTCAGGAAACAGAGGGAGTTGGGCTACACACACGTTTTTGTTTTAGGTTTATGACACTAATATACAAATAAAAAGAGTAAATCCAAGTTTCTCTAAGGCTATAACTATAATCCTTTGGCGAGTTACACGAGTTACAACCAAGAACCGAACCCCCATCCCTCCCCAGGACTTTTCTGACTGAGTTGAAGCCCGAGACTGGGATGGAGCTACCCAGGTCAAACATTAAACAGCAGAATGCTTCTGAATTCGTTTGCATCAAATAAAGTGCTTTGGGGCTTTGGGTTGATTTCCTGGCAACATGCTCCTGCTGGGGATGAGAAGTCCTGGGGAAGAGCCTCCGAGGTATCATTGCAGCCGAGAAGGGTTGGGCTGGTTAAGTGGGAACATTCCACCGCAAGAACATGACTAAGAGAGTCTGGGAGGAATGAGCCCGGAGGCTCATTCTGGACCCACTGAGCCAGAAGATGGATGGCTGCATTGTGATTCAAGGCACGGGCCGGGCGTCGTTCGAGTCATCTCCAAATGACTGGCCTGAGTCTGTAGCTTGACATAGATGAGAAGCCCCAGGTTCAAAGTGGCATATATAAGATGGAGTCAACAGGCTGAACCCCAAACGTGCCTCTGTTAAAGCTGAGGTTTTGTTGTTATCGGGCTTTGGGGGCGAAAAAGGCAACAACTTTAATGTTGACTGGGTGCCTTCCCTCTAAGAGCACCTCCCATTCACACTCTGGAGACTGCTCTCTGCATTGTGTGAGGTAAATAAAATGAGAAGACTTCACAGGGAAGATATGTATAAATATATATGTATATCTATACTAAGAAATGTTTAAAAATCAAGAAATAGGGAAGTGAAAAAAAAAATTCTGAGGCTGTGAGAGTCTGATGGCTCAGCCTCTGGGAAAGTTTACCCTGAAACTTTTTGTTCTTTCTTCTGGTTCTGGTTTAAAGATTTGCTCAGTAAGAACAGGGTCATAATGACCTGTTTTTCTCTACTATAAAGAATGGAGAGGGTCTCCCCCTCCCCTTAGCCTATTCCCCTTCTTTAGATTTATAGATGTCACCTCAGTTGTAATCATTAACTAAGGAAATGGGAATGGGAATTCTGTGCCTCAGTTTCCTGGTTCTTTGTCTAGCTTTCATGCTCAGATTGTAAGCCCACCTCCCAGCCAATGGTGAGAAGGGTCAGGGGTGAGTGGGAATTCTCTCGTGTTAAGTATAATTATGGGTGCTTTGCCCCTTGTATTCTGCCTCCCTTGCTGGATTTGTTCTAGTGGGGATGCCCAATTCTCAAGAATCGAATAAAATTTATTTCTGTTCCCACCCTGAGATGGCTCCTTTTTATAAATTTAATTGGTGAGAGTCTTTCACCCCACACAGCATGTTATCTTCCCTATTCAAATGTGAGCTCCCTGAGAGCATGAATTTTGTTGTTTTTTTTTTTGTTTTTTTGCCTTTCTTTGTACCGTATCATTGAGCATGGGGCTCATCAGGCAGTAAGTGCCTAATGAACACTTGGTAACCAAATGTGCCAACCCTTGTTCCAGGAGATAAGGAGTGCCTGCCCTCAAAGAGATTATGTTTTATTAGAGGAAACGACATTTACACATATCATAGGATCATCAATTTAGACCTGGAAGGGAGCTTAGAAGCCATCTAGTTCAACCCTTCACTTAATGGATGAGAAAACTGAGGCTGAGAGAGGTTAAGTGAATAGAGCACTGAGGCTGGAGTCAGGAAGACCTGAGTTCAAATGTGACCTCAGATACATATTAGCTGTATGACCCTGGATAAATCACTTGACCTCTGTTTGCCTTAGTTTCCTCATCTATAAAATAGGACTCATAATAGCACCTCCCTCCCAGGGTTGTTGTGGGAATCAAATGAGAGAATTATAAAGCACTTAGTGTGCCTGACACATAGTAGGCACTACATAAATTTTAGCTATTAGGAAGTGGTAGAATCTAAATATGAACCCAGGTCACCTGACTCCAAATCCATCCCACTTTCCCCTACCAAAAAAAATATACAAAATGATGCAAAGTGATTTGAAGGAGAGAAAGTGAAAAGAGAAAAGAAACAGAGAGAGAGAGAGACAGACAGACAGAGAGAGAGAGAATGAGAGAGAGAGAGACAGAGAGAGAGAGAGTGAAAGAGAGAGAGACACAGAGAGAGAGAGAGAGAGAGAGAGAGAGAGAGAGAGTGAAAGAGAAAGAGAAAGGAGAGAGAGTAAAAGAGAGAGAAAGGGGGGAAGAGCCAAAGAGTAGTGGAGGGGTGTGTTGGTAAGCAAAATGGGCTCTTAGCACTTAGTTCAACAAGTGCCCTTGAAAAGTTTGGTTTGTTTCCTTTGAGTAATTCAGTGTATTTCATTGAGCCTTACTTGGTGCTAAGCCCCAGGCCCAAACCCCTATTAGGTGTAAAACCTATGTGGGTGTGGATTGCTAACTAAGGTGGGGCCTAAGGTGGGGCTGACTCAGGGGAGGGCTTGTTTACAAATGAGTTTGAGTGATAGGTTTGGGCATCAGAGGCTCTTAGACCATGTGGGTTTCAGTCACCTCTCTGTTTTAGGTCACGTGGGTGAGTCGCATGTGTGACTCACCCCTGACGATGAAAAAGATATAAAACCAGGGGTTGGCCTTCTCTTCTTTGGAGCTCTTACCCACAGCAGTGGTGGTGCAAGTGACCCTGGGCCAGCCCTTGTTCTGAGCTTCCGGGCTGAACCTAGATGTTGGTAACTATGAATTGTGTTGGGTCTGTCTGTTTAGGTCTCCCACTTGAGATGGTGTTAATGCAGAGACTCCTGGCAGCTATAGCTAAGGGCCCTCCAGCTTGTAACCTGGATGCTGAGACTTTGTTAAACTCTGGTAACTATGTATTGGGATTTGAATCAGACAAGGTCTGTCTGTTGATGTTTGTAATTTGTTTGTATTTGTTCTGAAGTTCAGGGTGCTGGCTTTTTCCCCTGAACTAAGCGAATGATATTTGTATGCTGAATTAAAGTAAGCTTGTCAACCTCTTCACGTAGCTTTCCTTAGTTAAGCAGATCAAAAGAACTTGTGCTTTTTCAGCGTGCTGGCAGCTTTCTGGGTGCTGGCTGTTGGTGGATCTTACACCCCCACAGAAGCTGCTAGCCAGATCGTTGAAACAAGGGGGAATCAGGAAAGGCCTCATAGGATGCAACAGCTGAGCTGCACTTCGAAGGCAGCAAAGGATCCTATGAGTGCCTGACATACAGTAAGCATTGAATAATTTTTTTAAAAATTCATTTCCATTCCTTCCTGAGGCTGTGTGACCCCAGGAAAGTCATTTAACTTCTCAACGATCCAGGGACATTTCTAATACCATAAGCTGCAGAGAAGGTTTTGATCTGCACTGATCAATGGGGTTGCCTATAGCTCCCTATACCCTTGGAATCCCAAGCTCAATCTTTTCTCCCCATCCCCATGTGCTGGCGACTGGGGGCACAAAGACAAAAATGAAGCAGACCCTGCCTTAAGGAAGCTTACATTCCACCTGGACAGATATTGTAAACATTTTTAAAAAGTAGATACAGGACAAAAGAAATAAATGTGAGAGAGGGAGACCATTGATGATTGGGCTTCAGGAGGAAGGAGATGCTTGATCCGGGGCTTCAAGGAAGAGGGTGACTCTATTCAATTCAATAAACATTTGTAAAGGGCCTACTATGTGCCAGGTACTGTACTAAGGACTGGGGATAAAAAAATAGGCAAAAGATAGTCCCTGCCCTCAAGGATCTTACAGTGTAACGGAGGAGAAGACAAACAAACAAATGGGTGAGAAAGCAAGCTCCATACGGGATAAATAGGAAATGATTAACAGAGGGAAGGCACTGGAATGAAGAAGGGTCAGGGAAGGCTTCCTGTAGGAGGTGAGATTTTAGCTGGGACTGAAAAGAAGCCACGGAGGTCAGTAGTTGGAGCAGAGGAGGGAGAGCATTCCAGGCATGGGAAACAGCCCGTTCAAAGTCATCAAGGGAGGAAATGAAACCCCAAATGAGGAGCGGAGTAGAGTGCAGGAAAGGGATGATCTATAACGAGACTGAAAAGACAACTTGTGGTCACATTGTGAAAGGTTTTAAAAGCCAAGCTGAGGAGCTGGGGTTTTATCTTCATGGCAATGCAAAGGCACTGAGCTTTGTTTAATCTGGAGTGACCTGATCCAATCTGTGCATAAGCAACATCCCTTTGGCTGCTATGCGGAGAAGGTGCTGGGGAGGGGAAAGAGCAGAGACGCAGGATCGGATGAGTGCATTGCAATCGTCTAGGTAACAAGTGACGAAGGCCTTTCTCTGGCCTTTGTGAGGATCACAGAATCATAGCTCCTCCATTTTAGAAGGAATCTAAGAGATCGTCAAGATCTCCGGTGGAAAGAACACTGAATACGGAGCCAGAGGCCCAAGATTCAAATCCTGTCATTGCCACCACGTAATCTTAGGTAGTCGGTTTGCCTCTCTGCAAGGATTAGAGTAAATGAGGGGTTTTTCACTGGGTTCTTTTGAGTCCTGGACCCAAGTCTGTCGAAGCTTATGGACTCACACTCAGACTAATGCATTTCAATGTATAGTGCAAAATACATAGGATCACACAGGAAACCAATTTTATTGAGATAGTTATCAACTTAAAAAAAAAAAGTTCATAGATCCCAGGTTAAGAACTCCTAGACCAAATGGGCCTAAGGCTGAAGTTTATGATCTGATGATGTCTATTTGGATCCCTTTTTCAGCTTCTTTAACAGATGTCCCTGCCTGATTGCCTGAGGTCCAATGAGGCTTAAATGAGAGAAGGTGAATGGTCCCAGAATGCCTCTACCAAGAGGCAGAGTGGTCCACTACTACCCAGCATGACCCAGCAAAGCTTTCATTTTTCATGAGATCTCAGCATCTCTGAGCTAGAAGGAAGACCAGAGGTCATCCAATCCAACCCCCAACTGCTACATATATCCCTACTTCGCAGTCCCCAACAGGAGGTCATCCACTCATCATTCTGTTCTCATTGTTGAAACTCTCCCTAAAATGTCTCAGTTGCATTTCCCACCTCAGTAAGTGGAATATTTTGGTTTGGTTTGACTGAATTGGTGATTTCATAGACTCATAGCCTTAGAGCTAGAAGGTACTTTAGAGGCCATCACCCTTCCTTTTACAGATGAGGAAACCAAGGCTTAGAGAGGTTAAATGGCTTGTCCATTCATATAGGGAACTCCCAGTAAGAAAATTCCTTCCACCAATGCAGACAAGTACCAGCTCAGCATGCTATAGTCTTAATAAGTTGTCTAGTGCACTGAGCTGTCCAGAATCTGGCTGTGGATCATGTAATCAGTCTATCTTAGAGGCAGGGCATGCATCTGGGTTTTCCTGACTTCAAGGTCTGCTCACTATCCACTATGCCATATGATTTCTCTGAATAGAGAAAACATTGACTGAAAATAATGGAATCTTCCCTTGATGATATCCTTGGAGACTCCTAGCTTGATGCCCCACAATTGGCAGTCTTTCCTGCTCTCCCAAGTTCCTCGTCTTTCTCCTCAAAGTATCTTACAATGTACTCACTTCCATATCATATGGAGAATTTCTCCATAGAATGCTAGGTCCTTGAATTTGGTGTCTGTGTTCCTGTGAACTAGCATTCATTTGATCATTCTTTCACCAACACTAGGAGAAGGAGTTTCCTCACCTGGGATTTCCCTTTACCAAGGAGATCATAGCTCCAGCCTCTTATCCCTTTGTAGCCTCAACACCAAACATGGTGCCTTCCAAGTAGTCCTTAACTAATGAATGCCTAATAGATTGGAAAGTTGAAGGTCACCCAGGACTAGGATTTGAACCCAGGCTCTCTTTCTCAGCTGCCCTACCTAGTTGTTTCAACAATCTGGCTAGCAGCTTCTGTGGGGGTGTAAGATCCACCCACAGCCAGCACCCAGAAAGCTGCCGGCATGCCGGGAAAGCAGAGGTTCTTTTGATCTGCTTTAATAACGAAAGCAAGCTTGAAGGGGTTGACAAGTTTACTTTAATCCAGCATACAGACAGCATTCACTTAGTTCAGGGGAAAAAGTCAGCACCCAGACCTTCAGAACAAAATATAAACAAATTACAAACATCAACAGACAGACCAAATACAGATTCGTAGTTACCAACATCTAGGTTCAGCCCGGGAGCTCAGAACAAGGGCTGGCCCAGGGTCACTTGCACCACCACTGCTGTGGGTAAGAGCTCCAAAGAACAGACAGCCAACTCCTGGTTTTTATATCTTTTTCAGCATCAGGGGTGAGTCACACATGCGACTCACCCACATGACCTAGAATCGTCACAGAGAGGGGGACTTAAACCCAGGTGGTCTAAAAGCCTCTGCTCTCCCAGACATGTAAACTAGGCCCTCTCTGGAGTTAGCCCCACCTTGGGCCCCACCTTAGTTGCCAATCCACACCCACTAAGGTTTTCCACCTAATAGGGGTTTGGGTCTGGGACGTAGCACCTAGTAAGACTCAATCAAAGACACTGAATTAATCAAAGGAAACAAAGGCCAAACTCTTCAAGGGCACTTGTTGAACTAAGTGCTAAGGAGCCCATTTTGATTACCAACACACTAGTCCCTCTTTTGTTTAGTTCTTTCTTCCTTCTGGCCTGAAGCGGCAACCTCCCACCTTAGTCCCACAAGGCTTCCCACACCCTCTCCCCAGCTGCCAACTCTACAACGAGCTCAGTTGTTCAACAAAGAAAATGCCAGAATGAGACACTTGTTTTCTTGGCTGATCAAAGGGGGAAAGCCAGCTGAAGATGAATGGCAACCACCTTCTGAATGTAATAAGGAAAGGTTCTCTCAGCCAAGAGCACAAATAGAGAAACCTCACTCCTACACTGAATCAAGGTCAGACTTGGGCATTATTCTTACTTTCTGCCTTTCCTGTGCTGAGC
Organism: Trichosurus vulpecula; assembly: GCF_011100635.1. Taxonomy (NCBI): domain Eukaryota; kingdom Metazoa; phylum Chordata; class Mammalia; order Diprotodontia; family Phalangeridae; genus Trichosurus; species Trichosurus vulpecula. Next base: position 428,994,332 of record NC_050575.1, on the reverse strand, counting down.
TAGGCTTTCCATAGGATTGGCGGTCACGGGGTTTCAATTCTATCCCACCTGGTCTCTTGGCTCATTACTGTAATACACTAGTGACTGGTAATTCTCATCTCATCAAAATCCCCCAAGAGGGATCTCGGAGCACTCAGCCCTGACCACAATAAGCATCCTGAAATCAACACTAAAAGCCCTTTGTCTGCTTCCTTGCAAAGAGAAGAAAATGCTGACCAAACAGGAATGAGAGAGATGAGTGAGCGGCAAGTTCCTGGAGGGCACTATGCCCACTTCTCAGGGACTACCCAGTCTACCCAAAGCCACAGAAGGAACCCAAGCCAGTCCCTGGCAAGGCTACCAGTAGGGGTCAATTCAATTTAACCCACATGTATTAGGGCCCTGTTCTTTGCCAGGCTCTGTGCCAAGCAATGGACTCCCACAGACAAAAGTGAGACAGTCCCTTCCTTTGACACGCCTGCATTTATAGCTCAAGGTGGCACCTCAAAGGCCATCTCCAATAACCCCCTCATTTTACAGATGAGGAAACCAAGGCATAAAAAGATGAAGTGATTTTGCCCCTGGTCCAATAGATGAGAAGCACATCAGAGGTTGGAGTTGAACCAAGGGCATCTGACTCTAGAGTAAATGCTCTTTACACTGCATGTTTTGCTTTATTTATCAGCAATTATTAATCTGCAAACTAAGTCACCATCCCCCATTATTCCTCCCCCTCCCTCCTCCCCTTGTAGTTCTCCTTTCTCTCCCTCCCTCCCATAATTAAAATGCAAGCTTTTGAGTTGAGAGTTGAGTTGAGTTCCTGAGAGCAAGAACACTCTTGTTTGCTTTAGATGTATTCTCAGCTCTTAGCACGGTGCGCTGGTGCTCAATAAATGTTCTGTGTATCTATCCGTCTAGCATACTGCCTTCCAGTAGGGAGTGCCCAATCACTATTAGGTAATGGGGACTTTATAACATGTTCTCAATATCTTCAAATTCGCCTGTGCAAATTATTTGTGGACATGTTATTTCCACAACATAACATAACCTCCTGGAGGGCAAGAACTATGTTGAATTTGCCTTTGGATTCCCAGCACCTCACATTGTAGGGGCTCAGCAAAAACTTGTTGGATTTGATTGAACTGAACTGATTTTTTTTCTTTTTCCTGACATGATGACCAGGTTTCTTTTAGCCTTGATTATGGAAAGAATGGCGGAACACTTTACGTGGTAATAGTTGATAACATAGCAATCCCTTGGGGCTCTGACAGCTTCCATAGGAGTGACTCTATCCCCTGAGCCTCAGTTTCCTCATCTGTAAAAATGGGAATATTATCCATAGTAAAAATCATCTGTAAAATGAAAGTCTTAGCTGTAGTCTTAATTCTACAGGGTTATTGTGAGGCTCGTGGAAGATCATTATAAAAATTACTGATTTTTTTGTTTGTCTACCACCATCATTTCTGAATACATACTCCCCCTCCTTCAGCCCTCCCTTATAACAAAGAGTAAAAAGAGAAAAAGAAAAGAAAAGAAAAGTCGATGGAAACTCACCAATATCTTGTGGATTGTGGCATTATGTGCCATGATGACACGATGGCAAGCAAGCTTATAAAACCTAATAAATGCCAGGTATGTGGGGACTCCAAAGAGGAGGTATTTTTCAGGGTACACAAGAAGACAGTCACTAGAGGTGGTGACCTGAAAAGCTTTGGGCCCTGGCCAAGTCTTGCTAATGGGCAAAGAATTTAAACATATCTCCAGTTTCTGAATTAAAAAGAGTCATTCTAACACACAGGCCTACACTTAGTGACTGGGAAGCCCACAAAAGAAAGCATGTAACTATTTCAATTTAATATGAGGTCTCAGCCTTCTGCTTTGGGGGTTTTAGAGCAATCACCAAAATATCTCTGCTGCAGAAGGCTCTGACTTTAGACCCATTCTTCTGTTCCTAAGGACCCTTTGCTTAGGTGTGTGTTGTGGAGTAGAACCAAAAAGGTTTGAGTGTGGGACAGGAGGTGTTATTAGGGCCTGAGATGTTCTCTGACAATGGACTTTTTTTCCCCCAAAAAGGAAATTAAGGAGAAAGATTTGAGATTTAGAATTGGAAGACATCTTAGAGCTCGTCCACATACCTCTTTGACAGATAAGGAAACTGAAGCTCAGACAATGGAGGGGGCTTTCTCAAGGTAACACAGCTAACCAAGGCAAGGTCCTCTGATGCTAAATTGGTGATGCCATGATGCCTCCCGTGACACCACACTGCCCTTGTCATTGGCCCTCCTGGAAATGGTACTGCAATGCCCCTAACCATCTGCTTGACTCTCTAATTTTAAGCCTGATTTTAATAAGAGACTTTGTAAAGCTTGGCTTTTATGATTTAAATGGACTTTCGAATTGGGCTTTAACCATATGATCTAACAAAAGGGGCAAACCTCAGTCTGGAGAGACAAAGAAGAAAATCCCTGAAAGTCGTAATTAAAATTCTCCCTTTTATCCCAAGCCTCTTAAGGCAATTATCATCAACTTAAAATGCTCTGATTTTTATACCCCAGCCTCAAAATGTTGGAAAGGAAAGCCAATGCAGCTGGAAAGCCAAGAGAGTTAGGCACAGTAGGGTTGAAAAATATCTAGGTTGCCTGGAAATAATTTCAAGATAATATACAATAACAATAACTGATATTTACATAGCAATTAAAGGATTTCAAAGCAGGCATTGGTCACTTAAAAACTAACCTGTTTTCTAGAAAATCTTCCCTCCTGTGTCCTTGGACCTTCCAGTTTGAAATAAACTTATCATGAGGTGGTACAGTTGAGAGAAACGTGGTTTTGGGGATCACTGGACTTGCTAGGCAGGGCGAAAGTCCTGAGGAAGAACCCTGTGATAATCCCTAGGGAAGGCTGTACAGACCACAGGACTTCCAAAGGAAGACCAAGTGATAGCCCCCCTTAATCTGTGGGGATCCCAGGGCCTCCTAGGGGTTAGACCCTAAGAAGTACCCAAGTGATGGCCCCTTAGAACGGCGGTAAGATCACAAGGCTCCCAAGACAGAGCTGGAAGTCCCAAGTGATGTCCCCTTAAGAAGGCTGTGCAGACCACAGGGTTCCCCATGGAAATCCTGAGTGGTTACCCTCTTAACACCGCAGTGGGGATCACAGGACTCCCCAAGGCAGGATCAGGAAGTAAGCCCGAAACGAGCTTCCAATGCTCATTGCTTTCATTTCCTTAACCTAGTAAAATCCATGTGAGTTGCCCATTCTTACCCAAAGACCTCAGGACCAGAGTGGGCAGAGAAAGGCATTTTATTATGCTCCTCGAGAGAGCGGGTGTAGTGCTCACTGGAACACTCACCCCAGTACAACTGCAGGAGCCAGGGTAACCATTCCCTCCACTCCTGTTAGAGTTATGGTTAGTTTACAATCTTTATTTTTTACATAGTTTTCCTAGGTTATACAGTTTATATAGGTAGAATAATAAGGATACAGAAGCAAAAGTGAAGTTAATTAGATTTTCCTTGTCTTAGTTACTTCCCCTACTTTCCCTCTTTAACATATGCAAATTATGCAAATCAGTAGGCCTGGATTCTTGACCAAGACCAGAGCCCAGATAAGCTTGAACTGGTTCAACCTGGTTTGGCCCCTCTAATTCCCCTGACTGCCTTCTCAAAAAGCATGCACATGGTACAAGCTCTGACCTCTCACCTGACTGACCTTGAGGCCTGATTTCTGCTAAAGCTGAGGTGGGGGAGGCAGGGGAAGTACACCTTTAGTTCTGTGGAAACAAAACTCCTTCTCCCATTTCTTACATAGTAGACAAAGTACTGGATATAGCACTAGAAGACCTGTATTCAAATGCTGACTCTTTCCCTTATTACCTGCAATTCTCTTCACTATTCTGGGGCTAAGTCTTTGTCTGCAAGATGAGAGGATTCAACTGGATCACCTCTAAGGTTCCTACCAGCACTAAATCTAAGATCATGGAATCCCTCACTTCCTTTGAAGAAAGAATGGAGGAAACTGGGTGGTACAGTAGATAGAGTGCCAGACCTGAAGTCAGGAAGACTCATATTCCTGAATTCAAATTTACTAGCTATATTGCCCTGGGCAACTCACTTAACCCTGTTTGCCTCAGTTTCCTTATCTGTAAAATGGGCTGGAGAAGAAAAAGGCAAAGTACTCCTATATCTTTGCCAAGAAAACCCCAAATGGGTTCACGGAGAGTTGGACACGAATGAACAACAAGATGAAGTGATGCCTCCCAGGTACCATCTATCTAACTCTGACTTGGCCTCAGACTTTATTTTACGCATTCTTTTCCTATTTATATAGAAATCTCTTCCATTAGTATGGAAGCTCCCTGAGGGCAGGACCTCTTTTACCTTTGTCTTTGTAGCCCCACTGCTTAGAATAGTATGTGGCACATAGTTGGTGCTTAATAAGTTTTTTGTGCATTGTTATTATCTGCTGCTCCCAGTTGTTAAATATTATCCCCACCCCACCCCACTCCTCAAATTACTTTCTATATATTTCATACCTATAAAACATAAGTGGTTGTAGGGGTTTGGGAGGAGTATGGATAAGAATCAGAGAAGCAGCTGGACATAGGGGATGGAGAGATAGCCTCCAAACCAAGAACGTCTGGGTCCAGGTTCAGCATCAGATACACACTAGCTGTGAGACTCTGGGCAGGCCATTTAGCCACCATGGGCTACACCCAGTCCTCTAAAACCATAGCTTACAAGAGGAGGTGCTGTCCAACATTGCTAGAGAGAGTTTCTCCTGGAGACTTCTCCCAATTGATGAAATCACAGTGCTAATCCCCATCTCCCTCTCTCAAGCTTATTTCTGTTGACAGTTTAATAATACTAGTTAACACTTATGTACCACCTATTATGTGCCAGGCACTATGCTAACTAACTTTCCTAACTTTAGGGAATTTAGGAAGGTGGGAGAGTTTGAAGGAAAGATGAGTCCAGTTTGGTATATGCGGAGTTTAAGATGTCTACAGGATATTGAGTACAAGATGTCGAAGAGGAAGTTTGAGATGCAAGACTGGAGGTTAGGGCTGGATAAATGGATCTGAGAATCATCTGAACAGAGATCTACGGAAGCTGAAAAGATCACAAAACTGAAAAGGGCCCAGGATAGAGCCTTGGTGGACACCCACATTTATCAGGCATGACCTACATGAAGATGTGGCAAGGGAGCCAGAATAGAGTAGTGATGCCAAAACCTATAGATTAGTATGAAGGAGAAGCAAGTGATAGATCATGTCCAAGGCTGCAGAGACATAAAGAAAGGTATGGATTCAGAAGAGGCCACTGGATTTACAAATATTATCTCATCAGAGGCCCTAGGGTCCAATTTTGTCTCTGGTGCTTAGTCCTTGGATGACTTTGAGCAAGCCACTTCATCTTACTAAACTTCAGTTTCTTCATCCAAGGGATCAAAAATCTTATTCTTGCTATGGCTCCATAGTTCTCCGAAGACCAAGCCCAAGATGACTACTCATCTCTGAAGTCCCTGGAACCAGTCAGTCAGTCAACAAAAATATATTAAGCACCTACTATGTGCCAGGCACTGTGCTAAGCACTTGAGATACAAATAAATAATCAAATAAATAAATAAAAGGACAATCCCTACTCTCAAGGAGCTTACAGTCTCACTGGGGCAGAGAACATGCAAAAAAGGAAACTGTGGGGGGGGGGGGGAGAGGGAGAAGGTACCAGCAAAGGCTCATGGGAGAGAAGTCAAAGGAATGCAGTTGGGTAGGAAATGAAGAGAAGGCTCCTCTGGGGCCCCTCCCTATCCCCACTTCCATTTAAATGGAGATTTTGGAGCTCATTGTTCTACTCCCTCCCCCCCACACACCCCAGGCAGAGGGGTAGAGGTTACTGATAACATATGAGTACCACTGGTACCAAAGCTGACTCAATCTTTTGGGATGATGAAGTGAGGAAGTTATTGAAATTATGAAGATCCCAGTTTAGGGTTAAGGTTAGAGAACATACTCACTGATATGTGACCCTAGACAAATCACAACCTCTTTGTGCCTCAGTTACCACATTTGTAAGCTGATGAGAAAAATATCCACAGCAATTAATTCACAGCACCCTTGTGAGGATCAGATGAGATAATGCATGTAAAGCATTTGGTCAACTTTAAAGTAATAGGGCAGCTAGTGGCACTGTGCACAGAGCGCTGCTCCTGGAATCAGGAGGACCTGAGTTTGAATCTGGCCTCAGACACTTACCCAGTGTGACCCTGGGCAAGTCACCTGACCCTGTTTGCCTCAGTTTCCTCATTTACAAAAGGAGCTGGAGAAGGAAATGGCAAAGCACTCTACTTTCTCTGCCAAGAAAACCCCAAATGGGATCATAGACAGCTGGACACGACTGAACAAAGCAATATCAAAATCATAGGATTAAGGACCTCAGAGAACCAACCCCCTCATTTCAAAGATGCTGAGGCCTGAGGAGGAGAGCACAAAGAGGAGTGATCTGAACCCAAGTCCTCTGACTAAGAGCAAGAACAAGTTCCATAGTAACAGAGAACAACAAAAAAGAGAAGCAAGGAGGACAAGAGTAAGAAGAGTGGGAGGTATCTGAAAGAGAGAACAGAGATATACCAGAGATATCTCTTCCCAGAGATACCAAAAGAGAACCCACATGACAAGGCTCCAATGATTATTTAGCACACCTGTTCTTGTCCAATCCTGTCCAGCTCTCTGCGACCTCATTTGGGGTTTTCTTGGCAGAGATGCTGATGTGATTTGTTATTTCCTTCTCCAGCTCATTTGACAGATGAGGAAACTGAGGCAAACAAAGGTGAAGTGACTTGCCTAGAGTCATACAGCTAGTAAGTGTCTGAAGCTAAATTTGAACTCAGTTCTTGACTCCAGGCACAGAGCCCTCTCTGATGGGCCACCTAGCTCCCCCTTGTTAGCACATAGTAGCTGCTTAATAATGTTTATTGTTTGCTGATTATAATATCCTAGAACATCAGAGCTAACAAGGACATTATGAGTTTATAGGCTGATAGATTTAGAGGTCTTAGGGATAGTTAAGTCCAGTGGCATCAAAATCAAATAAAAATGGAGGGGCCACAAAACTGAACATAAGGATCTCTATGGGCTGCATATTGACTTAGAAAACCACATATGTTTGTTAATCTATCAGCACATTAAAATCAGAAAGGGATTACATTTTAACCTGGTTTGGGCTTCACTTGAGAGTATTTTGGGCTGTATGAGTCTTTGATATCTCTGATCTAGTCCAAACCACCCATTTTTGCTGGTGAGTAAACTGAGACCTCGTTTCAACAATCCAGCTAGCAGCTTCTGTGGGGGTGTAAGATCCACCCAAGCCAGCACCCGGAAAGCTGCCAACAGCACAGGTTCTTTTGATCTGCCTTAATAAGGAAAGCAAGGTGAAGGGGTTGACAAGTTTACTTTAATCCAGCATACAGACAGCATTTACTTAGTTCAGGGGGAAAAGCCAGCACCCAGAACTTCAGAATAAAATAGAAACAAATTACAAACATTAACAGACAGACCAAATACAGATTTGTAGTTACCAACATCTAGGTTCAGCCCAGGAGCCTAGAACACGGGCTGGCCCAGAGTCATGCAGGACACCACTGCTGTGAGTAAGAGAGCTCCAAGGAACAGACAGCTAATCCCTGGTTTTTACATCTTTTTCAGCATCAGGGGTGAGTCACACATTCGACTCACCCACATGACCTAGAATCGTCACAGAGAGGGGGACTTAAACCCAGGTGGTCTAAAAGCCTCTGCTCTCCCGGACGTGTAAACCAGGCCCTCCCTGGAGTTAGCCCCACGTTGGGCCTCATCTTAGTTGCCAGTCCACACCCACTAAGGTTTTCCACCTAATAGGGGTTTGAGTCTGGGGCGTAGCACCTAGTAAGACTCAATCAAAGACACTGAATTAATCAAAGGAAACAAAGGCCAAACTCTTCAAGGGGGCTTGTCCAACTAAGTGCTAAGGAGCCCATTTTGATTACCAACACAGATCTAGAGAAAGCGATTTGCCCAGGGTGATGAATTTAGTAAATTGTGCATTTTCTGAGTTAAGCCCATTTCTCTTTTCACTAAACCAGGCTGCTTCTAGAAGAAAGTCAATAAACATCTGTGAATTTACTACTGGGGGGTGAGAGGGTCAGGGGAGGGGTTAAGTTCTGCCCTGAGATAGAGGAATTCCCGCCTTTCTGTTCTGCTTTGTCAAAGTCCCTCAGATTGGATGATGTGCTTTAACCTGTCTGACCCCATTTCTCCATATTTTACTATACTCTCTCTTTTGTCTCTCAGACAAGTGTGAAATGTCCGTGGATTACAAGAACAATTGCATCCTTTTAGGCATGAACCAAAAGGAAGCAGACCACCCTCCTTGAAGGGATATTAGGAGCTGGGCAAAGGGGGCTTAGATGCTTGCCTAATGCTATGGATAGGCAGCACTCTATTGACCAGGGGAGTGGTTCTCCACCAGGGGGTGGTGACCTTCAAGTCCAGGGGTTATCCAGGAAAGACCAGAGGAAAATGCCTTGGGATAACTTCCCCTCTGGGACCTTGACAACTTATCAGTAAAGGAATGAAAGATGTTCCTGGCTGCTTTACTTTCCTTGCTAAATGGCACTCTTTTGGAAAGAGAGAGAGAGAGAGAGAGAGAGAGAGACAGAGAGAGAGTTATTATTCATGTCTGTGATGATGCATGATGTAAAGGAAAGAACAGCTAAACACGAATTCAGAGTTTTAGATTACTTACTCTACTATGTGTGGCCTGGGCCAGTCACTTAGCCAAAGCTGACTCAGTTTCCTCAAGTATAAAATAAGGGTATCAGATTAGATGACCTCTTAAGATTCCTTTCAGTCCTAAAGATATACCATAAGTTAGCCAAGGGCACACACCTTTGCTTTTCTCATGGGTTGTAAACCTTTCCCAATGCCTTTCAGAGCTTTTTCAGTAGTAATCCACAGAGCTCTTACAGAGCTGTCCATGAGAAGGAAAGCAGGTGGATTTCTCTAGAAGGTCCTGAGGAAAACAAACAAACAGATGAATGAACAAAGAAAGAGCATTTATTGAATACAACCAAGTCTGACCTTGGGTGCTGGGACTAGAAACACAAAAACCATACAGTTCCAGCCCTCAAGAAGCTGATACTCTGGAGGAAGGGGCAATATGCACAAAGATGAGCAAATACAAAAGAGAACCTCTGAGCCTCAGTTTCTTCATCTAAAACTCGAGAAAATACGTGCACTATCACAAGGTTGTACAAACTGTTTTGCACGCCTTGGAGTTCCTGGAAGGACCTTGGGAGATTGCAAACGCTTTTACGCAAAGAAACTGAGTACCAACGTTGAAATTATTAAGTCTCCAGAGTTTAGTACATAGGTAGGCCCTTCGTAAACGCCTGCTGAAGTGGTGTCTTCCAGTGCCTCAGTTTTCCCATCCAGGGTATGGACTAATAACCCCCTTTGTGAGTACTAGAAGGAGCGCCCTAGGAGACCAGGTAGCCTCTCTCGCTCCTGATCACCTTAGCACTAACACTGGCTTGAATTTTTCTGGGTGTCCAACCGATGCAGGGCCAAAGGCTACAAATTAGGACGGTGGGGATGCGCTGGACCCCACTTCGACTAGCCCCACCCCCTAGAGTTCTCGGGTGGTTTTTGCTTTCTGACCAAAGATCTGGCTCGGGTGCCTCTCAGCGCACCGCCCCCCCCCCCCCCCCCCCCAGCTGGGGCCAGGCCGGGCCGCAGCAGCAGCAGCAGCAGCTGGGGCGGAATCTGGTAGGGGGAGGTGGGGGGAGGGGGGAGATGGAAGAGGCAAAGAGTCAGCTGGATATCTTAGTTATACTCTGGCCGGTGGGAAGTGCTGTGTCCTGGGCGGGGGGTTGGGGAGAAGAGTTCCGCAGGAAAAGACAGAGCAGGTTCTTGAGGGAGAGGGAGCCGAGAGGGGATCCGCGGGGGCAAGCGGAACAAGGGGGTCGGGGAGCTAGTAGAGAAAGGGGAGACCCGTGGGGGAGGAGGAGGAGAGGGGGAGAGCCACAGGGGCCCGCAGGGGCGGAAGAGAGGACCCGTGGGGGGGCGGGCGGAGGAGGGCCGGGCCAGGACGAAGGCTGGCTCTAGCTCCAGCTGCGGCCGCCCCGCGGGGTGTGGTCGGGGGGCGCCCCACCCCGGCTCCGGGAGGGCCGGGCCCAGGCGGGAGCTGGGTGGGGCGGCCGGGTGGGAGGCGTGTCCGCTGCTCGGGGCAAGCAGCTAGAGAAGGAGGGAGGGGCCCGGCCCCCACCCGTCCGGTTGCCGGGGGTGGGGCCGAGGAGTGGCTGCGGCGCTGGCCAGCAGGTGACCCTGGGGGTGGCCCCGGGGCTCTCTGGCTTCAAGCAGGCTCCTAGCCGGCTGGCCAGGAGGGAGGCATAGGGAGACAGACCTGCACACAGACTGACAGACCAGACGATCAGACCGCGGGCAGGAGCGCGGAGGAGGAACGCGACCCAGAAAGTTGGCCCAGGGCAGAGCTAGCGAGCAAAGTTTCCAGAGCTCCCCGGGCGGCCGGGAACATGGCGGCAGAGCCGGGGGCCCCGGCGAGTTTGGCGGGCGTCCGGCGGCAGCAGCGGCCGCGGCTGGATCTGCGCTCAGAGGACTAGGGGCTCTTGGAGGAAGCGGCGCAGCCCCCCACTCCCAGCAGCACACCATGGCTCGCTGGATTCCCACTAAAAGACAGAAATACGGAGTCGGTGAGTGAGTGATCCGCGAACCCCTGTACTCTGTCTCTTGGGGCTCCCTGAAGATCGCGAGGCGCTCGGGGCGGGGGAGGAGGGGAGATCCTGGAGCAGCCCAAGCTCCTAGCCCCCGAGTCTGCAGACCCGCGGGGGAGGAGGGTGAGGCTTGGGGAGAGCAGACTTGGAGGCTTGGATCTTTTCGGGGTCGGGCGCGGTTCCGGTCCTGGACAGCGGCTTTTGTCTGAGTGGATCGCCCTGGGCTAGGGAGATGTTGAGAAGAACAGACTCGGCTTCATTCTTCAGGGGCTGGACAGTCGGGGTTCTGGACCTCAGTTCCATGCTGCCAGTGGCCCAGGGGAGGGCAGTGTTGCTGATGGCTTGGGGAGAGCAGGCTTGGGGCTTGAGTTCCAGAACATAACTGGGGTTCATATGACCCTTTGAACTGGAAGGCTCTCAGGCACCATGCGGTCCAACCCGTTCATTGCACAGATGAGGAAAGTCAATTAGGGGCCATGCCCAAGTTCACAAACTGGCAGTAAGAGTCTGAGGGAGAATTCAAATCTAGATCCTCTGGCTCCATTGAACCAAGGAGGAGTCCCCTCCTCCACTGCACCGGAGTCCGCCCATTAAGTTGCCCTCACCTGTTCGGTGTTATCCACGCGACTATCACTGACTGAGCTTGGCATGTTTGAAGTAGGATCATGTGTCCCAGCTTTCAGGAGGCTTTCTAGTTTTCAGCACAGTTCCCGGCTTTGCTTTTAATCCCCCTGGAGTTGGGGATTTGGGTTTGGAAAATTACACTCCCTTAGTCAGGGGTTCTTGGGCTTTTATGGGTGCTGGTCCTCTTTGGCAGCCTAGTGAAGCTTATGGACCCCCAATAATTTTTTGAAATGCATAAAATAAAATACACCGCGTCACGAAGGAAACTGATTATATTAAAAATGCAGTTTTCAAAATATAAAGTTGTTGGACCCGAGGTTTAGAACAGTACACAGAGGGGCCTCCTTTCGAGGTCTGGGATGCAGTGGAGAGAATTTCTCTTAAGGGGATTTATAAGTGAGCCTGGAAAACCAAGCGAGGTGAGGAGAGACACAGGAAGTGTGTATGGGGCGTGGAGGGAGTGTGACCCGGCACAGAAGTCCTGATTCTAAGTCAGCCTTGACCAGCAGTTACCGACCCGAACACATCTGAGCACATATGCTTATCTAGGGCTGTTTGTGTGTAGAGGGTGGAGATTCAAAGTGCCCTCTGAACTCTGACTGCATCACAGGCTCACGAACACTGGCCATGAACACCTAGGCTCTCCCTCATCACTTCCAGGTGTGGATTTGATCTTTAAAGAAAAAGGACAAAAATTATGGGCTTAATACTTTTGTTTTTTTCTTAGTTTTTTTCCACTTTCTGGAAACCTCTTCTCGCACCTTCCCCCTTTTGACAAAGAAAAACAGCTAAACAAAATTTGTTTACTCCCGCCCTCAGGGACCGCTTAATATTTCACTCTCTGTTGAGACAGTGAGCATCATAAAGTTGGAAGCGACCTTAGATGTTACCTAGTCCAAACTCTTCATTTTAAAAATGAGAAAACTGAGGGTCTGGGAGCAGAGACTTGCCCCACGTGGTGGAGTCTTCTGAAATCAACACTGATCATAACATTCACCCACATCCCCCATGTCTTTTGTTGTTCTGTTGTTTCAGTCCTGTCCAGCTCTCCATGACCCCATTTGGGGTTTTATTGGCAAAGCTATTGGAGTGGTTTTCCATTTCCTTCTGTAGCTCCTATTTTACTGATGAGGAAACCAAGGCAATCAGGGTTAAGGGACTTGCCCAGGGTCACACAGCTACTAAGTGTCTAAGGCTGAACTTGAACTCAGGTCTTTCTTACTCCAGGCTCGGAAGGAAGGAAGGAAGGAAGAAAGGAAGGAAGGAAGGAAGGAAAAGAATCTTCCTCCCTTCCTTTTAAGCCATTTATATCAGTTCCCACAAGTCTCCTGAGTTTCTCATATTGGTAGTTTCATATGATCATAGATTTAGTGGTTAAATGAGGGAGTTAGCCATAGAGGTTCTTGAATGTCTCATATTTTAGAGGTGAGGAAAATGAGGCACAGAGAGGTTGAGTGATTTACCAAGGGTCACACAGCCATGGCAGTAGTTGTATGAGAGTCTTCCGGATTCTATTCTCAGCATTCTGGTCTCTACACTGAGATATTTCTGGTGGGGCAGCCATCTTTTCTGCCCTAGTCTGTGGGCAAACACTTGATTTCCATGTTTGTTTGTTTTCTTCTTGTTTTTAATTTTTGCTACCACAAAAAATAATTTTTTTTTTGGTATGTGGGGGCCCTTTGCCGCTATTTGTGACCTCCTTGGGGGTATACGTTCAGTAGTAGGATCATTGGGTGAAAGGGCATGACCCATTCAGTAACTGTTCCCTCTTAATTCCAAATTGTTTTCCATTTCAGTTGGACTGACTCAGCTTTACCAGCAGTGTCTGCCTCTTGGCTTCTCACATTTGCTATTGTCAGTGTTGGACTCATCGTCCAACATGGATGATTCCCATTCATTTGGTTGCCTTCACCAATCTGATCGTTATGAAGTAAAAGATTCAGGGTTGTCCTCATTTGCATTTCTCCTATTAGTTTCTTGGAGCATTTAAAAAAATGATTGTTGCTAGCTTTCAATTCTTTTGAAGACTCTTCCCTTCGTGAGGTCATATATTTAGAGCTACAAGAGAGCGTAGAGCATGCAAAATTCAATCCTTTCATTTGACAGAAGTGAAAAACAGAACAGCAAGGTTAAGTCACCAGCCCAGAGTGGCGCAGCTAGTTGGGCTCTGAAGTAGGATTGCAACCCAGGTCTTCCTGACTCCAAGTCTAGTGCCCTAAACTTGCAGGCAGCTTGGTGGTGTGTGTGTCTTTGTGTGTGTGTGTTTATTTCCTTTGTTCTTTTGACTATACCTTAAATATTTAAATCTTTAAAATGATGATGATGAAGAAGAAGGAAGAAGAAAGAAGGAAGAGGAGGAGAGGAAGAAGAAGGAAGAAAAAGGAAGAGAAGGAGAAGGAGAAGAAAGGAGATGGAAGAGGAGGAGAAGAAAGAAGAAGGAAGGAGGAGGAAGGAGAAGAAGAAGAGGAAGAGGAAGGAGAAGAAGGAGAATAGATTTACTCTTAGCCATAAATTGTTGTGTGGGCTTCTCAGCTTGGGACAGAGCCAGGGGTGAGAGTTTAGGGAAATTGTGGGAAGGTATCTGCTTTGGGGTATAATTAGTCCTGCAGTCAATACTCCCAATAATTCTTTAAAGTAAGCATGTGTGTGTGTGTGTGCACACATGCATTTGTACTCGTGCATGCAACTCTCCTTTAAGAATTTCTGACTTCCTCTCCTGCCCATTCATCTCAGTTCAGCTTTCTTGGTAGCTGCTCTTTTTCCATGTAGAAGGAAGAACCTTTCCCCTGATAGGCTGTGCTGGGTGCAGACTGAAGGAGTAAAGAGCCCGCCTCAGACTCTTAGGACTTTGGTGACCCCCACCAAGTCCTCAGATTCTTCATCCGTCAAAATGGGGGCATTGGCTCAATGCCTTTTGAGGTCCCTTCCAGCTCTAAATCTTTGATCCTTGGGTCATAAGGTGGAGTGTTGAGTCTGGAGTCAGGAAGACCTAAGTTCCATTCCAGCCTCAGACACTTAGTAGCTTGTGACCTTGGACAAGTCACTTAACCTCCCAACTTCAGTTTCCTCATCTGTAAAAGGAGTGTACCAATAGCATTTTCAGGTAATAGACATCCATCCGTACATATATGTACATATATAATGCTTTGCAAACCTTAAAGCTCTCTTTAAATGCTAACTCTTATATTACTATCAATGAGGTGATTAAATTCAAGAAGAACATGTTATTCACCAGGCTCTGTCCTCAGGGAATTCACGTGTTGTGTGCATATAACATAGAGATAAATCTGTCTACATAGATGCATGCGTGTGTGTGTATGCACATATTATATGTATATATAAATACATACATAGACATGTAACTCCTCTGAAGTGGTACTTATAACTTAGCTTCCTGTGGGGACACCAGCCTGGAAAATATCACTGGATTTTAAGAGGGGAGAGTGAGAAGGAAGAGCATGCCACACCCCTGGGGCAATCTGTGCAAAATTTTGGGGGAGGGGAACAAGCAGGAAGGGCTTCTTGGAGAAGGGGGCCTTGGAACAGAGCTTTGAAGGAAACCAGGAATTCTAAGATGCAGAGGTGAGGAGGGAAAGCATAGTAGGCACAGCTAGTGCAAAAGCATGGAGTCGGGAGATGATTTTTTTTTTCTACATGGTGATAGCCAACAGGTTGATTTTCCTGGCTCTTGAAATACATCTAAGGGAGATATTTGAAATCTATCTAGAAAGGTAGTTTGGACTTTAATTAGAAAAATACATTGTCTTTTTTTTTTCCTCCTCTACCAGTATCTAGTGGAAGACCACATAGTAGGACATCAAATACTTATTCTATTCTGTCCAATGCAAGTGTCTCATGCCTGCTGAGCACTGTACTAAGGCAGTGGGCGGCAGTGAGTGAAACAGAAAAATCAAGATGTGGCTTGTGCCCTCAAGGAATGTATGATCCGGTAGCCTGTGTGTGAATGAATCAGCACCACAGCCATCAATTTCTTTATTGCATAAGCAGCATGTCTGCTGTTCTTTTGTCTCTATCCTTTAATGAATATTTGTATTATTGTTAAAGAAAGAAAAAGAAAATTTGATTGGAATCAGATTATGAAGGGCTTTAAGTGGCTAGAAGGGATGGGAGGAGAGACAGGGTATCTAGTTAAGTACTCTTTAAACAACAACATAATAGAGGAAATTCTCAGCAAGAGGAAGTCGCTTGCCTGCAAAAGAAGCTGAGTTAGGATTTGAACCCAGGTCAAACTATCATAGATTTAGAAGGGACAGCAGAGGATGTCGCTAGCTAAATGACTTGCCCAGTGTTACATAGGCAAGTAAATGTCTGAGTAGGGATTTGAATTCAGAGCCATTGACTCTTTACTTCTGTTAATGCATCTTCTACCAGTACTGACTGGAGAGTTAGGAAGCCCTGGCCTGGACTAATTTCCTACTTTTGACGTTGGAGGAATGACTTAACCACTGAGCTCTTCGGTGCAGTAGATAGAGCACCAAGCCTGGAGTCAGGAGGACCTGAGTCCAAATATGGCCTCAGACACTTACTAGCAGTGAAACCCTGGACCAGTCACTCAGCTTCCTCATTGGTAAATGATTGGGTTAAACACAGTGGACTTCTAGGTCCCTTCAACTCCAGAATTCTGAGATCCTTCATGAATGCTGCGCTTGCTGTCCACTTCAGCTAAATCCAGCAAGCACTTATTAAGCATCTACTGTGTGCTCAGTTTGAGGATACAAAGATTACAATGAAGCAATCCCTGTCCTCTAGGAACTTATAGTCTAGCTAGGTGCTGTTCCAGGTGCTGAAGACAGAGAGGCAAAAATGGAAGGTTCTTTGCCCTCAAAGACCTTATATTCTATTTGGAGAAACAAGGAGTTTTTAGAAAAGTGAATAAAAATACATACAAAGCAATTTATTAGCATTCCAGGGGGGCTGGGGCAAGTATCAGAGTGGGGGTGAGATCAGGAAGAAAATGTCACCTGAGCTGACTCTTGAAGGCCCTCTCAAAAGGTGGAGGTGAGCAAAGAGAACATTGGTGCAAGGAGAGGATTGTGGTGGACTTTGCACTCTTTCTTGACTACTATGCCCACCCATTCAGCCATATTCTGTTGTTCAGAGCCGCCCGTGATTGAGAAGGAAAGCTGTTCTCCACATGTAAGCCTTTCTTCTAGCCATGGAAATGTTTTTGCTGGACAAACAGTGCAGGGGCGGAAACATGTCTTTTCATGCTTTCCTTGGAAGAGAGTTAGTTACCAACTATCCATTTAATATTTGGGTTGCTGAAAGATTTATTTTAAGCCAGCTTCCAAATAGGCCATTTTCATCAAGATTGGGTTTGGGAAATTTCTAATTTATGGAGGCTTTGCTGTATAATTCAATGTCTGTATGCCACTGTCAGAAACGTCTCCTAGAGGGTGGTAGAGACAGTTGGAAAATATTTGCTTCTTTTGCTGTTGTAAACCATTCATCCGTCACAGTCCCACTGGTCTACTCCGGCTTGGTCTTATGGAATTGTTGTTCAGTTATATCCAACTCTTTGTTGGCAAAGACACTGAAATGGTTTGCCATTTCCTTCTCTAGCTCATTTTAGAGATGAGGAAACTAAGGCAAACAGGGTTAAGTGACTTGCCTAGGATCACACAGCTAATAAGCATCTGAGGCCAGATTTGAACTCAGGTCTTCCTGACTTCAACTCCAGCTCTCTATCCACGGCACCACCTAGCTGCTAGCTTTGTGGAAAGGATACCATAATTGTTGTCCTACAGGGTCAAACCTGGCTCTTGTAGCTGTGTGGTGATCTTCCCCGACGAGATCTATACACATTCTGAGCCTTTTCTCATCCCACAGCTTCCCTTCTTTGCAGTGAGTGGGGAGAAGTTTATGCTAACTTCTGTTAATTTTAGCTGAACTCCAGGTCTTAGAATCAAAAACTGTTGGAGCCAGAAGGGATTTTGGAGATCATTTAGTTCAATGTTGCCCCACTGAAGAGGGCAGCTAGATGGTGCAGTAGATAGAGCACTGGGCTTGGAATCAAGAAGATTCATCTTCATGAGTCCAAATCTGGCCTCAGACACTTCCTAGCTACATGACCCTGGGCAAGTCACTTAACCCTGTTTGCCTCAGTTTCCTCATATATAAAATCCCACATGAAGAGCTGTACATGACTGAAATAACTGAACAACAACAAAATAATTTGCCACTGAAACAGGACCATCTTTCAGTTATCCAGATTTGAAGCCTAAGATCCATTCTCTCTCCCTCCTTTCCCTTCACTCCCTTTCCACCATATTCAGTTTGCTGACAGGTTTTGCAGTTCTACCTCCATGACATCTCTCACATCTGTCCTTTCTCTCTGCTCACACAGTCACCATCCTCCACCCTGGTTTAGGCCCTTGTCACCTCTCAGCTGGACTATTTCAATAGCTCCCGAACTGCTCCCCTCCTTCCAGTCGCTCCTTTCTCCAATTCCTCCACACAGCCACTAAATGAATATTTCTAAGGCACATGTCTGACCATGCCACTCCCTAACTCAAAATCTGCAATGACTCTCCTGCCTCTAGATTAAAACAGAAACTTCCCAGCCTTTCTGTCCTCCACATCATGGTTCCTACACGCTTAAACACACTTCACACTCGCTGCCATCCAACTAGACTAAATACTTGCTCACTATTTCCAGAACATGGAAATGGACCTTTTACCCACATTGCTCCTAAAGCCTTGAATGTTCCCCCTTACTAATAGGCTACTTGAAATTCTTCCCATCCTTCGGTGCCCAGCTCAAATGAAACCACTTGGATGTGATCCTAGATCTTCCTTGGGCTTGACCCTCACAACCCTGCCCTGGTCTTCCAGTGATCTCTACCTCTAAATCAACGCTTCTTAACCTAGGGTTCCCAAACTTCCACAGCAACAACAACAAACAACATTTGCTAACTTATTTCTACATCATTGGCTTTCTTCATTATCCTATGTATTCTGTTTTGTGTATTGAAAGACATTATTTTGGAAGGGATCCATAGGCTTCGCCAGATGTCTGCAAGGGTCCATGACACAAAGAAAGTGAAGAACACCTCTAAATTCTCATGCCGCTGGGTTGTACCACGTCTTATGCTCCCTGCTCTCTTGTAAGCTTCTGAAGGTCAAAGACTCTGCCACATTGATCTTTGTAACTCCCTTATTTCTATGAGTCACCACGGTCAAGTCATTCATCGCCTAATGGTCAACGTGTTGCTAATGAACCTCTTATGTAGGATCTAGAGTTAGAGCCAGAAGGGGCCTCAGAGCCTATCAAGTCCAACTCTCTCATTACATTATACAGATGAGGAAACTGAGGCCCAGAGAAGTTAGGTAATTTGTCCAAGGTCACACAGGTAGTGGACATTAGAAGCAGGATCTGACCCTATGTGTTCCAACTTGAGAGTCTCTAGTTTGGTTGGACACAGAATTTCAGAGTTGGAAGCAGTCCTAGGAGGCATCTGGCACCTCAGCCATTTACTAAATACCCGTTACATGACATCCTTTCTCCATCACATCCAAGCAATGGTCATCCAGCCTCTGTTGGAGACCTCAAGGAGAGAGGGGACCTTCCTCCTGAGGCCACCTATCCTTGTTTTCAGTCATGTCTGATCTTTTGTGATTCCGCAGATGATACTGTTCATGGGATTTTCTTGGCAAAGATACTAGAGTGGTTTGCCATTTCCTTCTTTAGTGGATTAAGGCAAATAGAGGTTAAGTGACTTGCCCAGGGTCACATAGCTAGTAAGTGTCTGAGGCTGGACTTGAATTCAGGTCTTCCTGACTCCAGGCCCAGCACTCTTATCCAGCGGACCATCTAGCCTATCCTACTTGTCAAGAATTCCAGTTGTTTGGAAATGTTTTCTTCCATCAAGTTACAAATTTCTGATGCACATGATTTGTTCCTGGTTCTGACCTCTAGGGCCAGTTACAAGAATTTTAATCCCTCCTTCACACAACAGCCCTTCAGACATTTGAAGACATGGATCATGTACCCCAGGCCCACTTCAATTCTTTTCTAGGTTGAACATTTCCAGTTCTTTCAATCAATGCTCAAATGGCCTGGATCTGGGCCTTCCCCATCTTGGCTTGCCCATCTCTAATATCCTATAGCTTCTCAGCATCCTTTTTCTTCTGTGGTGCCCAATGCTGAACATAATCCTCCCAATGTTGTCTGATCGGCATAGAGTATGAAGAGACTAGCTATCTTATTCCTAGAAGTTATTCACCTTACTGCATCCCAGGGTCAAATAAAAGAATGCAGCTCAATAGAAGCCTCAAAGATGAGGTAGAGTGATAAATAAATGAATCAATTAGTATGATCCAGGGTGATGCTGAGAGATAGAATGGTGATAATGTTAATGTTACACACAAATAGATTATCATGAATGCAACTCATGTGCCAACATCTCTTATAGATGATGGAAATAGAGATGTATCCTAAGAAGTTGGTCCTCCAAACCAAATCAACATCTCTCTTTATGCATGGTGACTTCAAAGTGAGGTTGGTAGGGGACAACGGCAAAGGACATGTTGGATAGAATGGTTCAATAGGATCTTGGATTTAGAGCTGGAAAGGACCTGAGAAGAAATAGAGACCACACCCCTCTAGTTAAACTGGGGGAATTTAAGGCAAAGAAAAGTGCAGTGACTTGTGAAAGGCAGCAGAGTTGACGAAGTGGAAAAGAAAGGATTTGAACAGAGTACTAAGCCTCACACCTGCAAATTGGGAATATTGCCTTCAACAGAGAGTTGGAAAGGACTAGAAATGTCACATAAAAAAAATCACCCCAAATGAAGTTGACTATATCTTAATAAACAGGAAACAATGCTATATGACTCATTTCAGAGTCAGGTATCTGTTGTGCACAGTCAGACCATTACCTAGCTAGAACAAAGGTCAAAGTCAATAGCAAATTAGAATGGTAAATGAGAAAGAACTGAAGGTTGTTAAAATCAATCCATGTTGACATATTCTAGTGAGCCGTTGATGCTGACCAATTAGAAATATGGATGAAGGTAAAGACATGGGCCTGGGTTACTACTGATAGACATTTAACCACTGTAAGGCAAGCATCATAACAAAGAGGCCAAAGGACCCCAGAAACCACCTCAGCCAGCAAACGCTTGCTCTCTCTGCCCAGAAGAGACACGAGGCAACCAAGGGTAACAATGGCTTGAACCAGTGGTGTCAAACTCAAGTAGAAAGGGTGTCCTCTA
Organism: Trichosurus vulpecula; assembly: GCF_011100635.1. NCBI lineage: Eukaryota > Metazoa > Chordata > Mammalia > Diprotodontia > Phalangeridae > Trichosurus > Trichosurus vulpecula. The sequence continues at coordinate 428,973,725 of NC_050575.1, read as the reverse complement.
AGCTATACATGAGGAACCGTTCAGGCTATTTAGAAAACCACATGTTACCATTATCTGTATTCCATCGTATTTTGGGTAGCTAGCTGGTGCAGTGCCAGGCCTGGAGTCAGAAAGATTCATTTTTATGAGTTCAAATCTAGCCTCAGACACTTCCTAGTTGTGTGACCCTGGGCAAATCACTTAGCCCTTTTGCCTCAGTTTTCCCATCAGTAAAATGAGCCAGAGAAGGAAATGGAAAACCAATCCTGTATCTTTGCAAAGAAAACCCCAAATGGGGTCACGAAGGGTCAGACACAACTGAACCTAGTGAACAGCAAGCATTGTATTTTCATTTATTTGTTAAACATGTCTCAATTACATTTTAATATAATTCAGCTGTACTCCAGTGTTATTGGCCCGGACACCTCCGGCTTACACTAGAGGCGGATAACAGAAGATTAGAGCGTTAGTAACTCACAAAGCAGGCCAGAAAAAAAAGCAACGGCAGTTCAATAAGTCGGTACTAAAATCGTGTCATCCTAGGAGGTCACGTAGAAGAAATCAGGACAACAAATAGGCAGAAAGTGGGACAATCTCTCCTGCCAGATGAGCTAACATGGCAAAACAGGGAAATGAGAAATGCTGGAGAGGATGTGGGAAAATTGGAACACTGTTACCTTGCTGGTGGAGTTGTGAACTGATCCAGCCATTCTGGAGAGCGATTTGGAACTATGCCCAAAAGGCTATAAAAATGTGCGTACCCTTTGACCCAGCAATGCCGCTTCTAGGGCTGTATCCCTAGAGATCACACAAGTGGGAAAGGGACCCGTATGTACACAAATATTTATAGCGGCTCTTTTTATGGTGGCAAAGAATTGGAGATCAAGGGGATGCCCATCAATTGGGGAATGGCTGAACAAGTTGTGATATATGTATGTAATGGAGTACTGTTGTGTTATAAGAAATGAGGAGCGGACAGATTTCGTAATAACCTGGTAAGACTTACACGATCTGATGCTGAGCGAGGGGAGCAGAACCAGGAGAACATTACACATAATTACAGACACACGATATCTGTGATGACTAACTTTGATAGACTTGGCTCTTCTCAGCAATACAAGGTTCAAAGACAGCTCCAAAGGACTCATGATCGAAAAAGCTATCCATATCCAGAGAAAGAACTATGGAGTCTGAAAGCAGATTGAGACAAACCATTTACTCTCTTTTATTTTTCTCCTTTTTTGGTTTTGTTTCTTCATTCTCCTGATTCATTCCATTGGTTATAATTCTTCTTTATAACTTGACTGTTGTGTAAATAAGTTTAATGTGAAGGTATATGTAGAACCTATATTGGATTACTTGCCATCTTGGGGGGAGTGGGGAGGAGAGAGAAGACAAGAAAAAACTTGTGGAACTGAGTGTTGTAAACTGAAAATAAAAAAGAAATTTTAAAAAGTGGGACAGATTATGCAGTGTTTCTATGTATCTGTAATGATATTTTCTTAACTTGGAAAACAGTTTAACCGACCACACTTGGACTCTAGCTCAGTCTCCAGTATTTTATATATGGAAGTCAAAATGGCATTTAAGATATGTCAACAGGATTGTTTGGATAAAACCAGGTGTACATTAACAAATACATGCCAGAAACTATGATTTTATACACACACACACACACACACACATACACACATTTTGCTGCACCTCTAATATTTTTAATTAATTTATTCTTTATTATTTAATTTTGAGTTCCAGATTCTCTCCCTCCCACTCCTCCCCCACCCCCTGAGAAGGCAAATAATATAATATCAATTATACTTATGAAATCATGCAAAATATTTCTGTGTTAATCATTTGTGAAGAAAAAAGGCCAAAAAAAATAAAGTGAGAAAACCATACTTTAATTTGTACTCAATTTGTCAGTTCTCCCTCTGGAGGTGGATAACATTTTTCATCATGAGACCTTTGAAATTGTCTTAAATCACTGTATTGATCAGAATAGCCAAGTCTTTCACAGTTGATCATCATTACAAAATTGCTGCTACTGTGCACAATGATCCCCCAGTTCTTCTCACTTCATTTTGTGTCAGTTCACGTAGCTCTTGCCATGGTTTTCTGATCTTCCCTGGCGCTGTATTAACTTTTTATTGTCAATTTTATTGTTGTTGTTGGCTCATTTTTCCAGTCTATTTCTTGACTTTGAACTTTATGTTAAAGTTGACCTCTGCTCAGCTCAGGGTGGGGAGGCACTGGCCCAAGCTTCAGGCTTCTTCAGGTTGCTGTTTTGGGTGCTAGTTCTGGAGATCTGCAAGTTTTTGATGCTTCCAAAGTAGTGTGATCCTGGGAGAGGTGTGGTCACTGCTCTCCTGCTCTGTTCTCTGGTCTTTATCCAGGAAGGGCCCCTGTTCGCCTGCAGCCACAGGAGCTAGTACTCTTCTTGATCCTGGAACTATGACTGGGCCCCTGCTCCCTTGTGACCAATCACAAGCACTCCTCTCCACCCTGGAACTGGGACCAAAAACTGCTTATGGATAATAGAGTTGCCAATCAATGCCAGCTTTGCCAGTGCCAGCAAAGTGTCCCCTGTAATCTATTTCTGATCTGACCTTACTGTTTTTGGGCTGGGAGCCCCTGAAGCTGCTTCTGCTGCCACTATCAAGGCTGCCTCCAAGACCCACTGCTGGTGCTGCTGCCACACTCTAGGCTGACTCCCACCATGGTGTAATACATCTCTCCTTCTGACTCTTAAACTTATCTTAGAGTGGAGAAATGTCTTACTCTGACCTTTTGTTGGCTGTGCTGCTCCAAAATTTGATTCGAGGTATTAGTTTAAAGTTGTTTGGAGGGAAGTGTTGGGAGGGTTCAGGTGGATTGCTGCCTGTTCTCTGTCATCTTGGCTCCCAGTTCCTGAGGCTTTGATTTTAAAGACAATTAGGGATCACTTTATATTGATAATTACCAACCTATACTCCTGCTTTGTCAGCTCTGTAAAATCATAATTAATTAATAAGAATGATCTTGGACTTGCATGAAACAATGAAGAGCCAAATGAGCAGAACCACAAGAACATTGTTTAAAGAAACAATAATATTGTTTTAAGAACAACTTTGAGCAATAAGTTATTTTGTCTATTATAAATACCCAAACTGACTATAAAGGACGTATGAAGAAAGATGCTATCTACATCCAGAGAAAGAGCTAGTAAATAGAAGTATGTATAGACTGTCTGTTTATGTCTAATGGTAGCCATTTCTAGCCCCAAGAAGGGGGAGGAGGAAAGAAAAAAAAGGAAGAAAAAGAAATTTACATGAGAATTTTGTCGTATATTTGAAAGGAATAGCAAGTTGTATATAGTAGATTCGCAGTTTCATGTACAACCATCTTTTGTGCTATGTTATGGAAAATGTTTTACTCCATAAATTAAAGTAAAATAATAAAAAGAAAAGAATTGTCTATGCACATACCAAGAGTATGCTTGGTAAAAACGTAAGAGGAAAACGTGTGTGTGTGCGTGTGTGTGTGTGTGTGTGTGTGTGTATTTTTTTTTTTTACAGTGAACCACAGATGTGAAATCACATAGTTGACTGAGAAAAGATAAAGGCTAGTCCTTTGGCATGCCTTCGAGAGGTATTTGGCTCTGAACTCTATGAAGAGATTTAGAAATGTGAATTGTTGCTAATTCTGTCACGATAGCAATGACTTGGGACACTTTGGGGATGTCCTTACTAGCTACGAACCAGAGCTGAGTCACTTCACCTTCATCAGCCTCAGTTCCCCTCTCTGTGAAATGGGGATTAAAATACCAGTATTAGGATCCAGCGAGGTGATATGACATGTTTGATGCTCCCTTTTTCAGTTTTCAAGCCATTTATACAACTGAGCCTGTGAGTAGAGTATTGATCCCAGAGTCAGGAAAATCTGAGTTCAAATCACTTGCTAGTTGTGTGACCCTGGGCAAATCACTTAACTTCTGTCTGCCTCAGTTTCTTCAACTGTAAAATAGGGATAATAACAGTACTTACCTCCTAGGGTTGTTGTGAGGATCAAATGAGATAATATTTGTGAAAAGCACAGTCCCTGGCACATAGTAGGCACTATAGAAATGCTTATTTCCTTCCCTTCCCCTTTTCTCCCTGTGCTATATCCCTTAGCTGTTACTATAATAAGAGGTAAGAGATGGTATAATCCATGGAGATAAGGCCTTGGAACCAGGAAGATCCGGCTGATATATACAGGGTTTTTGGATCTAGTTAATTCATTCAACCCCTCGGTGGCCCACAGACAATCCTCTTAGACCATAATGGCAGAGAAGATGTGGCAGGTCATTGGCAGAAGGAGTTCCTAGTGTTTTAAAAATCATCATTGTCATTTAGGTTCTCCCACTTCCATTTTGGAGCCTCTTGGGCAGTGACCACAATGCCCAACACACAACTCACATCATACTATAGGAATGACTGTCATTTTCCAAAATTCAGGCCAAAGGACTTTTGTTGACTACTTTTTGGGAAGCAGAGAGGCCGACTAGAAAGGCAAATCAGTGTTGTACTAATGGTTCATTTTTTTTTTTTTCAGAGTATAGCATGGGCCATGTCCCCTTGTATCCTTGGCCCTTTTCCAGGGCTCATGCTATTGTCAGGAGGGTTGGCACCCAGTTCCCAAATCAAGAGACAAAAGCTGGTTTTGTCTTTCCCCAGAGCCCCGTGCCATCCCAGCGTTTTCATGGTCCTCTTGTTCAAATGGCCTCTGTTACTCCCACGTTTTTGCTTGTGCTGTTTTTGACTGTGTTTCCACATTGGATGAAACTTCTTGCCTGGACACAGCAGATGTTGTGAATGTTCCATTCTGGGCTACCTTCTTCAGGAGGCCTGGGACAAGCCTTTTGATCCCTTAAAGCTCTTAACAGGGAGAAAAATTAAGATGAAAATTCAGCCTTGAAAATAACTTTTCTCAGCCAAGGTGAATAAGGCTATGTACCAGATAGCCAGAGGAACACAGATACTCTTGAAGGAAACAGGAGGTAAAAGTGTGTAGGATCAGCAAGGAGGCACCTTTAGGTATCATATATTCCAACCCCCTCATTTTTACAGATTGAGAAATAGAGGCCAGTAAGTGGAAGTTTCTTGCTCAAACCTACCCCAGTAGACTGTAGCTGAGCCACGATCCAAACCCAGATGCTCTGTCTCTGGGTCCAATGGTCCCTTCTCTGTGCTCTCATATTTTGTTCAATGGATGCCCTCCAGTATTAGTGCTTTGACTCGTCATTCATGAGATAAGGAGGAAACCTAAGATGATGGCTTTAGGCATTGATAGCTCCTTTATCCAGCCCTATTATTGTGCAAAAAATGAAACGATGGCCCAGAAGAGGGACGTGACTTTTCAGGTAATAAGCAGGGGAGCCAGGATTGGAACCTAGATTCTCCAGCTCCAAATACAGGGTTCTCTTGATTACTTCATGCTGACTACTAGTGTACTGATCACAGGATTAACTGCCAATTCTTCATAGTTTTTGCAAGACTGAAGTGCCGTGGGCAGTCTGTCCTCCAGCTTGGTTTCCAAAGACTTGGAAGAATCGTATACATATTACCGTTCTTTTTTATCTTAAAAAAATTATTATGATCTAGAAAGTCATCAACATAAACTTTCCATATGAAAGAAGGGCCTGAAAAGAGGATTGTCTATGAAACTATGAATCTATTAGTTTTAGCTTGAAATGTATATGCTTATATGTGTAATATACCTTTTTGTTATTGAATGTGGTGGTACCAACATTATTCTGCTTTTCTGTGTCTCCTTCTGAACTTTCTTCTGTTTATTTAAAAAAAATGTTTCAATGATGCTTTTTTCTTTTGGCATCACCATCCCTAATCCTCCTACATTCCTTCCAACCCTCTTGGACCAAACAAAATCTTATAGAAAACAAGTATAATTAAGCAAAACAAATTTGTGTGGTATTAATTGTTTCTGAAAATGTGGGCCTCATTCTGCACACATGCTTTATCATTCTCCATGGGTCATGACTGGAGATTTCCATGATCAGTCAGTCAGTAAAGCATAGTAAGCATTGATAAAATACTTACTATGTGCCAGGCATAGTGTTAAGCATTGGGCTACAAATAAAGGAAAAAGACAATCCCCCCTGTCAAGGAGCTCACAGGATAGTGGATCAGAGTTCTTAAGTCTTTGAAAGCCATCATCCTCTAAAGTGTTAGGGTCACTGTATAAAACTTCTCCTGTTTCTGACGCCTTCATTCTACGTCACTTCATATAAGTCTTCCCAGGATACTCTGAATCTGTCTGTTTCATCATTTCATCATGATAGGGATGAGGACTCTGATTTCATTGGGCGGGGACCTTCTCAATGAGGAAACTCACTGCCAGTGAATATTGATACTTTCTCTGTCATTCGTTTACCATTCATTTGTTGTTTTTCAGTTGTGTGTGACTCTGTGACCCCATTTTGGGGTTCTCTCGGAAAAGATACTGGAGTAGTTTGCCATTCCCTTCTCCAGGTCATTTTACAGATCAGGAAACTGAGGCAAGCAGGGTAAAATGACCTGCCCAGGACCACACAGCTAGTAAGTGTTTGAGGCCAGATTTGAACTCAGGTCTTCCTGACTCCATACCCAGTGCATGTATCTACTGTGCTATCTACCACTACCATTTATAATATCAGAGAATTGCCAAGAGGTCTGAAAGCTTAAGTGATTTTTCCAGCCAGTATGTGTTAGAGGGAGGACTTGAATTCTTGGCTCCAAGGCTGCCCCTCCCCATCATTAATTCTCAGAGTATAATAATATTCAATGATATTAATATGCTATACATTGTTTTAGTCATTCCCACTCACTTTCCAGTTATTTGTGAAAACAAAGTCTTGCTATAAGTATTTTTGTACATATGGGTCCTTTCCCTTTGTCATTGTTCCTTTGAGGATATGGAACTAGTAGTGGTCTTGTGAGCCCAAAGGGCACCATTTTGGTGACTTTGGGAGGCATGGTTCCAAATTGCAGTCCAGAATGGTTGGACCAGTTCACAGTTCCACCAAGAGTGCATTTGTGTGCCTATCAATAAGTCAACCAGCCAACAAGCATTTATTGAGGGCTTACTATGTGACAAGTATGCTAAATGCTTGGGGTACAAAGAAGGGCAAGCCCTTAATTGTTGCTTTCAAGGAGCTCTCATTCTAATTGGTTACACAATATACAAATGACTAAATACATACATACATACACATACCTGCAAGATATGTACTTTGTAAATGGAAGGTAACCCAGGGAAGGTGCCAGCAGTGAGGGAAGAGGCATGAAGAAGGGAAGAAAGGCCTCTCATAGAAGGTGGGATTTGAGCTGAGTCTTGAGCCAGGAAATAGAGGCAAGGAAGGGGAGCATTCAAGGCATGGCGGAGCCAGGGCAAAGGTACAGATTTAGGAGCCAGAGATAATCAGGAAGCCTATGAATATGGATTGTCAATTACCTGAAGCAGGAGGGGAGCATAAAGAGACTGGAAAGTAGGAGGAAGACAGATTGTAAAGGACTTTAAAAGCCAAACAGAAGATGTTACATCTGATCCTGGAGGAATCAGGGAATCACTGGAGTTTATCAAAGAGGGGGCGACAAGGTCACACCTGAGCCTTGGGAAGATTATTGTGACAGCTGAGTGGAGGACAGTCTGGAGTGGGAAGAGACTTTGGTCCAGAAACCTACTGCAATCATCCAGGTGTGAGATGACAAAGGCCTGCTCCAGGGTGGGGGGCAGTGTCAGAGGAGAGGAGGGGGAGTATTCATTACAGGACTTGGCAACAGATTGGAGATGGGGGGTGCGTGAGAGGGAGGAGTCATTTGGGGCTGTGAGTCTGAGGGACTAGGAGGCTGGCATTGCCCTCAACAGAAATCGTGAAGCTGGAAGGAAAGAGGTTTGGGGGAAAGAGAAGGAGTTCTGTTTTGGGCATCTTTGCCATTTGATGTGTACCAAGTGGAACCTCAGAGTCACCTTATGTTACATTTCACCTGTTAGTGATATGGAACATTTTTCTTTTGGCTGTTGATGGTTTGTTTTTCTTCCTTTGAGGGCTGCCTATTCATATCTTCTCAACTTGGAGCCACTTTTCCTGCCTCAGGGCTTATATTATTGTGCAATTTTAGGTCAGGATGGGACCTTAGGATTATCTAGGCCACCTTCTCCCCTCACTTTTTTGTTTGTCTGTTTAGACTGGTAAATCATCCGTGTAGGGAATTCCTACAATTCAATCTTAAGAGAGTCACCTAGGAGCACTGAAAAATTAGATGAGTTGCCCAGGGCTACCCAACTGATGTGGCAAAAGTAAGACTGGTTTGAGGTGGTCTTGACTCCAAGACAGACCTGGCTCTCTATCCGCTCCCTCATTGGATTGACACTCTCTCATTTTACAAAGAAGACACAAACACAGAGAAGTGCCTCTTCTAACTCTCTGGACATGACTACCATGTCCCAGCAGCTTCTTCCCTTGGAAGAGCTTCTTGTTTCTGCTCCCCCTTCTCCTGTGAGCTCTTCCTGGAATCTCCATTTGAGGAACTGGCTGGGCCCCTCTTGTACTCCTCTTCCCCAGCTCCACTCCAGATTCTCTGGACTTCTCTATCATCCTCCCTTCTGTGTGTGTGTGCTTGTGAGTGTGTGTGTGTGTGTGTGTGTGTGTGTGTGTGTTATGCTCAGCAAGACAAGTGCTTTTCTCCTAATCTCACAGAAAATGTCCACTGTCTTGCCAGGACATTTAATTACATCTAAAGCTCATCCCTCCCCCCGCCCCTTTCTGAGAAGGCAATGTGGGCTGGAGACTCAGACAAACTGGAAACAGAGAGTTGTGGGTTCTCTGACTGGACCACTTGGTTTTTTTGTGGCCCTGGCCTATACCTCAAGGCCCAGCAGCTTCTGGGACTGAGCCTCCTGCTATGAGAACACTGTTGGTTTGCAAAATGTTGTAATTTTGACCACCATGACTACATCATGAAAAGAAATGGTGTTTAGGGTTCTGGGAGTCACTTTATAGGGGTGGGGGGCATTATATAGTGACAACTAGGCCACCAAAGAATTGTCCTACATTTTACAGCTGGAAGAGTCCATCTAATTCAACTCCTTTTTTAAAAAGAAGGATGCTGAAGCTCAGAGACAGCTTTGATTTCTACCTCAGTATTTTAATCACCAGATTTGGCTTACAGAAGTAAGTGAACCTGAGTGAATAGGACTTCCAAGACAGAAATTGTATGACAGATGATTCCTTATTATTCCTTCCTTGAATTTATTTTGTATCTTGTTGGCATATACTTCTATGTAGATATACCTGTTGTCTCCCTCCCAATGGATTATCTGATCCTGAGTGTTTGAAGCCTATGTTTACTAGGTGCTTGTTTATGTGTTGTCTCCACCATTAGACTGTGAGCTGCTTGAAAACTAGGATAGTCTTTGAACTCAGTGCCTGACACAGAGTAGGCCTTTAATAAAGGATTGATGCCTTACTGACCCTGAGAACACTCACTGCAGCTCAGTAGAGAGGCTGGGGCTGGATATAGAGATCTGGGAGTCATCTGTAGAGAGATGATACCTGAGTTCATGGAGCTAATGAGATGGCCAATTGAGACAGAATGACAGGAAAAGGGAAGCGTGCCCAGGACAGACCAATGTCATTTTCCTTTTTTGAATGCCTTTGCCAATTTGATGGGAATAGAATAGAACCTCAACACTGTTTTATTTTGCATTTCTCTTATCATTGGTGATCTGGAACCATTCTTCCCCTCTTCCCCCACCGCCATTTCTCCTCGCTCTGGGACCTTCCTTCTGAGATTACTGCTTTGCTTTTCCTCTTTGTAGGCTTCCTCTCCCCTCCCCAACCTGGTATTGATTGATTGATTTGAATGGATATCCATAAACAGGGGCATGGATAATTCAACCTTGTAGGTGATATGAAAAGACTTTGTATCTGGCTTAGAAAAATATTTTTGATTAGATTGTTTTCAGTAACACATTAAAGGTGAAGAAAGGTATGACAGTAGCAAAGACACAGCAAGGTAAGTCTGAGTTTCAGCTAGATATTCAGAACTTTTTTTATTGGTACATATTAAACACATTAGGATGTGTGCTCCTTGAGGATGGGGATGGGTTTTTAACATTTTCCAGTACTTAGCACAGTGTCTGGCATATATTAAGAGGTTAATAAATATTTATTGATTGATCTGAATCTCCTAAGAGTTGGAATGGATAACCTCTCAGTTCCTCTAAGGCAATACTCAAAGACTGTAAATTATGGCACTTTTGCTAATTTGTATCAACGGGGGGAGTTTTCCAAGTCAAAAACCATTTATAAAGCATCAACTGTGTGCCAGTTAATGACCATCACCCTCTTCTTTTTGATACTCTTTTCTCTCTAGGTTTTGGAGCCTCACTATCTTCTGCCTCTCTTCTTACCTATCTGGCCACTTCTCAGTTTCCTTTGAAGGTCTTCATCTAGCTCATGCCCATTAACCATTGCTGCCCCATGGGGCTCTGTCCTGGCCTCTCTTGTCTTCTCCCTTTGGACTATTTTGCTTGGTGATCTCATCCACTCCTCAGATCAAATTATCACATCTATGCAGAATGATTCTCAGGTCTACTTATCCAGTCCTAAGTTCTCTGCTGATCTACAGTCTTACATCTCCAGCTGCCTATTGGACATCTCAAACTGGAAGTCCCATAGACATCTTACACTTAATGTGTCTAAAACTGACCTGATCTTTCCCTCCAAACCCTCCTCTCTTCCTAAATTTCCTGTGCTCAAACCCAAAATATCATGCTAGGTTCCTCACTCTCTTATCTTGGATATCCGATCTGTTGCCAAGGCAAGTTGATTTATTTTACATTCATATCATCTCTCTCGTATGTCCCCTTCCCTCTTCTGACACAGCTGCCACCCTGGTTCAGGCCTTCATCAACCTCACACATGGACTATTGCAATGGCCTGATGGTTAGTCTCCCTAACTCAAGTCTCTCCCCACTCCAGTCCATCTTCCCCACTCAGCTGTCAAAAGAATCTCCCTAATACTCACATCTGACAATGTCACTACGTTCCCACCTTCTCAATAAATTCTAGTGGCTCCCAACAGCTCCAGGATCAAATATAAAATCCCTTTCATTTAAAGCCCTTCATAACCTCCCTGCCCCAACCTATCTTTCCAGTCTTGTTACATCTTACACCCCTCCTCCACCCTATGCCATTATTCTGTGATCCAATGAGGGGAATGAGGGAATAAGCATTTGTATAGCACCTACTATATGCTCAGAACTGTGCTATTCTCATTTGATCCCCACATCAATCTTGTGAGATAGAGGCTATTATTATCCCCATTTTATAGTTAAGAAAACTGAGGAAAACAAAGGTTAAGTGACTTGCCCAGTGTCACACAGCTTGTACATGTCTGAGGCTGGATTTGAACTGAGTGCCACAGAATCAACACTTTAAAATTGTGGTGCTGGAGAAGTCTTTTGAGAGTCCCTTGGACAGCAAGCAGATCAAATCAGTCAATAGTTAAAGAAATTAAGTCGGGCTGTTCACTGGAAGGTCAAATACTGAAGCTGAAGCTTAAATACTTTGGTCATATATGATAAGATGGGACTCACTGGGAAAGACCCTGATGTTGGGAAAGATGGAAGAAGGCAAACAGAAAAGGGAACAGCGGAGGATGAGATGGACAAATAGTGTCGTGGAAACAATGAACATGAGCTTGGACAGACTTTGAGAGGTAGTGGACAATAGAACGGCCTGGCATGCCATAGTCCATCAGGTCATGAGGAGTTGGACACAGCTGAACAACAGTGACAAAGACTTCCTGACTCCAGGCCCAGCACTCTATCTACTGTGCCACCCGCTACCACCAGCCCACTCAATATTCCTCCATCTCCCAGCTCTGGACATTTTCCCAGCTGTCCCCCAGCCCTGCTATGCTGTCCCTCCTCATCTCCATCCCCTGAATTCCTTGGCTTCTATTAAGTTCCAGCTAAAATCCCACCTTCTCCAGGAACTTTTCCCTGAGTCCCCTTAATTATACTGCTTTTCCTCTATTTCCAGGTTATCCTGGATATAGCTCTAAGTTGTTTGCATATTGTCTTTCCTATCAGATTGTGAGCTCTTTGAGAGCAAAGGCTGTATTTTGCATTTCTTTGTATCCCCAGCACATAGTAGGAGCTTAGTAAATACTTATTGATGGACTAAACCCCAGGGACACAGAGAAAGAAAAAAAAAAGCATTTCTTATCCTGGAGCAGCTCACAATACATTGAGTAGAAAACATACAAACAAGGATGTACAAACCAGATACATACAGATAAATTATAGATAATCTCAGAGGGAAGGCACTAGAATTGTAAAACATTAAGAAAGGCTTCTTCCTGCAGAAGGTGGAATTTTAGCTGAGGAATTTTGAAGAAAGCCAGGGGAGCCAGGAGGTGGAGAGGATGATGCTGCTGCGAGTTCCAGGAGTGTCAGGCATCCAGTGGAGATGAGCAGTCAGGAGACAGAGTGTCTTGACTGAGGAATAGCAAGGAGGCGGGTGTCACTGGATCTCTGGATCTCAGAGGGGAATAAGGACCAAGAAGAGTGGACTGGAAAGGGAGGAGGGGCCAGTTTATGAAGTGTTTTAAGTCCCTAGTGGCAATTAATTCATACAGGTCTAGACCAAAATCAAACTCTCAGTGTGCAGACATTATACCTTTGTTTTGAGTTTCAGCTGAAGGTAGAACATTGGTGACTTAGCTCAGGTCACCCAGGAAGCTCATATCAAATTTGGGAACAGATCTATTGTCCTCTTAAGCCACTTATGTACTAGGTGTTACTTACACTTATGGAAAAGAAAAATCTAACCATAAGTGGCATGGTTGTGTTTGACGCCAGTGTTCTCAGCCATGCATTCGTTCATCGATTCATTCATTTCCTTCTTTTTTTAGCCCAGACTTATGATTTCTGTGGGCATTTCCTGGTATGGAAAACCACTCAAGTCATGCAGATCACTGACTATTTATACCTTTCATGTCTTGGAGAACGACCCAAAGAACTGAAAGCCAGCATATATCAGAGAAGAAGAAGCCAGTTCTTCCTGACTTGGGCCAGCCCTTTATCTAACTCCTGGTGCAGACTCAAAGTAATATTAAGATCTGCCGTTTCTGCCTATTGTTTTTGCTGTCGTTTAGTCATGCCCAATTCTCCATGACTCCATTTGGGGTTTCTTGGGGTTTTCTTGGCAGAGATACTAGAATGGTTTGCCATTCTCTTCGCTAGCTCATTTTACAGATAAGGAAACTGAGACAAGCAGGGTAAAATGACTTGCCCAGGACCACACAGCTAGTAAGTGTCCGAGGCCAGATTTGAACTCAGGAAGATGAGGCTTCCCATCTTTAGGCCCAGCACTGTATCCACTGTGTCATCTAAGGAAATAACCTAATTTTATCTAATGACATGCTAATGCACTACTTTTTCAGAAATCCAACCCAGGAATGTATTTCTCTGCAGTTAGTAGCCAAATAAGATTCTGGAAATTCATGATATTCTTTCATATTTCAATAACTTGTGATTTCTTTCATAAAGTTACTTTCTTCACAGACACAGATCGTTTTTCATCTGTGACTTCATGGTTCTTTGAGAGTATTGTAGCCAAAAAAAAAAAAATTCATCCCCTTGTGGCCAACCTGTCAATGAGCCTTTTTTCAACTTAGGTGGTCCATACTCAAATGGATATGGGTATGGATAGGAGGAATGATTCTCACATGAGCTCCATACTTAAAGCTCTTCTGCTTGGATTGGCCAGGCTAGAATTTCCCCAGCTTAGCCTTAGAAATCCCAGGGTGTCACCTCTGCCGAACTAGGAATTTAGGGAGGCCTGTATGGTGTGATATAAAGAGCTTTTTCATGATAATTCTTATATAGAGGCGGTGGGGTGGGGGGGGGGGGAAATTGGATTGGTTTTGTCTCTCCCAGGTGGGTAAAAGCTGCAAAGAGGCATTGTTCAGCTTGATTGTAACAGAGCGCTCCTAAAAATTAGAGTTGTCCATATGTGGAGTGATTTGTGTCCACAGGTGGTGGGTTCCTCCTTTTTGGAAATCTTGAGTAGAGCCTTGGGGGAAAAAGTTTCATCATCAGTCCTCTAGTTCGTCATCATATTAATCAGAGTCTGAAGTCCTTCAAAGTTGTTTTCTTTTACCATATTGTTTTCACTGTATAAAATGTTTCCTAGTTCTGCTCATTGCACTCTCTGTCAGTTCATACAAAGTCTTCCCTGGGTTTCTCTGAAACAATCTGTTATTTCTTCCAGAACAACAATATTCTATCATATTTATGTACTGTAACTTGTTCAGCCATTTTCCATTTGATAGGCATGCCCTCAGTTTCCAATTCTTTGCCATTGCAAAAAGAAATAGGAATATTATTATACATCTTTACAATTTGTTTTTCTTAGCACTAACCCTTCCATAATCTACCCTCCTTTTAATTCCTCCTTTTCCCTTTCCTTCCTATTTTTCTATTGAGTGAAATGTATTTTCGTACCCAACTCTGTGTGTGTGTGTGTGTGTGTGTGTGTGTGTGTGTGTGTTCTTCCTTCCTCTGATGAGTTCAGATGAGAGATGCCAACCATTCCTCCTATCCTTTCCTCCTTGTTTGGATAGCCGTCTACTTGTACAATCTGATTGTATGAGAAAATGTTTCCTAACTCTTTAAAACTTATTTAATATTTGATTTTTCCTCAATTATATGTAAAAACAATTTTAACATTTCTTTTTTAAATTTTGAGTTCCAAATTCTCTCCCTCCTTCCCTCCATCCTCTATCCCCTCATTTAGAAGGCAAGCAATTTGATAATGGTTATACATGTTTAGTCATGCAAAACATTTCCATATTAGTCACATTGTGAAAGAAAGCACAGACAAAAAAAAAACAAGAAAAAAAGTATACTTTGATCAACATTCAGACTTCATTGGTTCTTTCTCTGGAGACAGATAGCATCTTCATCATAATTCCTTCAGGATTGTCTTGGAGCATTGTGTTGCTGAGAATATCTAAGTTGTACACAGTTGATCATTGTACAATATTGATGTTAATGTATAAAATGTTCTCCTGGTTCTCTGCTCATTTCACTTTGCGTCAGCTCATATAATTTTTTTCCAGGTTTTTCTGAGAGCATCCTGCTCATCATTTCTTATAGCAAAATAGTATTCCATCACTATCATATACCACACCTTGTTCAACCATTCCCCAATTTATAGGCATCCCCTCAATTTCCAACTCTTTGCCATTACAAAAAGAGCTACTGTAAATATTTTTGGTACATATAGGTCCTTCTATTTTTTTTTAATCTCTTTGGGATACAGACCTAGTAGTGGTATTTTCCTAACTTTTCTTTCTCTTTCCTGCACTAGCATATTCCTCTTCTCCCTTTCCATTTTTCTTTTAAGATCATCAAAATATAACAGAACCACTCCCAGGCCATCCAATTAGATTCCCTCTGTGGCCTCTGCTGATGATAAGGTTCAGAGGGGATCCATATATAATCTCCTCATGTTAGAATGTAAGCAGTTTGTTTTTGTTTGGTCCCTTATGGTTGTTGGTTAATGTGTACATTTTTATGTTTCTCTTGATTCCTGTATTTGCATTTCAGTTTCTACACAGTTCTGGTTTTTTCATCAAAATGCTTAGAAGTCCTCTTTCATTAAAGATCCATTTTCCCCAATAGGATTATACTCATTTTCTTCTGGGTAAGTTATTCTTGGTTGCAATCCTATGTCCTTTGCCTTCTGGAATATCATATTCCAAGCTCTCTGACCCTTTATTGCCTTGGTTATTAAATCGTGTGTGATCTTGTTTGTTGGTTCTTGAATTCTGCCTTTCTGATTGCTTGTACTATTTTTTTCTTTGACCTGGAAGTTTTGGATTTTGGTTCCTTTGAGTTTTTATTTTGGGGTTTCTTTTAGGAGGTGCTTTATGACTCCTTTTTGCCCTCTGATTCTCAAAAATCTGAGAAGTTTTTTTTTAAATAATTTCTTGAAATGTGATACCTAAGCTCTTTTTTTGGTCATTACTTTCATGTAGTCTAGTGGTTCTCAAATTTCTTTCTCAATCTATTTTCCAGTTCAGATTTTTTGCTATGAGATACTTTACATTTTCTTCTATTTTTTCAATGTTTTGACTTTATTTTAATACTGTTTTCTTATGGAGTAATCAGCTACCATTTGGTCTACTCGAACTTTCGGAGTTTATTGCTTGTTCCTCTTATGCTAAGCTGTTAATTCCTTTTCCAGTGCCCCCCACCCATAACTCATTTCTTTTCTATTTTTTCTTCTCATTCTCTCATTTCATTTATAAAATTTTTAACTTAAAAATATTGCTTCATGTTTTCCAGGAATTTTAGTTGAATTTGTTAACAAGCTGTGTTTTATTTGGAAGCTTTGCTCATAGACATTTTGGAGTCCTTTTCTTCTTCAGGGTTTGTGTCTTTAGTGTCCCTGACAATATAATGGGTTTGTTTGTTTTTATGGTGAGATTCTTTTTTTGCTTGCTCATTCTTCAACCTATTTCCTGGCTTCAAATATTATGTTAGGGCTGAGTTCTTCATACTTCTGGAGGGAATGTCTGGGCTGGTCTTGCTGTTGTTTTCTTGGGGCGCTGAGCCTTATGTTATTCCAGGATCTCAGTGATTTTTGGTAGGCTTCAGACTTGTCTGGAGATTGGTTCAGAGACCCTGCTCTGCTTCTGGATCTGAGACAACAGCTACTGATTTCTTCTGAACTTGCTTCTTTCCTAATATATACTCTAGGGACCAAGACCTCTCCAATCTGGAAGGCCACCCCAGTCACAGCTCCCCTCCTCAGTCCACCCTGGAACTGAAACTTGGGACTTGGTAGTGAATGACAGAACTCTCAATTGGCTGCACTCCATCCCAGCTTGGACCCATGCCGGATTTCTGACCCTGCTTGCCCTTATGCACAGCCTCTTCCTGTACTGACGTGTTTGACCTCTGCCCAGGACGTAATCTCTACGTCAACAGGCCTCTCTGTCTACCTGTGCTGACCTGGGCTGGAAAAATGACTCAGGTTGATTCTTTTTTGGATTTCCTGATCAGGTTTCAGTTTGGTGTATTTTCTTGATCAGTTTGGTAAGAGTTTGGTGGTGTTTTTTACTTTTATTTTTAGAGAGAGGGTGAAGCTCACTGTACCTTGTACTGTTATTCTATCATCTTGGCTCCGCCCATCTACTATGATCTTTGAAGGGTGGCATTCCATATTTAGGATAATAACTGAGGCTCATAGATGGTAGGGTTCACCCAAAGTCATTGCCTTTCTTTATCTCGTTGAATTCGTCGGTGATATGCTTAGCATTGGGATCTCTGAGTCAGAAGCTATGGATGCTTTAGTCACGCTCTTTGCTTAATTCTGAGTCACTTTCCAGAATGGTTGAACCAGTCAGTGACTCCATCAATAGTGAATTAGTGCGCCTATCTTTCTACAGTACCCCCAGCATTGACTATTGTAATAGTTTCCTTAAATCTTTTACATTTCCCTTGTAGTGATTTGGAGCAATCTTTTCATATGGTTTTATTTCCCATTTGCAGTTTCTTTTGAGAATTATTTGTTCTTGCATCTTTTCTCCAATCTTCTTGGTTTCTGACGGCCATCGAAAGGTTAATAGACTGTCGGGAGAGAGTCATACTCTCTGATCAAGCCCTTCACAGTACCAGTTGACTTAGATGTTTATACCCTTAACTTGTTGGAGGAAGAAGTTTTATTTCTGAGTTGCTAGCAGATTCATCAGGGCAAAATTTTCTTAACTCTCTTCGGGAGATATTGATGATGACTTCAGATAGCAGAGAGAAGTGATAGGAGATTTCAGTGGTGGGGTGGCATAGATGATAGAGAACTAGAGGACCTGAGTTCAAATCTCTCCTCAGACCCTTATTATTGTGTGACCCTGGGCAATTCATTTTTCTCTGTGACTCAGTTTTATCATCTGCAAAATGGATATGGGAATAAATGACCTCCAAAGTCTCTTCATGCTTTAAATCTATGATCTTTAAACCTGTCTTATGAGATAATGTGTTGCCTACATTCATAACTGAAAGAAGTGCTAAGTTTCACTTCAGGGTTAACTCCAATTTGATTTTTCTTTTTTTTTTTTAAAGCATTATTTATTTATTTAATATATTTAGTTTTCACAAGAGTTTGAGTTGCAAATTTTCTCCCCATTTCTACCCTCCCCCCCACTCCAAGATGGCATATATTCTGATTGCCCCATTCCCCAGTCAACCCTCCCTTCTGTCACCCCACTCCCCCCCATCCCCTTTTTCCTTACTTTCCTGTAGGGCAAGATAGATTTCTATGCCCCATTGCCTGTATATCTTATTTCCTAGTTGCATGCAAAAACTTTTTTTTTGAACATCTGCTTTTAAAACTTTGAGTTCCAAATTCTCTCCCCTCTTCCCTCCCCACCCACCCTCCCTAAGAAGTCAAGCAATTCAAAATAGGCCACATGTGTATCATTGTGCAAAACCCTTCCACAATACTCATGTTGTGAAAGACTAACTATATTTTGCTCCTTCCTATCCTATCCCCCTTTATCCAATTTTCTCCCTTGACCCTGTCCCTTTTCAAAAGTGTTTGCTTTTGATTACCTCCTCCCCATATCTGCCCTCCCTTCTATCGTCCCCCCATTTTTATCTCCTTCCTCCTTCTTTCCTGTGGGGTAAGATACCCAATTGAGTGTGTATGTTATTCCCTCCTCAGGTCAAATCCAATGAGGGCAAGATTCACTCATTCCCTCTCACCTGCCCCCTCTTCCCTCCCAATAGAACTTCTTTTTCTTGCCACTTTTATGTGAGATAATTTACTCCATTCTATCTCTCCCTTTCTCCCTCTCTCAATATATTCCTCTCTCAACTCACCCTGTGCCCCCCCTCTCTTTCTCTTTCTCTCTCTCTCTCTCTAGATATATATATATATATATTTATATTTATACATATATGTATGTATGTATATTCCCTTCAGCTACCCTAATACTGAGAAAGGTCTCATGAATTATGCACGTCATCTTTCCATGTAGGAATGTAAACAAAACAGTTCAACTTTAGTAAGTCCCTTATGATTTCTCTTTCTTGATTGCCTTTTCATGCTTCTCTTGATTCTTGTGTTTGAAAGTCAAATTTTCTATTCAGCTCTGGTCATTTCACTGAGAAAGCTTGAAAGTCTTCTGTTTTGTTGAAAATCCATATTTTGCCTTAGAATATGATACTCAGTTTTGCTGGGTAGGTGATTCTTGGTTTTAATCCTAGCTCCATGGACCTCCGGAATATCATATTCCAAGCCCTTCGATCCCTTAATGTAGAAGCTGCTAGATCTTGCGTTATTCTGATTGTGTTTCCACAGTACTCAAATTGTTTTTTTTTCTGGCTGCTTGCAGTATTTTCTCCTTGATCTGGAGGCTCTGGAATTTGGCCACAATATTCCTAGGAGTTTTCTTTTTGGGATCTTTTTCAGGAGGTGATCGGTGGATTCTTTCAATTTCCATTTTACCCTCTGGCTCTAGAATATCAGGACAGTTCTCCTTGATAATTTCTTGAAAGATGATATCTAGGCTCTTTTTTGGATCATGGCTTTCAGGTAGTCCAATAATTTTTAAATTATCTCTCCTGGATCTATTTTCCAGGTCAGTGGTTTTTCCAATGAGATATTTCACATTGTCTTCAATTTTTTCATTCCTTTGGTTCTGTTTTATAATATCTTGATTTCTCATAAAGTCACTAGCTTCCACTTGCTCCAATCTAATTTTTAAGGTAATATTTTCTTCAGTGGTCTTTTGGACCTCCTTTTCCATTTGGCTAATTCTGCCTTTCAAGACATTGTTCTCCTCATTTGCTTTTTGGAGCTCTTTTGCCATTTGAGTTAGTCTATTTTTAAGGTGTTATTTTCTTCAGTATTTTTTGGGTCTCCTTTAGCAAGTCATTGACTTGTTTTTCATGGTTTTCTCTTATCATTCTCATTTCTCTTCCCAATTTTTTCTCTACTTCTCTAACTTGCTTTTCCAAATCCTTTTTGAGCTCTTCCATGGCCTGAGACCAGTTCATGTTTTTCCTGGAGGCTTTTGATGTAGGCTCTTTGACTTTGTTGACTTCTTCTGGCTGTATGTTTTGGTCTTCTTTGTCACCAAAGAAAGATTCCAAAGTCTGAGACTGAATCTGAGTCTGTTTTCACTGCCTGGCCGTGTTCCCAGCCAGCTACTTGACCCTTGAGTTTTTTGTTGGGGTATGACAGCTTGTAGGGTACTTTGTCCCAAGCTTGAGGGGTTGCTCTGTTGTTTTCAGAGCTATTTCTACACAGCAAGCTCTGCTGCACTAGTGTTCCTCCTCCCCCAAAAACCTGAACAGCAACTCAGATCTTAAGCAGGCTCTGCACTCCCTCTCTGATCCGCCACTTAATTCCTCCCACCAGGTGGGCCTGGGGCCAGAAGCAACTGCAGCTGTAGTTCTGTGGCTGCACCACCCCCACTGCTCCCGGGGTGGTGACTGAACTGAGAATTCCTTTCACTCTGTCCCCTGCAGCTTTTCCCACTAACCTTCTCTGTTTCCTTTGGTGTTTGTGGGTTGAGAAGTCTGGTAACTGCCACAGCTCTCTGATTCAGGGCACTAGGGCCTGTTCCACCTGGCTCCCAGTCTGGTTGGTCCTGGTGCAGCCCACGCTGGGCTCTGCCCTGCTCCGTTCCCAGTTCCGTGGGATAGACCTTACCCAGCCACCATCCAGGCTGTCCTGGGCTGGAGTCCTGCTTCTCTCTGCTATTCCTTGGGTTCTGCAGCTCTAGAATTTGTTCAGAGCCATTTTTTATAGGTTTTGGGAGGGACCTGGGGGGGAGCTCACACAAGTGCTTGCCGCCATCTTGGCTCCACCCCCCCCCAATTTGATTTTTCTAATCAAAGTTCAGAGACTCCCTAGAATCTGTCCATGGACCATCAAGAATTTCCTGAGTTAAGAACCTATGCTTTAGAAGAAAAGACTAACTTAATGTTCTCATTGAGCCCTATTGTCTGTGGAATATCATGATTGCAGACATTTTGAACCATTGGTTCTAAGGCCATATCAGGAGTCTCTTCTACTTAGAATTCCGTAGGGTAACTCCAGAAAGCCATGAGCTCTCAGGAAATGTAGAAGGCTCAAGGACTATGAAGGCACATATTGGGGGCAGCCAGAGTCCTCTGTGATTTATCTTCATTTTTCCTGTTCAGGGTAGTCACCTCAAAACCACCTCCTGGTGCTTGGTCTACTGGACAGAGGTCTCTGGCTCAAAGCCTAAGGGTTTGCTGGTATTTGTAACAAATGGCACTGACCCGACCTTGCTGGTGTGGTAGAACAGGACTGCTTAGAACAGAACCCAAACTAGCAGTCTACCAAGGGCTAAGCCCCAAACTTTTCCTTCCTTGAATCCGCAGCCCAGACATAGAGAGAGGGGGAACTGGCTATCCACAGGGTGAGCGTTTCCAAGAGCTTTTCTTGCTGAGGCTTTCATGGTCTTTGAGAAGCACTCTACATACCATGGCAATGTTTCATCATGGATCCTCATTGCCCACTCAAATCCTTTCAATAAAATGCTTGGTAGCTGGAGAGAGATCCTTTTCTCTACTTGAGTGAGCAATGGTTTCTGTGTTTTCAAGAAAGAATTCCTTTCATGTCTGAGTTCTAACCTAAGCCAAGAGACATGTCCTTTTATTTTAAGCGGCCTCTTAACTTTTTCTTTTTTATTTTCTAAACAAAATCTTGGACTGTATGTTTAGCTTTTTGGGCATCCAGCTTAGATAACATCTCTTTCTCTATTCACTTCTTTGGTAAAGCTCCCCTTTCAATCAACCTACAGCCTTTACTGCTGACTGCTATGTGCCAGGCACTATACTAGGCACTGGGGGTACAAATATAAAGAATGAAACAGTCCCTGCCCTCAAGGTGTTTACATTCTAATCAAGAAGGCAACATGTACATAAGACACTATGGTCTGGATGTGACAGAGTAGCTACAAAGTAACCTTGAAATGGGGTACTTAACCTGGGGGTCTTAGAACTTAAAACAAAACTGATCACTGCTTTCTGATATGATGGGCTTCCTGTGGAATGGTGAATGGGTTTTGCCTTTCTTTGTATCCTCAGAGCTTAGCACAGTGCCTGGCACATAGTTGGCACTTAATAAATGTTTATTGGCTCATGGATTATGAACAGCCCTAATTGTTAGGAAGCTAGGCATTAAAGGACCTGGTTTCAAATTCTGGCTCAGTTTACATAATAGAGATGTGACCTTGGGCAATTCACATCCCTTCCCTGGATATCAATTTTCTGATATTTAAAAAGAGGCATTTGGACTTGATAACTTTTAAGTTTCCTTCCAGTCTTAAATCAATGATCCTGTGAAACTGAAGGCTATGAGAGGAAATGTCTTGCCCCAAGGTCACATAAGTCAGTAAGTGTGGGTAGTTAAGGGGTGCCATGGTGCACAGAGAGAGGGGGCTGGAGTTAAAAGACCTGAGTTCAAATTCATCCTCAGACACTAGCTATGTGACCCTGGAAAGTCACTTAAACTCTGCCTGCCTCAGTTTTCCCATCTGTAAAATAGGTCTAATAATAGCATCTAATCTGGCCTCAGACCCTCACTAGCTGCATGATCCTAGGTAAGCCACTTCGCTTGACTTTCCTCCTCTCCAAAATAATAGTGCATACCTTCCAAGGTCATTGTGAGAATTATAATGCATTTAACCCAACGCCTGGCATGTGGTAAGCGCTATATAAACGTTAGCTGTTATTTATTGGGTCTAGTTCTTTTCTCTTAAAATCCAGTGCTTTTCCCCACCAAGCAGTAGGAAAGTGCTTTACCAATTTCAGAGCATCACAGAAATGCGAGCTGCCCGTTGACTTGGCAGTGACACCTGAGTCCAACTTTTCAACAAGGAAACCAAGAACCTCCCCTCAGATGTTGCCTTCAAAGGCTCTGGGTTGGGAGGAGGGGGAGGAGTAAAGATGTGCTGGGGAAGGAGGGGGGAAGGACAGGGGGAAGGGGAGGTCGGTTAGAAAGTGTTTGTTTTGTTTTGTTTGGGGGGATGGACAAGGTGATTCCTATTTTCAGTTTGAAGCTTTAGGCCAAAAAGCCACTCTGGGAAGGCCTGCATCCAGTTAGTTGCACAACCTGTACATGTCTGTGGTTCTCTGTTCCTCTGAGTGTGGAGCAGTGAGCGGTAGCCAGAGGAAGTTGAAGGGCTATCTCCGGCAGAGCAGGCATGCCACTTGTCATAATGCCTAGCTTTATCTTCCTGCCTCAGTCCACGGCAGCTCTGCTGGGTGATGGGGGCTGGCCATTTAGAGAGACCAGAGGTTGTGTGCTTGCTGAAATAGTTGCTCCACCGGGGTCCAATGACTGCCTTCATTTAAAGAACTGTGTTGCAATCCTGTGATTATCATGTGTTGGGACTGAGATACAGGATTTTTGGTTCCTAGCAAGATACCACTCCCATTTCTCTCCATCACACCTGCCCACCACCAGCACCGCCCCCCCGCCCCCAACCTCACTCCCAGGATTATTTGTATTTTCACATTTAGGGGGGAAAACTGAAGCTACACAGGAGACATCTCATTATATTAGAAATCAGAAAGTTTGATTTCAGATTAATGCCCCAAACATTTATTAGACACCTACTCTGGGCAAGGAGGGAGACAGTCCCGGGCCTAGAGTCATGAAGACATGAGTTCAAATCCAGCCTCAGACATTTACTAGCTGTATAACCTTGGGGAAATCACTTAACCTCTGTTGACCTCAGTTTCCTCGTCTATAATATGGGGATAATTACAGCACCTGCCTCCCCAGGGTTGTTGTGAGGATCAAATGTAGTAATAATTATAAAGCATTTAGCACAGTGCCTGGGACACAGCAAGCACTGTATTGACTTTAGCTGTCATCGTCATCATCATCTTCATCCTCCTCCTCCTCCTCATCATCGCCATTGTTGTTAATGTCTAGCCTGGAAGTGGGGAACACTCATTCTAATCCTGCCTTTGACTCAGACTTTCTGGAGGACCACGGGCAGCTCCCTGTAGGTCTCAGGCCCTCAGAGGATTGCCCAATGTCTGTTTGCCTGGCGCTATAAGTAATTCACAAGCAGTCATCTTTTTTTTCTTGATGAAAGCGTTTCCCTTTGAAGGGATTCCTTATTAGTCAATATCAGCAAACATTTATTAAGGTTCTGATGATGTGCCAGGCCCTGTGCTGTGTGCTAAGCACACAAAGACAACATCGAGACAGTCTCTGCCCTAAAGGAACTTACGTTCTCTTGCTGGAGAAAGCTTGCACATAAAAGATTTTTAAAAGGACACAAAGTAACCTTAGAGAGGATGGCATTAGCAGCTGGGAGTGGAGAAGGCCGAGAACCAGGGAAGGCTTCCTCTTCTGCCAGAGGTACTGTTGAAGCCTAGTCTTGAAAGAAACCAGGCATTTTAGGAACTGCGAGTGAGGAGGGAGAATATTCCAGGCATTGGGTACAGCCAGTGCCCAGTATGGAATGGCAGATGGAGCAAGGAACCCCAAGTGGGCCAATATGGCTGAAGCATGGGACATTTGAGGAGAGAATCAGCGAGTAAGAAAGCTTAGAAGGTAGGAAGGCACCAGCAGGGAAAGAGCTTTACATGCCAAATAGAGGAGTCTAGAGCGGATCCCCCAGGTGGAGGTAGCCACTGGAATTTCTTCTAATGGCAGTTTGGGAATCTACTGGTACTGTTAATGAGTTTTCTCAGATAATATCTTAATCCTAACTTAGAAACGTTTGTAGGAGAGATTGTTGCACAGTGGGCAGAGAGCAGGCTTTGGATTCTGGAAGACCAGGGTTCAAATCCTGTGTCCCATGTACACTGGCTAAATGAGTACAAGTCAGTTAACCTCTCAAGGTCCGTCCCTCCAGGTCATGAGTGAGTTCATGAGCCAGGAAAGGTTATAAACCAAGACAGGACACTTATATGTATGGGTGGAGAGTGTTCTGCGAGAGTTCTCAACAAAGATTTATCACCGAGGATGGTAGTGTTTGGGAGTTACGTATGTTGTGTGTTAGACCCTGTGCTGGGTACTGGAGACACAAAGGCACAAGAACAAGTTAGCTCCTGCCTTCCCGGGGCTTATGTGCAAGGATAAGTTAATGTTGATGACTCGCCCCTTTAGTTACATTGTCTCATTTGATTCTCCCTACAATCCTATGAGCAAGGTGGCGTAATTATGCCCATTTTGCAGATATAGAAACCGAGTCTGAGAGGAGTTAAGTGACTTGCCCAGGGTCACAGAGCTAGTAAGTGTCTGAGATAGCATTTGAACTCAGGTCTGTGCCCCGATTCCTATCCACTGTGCCACCAAGGTGCCTCTAATGCCAAGTAATTTGGAAAGGGAGAGAGCATTGAAACTGGGGGGATAGTGTATGAGGTGTTTGCTAGCCTGTGTTAAACCTTCTATGAAGAGGGGGTGAAGGGAGAGTCACTTCCAGGGGGTGCTGGCTACATATGGAAGGGCTTGACTGCTTGGGTTCCCTTTCCTGGATTACTTACCCACCTAATGTCATCCCATCTTTAATGCCAGGTTTGGCTCCTGCTTCTTGCTTCTCAGGTGTGGTTATCATTTTTGCTGGCTATTAATTTCAGCTGTAATCACTGATGCAGCCAAGTCACTTTAATCTCTGTGCCTCAGTTTACCTACACGTAAAGGGAACTTGAGTCCCCATTTCCCTGTTGTACTCTCTTCCCATTTTCACCCATATCCCACTACACTGTAAGGGAATTTTTAGTTTTAAAACAAGGCAAAACATCCCTGAAACTTAATGAGGAAATGTTGAAGAGCCAGCCTCGGCTAAGAACTCTTAAAACTTAACATTACGACGCCAGCAGCTTGGGCCAGCCAAAGACTAGCACTTTGTGGGCTCTTCTGTGCCACTCAGATTACAGTCAGATGCTTCATACTTGTTAGCAAAGCCGAGTCTTTCTTAGCCTGGGTGTAGCCACATTAATCCCGGGTGTGATGGGAGGTTATCCTTCACCGGAATTGAACCCCTGATTTTGGCCCATCTGGCTTTCCACTGTGGGTTTCTCTCCTACTTTTTCTCAGATCACATCAGTGGATCAGTTTCAGCTGTGGAAGGGATGAATAAGGAGGAGGAATCTGGCTTGTTCTTGGCCATGCAGGCACTGGCTGTCCCGGTAGATAGCCCTAACCCTGGCCCTTCCAACCTCCGTTCCCAGTTAGTGCCATTGGAAACAAAGGAAAGCCAAATCCTGCTGCAGAACATTCATGGAGCCTGCTGCCTTTCCAGAATCCCCTTAGTCCTGGTTGATAGGATCCTAGATTGAGAGCTGGAAGGGACCTCAGCCTTTTTCTAGTCTAGTCCCCCATTTTTACAGATTCAGTCCAACAAGTGTTTATTAAGCACCTACTATGTGCCGTGATGGCCATAAAAATTAAGAAGTACCTACCCTCAAAAAGCTTCATTTTATTAGAGTGGAATGACAAGCACATAAAGAATATATGTACAAATTAATTTCTGGAGGGAGTAGAACACACTAACAGCTTTTGAATAACAGAATAACCTTTAAAAACCCCTTTTTTTTTTCAATTAACAAGCATTTCTTTTCACTCTTTCCTACTTCCCTGCCCTACTGGAGAAAAAAAAGAAAACTCTTGTAACAAACATGCATAAGTAAGCAAAACAAATACCCCCTTGACCGTGTCTGACAATGAGTGTCTCTGCATATTGAAGCCTCTCTGTTCATGGATGAGTAACATTCTTCATGGGTCCTCTGGAGTTATGGTTGGTCTTTAGGTTGGTCGGAGTTCTTAAATCTTTCCAAAAAAATTTGATAGGAAATGCCTTTTTTTAGCAGGTCAGCCAGCCAGATAATAAGCATTTATTAAACACTTACTGTATACTAGGCTGAGCTGAGTCCTGAAGGGAGCTAGAAATTCTGAGAAGCAGAGGCGAGGAGAGAGAGAGCATTCCAGGCATGGGGTGTGGGGGGGGTGAGGTGGGGATATTTTAATGGCCCAGAGTCAGGAGATTAAACAACACATAGGTCAGCTTGTCTGGATTGTAGAATGTTGTTTTGTTCATGCTTCATTTTCAAAGAGGACTGATGACATCACAAGGGCGATGAGTTGGATCTTAGTGAGGCACACTTACAGCTTCATATTCTCTGCCAGAGTCATCGAAGTCCCAGTCAAAATGACTGGTGAGCCCTGGGGTGCAGCGGGTGACCTTGGCCTTTTGGAATAATGTGAAATCAACCTATAAAGATTGGTTGGAGCCAGACTATGTAGGGCTATAAATGACAAATTGAAGAATTTGTACATTATTCCAGAAGCAATGGTGAACCTTCAGAACTTCTTGGGCGGGAGGTGACCTATTAAGTGTTAACTTTAGGAATATCATTTTGGGCCAGGTGGAGAATGAGTTGGAGAGGGGAAAGACTGGAGGCTTGGAGCCTGATTCAGAGGCCATTGCATTCATCCAGGAGAAAGCTGATAAGAGCTTGAATTGGAGTAGATACTATAGATACTGAGCAGCCAGGTGGCACAGTGGATAGAATGTGGGCATGAAGTCAGGAAGACTCATCTTCCTGAGTTCAAATCTGGAGTCAGGAAGATTCAACTTTGTGCATTGAAATCTGGCCTTAGACACTAGACGTGTGATCCTGGGCAAGTCACTTAACCCTGTTTGCCTCCAATTCTTTCTCTGTCAAATGAGCTGGAGAAGGAAACGGCAAACCACTCCAGGATCCTTGCCAAGAAAACCCCAAATCGGGTCATGAACAGTCAGATATGACTGAACAACCACACCAATAAGTGCTGTTGAGGAAGAATTGACAAATAGTTGGCACCGGATGTATGTGGGGTTGGGGGTGGGGAGACGAGGGGAAAGGGATCAGGGACAGAGAGAGGTGACACTAAACCTGTAAAACTGGAGGACTGGAAAGATGGTGGTGCAATGAATAGAAATAAGGAAGTTTGGAGGAGGTAGGGTTTGTGGTGGTGGGGGCCGGTTGAACAGAATGTGTTCCCTGTTTGGGGCTTGTTCAATCTGCCTTGCCAAAGCCTAGTCCACAGAAGTCTAGTGACTTGCCCTATGTCACACAGGTAGCAGGTGGCATGGCAGAATATGAACCCAGATCTGTCTCCTTTTACATTGGGGTGTTGTCCAGGGCAGAGATTAGGCAGGTTCTTGCAGGCTATCATTTCTGATTGTAGGTGCTAGAATACTGAGATATACTTCACTGGTTGGCTTGTGAGCATTTCTTTCCTTCCTCTTTAATTATTACAGGCCCAGCCTTAGGGTCAGCAGTCAGTGCATGGCGCTTTCCTGGGAAGGTTACTTAAGGGGACCTTCTTTCTCTCTTAACCAAGAGTCTAAAGACTTAGGGCCAAAGGGAGAAAATCAATGGAGTGCAACCATCAAAGGCTATATTTGCTCCTGCCTCTTCCCCATCCCCTTGAGAGCAATTTTCCTTTCTTTTTAAAAACTTGTTCCAGCTTTGTCAGTCTAGAAGTCACTCTGCTGAAAAGCAATTATTAAATGCCTCCTATATACCAAATTTGCTGAGACATTTCCTGTCTCTCAGTAATGAGGTGGCGACGTATGGAAGCAGAATGTTGCATACGTTGTTTGGTTTTTGATCAGGTTTCTTTAACTATTTCTTCTTGTTACAAGGGTTCATTGTGTGTGTGTGTGTGTGTGTGTGTGTGTGTGTGTGTGTGTGTGTGTGTGTGTGTGGGAGAATGTCAGGAAATGAATGTGCTGTAAAAAAATCAATAAAACTTTTAAAGAATTTTTTTTTAAAAAGTTTTTTTCTGTAGAAAGAAGTCAGGAGGGTGTGTTCAGGGTAAGTTTGTTTTTCTTTGGACCTTCATCCTGATAAAAATCAGTGGGGGAAGGGCAATTTGTAATTTATGGCAGGTCAGAAAAATGAGCTCTTTATTTGTCCAAAGCATCTGGGAGAGGGAGGGGTGTAAAGATGCCCTGGACTGTGTCTGGTCCCAAATGCCGTGTCCAAGAAGCCCCTGCCTGGCTTGAGCAGCCACTCCACTCCTATGGTCTTGCCACAGCCAGAGGGTTTTACCTTGCTGGAAAAGGCAAAAGTCATTCATGGTTGTATTTGCCTATGGCCTGTTCACATGCACGATGAATTAAATGTTAGAGTCAGGCCATTTAATGGAAGTATAAGTGACATTTCTAAAGCACAGAATTTATAATTTGTGAACCACTTTGCCTCCCTCATTTCCTTGATATCCCAAGGATTCTTAGCACCATTTGATGGCAGTGGTGGGATAGTGGGCCCAAGTCCTGGGGCTGACACAAGCTGGACAGGCCATTTAGCCTCTCAATGCTCCAAGCAAATTGAAGAACAAGAATTAATCTGCATTGGTCTGGGAGTTTCTTAGCCTAATACAATCACAAGTCTGATCCAAATCTGAACTTGAACAGAAGAGAATTGAGAGTTGAAGTGGTCACTGCCTGTCCCCAAGGCCCACAGTGTTCTTCCCCTTCATCTCTACCTGCACAGGCCTTTTCCTATCCCTTCACTGCCAGAGTCTTTCCGAAGATATTACCTTGGATTTATTCTGCATGGGTCTCGTATGTGTAAAGTTGTTGCATGCTCTCTCCCCCATGAGACTAGAAGCTCTTCAAGGGCAGGGACTGGTTTGCCTTTCTTTGTATCCCTGACACTTGGCACAAGGCCTGGCACATAGTAGGCACTTTATAAATACTCGATGATTGATTGATTCCTGACACCAAGGCCAGCACTGTCTACATTTTCCCACAATCCTTTTGTTTAAGTCTTTTCTGATCTGTAAAGACTTCGGCATGGATTGTTATGTATTATCTGAGTACTAGCCTGGCTAATTTTGGAAAAAGGCAGATTAAGAGGTGATGATAATGCAGTGACAATGGTGGCTGACTTTTATCCAACTCTTTAAAAGCTGAATTGCATGTTACAGAGAGTTCCTCTTTGGAGCCTCCCTACAGCCCTGTGAGATGGGTCTTCCAAGCATTATTATCATTTTACAGATAAGAAAACTTTTATCTCAGAGAATCTAAGACCCCCCTCTCCCGGGTTATATAGAAGCCAAATTCAAAACCAAATCTTCCTGACCCGAAATCAACACATCAACTGTGCCCAAGTCAGCCATCAGGGGACTGATATGTTTGGCCACAACAGCTCTGCACGAATGGGTAGTATGGCTACCATCTTCATCAGCAGAGGGAAGGTCAAGCTGGGACAGGCCTCCCAACCAACTGTAATATCAAGTAAATTGGGACTTTTTTACTGTTTTAGAATGACAAATTAAGTCTCTTTGAGTCTAACTAGGTGCTAAATCCCAGGCCCAAACCCCTAATTACTAGGTGCTAAGCCAACGTGGGTCCTAAGTGGAGTTGCTAAGACCAGAGCCAATAGTGTGTGCCTAAGTTCTGGTCACTCAAATGACGTTTGATGACATCCATTGACTGTATAAAAAGAGAGAACAGGGGAGCTATTTGCTTGGGGCTCTCACTCACTGAAAGAGTGGTGTGTGACTAGAAGAGACTCTAGGCAGCTGTGGTTAAGAGTACCTCAGCTTGTAAACCCGGATGTAAACCCAGACCTTGTCTGATTCAAATCTCAGTGCATAGTTACCAGGGTTTAACAAAGTCCCAGACAAGGTCTGTCTGTTGACTTTTGTAATTTGTTTGTATTTGCTCTGAAGTTCAGGGTGCTGGCTTCTTCCCCTGAACTAAGTAAATGATATTTGTGTTGGATTAAAGTAAGATTGTTAACCCTCTAATGCTACTCTCCTTAGTAAAGCAGATCAAAAGAACCTGTGCTGGCAGCACTCTTGTTGTTGGGCTTGTGCTGGTCGTTCACCCCCACAGCAGCTGCTATCCAGATTGTTGCAAAACCAACTAATCCAACTGTGTCTTTTCAAAGAGGATGAAATTGAGGCCAGGTGCATTCAGTTAGTATCTGAGACAGTACTGTGGCCTAGGTCTTACTGAGACCCAACCCAGTTAGAACACACCATAAGCCTGGGTGTTGTAATGAACTTGGAGGCAGCTATTATGTATATCCACGTGTATGTGTGTGTGTGTGTGTGTGTGTGTGTGTGTGTAAAGGTCACATATGGAAGGTACAGCTGAGACTATTTTATTAATTAAGGAGATGCCTCTCAACCGAGGATATCCAGGCATGAAACTGGGGTGGAAATTGGGGAGAGGGTGGTAGAAATCCTTATTTTTTAATTGTTTCTGTGTTATAGACAAGTATATAGGATATATAGGATCCAATAGATAGATAGTCCTATCTATCTATCTATCTATCTATCTATCTATCTACCGGATCCTAAGATTTAGAACTGGGGGGAAACTTAGGGAATCACCTTGTCTAATTCCATCCCTTTACAGATAAGGAAACTGAGGCACAGAGTGCCTTGTCCACACAGGTGGTATAAACAGGACCCTGGAATAGTGTCTGCAGAGCTGGAAGGGATCTCAGAATTGATCTATTCTATCCTCCCTCACTTTACAGATGAGGAAACAGAGGCACAGGAAAATCAGGTGACTTGCCCAGAGTCACTCAAGCAGTAAACACAGTCAAGATCTGAACCTCTTTGTAGGAACATAGATTTAGAGTTAGAAGGAACTTGGAATGTAATTTTCTCCAGCCATTTCGTTGTTCACTTGAGCAAAGCTGAAGGCTAGAGAAAGGGATGTACTTAAGGTCAGCTAGTAGCAATTGTCAGAGTGAAGAATTGAACTCATCCTCTCACCCTGTTGTGTAGAAAATAACAGCGAGTCGAGACCTGGGCTCAAGGTAAATTTAGAGTGTGGATTTATTGCTTGAGCACGTGACTACCTGGGGTATACACTCAAATCAGGCAGTCCCGAAACGAGGGACTTACAGGCTTATAAAGGCAAAAACCACAAAGGGAGGATGGCTAGCAGAAGCAATGATGTACAGCAGCAAAGAACAGCCATTGGTTAGATCCATAGCTCAGGGCTAATTTGGGAATATGGTGTAGGGGTACAGGGGTGCAACCCTCTTGTGACATGGGGGTCCCTTCTAGGTCGTGATCAACTTCCTAGAACAGAGTGGGGGCACAGGGTGGCAAAGGGGCAGTGGAATTCCCCAGAATAGGCCGGGTCATGTTCTGAGTGAAGGGTGGGGGACCTCTGTACCCTCTGCTTGATCAGCTATGTTCTGGATAGAGGGACCTAGCTTGGTCAGCAGAATAGTTGCACCATAACCCAGGGTGTGGGGACCCTATTTGGTAACAGGGTGGTCTCTCCTTAAGATGAACTTGCGCATAAGGCTGAAGTAAAGGAGAATACAGAATGCAGATTCAGGAGAAAGGCAGAGGTCAGGAGACTAGCCTTGGGCAATCTACCCAGAACTATGCCTTAAACTGTTTCAAGCCATTACAGAGTGTAGGACAGAGACAAAGACAGGAATATACAGGGGTTAATGGTGGGCTCAAAGGGTATTAATGGTGGGCTTCAATTCGGGTGTAACAACCCTAAGCCTTGTTTTTTGTTAGGTTTTTTTTTTTTTCATCATGGTGCTAGGCTGAGAGTCAGGCGGAACTGGGTTCAAGTCTTGGCTTTAAGACACATAGGTTGTGTGACCCTGGGCAAGTCACTTCCCATTGTCCTAGACAACACTCTAAGACTGTAATTGCGTTGATAGAGAAAGCATCCTCACCTGCAGCTCCCTAGAATGATGAAATCCCAAAGCCAGTCCAAAACAACATTCTCTCAAGCCCCCAGATCTCAATCAATCAAGCCACATTTACTAGTATTCTCCCATGTGCAGGTGTGCTGGTGCATCCCTGTGATTGCTGCCTCTGGGGAGTCCAAGGCTGGTGCTCCATCTGAGCTGGGGAGTTCTAAGCTAAATCTAATTTAGTGTTCATGCTAAACCTAAGACCAATATGGTAAGCCCCAATATGGGAGAGGAGAGGAGAGGCTCCCAGGTCACTAAGAGAACTGGTCAAAGCCTCCATGTTGCTTGGGACCATGAGGAGCTACTAAAAGGGGGGAGGGGCAGGGGTGGAGACTTTTCCTGCCCCACTCCCAGGGGAGAGGGAAAGGAGATACCCAACTATGGGCCAGGCATGGTGCTAAACGCTGGGGATGCAAGGCAAAAGTGGAGCAGCCCTTACCCTCAAGGTGCTTACATTCTTTAGGAAGAGAAAGTTTATAAACATATATGTGTGCATGCAGCTGCATGCCATGGGTGTGTCGGGGTCTTCTGGGCCTTGTGAGGGTCAAACCCATCTGGATACCAGCCTTCACAAGCCCTTTTGCCAAGAGGGTTTCAGTTTCCTCAGAAGTGAATGAGTGTCTATCTGTAGCATCTCAATCCCTTTGTAGCCAGGAAATATGACTACAAATGGGCTAGACAGACAGACAGACATAGAGAGTGCATGTGTGTGTGTGTGCATAGCATGGTGTGCGACTCTCTCATCCAAGAAAATTTTCTGAATCATTGGGTAGTGTAGATATGGCATTATGGTCTAGTTAAGCCTCCCTGGGCCTCAGTTTCCCCATCTGTAATGTAAGGGAGCTGGACTAGATGGCTCAGGGTCACTTCCTGCTTTGTCTATGATCCTGTGAAACTCTTTTGCTTTACTGTAGTCCTGTTCTTTCTTTCTCCATTCAAGAAGCTGCCTGTGTCCTAACCACCACCTCCCTTGTCCTTCTTCCTGGTAACTTATTCCCTTCTTCCCCTTTTCTGGAAACTCCCTTTCCTGCATCTTCTGTCCTGGAAACTTCCAAGGTAGAAATTTCCAGCTCTCTCATAGCTCCTCAGTTCCTCCATGTAAATGATCTCAGGGGTGGGAAGCCAGTCAGACCCACCTGAGCCGGAGCCAGCCTGGCCCCATTAACCACCTGAGCTACCACCTGCCCCAATACAGGAGCTGCCCAAGGTGCCCTCATGAAAATGGTGGAATCCCAAGGAGAGCTTGGTGTGACAATTCCCTCCTCTTGCCCCAGCCTTAGTTTGATCTCTTCCCTCTCCTTTCCTTGTTTTGCTTCAGAAGGTTAGACTTGACCTCGGTGTTCTGGGCTCGGGGGCTTCCTTAGTTTGGAGGTAGGAAGTGTCCTAGTCCTAGTGGGGGGGGGAAGGGGCCAGAGTGAACAGATTGTCCTAGGGCCTTCATCTTACTGCCTCTGCTGTCCTCCGGATGTCTCTTTGGCCTTTGGATTCTCCTGAAACACTACTTTAGTCCCAGCAACAAGCACTGGCCCCTGGCCTTTATTCACCGGAGCTGAGCCCCAAGGGGAGAAGAAAACACTGAGAAGTCATTGTGCTTTTAAGTAACCTTGTCTGACTGGGGCTGATGATGATAACTAAGATTTCTGTAAGCCTTTGGAGTTTGCAGAGCACCTGCCTTATGACCTCCTAATAAGAAAGGTAGTATCAATAATTGTCCCCATTTTACAGGTGAACAAGCATGGCATCTTAGCTTCAGAGCTGGAAGGGCCCTTAGAGGTCCTTGAATCTAACCCCTTCATGTCATAGATGAGGAAACTGAGGCCCGAGACGGGAAGAGACTTGCCTGAGTCAGATTGGAGAATGAACCCGTACTGGTTCTAAGTCCAGCAATGTTAACACTATACTGCATGGCATAGCAATTCATTTCCATGTAAGAAGTCTTTATAAGTGCCTACTATGTGCTACTTTGTGCTCGTATTGAGCCTGCCCTCCAAAAGCTTACATTCTATTGATCTTGGAAGCTCAGGTAGAATGTAGATGCCTTGAGGGCAAGCACTGTTTCATTTTAGTGAGCATTGCTGAGTCTCTCCACATCTCCCATCCTTTCTCTACTCAAACAGTCACCGTTGTAGTTCAGCATTAAAATAACTTATGTCCCGTTCTCTGAACTATGACAGCAGCCTCCTGACTGGGGGTCTCCTTGTCCACACTCTCCTCCCTCCACAATCTCTCCACACAGTTAACAGTGATTTTCCTAAAGCTCGCCTGCCCATGGCATTCTTTGGGCCATTAATCCAGCGGCTCCCTGGTGCCTCCAGGATCAGCTGTGAACTCCTCTGTTTATTGGTCCTTTACGCCTTGCGCCAGCCTCCCTCTGCGTCCTGGAGCATAGAGCATTCCTCGGTGCAGCCAAATTGGCCCCCCAAGACTTCCCAGCTCCATCGCTTTGCACAGGCCATCTCCCATGCCTGGGACACACTCCCTCCTTATTCCTGCCACTACATTCTATCACAACTCAGCTCAGATTCAGCCTCCTGCAGCAGACTTTCCCTGCTCTCACCCCCGCTCCCGCTGCTAGTGCCTTTCTACCCATGAATAAGCCTGTATTTATTGGGTACATTCATTCAGTCATCTTTCAGTCATGTCCCACTCTTCACGACCCCATTTGGGGTTTTCTTGGCAGAGACGCTGGAGTGGTTGGCCGTTTCTTCTCCAGGTCATTTTATGGATGAGGAAACGGAGGCAAACAGGGTTAAGTGACTTGCCCAGGGTCACGCAGCTAGGAAGGGTCTGAGGTCAGATTTGAACTCAGGAAGATGAGCATTCTTGACTCCAGATGATCTAGCCACTGTGCCACCTTGCTACCCTTATTTCACACACACACACACACACACACACACACACACACATCTGTGTGTGTGTGTATCTATCATACACACAATACATATACAGAATGAAGGTGGTACCTCTATACATACGCATACATATTACATGTAT
The DNA here is from genome assembly GCF_011100635.1 of Trichosurus vulpecula. Lineage (NCBI taxonomy): Eukaryota > Metazoa > Chordata > Mammalia > Diprotodontia > Phalangeridae > Trichosurus > Trichosurus vulpecula. The sequence goes on along the minus strand of NC_050575.1, from coordinate 428,937,977 downwards.
GTACACACACATACACACATATCTCTCTATATACACACACACATATATATACATACATATACACACACACACACACACACACACACACAAACATATACCCCCAGAGAACATAAGCTCCTTAAGTTCAGAAGCTCTTTAGTCAAGTAAGCTTTTAAAAGCTTGACTTCTTGGCCAAGAAAATGTGCTGAATTTGGAGTCAGAAGACCTGGGTTTGAACCCTGGCCCTGACTCATATCCTGGGTGGCCTTTCCACATCAATAAACTAAGGTATTTGGATGAGAGAGCCTCGGAGATTCCTCTCCTTTCCATGATCCTGTGATTTCTGTCTTTAACTACTGCTTTTTCCCCCAAAGCAATCGGGGTTAAGTGACTTGCCCAAGTTCACACAGCTGGTAAGCATCAAGTATCTGAGGTGAGATTTGAACTCAGGTCCTCCTGACTCCACTGTGCCATCTAGCTGCCCCAAGATTTTCTTTTCCTCCTTTGTAATCCCGGTAGGTACTGTAGCAAGCAGTGCCTCGAATACAGTTGGTGCTTAATACATGCTTGTTGTGTGATTTTTATCTTTGTATTCCCAGTACAGAGCCCAGGGGCTTTTATGTAGTAGGTGCTTCTAAATGAAGTGAATCTGAAGTCCTCAGATGCTTCCTAGCTGTGTGACCCTGGCCAAGTCATTTGCCCTCTGTTGCCTCAGTTTCCACATCTGTAAAATGGATAAATAATAACACCTCCCAGGGTTGTTGTAAGGATCACATGAGATAGTATTTGTAAAGTGTTTTACCAACCTTAAAGGTCTACACACATGCTAGCTGTCATTAAAATATTTTATCAGTAAAGGTGCTCCTAGGCACCTTTTACAATAAACACCTCATTTTTAACTGCAAAAGCCTCTTAAACAGTGGTCAGCTGGTCACTTCAAGAATATACTTTGGCTCTTTCCAAGACAGCCTGATGCTTAGTTATGGGAAGGGCTGGTTCTTGAAACCAGTCCCTGACTTGTGGGTGGGCAAGTCTGTTTGAGAAGATCTGTGACACAGGGCGTGGGGGGAGGGAGTGAGGGGCTCAGCAGCTGAGTGTGTGGGATGGGAAGATGGGAGATCTGGCAGGCTAAGCCCCAGACTCCATGGGAGGCTAATGAAGAGCAGAGACCCGAGAGCGGCGAGGTTTTTCCCCATTCCCAGACTGAAATCAAATCCGGACATGGAAAGCCAGGTTTAGGTTACAGCTAGCTTCCCTGGGGTGTCTCCTCTCTTCCAAAGTCCGCATCTCAATACCGTTGTTTATTTCTCTTAAAAATAAAAAAAAAGAAGTTAGGAGGCCAAAAGAAAGAAGCTCATGTAATGAAATGAGGCTGATAGTCTCTGGGATTTCTTATCTCCTGGCTGGTGAAGTGGCTCTCAGAGACTTTTCTCTCTGTGTTATGGCTATTTCAGGCTTCCCCTCTTCCCTAAAGGTTTTCAGAATGTGAAAAACTGGGGAACGCTCAGTGCGGGGAACAATGTCTTGTTTACCCTTGAACTTGATATCTCCTCTTTTGTCCCACTTGTGTCTCATCTCCCCTTGAGTCCATGAAACCAGAGTATTTAATGAGAACGCTCCACTCAAGCAGGCTTCAGAGAAATGGTCTTTCATTTTATTTCCCTCCTTCCCCATTCCTGCCCCTCCCCCCACAAGTTAGAATAACATCCAGAATTATAACCGTCCTAATCCCCAAATCATAAACACGTCTGTCTTTTCCAATTGTTGGAACAGGGCTGCAATCTGTATGCCTCCCAGCACACGGTGCCATTTGCATGGTGAAGAGGCCTCAAGTGTTTTCATAAAGATTAACAAAGTTTTATGCTTTGGCCAACAAACCTGTTCCCCAGCCCAAAAATATCCTGGCATTTGGGGAACTAATTCTTCAGGACTTTGCTCCTTCCTCTTTTGATCTTTACATTTGGGACAGGAAGAGGTCCCTGAATACAAGCCTTAGAATAGAAGAACCTACTATGTGCTAGGATCTGGAGATACCGAGACAAAAATGAAACTGTCTCTGCCCTCAAAGAGTTTGTATTCTATCGGGGAGATGACATATAAAAAGAGAAAGTTATATCTAATTACAAAGTAAATAATCAAGCACATATTAAGCTCCTACTATGTGCTAGACTCAATGCTTACTGCTGGGGAGACAAATAGAAAAAGGAAACAGTCCTGGCCCTCAGGAAACTTCCATTGTATGGAGGGAAATAACATGTATACAGATAAGTATAGGCAAAGTAAAGAGTCAACAAGCATTTATTAAATACCCACTGTGTTCTAGGCACTGTGCAAGGCTATAGGGATACAAAAAAATTAATATATATTCTCTAGAGCTAGTAAGATTGCTTCTAAAGGCCAGAGACAGACTGGGGTTAGAGAATCAGAGGGGTCCAGAATAGGGGGGAATTAAGAGGAAAATGTCCCTTACATGGCCATTTTCTTCAGCTAGGTTACGTCTTTTAGCAAACTTGGTGAGCATAAATTCCTTTGATGGCGGTCATGGAGATCAGTTGAAGAAGCTTCAGGTGTTTAACCTAAAGAAGAGAAGAGCAAGATGGGTAATAAAAGATGGATCGGATTTGTTGGCTTTGATTCCACCAGGCAAAAACCAAAGAGCCAAATTTACATATCATGGGCTATCTCTAGACTTGAGAGTCTAGAGGTTCCAATTTCTCCATCTTTGAAGGTCTAGATGGCTTCTGACATGAGCTCCAAGGGTCTGGAAAAAGCTGGGCCCCTTTTTAGCCTCCTTTCCCTATACCCAGAGAGGGACAAAGGACATTAAAAAAAAACCCAACAACCTCCTAGTGATTTCCTGGAATGAGACACGATCGAAAGCAGATTTTCCTTCTTCATGGAAAGAATGAAGCGATAGGAGGAAGGCCTATCAAATGATGCCTTTCTCTGACGGGACAATCCTCTTAGCAAAAGACACATGATAGACTCATGGTCACCAGCTCCACCTCCTTCCCCTTCTCTCTCCATCTCTTGCTTGCTGTTGTTGCTCCCAGAATAGCTACCCCAACCTCTATAGCCTTAGGATTGGAATCTACCATCCAGCTGGGTCTTGAGCTCACGATGGAGTCATGTACCATCGACAAAAATGAAGGCTCAGAAGTCCTTCCTCATTACGGGATTCCAGAATCTCGGGGGCCAAGTGGTCTAGCCCACTCCTCAGTAAGAATCCTCTTTATGATGTTCCCAAAAGGTAGTTGCCCATTCCTGACTTAAAGACTTCGAAGGGGGGGGGGAACCCCATCTCCTTTCTAAGCAGCCCATTCCCTTTAGGATATTCAGAATGGTTAGGAAGGTTTTTTTTTCCCCCATGAAACCTACATTTATCTCTCCATAACTTGCAAATAATTAATGCAAATAATTTCATCTAGTTCTTTCTTCTGGTACTATTTCAATCCAATAGCTTTAGAATGAAGGTTAGACTAGCAGACCTCTGTGGTCCCTTCTAGATCTCAGTCTATGATCCTGGTTCTTCAACATGCTCAAGAAGAAAGAGGCTACTGTTTTCTGTTGAAATATTTCTTAATGGGTAGGTAGAAATGGAGCAGAAGGAATAGGAATGGAGGTTGGGAGGAAGGCAAGAAATCTTAGAGGTCATCCAGTAGGATCTACCTGAGGATCCCAAATCCCCCAAAGGTTGAATAATTTGCCCAAGGTCATGTAAGTAGTCAGTGGCAGAGTTGGGGTCCAGTCCTTGATGGTCCAATTCTAGAGCCAGATCTCCTCCACCCTAAATTATAAAAAGTAAAATAGGATAGAGTCTTAATATTGAAGAGAAGCTTTCAGGTGCCAAGTATAAATTATCAGCATAAATTGGCCCCCTGTGGGACACAGGTTAGGTTTAAGCCACACACCACTTTCCTTCCATAGAAGACGGAGAGAGAAGGTGGAGGTGGGGGAGGAGTTGGTGACCATAAGTCTATCATGTGTCTTTTGCTAAGAGGATTGTCCAGTCAGAGAAAGGCATCACTTGATAGGCCTTCCTCCTGCCCCAGTGCCTTTGCTTCCTCTCTTCTGCATGGGCTTGGTCCTCCAGTGCCCCGTAGCCTTCCATACTTTTCAGGTGTTGAGTTCCTTCCTGCCAGAAGTCACCCACTTCAGCTAATTAATTCCCTTTTCCTGTTTGGACTTCTATATAGATATTTTATACCACTCCAGTTAACTTCTCTTACTATTTTTCCGATTTGGTTAGCCATTCCCAAGTTGATGGCCACCCCGTTGTTTCCAGTTCTATAAATATTTTTGTACATATGGGTCCTTTTCATCTTTCTTTGACGTCTTTGAGGTATAGGCCTAGTCATGGTACTCTTGAGTCAGAGGGGATGTACAGTTTAGTCTTAAGGGGTTCCAAATGGTTTTCCAGAATGACTAGACCCCTAACAGTGCCTGGCTTTCCTTGGTCCCTCCCCTCATTTTCTTTTGTTTTCTAAAAATCATCTTTGCCAGTCTGATGCACCAGAATTATTTAATTTGCATATAAGATAAAAGTTCATAGAGTCTAAGCTGGAAGGGACCATCTAGTTTACCTCCGCTCCCATTTTACAGATAAACTGAGGCTCACCTGCCTTTCAGAATCACACAGATAACCTCAGAGGTGGAATTTGAACATAAGTCTTTCTGACTCCAAGTTCGTTACTTGCCGGACTTTGCTTCTTGAATTCTGACTCGTTAATTGGGTATTTGGGGTATGTTTTCATTTGGTTGTAGATAGCTTGCTTTTTTTCCTTTCAAGAACTGCCTCTTCCTATCCTTTGACCCTTATCTATTGCAAGAGTGTGTCTTGTCCAACGCATTGATCGTATTTTAACTATTGTATGTTGAAGTGAACTGTGTTCTTCTCCTGCCTCCCTACTTAGACTGTAAGCCATATTGTGCCTAGTAGAGGGCTCCATATCCAGCAGCAACATAACGAGGGTTTGTTGACTTGCATTTGACTTAGAAAATTATTTAGAAATATCAATATTCTGTAGAAGATATAGCAGATTCCATGCTGTCTTGGGGAGAGGAAGAAAATCTGGAGCTCAAAATCATGTGGAGCTGAGTGTTGTAAACTAAGAAATAAGGGATCTTAATTAAAAAAAAAGAAAAGAAGAAATACCGATATTGTTTTATCATAAGCTCTTAGAATTTCAGAGCTAGAAGAGATCTTGGGATGATAGACTGCAGGCAGCCTTCTCAGTTTATCCGTTATGTAAACACATAGAAGGAGGTAAGGTGACTTCCCCCGAAGGGCCTGCGGGCAGTCTGTAGAAGAAGTGAGACTCACTGGGATCTATTGAGTTGGATCTCAGTATTCTTTTTACTAGGCCTTAATAAGAAAGGAGGTCCCTTAGGCTCAAAAGAGAAAACACAAAGTTAAATCTCTAGTAAGTGGAGTTCTTTGTGTCTTGTGGTGTTGCTGAAAGACCTTAGGTCATATATGATCAAGAGCTGGAAAGGACCCTCCAGACCACACAAATCGACTCCAGCTCAGATGACTTAATCTCCAGTGGCTGGCAGGCAGTTTGGGTCCAGCCCTCGAGTTTTCCCAATGAGGGACCTGAAGCTAAGCTCAGAGAGCTAACATGACTTCCCCGTGGCCACAGAGATGGCAAACACTGGGTCTCAGTCCACTGCCTCCCGCTGCAGCATCCATTCAGCCACCCCATCCTGCCCCGAGCAAATGAGGCACATGACAAAGTATGGCGTGGGAATGAATGAGGGATAATAGTGATGCTTCTTAGTTAGTCCACATGGTTGTAATTGTCAGATGGAATAAAGAAAAATAACTCATTTGGGGAGACACGGTAAGATCCAGTAAACTGAAGATTTAGAATTCTCTGGTTTAATACTGGGGTTCTGAGGGGCAGTGTGGTATCATAGCTGGAGGACTGAACTTTAAGTCAATAGTCTTGCGTCCTAGGATCAGCCCTGTCACTGGCTCACTCTCATACCTTAGTAATTTCTTTACACAAGCCTCAGTTTGCTCATCTTTATTGTTTTCTGTTTTTGTTTTGTTTTTTGGCAGGGCAATTGGGGTTAAGTGACTTGCCCAAGGTCACACAGCTAGTGCATGTATCAAGTGTCTGAGGCCGGATTTGAACTCAGGTCCTCCTGACTCCAGGGCTGTACTCGCTGCACCACCTAGCTGCCCCAAGTTTGCTCATCTTTAGAATGGAGTGAGCAATCCTGGCTGGCTCTAAGAGCATTTACGACACACCGACTATGTGCCAAGAACTGTGCTAATGCGAGAGGATTGTTATGTGGATTGAATGAGATCATCTGTACAGAAGGATGTTCTAAGTTGTAAAACAGTACAGAAATATCGAGGCAGGGTGGATCGGTGGTTAGACTTGGTGTCAGGAGGACTGCCTCAGACACTAGCTGCGTTTCTGTGGGAAAGCTGTTGAGCATCTCTGGGCCTGACTGATTTTCCTTCTCTAAAAAAAATGAAGATGATAACAGCCCTCCCCTCACAGGGCTTTTCTAACCATCAAATGAGCTCATGTATATAAAACATTTTGCAAACCTTAAGGGGTCATGTAAATGCAGATTGTTGTTTTTATTAAAGGAGATTTATTATTTATGGTTTGCTGCTGCTGTTACAGAAATGTGCCAAAGGCCGAATTGGTAACCATAAAGAAGGGAGGGAGAGAACAAGCATTTATGGAGCACCTTCGGTACCAGGCATTGTGCTAAGCACTTTTTATAAATATTGCCTCATTTAATCCTCACAACAACCCTGGGGGGTAGGTGCTATTATTATCCCCATTTCACAGATGGAGAGACTGAAGTGACTTGTCCAGGGACACACAGCCAATAAGTGTCTAAGGTTGGATTTGAACTCAGATCTCCCTGATTCCAGTCCCAGAGCATCTTTAGCTTTTTAGCAAGTATAACTTCAGTAGCAGAAAGCATGGGGAAGTAGAAAAGAAGTTGACTTTGGGGTCAGGAAGACCTGGGTTTAAATCCAGTGTCAGACGCTTACTTACCATGTGTCCCTGGTCAAGTCACTAAACATCTCTTGGCCTCATTTTGGGCCAAAGAATGAGACAGTATATCCTCAGAGATCCGGAATCTCATTTCCTCCCGGGGTGTAGATGGCAGCCTGTCCATATCTGCCCTCTTGTGTGACTCGTCCATGTGTCCATACCTTTGCATCAAGGGGTCCGCCCAACATGTTGGAGACTTTCTGTACTTTCTCCTGACTTAGAGCGGATAGCACCCATGGGAGGTGCATCAGTCATTTCTGGATCTTGCTAAATCCCTGGCCCATCTTTTTTTTCCAGTCATACATTTCCTTGGTGACATCCCTTACATTGGTTCTCTTTTGTAATTCCTTGTTTGTCATCATCGTACTCATATCTGCCGTATGCTTTTCCATTGGCCTTTGGTTGATCCTCACTCAATTTTCATGTTCTATGCTTGTGGCCATGCATATGCATGGATCCACACACGATTGTGATATGGAAGCATTTCAACTTGATGGGAAGAAGTGTGAGATTGAGGTGGAGGCTGGTGGCAATAAACATGAAAGGGGAAAAAAAAACAATGATGGTTATTTTGTTCATTGAAGCTGACTTTCCCTCATGTTAAAAATGTCAGTTTCGTTCTCTATGTGGTGTCCATAAGTGCTCTGCCAGGAGATGGGTAAGCCGATTCCTCACTGATCCTTAGAGTTTTTCATCGCTGTTTTATAGGGCTTTCAAAGTTATTCTCTAATTAATTTCATTATTACATTGTTTTAGTCATCATATGAAATTGTCCTCCTGGTTCTGCTCCTTTTAGTTTGGATCAGTTTATTTAAGTCTTTCCAGAGTTCTGGGAATCTTTCATCATTTCTCAAAGCACATCCGTATTCCATTACATTCACATACCAATCATAATTTATTTAGCCTTTCCCCCAAATGATGGGCGCTCCCTTAGTTTTCAGTTCTTTATCACAACCAAAAAATGTTGCTACAAATATTTTCTACATGTGCATCCTTTGCCTCGGTCTGAGCCTAGTAGAAGGTATTACTGAATGAAAGGGTATGCACGCTTTATTGACTTTGGGGGCAGAGTTTTATGTTGTTTACCAGCACGGCTAGACCAGCTTCTAGCTGCACAATGATGGGTTACAGCCCTTCCAGCATCGGTCTCTTTCTGGTTTTTGTCATCTTTGCCAATATGTTGGATTTGAATTAGAATCTGGGTTGTTTTAATCTGCATTTTTCTGATTATTCGTGGGCTGGAGCAATTTTCCAATATCTGTTTATAGCTTGGATTTCTTCTTTTGAAACCTGCCTGTTTTTATCCTGAGCATATATCTATTGGGCAAAGGCCCTTGTTCTTATAGATTAATTAAATGAACAATTTTGATTACCTAAAGTTAAAATTTTGGAGAGGGAAAAATCCCTGTATTAAATTTCTCTGATCAAGGTCTGATATCTCATAGCTTATTCAAATATATAACAAGAGCCACTCATTCTCCTGAAGAAAAATGGTCAGTTGAAATAAACAAGCTTTGCTTGAAAGAAGAAAACCAACCTATCAGCATATGATAAAATGTTCCAGCTCATTAATAATTAGAAAAATGCAAATTAAAACAACTCTGAATTTTCAGCTTACATCTATCAGATTGGCAAAATGAAAGAAAAGAAAAGAAAGTGACGATTTTTTGGAAGGGTTGTGGGAGGACAGGCTAGCAGCTAGTGTACTTTTTTTGGAGGCATTTGGAGTTAAGTGACTTGCCCAAGGTCACGTAGCTAGTAAGTTTCTGAGGCCAGATTCGATTTCACATCCTCTTGACTGCAAGGCCAGCACTCTATCTACTACATCACCTATGTGCCTCCAACTAAGCATTTTTAATGGCTCTATGAATTGGTCCAAGTCATGCTGGAAAACAATTTGGAAGTATTTCCCAAAAAGTCATAGTGAGGTTTAGAGGTACAGAATGAGATATATAGTTTTGGACATGACCATTTTGAAGATTTGCTTCACTTGACTTTTTTTTGTTACAAGGAAGATTATTTTAAAATTTTTTATTGGGGAAAGAGGTAACGTGGGGTGGAAAGAGTGACTTAAGATAATGGGTGAAGCTTCTAAAAAATGTACAGAAGATAAAAGAAAGAGGTTCAGAGTGGAACAGACAACAGAACATCTTTGGGTGATAAGAAGGAAAATACAAAAGAAGCTCTCCAGGTTGGGGACTCGTGGTTTTATGTGCAATCCTCCCTTTCTGTTCATCATATGTGGAAATGCTTTTATTTGTTGGTGTATGTCAAGTTCAATAACAAATAACAATTTTGTTTGTTAATGACAAAATTTTTTGAGAAATTAAAAAGATAACACCATGCATTTTATGCTTTAAGGCACAGAGGTTCCCAAACTTATTTGTCCCACTGCCCCCTTTTCAAAGAAAAAAAATGGCTCAGTGCTCCCCCTGGAAATTCCTTGGTCCTTCCTTTAACACTTTAATGGTTTTTTGGAAATTTGCATCACTTCAGACTACTACCATCCTCCTAGATCATTCCCCTGGGGGAAGGGATCACCCACTTTGGGAACCTATGCAAGGTTTGCAGAGCTCTTTATATGTGTTGTTTGCAATACAGTGGAAAGGGCCAAGGATTTGGAGTCAGAGACTTTGGTTTCGAATGTTGCCTCTGCCCCTTCCTGTGCAATCTGAAGCAAGTTGCTTAACCTTCCTCTCTCAGTTTCCTCATCTGCAAAGTGAAAGGGGGTTGGACTAGATGGCCACTAACTTCCCTTCTGGATTTAAACCTAGGATCTAGGCACTTGCTTTATTGGATACTCCCAACAGCACCATGATAGACTGTTATAACACAGCCTGCTTGGCCATTCCCCAGTGGATGGGCATCTGCTTTGCTTCTAGTTCTTAGCTACCACAAAGAGTGTCACTGTGGGTAGGATGGTGTCTGTAGAGCCTTTCTGTTTGTCAGAGCCCTCTGTCAGCTATGTTGTGTTTGTCCTTCGTTTTCGAAGAGGGCCGTGACATCAGGGAGATGATGACATGACCTCCAATTGACTTGGATTTGAGTGAGGGAGGGCTGTGCAAGCCTCGTGTGGAATCTCTGCATCAGAGTACACATTGAGTACACAGTGGTCGCCCTTATTTCCTTTAGCAGCCTGCCATTCCACAACCCCTGTGACACGTCCCGTGTTGTGCTGTCTGCCAATTTGTTGGGTGTAAGAGGAAACTCTGAAATGTATGGAGCTGAACATTTAATAATAATAGCTAACATTTATACATTATAACCTTTTGTGCTCTTTACAATGATCTCATATGATCCTCACAGCTACCCTGGAAAATAGCTATGATAATTATCCTCTGCAGCTGAGGAAACTGAGGCACACAAGTTAAGTGACATTCCCAGGCTCACATAGATTTGAACTCAGGTCTTTCTGACTCCAGGCCTGGCACTCTATCTATTGCATATAATTTACATTGGTCCTAGTTATAGGACTATATCTTCTAGAGCCACGTAAAACTTCAGATTTGGAAGGGACATCAGAGTCCATTTAGTTCAACTTTTAACTGAAGAAAATCCTTCTACCATACCACTTTTTACTTGAAGGTGTCCAGTGAGAGAACCTGCCACCTCCTGAGGCTGGCCATTTCCGCATTTGGCTAGATCCAATTTTTAAGTTTTCTCTTGTATCAAACCTAAATCTGCCTCTTTGCCCTTTCCCGCCATTGCTCCTTATTCTGCTTTCTGGACCAATCAGAATGAGGTTAATCTCCTGTCCAGATGGCATCCTCTCATGACCTTTTCCCCTAGACCACCCAACTTCCCAGAGGTTTCTTAGTGGGTGCCTTCTGGTATGGACACATTTCTCTATTCTTGAATGATCTTTTTGCAGGGCAAGCCTTCAGATAGTGAAGGGCAGCCATCATGGATTCACTTTTGTGAACTCGAAATCCAACCCAGGGGGAGGCTTGGGAGGGCAACAGTGTAGTTTCCCTCCGGTGTCCAGTTTTCCTTTCACCCCATTACAGGAAGGTGATGACCTTTCCTCTTACTGTTGTGAGCCAAAGAACAGAAGGGGTATTAGAGGCCTTGAAATAAGCCTAGCAAATCCTATTTCACTTTTGAATAAACTTGTCCAAATACAAGATGAAGAGTTTTATTAAATTCCTGCTGTCTTGGAGAAATAAGAATTTGGCCATGCCTGTAGACATAGTTCCCCAAGGCTGTCTACTGCAGCACTCCAGGAGGCTCAGATCAGTGTGTCTGTTTCCCAGAGCCTTTATTGGAAGTTAGTTGTATTCACAAAATATCGAATTTCCAAATGACTGCTTCAGCCCTTACCCTTTCTCTCTCCCTCCGCCACTCATTCTAAACTTTTGCATTTAAGTCTCCATCATCTGGCTCTGCCAGCCTTATTTCAAACACTCTAAGTCACTCTATGTCCCAGCCAAACTGGACTGCTTTCTGAACTGGACATCATCTCTCCTACCTCCCTGTATCTGTGTTTCGAACTCTGGAAAGCACTCTTTCCTCATTGCTTTCTCTCATAAGATCATAGTTTTAATGCTTGAAGAAACCTTAGATGCCATTGCTTCCAACAGACACTTGCCCAGGGTCACATAGCAAGTAAGTGTCTGTGACAGGACTTAAACCCAGATATTCTTAACCGAGTTTTCCAGAGCCTTTCCCACTAAACTAAGCTGCCTCAATTTCCCCTCTCTTTGGATATTGTCAAGAAGTTGCTGGTTGTACATTTGTTGGCTAGATTGTGGTCAGGGTTCCCCTTTGAGGGTATGATTTGGTCTAGATTATTGGTGCCCAAGTGAAATAGAAATTGGGGCCACCAATGCATACTTAAGTATCCTTGTGGGCTGCATGTTGATTTAGTTTTAAAATGTGATGTTATCTATAGTTTATTGTGTTTTTTATTTGTTTTGTTAAATATTTTCAATTTACATTTTAATCCTTTTCTAGCACTCAGGAATGTTGTGGGCTGCACATAGCTGTGTTTGACACCACTACATTCTAAGTCTAAATGACTACTAAAATCTGTTCCAGATCTGAGGATTCTGTCATTCTTCCTTCCAGGCTCCACCCAGGAGCCATCTCCTTCATGAAATCTGCTCTGTGTCTGCCTTGCCAGGCACCATTCCTCCTTGGCCACTCCTTGCCCCATGTATTGACCTTCCCTATGAGAATGTTAGACTATAACCCTCATGAGGGCAGGGTCTCTCTTGCTTTTTGAATTTGGACTTCTATACTAAGCACAATGCTATATCCCAATAGAATATAAACTCCTTGAGGGCAGAGACTTGAATTTTTGCCTTTGCATCTCCAGTAGCTAGTATGATCCTTGGCACATGGTAGGGCTTTAGTAAATGTTTTTAGAATTAAATTAAATTGAGGATGTCTTGTATCCTTTCTGGACACTGTCTGCTTATTCCATCTCACAGTTTGGCTCAATTTTGAATACTTTCCCTTCTCAGGGGATAGTGAAGAGACTCAAATGGAAATTATTTTTTTCTTGGTTAAACATATTGCAATCCTGTTGGGCCTGGTGAAAAGTCATGAATGAAGAATAATTATACATTCTAGTCTATTTCTCTGTGCTTCGCTCAGAACACACTTTTCACATATTTGCTAGCAAAGCTCCAGGTGTGGGAGAAGAGCGAACACTGAAGCCAATGCTCTTAGTTCTCAGATAGCCAGAGAACCAGCCACCATTTTGATGAAAGATGACCATGGTTCACCTAGAGAGGTGAACCAAGGGCAGTGAAAACAGAGATAAGCAGGCTCTGTAGAATGGTTCATCTTCTTTATTGTAGACTAATAAAGTGAAGTCTTGACATTTTAGCCACAAAGAGAAATTGAAAAATTGTGGTCACCTGGTGAACCCATTATCTTTTAGCTGGCACGCTGAGGCTTGACTGGCCTCAAACCTTGACCTGTAGCCATTTTCTAATTGGTGGCTCAGTTTTTCTCTTAATAAAAAAGGGAGAAGTAATTCTTAGTTAGGATTAATGAGATCATTGGATGGAATAGATTGGAAGCTCCGTGACAGCAGGAACCATGTTCCTGCCATCTAATTATTTCCAATAACTCAATGTCCTGCCCCCAAAAAGGACCCTAGAGATTATCTAGTGATGGGATCCTAGCCCTAAAGCTGCCTAAGGATCTGAGAAGACTTCTAACCCAACCCGCTTTTGTGTTTGTCCTTCATTCTTGAAGAGGACCATGACATCAGGGAAATGATGACATGACTTGCAGTTGACACTGATTTGAGTGAGGTAGGGCTCTGCAAAGTCACCAGCCTCACTTTCTCCTCCAGAGCCATCTGGGTCCAGTGGCCTGATATTCATCAGTACTGGAGATGGCCCAGGATGCATTGGGAGACCCTGTCCTTTTCAGGCTAAGGTCTTTCCAGGTTCTCACTTAGAGTGAGGTAATGCCCATTCATTGAATAGGCCTCTTTAAGAAGTGAGTCAAGGGATGGCCCCTTTAATTAGAAAAAAAGAAAAAAAAATCAAGCTGGGAGGGGAAGACACTCAGAGTTGCTGTACCAAAAAGAAAACAGTTACCATTGACTTTCACTCTAAGCCAAGAGGGTCCAAAATACCATCATTAAGTGGAGCTTGGGCAGGGACCTGTTATGGTCCAATCTATGAGCTTCAGAATTGAGACCCAGAGAGTAGGACTGAGTTACTTAGGGTCACTAAGGAAGCAAGTAGCCAAATCAGGATTTATACCTTGGGTCCCCTGGCTCTGTCATATTTTGTTCAAAAGATGAATTGATGGTTTCCAGTTTTAGTGCCTGGAGCAGTCTCTCATCCAGGAGATGGAGAGGGGATCTAGCATCATGAATTGAAAGCTGGAATGGAGCTTGTAGGCTACTTGGTCCAGCCTAGATATATTACAATCAAGGTAATTTTTTAATCCCCAGGCAAGATAAATAACATATGAGCAGCAAGGCTGAAATTCAAGCCCAGGTTCCTCTGGCTCCAAATAGAATCTGTTCCCCACTGTGATGCCTTTGGGGGGGGGTGCTTTTATTTGTTTTCTTTAGTTTGTAGTAATTTTTAAAAATTACTTATAGCATGGAAGGACTTGACAGAGGTTGCATTCTGGTGTTAGAGACTTCCAAAACCACGGGGGCTTGAAATTCCTGAGTTGTAGTCAATCTGTAGAATAGGACTAACTAGAAACATGTCAGAACAATATATACATATATACATATGTACATATATATACATATGTACGTATATGTTTATGTTTATATTATTTTCAATTTTCAACATTCACTTCCTTAAGTTTTAAATTTTCTCCCCCTCTCTCCCCAAGATGGCATGCAATCTGATATGGGCTCTACGCATACATTCCTATAAAACATATTTTCACATTAGTCATGTTGCATAGAAGAATTGTAATGAATGGGAGAAACCATGAGAAAGAAAACAAAACAAAAGAGAAAATAGTCTGCTTCACTCTGCATTCTGACTCCGTAGTTCTTTCTCTGGATGTGGATGGCATTTTCCATCATGAGTTCTTTGGAAAAGTTTTAGGTCTTTGCATTGCTGAGAAGGGCTATGTCTATCAAAATCAGTCCTCACACACTGGCTGTGACTGTGTACAATGTTCTCCTGGTTCTGCTCACTTCACTCAGCATCAGTTAATTTAAGTCCTTCCATGTTTTCTCGAAGTCCACCTGCTCCTCATTTCTTAGAGCACAATAGTATTCCATTACATTCATATACCACAACTTGTTCAGCCATTCCCCGGTTGATGGGCATCCCCTCAATTTCCAGTTCTTGGCCACCACAAAAAGAGCTGCTATAAGTATTTTTGTACATGGAGGTCCTTTTCCCATTTTTATGATCTCTTTGGGATACAGCCCTAAAAGTGGTATTGTTGGATCAAAGGGTATGCACATTTTTATAGCCCTTTTGGGGCATAAGAACTCTACGTATTTAGAAATGGAAGTGACCTTAGAAGGAGGAAGGAAGGGAAAGGGATACGTATTTATTAAGTGCCTACTATGTTCCAGGCACTCTGCTAAGTGGGCAGCCAGGTGGCATAGTGGATAGAGCTCCGGGCCTGGAGTCAGGAAGATCTGAGTTCAAATTTGACCTCAGGTAGTACCTGCGTGACCCTGGTCAAGTCACTTCACCCTACTTGCCTCAGTTTCCTCATCCGTAAAATGAGCTGGAGAAGGAAATGGCAAACCGCTCCAGTATCTCTGCCAAAATATCCCAAATGGGGTCACAGAACATTGAACGTGACTGAAAGGACTGAGCAACAATTACTTTTAAGTGCTTTACAAATATTATCTCATTCGATCCTCATAACAACCCTGGAAGGTAGGTGCTATTATTAGCCCCATTAAGTTAAGGAAATGAGGCAGAGGTTAAGTGATTGGCTTCACTAGTGAATTCTGAGGTCAAATTTGAACTCAGATCTTCCTGACTCTAAACCCAGCTCTCTACCTACTGTACCATCTAGCTGTCTCTAGAACAGCTAGGCCTTAAGGCATCATTTAGATCTATTCATTTTAGAGCTGAGGAAACTGAGGCAATATAGATCTACAGCTGGACAGGAACCTTAGAGGACCTCCAGTCCAACCCCCTCAGTTTCCAGATGAGGAACTAGGGCCCAGAGAGGTCATGCAGCTTGCCTAAGGTCACACAGCTAATACAACCAGATTTGGCCCTGGAATCTGTGTCCTCTGACTGCTGATTCAGGACTCTGGCTCTATGAA
The DNA here is from genome assembly GCF_011100635.1 of Trichosurus vulpecula. Lineage (NCBI taxonomy): Eukaryota > Metazoa > Chordata > Mammalia > Diprotodontia > Phalangeridae > Trichosurus > Trichosurus vulpecula. The sequence goes on along the minus strand of NC_050575.1, from coordinate 428,922,239 downwards.
TGACGTTACATTATTTGATGGCCGTCACACCTAATTGTCACAAAAGGGCAGCCAGATGGTATAGTGGCCAAAGTGCCAGGCCTAGGGTGAAGGAGACTTGTCTGAGGACCTGAGTCATGAGTCTGTGGGAAAGTCCCTTTGTGCTTCGGTGTCTGCCTCTGGAAAATGAGGGTAACACTAGAATCAATGTCCCAGGGCTGTTATGACAATCAGATGGTCTCTCTAAGCCTGAAAATGCTATGTAAATGCTGGCTCTTGTCACATTCTTTTTGTTATCACAGAAGCTCCAACGTTGGTACAAGGCAGAAATTCAATTTAATTCAAACATTACTGTCTGATGCAGATTAGGAAACTGAGGTACAGAGATTTTGGGTGATTGTATAAGATCTCCAGTGAAGACAGTCATTGAGCTGGGATGGCAGTTCTGACCTCATGGTTTCTAGAAGCTTGGTATTCTTTCTGGAAACAGGCTGGAAAATTCTTCTTCTGCCATCTAAGGACACGCTTCTTCTGTCTTTTCTCTCTCCTCTCCCTTCTTTCTTCGGCTTTTCAATCTCTACTGTTCACTCCCTGCCCTCATAACACACATGTATGTAACTCTCACTGTTCTGAAAGAAGCTTGTGAAAAGGGGTTGGAAAGTCAGGCTGAGACCCAGGACTGAAAACCCTCTGAATGCCAGTCATTGTTTGGGACAAACAAGGCAGAGATAGATGGCCATCGGGAAGCCAGTGGATACAAAGGCCTGCTGGGAAATAGGGGCTCTTCAGAAGCTGTTGTTATTATATTCTTGGCTTTAGGAAAACGTTTTAAGTCAAGTGAGAAGCCGTTGGCCTAAGTGCATTTAATCTCTCTATTTGGTTCCTTTTTAATTTTATGTATGTGCAAATTAAGGGACTATGATTGGTGACTTTTGACCAATGGACAGGCATTTAGTAAGTTTGATATGTGCAAAATTCAAATACAGATTAAAAAATGAGGCAATCCATGCCCTTGGGGAATTTAAATTCTACTGCAGAAGGAATACATCATGTTCACACATAAATCAATAGATTAAAAAAATACAAAGTGATTTAGGAATACATGTGGGTACGTGTGTGCATGCTAAAGGGCAGCTCGGTGGTGCAGTGGATAGGGTGGGCACTGGGCCTAGAGTAAAAAAAAATCTGAGTTCAAACCTGGCCTCAGACACTAGTTGTGTGACCCTGGGCAAGTCACTTCATCCTGTTTGCCTCAGTTTCCTCATCCGTAAAATGAGCTGGAGAAGGAAATGGCAAACCCTTCCAGTATCTTTGCCAAGAAAACCCCAAATGGGTCATGGAGAGTCAGACAGGACTGAAATGACTCAGCAACAATAACAACGGGGTGTCTGTGTGTATGTGTGTGCTAATAATGGCACATCAATCAATACAGAAGAGATAAATAATCATTTGGACACACTAACTGGAAGAAATGATCAATAAGCCTTTCTTTTGCCCGACGCGTGGCACTGCTCTAGGGATTGAGGATGCAAAGACAAAAGTGAACCAGCCCCTGTCTCCAAGATGCTGGTGCTCCATCGGGGAGGCAGCACGTACACAGATAAACATTTATAAAAATATACAATGTATTGGGGGAGGGGATTGAAAAGGCCACACACGTCATGAGCTGAGCCTTGCCAACCTGGGCAGAAAGAGAATTCAGGAGCAAGGGTGGGTTTTCCATCATGAGCAAGCCGCATTTAAATTCCGGTTTGAGATTCCAAAGGGCCTCCAAATCTCCCCAAATAGTGGAATTCAGAGCTTGAAGGGGCCACAAAGACCCTCTGGTCTGTAAACTGCTTGGGGGCCTGGACTGCTTTACTTTTATCTGTATCATTCTCAGGCCTGCCATAGTGCCTAAACATAGTGGGTGCTTAATAAATTCCTGTTTAGTTAATATGATCTGAATTGTTGAAATCCTTTCTTTTCCGATTGAAGAAACAGACCCAACAAGGGGAATAATTTGGCCAGGATCCTATAGGCAGTTAGGATTCAAACCCAGAATCTCTGCCTTCTGGTCCAGTGCTCTATCCATGGTGCTGCCACATTGTCTCCAGTCTCTGGTTGTCTTGCCAAGGTCCTTGACTTTCTCCTACAAGATTTCCACATATGATTTGAAGAATCACATTTCCACTCTGACACTTTTCTGTTGGACAATGTCCTGGAGTAGATGGTGGGATTTTAGCTAGAACTTGAAGGCATCCAAGGAAGCCCACCCCGCCCTTGACCTTTAAGTGAGGAGACCTCTAGGCTCAGAGAGCATACACAATGTGTCCGTGGCCACTCAGCTGGCTAGTGACCCAGGGCAAATACCCAAGTCATGACTCTCCACTCTTCTCTCTCCATTCCACCAGTGAATATGGACTGTGTTTTCAGTATTATCAATCTGTTTATCTTCCTGGGTGCTCTAGAGCTACCAAGAAGACCCAGGGCTTTCTGTGGAACATTATTTGTGGAAAAGGCCTAAACCGATGACCTAAAGAGATACTGCTTGTCCCAGGCAGCATAGGGCTGCCATCATGAAGCGTTAGACGGGTTTGGACACAGCCCGAAGGATCACCCCAAAACAATTTCAATGCTATGTGTGGTGCGATGCTTTTAGATTTTCCAGGGCCTGGTCTAATGAAAGGGGAGAATAAAGAGACAGAGGAAAGGCCGCTTAACCTGATTGCAAAAGCCCTTGCAGGGAAGCCAAAGATGCGAGTGATAACAATAATTACCAATAATAATAACTCCACACGGAAGCTTTTCTATTGGGCAAAAGCCCTGGAACAAAAGGTGGGATTTTAGCTGAAGCTTGAAAGAAACCAAGCAGCCCCACCCCCATGGTTTACCGGTGAGGAGTCTTGGGCTAGAGAGGAAGGCATCATTATCATCATCATGGCAATTGTGTGGTAATAGCCATAGAAATAGCTAGCATTTGCATCACACTTTAAGGTTCACAAAGAGCTTTACAAACATCTCATTTTTTCATTCTTTTTTTTGTTTTTTTTTGGGGGTGGGGCAGGGCAATTGGAGTTAAGTGAATTGTCCAAGGTCACACAGTTAGTACATGTGTCAAGTGTCTGAGGCCAGGTTTGAACTCAGGTCCTCCTGATTCCAGGGCCAGTGCTCTACTCACAGTGCCAACTAGCTGCCCCGGTTTTTTCATTCTTTAAGTTGGCTTGCTGTCAAGTATTTAGGGGTGGAAGAGAATTCATCCAAAAAAGCTTCACTATCAGGGGACCTACATTTTTTCTCAGGGATACACAAGCCTAATTAACTTCACCAGGGGTCCCAGTTCCTCCTTAGTGTCTTCCAAAAACAATTCACTTATTCCAGTTATTAAGTACCTACCACTCCAGGCCTTGTGCCTAGCCACTGGGGGATGCAGATAGTGTGAATGTAGCAGGAGGTTCCATCCTAATGTGGCACACAATAAGCATCTATGGGAGTCTGTCTCTTCTGATTGGTAAGTCTCTGGCCTGGACCACCATTTTGTGAGGTGCTCAAGCCAAGCTAACTTCATGTTAGGCTCTTGGAACTTCTCTGGATCCTCAGTGACAGCCTTCCCTTTTGGGGTGTCCTTCTTCTCCCTCCTTTCTAGCTCCCCTAGTGTTTTTCCCTCACTAGAATGTAAGCACCTTGAAGGTAGATATTGTCTTGAGTTTGTACCCCCAGCACATAGCCCAAGATCTGGCAAATAGTAAGTGCTTAACAAATGCGCGCTCTCTCTCTCTCTCTCTCTCTCTCTCTCTCACACACACACACACACACACACACACACACACACACACACACACAAATATAATAAACACTAAGTGCTTAAATACTAGGCTTGGGAGGAGAGAAGACACCAGCTATAGGGGGAACAGGAAAGACTCCATGTAGAAGGTGATGGGTAAGCTGTGTCCTTAAAGGGAATGCTTCTATGAGGCACAGAGGAGGAGAGCGTGTATTCCAGGCATGTGAGGACACCCACTGAAAAGGCACAGAGCCTTAAGATGGAGTGCCATGTTTGAGGAAGAGAGAGGTGAATTTGGCAGGACTGTTGAGTGCAAGATGAGACATCATGTCCACTGAGGCTGGAAAGAAAAGGTAAGTAGTGGTTAGGTTGGGAAAGGGCTTTAAAACTCAGCAGAGGATCTTAGAGGTAATAGGGAGCCACTGGAGGTAATTGAGCAGGGCAGCATCATGGTCAGCCACACTCAAGGAAGATGAATGAATAAAAGCATTCACTACGTGCTGAGCGCTGTGCTAAGGGCTAGTGATGAATACAAGAAAGCAAGACACTCCAGTCTCTCCTCTCAAGGTGCTGACATTCTAACAGGGGAAAAGAACAGAGAAGGGGGCTGGCTAGGGAGAGTGCATAGCTCAGGTCTTTTCCTGTTCCCCTGAATGCTAGTGTTCCTAACACTTCATATTCATTTATATTTACTCCCTTTATATTTACTCTGGATAGATAGAGCATTCATTAAGCACTTACAGTCTAATGAGATAAGATGCAGAGGCGGGGCCAGAAAGCCAGAGAGGGAGGGATGGCTAATAGGCATGATGACATGGTTTGCAAGTAGCTCAGATGTGCTCAGCACAGTGCCTAGCACATAGTAGGTGCTTAATAGAATGTTTATTGGTTGATTGATAAATGCTACGAGAAAGCTCACCTATGGGAGCCCAGGGGGTCCCAGGGGCAGTCAGCCCCAGGCTCAATTGGGAAAGGGTTGAGGAGGATGAGGCAGCAGGCAGCTCAGTTGGGGGGTGTCAAGGAAATCACTCTGGCAGCAATGTCTGATGGATTGGAGCAGAGGGAGACTTAAAGAGGTTGGGAGCCTAAGGAGGAGGCTGGGAGTTGAAGGAGGAAGCTGGAAGCCTAAGGAGGAGGCTGGTACCATAATCTAGGTGAGAGGTGATGAGGGCTTGAGCTAAGTGGAAACTTAATTCCAACACACTCCCAGTTCTTTCCTGTTGCTCACAGTGAAGGGGATGCACCCTCCCCCAGACTTATCTGTTCTACAATGAATGTACAGACAGTATTCAGCATCCTGGGGGAACCAGGGCAAATGGCCAAATTGGGGATTCTTGGAGGTAGAGGGAATTTGGAGACCAGAGTCCAAATACCAATTTTGTGGTTTACGAACGCTAAATGAATTTCCTAAACCCAGAAAAATAGGAAGTAGCACAGCTGATGAATTGAGGTGTTCCAATGAAAATGCCAGTCTTCTTTCTAAAGTACCAGTGCCCCTGAAGGTCCCCAGTTTCTCACAAGAGGAGGACAGGCTATCCAGCCTCCTGTGGGTTAAGAACTCACCAGCTGACTATGAGCTTTGATCAAAGGCAAAGCTATCCTGCTACAATGCGGAGTCAAGGGGTCTGATCAAAATCAGATCACCAGCGTCAGCACTCCTGCTGCTGAAGCTTAGTTACCTAACTGGGCAAGCATTCTTTGGGGGATGGGGCCTCAGCTGATGAGTGCTGGCCACAACAGCTTCCAGCATAGACCTGTGTGTGCTACTTATCCTGCTTATCTGTGACAACCCTGTACCTCCCTTCTCAGCTAGGATTGACAGGGGAGGGACCTCAGTGGTTTTCTGGAGAAAACCCAAGCAAGCTGATTTGCCCAAGGTCACACAGGTGTCAGAGGCGGGATTTGAACCTGACTACCAATCTGGCCCTCTTCCTGTTTCCTCTCCTCAACCCCACCTCTGGGCAGTCCTAGCTATCTTCAAGGCACCCAGGTGCCAACTCTTCCAATAAGCTTTCCCTTCCTTCTCAGTTGTTAGGACTTTCTCTAATGAAATTATTTTATAATTGGCTTCTGTTGTGAAGGGAATTATGATTTTCATACTAATTTTCATACTGATTTTCATACGATATGTGTAATAAATATAGTAGTGATTTTGAATCTCAAGAATTCCCTCTTCTAGTATATTCATTACACATTTATCAATTAATGTATATACTGTATATATACACTTCACACTGTATACTTGCTTTGTTCCATCAGTAGAATGTAAGCTTCCTGAGGACCGGGACTGCTTTGTTTTCCTTTTTGTTTCCTCCTTTTTCCCATTGCTCAGCACCACATTGAATGAATATGTGTTGAATGGAATAACTTGCCCAGAATCCTGCTCCTAACCTTGGCTTTCCTGTCTCAGGTCTGGCATCCTTTACATCACCCCACGCTGCCCTGCTGGGCCCTTTAGGGGAAGATGGGACTCTCTTTGTTCTGGTATTATACAATTCCTTCGGGGGTGAGGGCACCCTCATCAGACAGACACGGCATATTTTCCCTTTTTAGACTGTGTTTTTCTCTACCAAATATTCAAGCCTTTATTTTTTTTAAAGGTCAAATGAAAGGAGGAGTGGGGAGGAGGTGGCGGCAAACAATTCTGCCTTCTGTAGATATTCACTGTCTTTGTCATCTTGGCTCCCTGGGAAAGGAGGCTTGAAGGATCAGAGCTGCAAGCCTAGAGGGAAGGATTCCAGCAACTGGTCTTTCGCAACTTCTCCCAGGCCAGCCTAGAGATTTATATTCCACATGACTCCTTGCCCTTGTTTGATTTCTCCAGACCAAACAAGAGATTGTGATGGGGCCTGCTGGCCCAAAGCTCCCCAAGTTGTTTCCTCTTCCTTAGGATGAACATTTAGTGAATCATTGAATGTCAGGACTGCGAAGAACTATGAGTCTAGAATGTCAGATCTGGGTGGAACCTTGAGCCTAGAAAGTCAGAGCCATGAAATACCAGGCATGGAAGAGACCTCAGACTTGAGGATGTGAGAGCTGAGAGGGCCCTTAGAGATCATTTACAAGCTTTGGGCAAGCCACTTACCCTGCCTGCCTCAGTTTCCTCTTCTGTGAAATGGGGGTAATACTCGCACCTCCTTCTCATGGTTGTTGTGAGGACCAAATAAGATAATATTTGTAAAGTGCTTGGCACAGTGCCGGCCACAGAGTTGGTGCTACGTAAACATTACTATCATTGTTATTGTCATCATCGCCATCAAAAAGTATTATGTCTGGTCCAAACCCTTTATTTTACAAGTGAGGAAAGAGAGGCTGGGGAAGTTCACATGACTTGTCTAAGGTCACACAGCTAAATTGGTGAAGAGCCAGGAGAGCTTAAGACCCATCTCAGGTGACTGCTTCCTGACTCCCCAGCTGAAAGGGGTCTCTCCTTCCTCAAGCTTTACGTGTGTGTGTGTGTGTGTGTGTGTGTGTGTGTGTATCACAAACATTCTGATACACAAAGATGAAAAAAAAGGATCATAGGTGAAATCACGAATTCCTGTTGTTCTTTTCAACAAAGTATATATTGAAGTGACCAAGGTAGTAACAAAATTGTCCCTTCTGAACTTTTGCTTCTGGGTATTTTTTCAGTGTTCTGTTGGTGATCTATTCTTTTTTGCATCTCTGTGGCTTCCCACTTAACTCACTCCCTGCCTCCCCACCATCTAGCTGTTGTTTGTAACAGGGGAAGTCAAGCAAAACACGTCAACATACTGTGGCTATATCTGAAAATGGGTGTGTCTCATCCCCACCTCCGATTCATCTGCTCTCCTTTGGACTTTACTCTCTCTTAGGTCATAGCTATTTAGATATTTCTTGTTTCCCCCACTAGATCATAAGCACTTTAAGAAAAGGGTCTTTGTCTTGTCTATCTTGGTATCCGTGTTCCTAACATGGTGCCTTGTGTGTAGCAAAGTTTAATCAACATTTGTTGAGTGGAATTGAACTCAAGTCTCCTGATTGGTCCAATGTTCTTTCTAGTACCCAGTAGTCCACCCATAAAATCTAGTGCTCATTTCTGCCTTTATGGGCAAAGAAAGCCATGGGGTGAAAAAAGAGGAAGAATCTCCTTTTAGCTGGAAAACAAAACCCAACACTCTTCCACATAGCTTATAAACTTAGTGGGATTCCAAGCTAGTCACTAGGATAGTAACATTTGTCTTACCCTGATGTGCTTTTTTGCAGATGTGGTTGGAAGATGGCTTTGTTGGCTCCCGGGGAATATTTGTCAAAATAAATAAGTTGCATTTTATAGTTTTTTTAATTAATTAAAAGTTATTACATCTGTAGTCCCATAACTCAAACAGAATAACAAGCAATGTTAGAATAAATTTGTTGGTGTTTTAACAGCAAGGGCACTTTTTTGGCTTTCAAAACAGCTCTCTCCTAAAGTTAGCTATTCAATGAGCATGTTAGGTGCCTACTAAGCACCAGGCACTGTACTAGGTTCTGGGAATCCAGTGATGAAAGTGAAGGTCTCTGCACTCATGGAGTATACATGAAGGCAAAGAAAACCGAAAAGCAATAATTCTATGGGACAATCTATGGTTAGATGAAGAAGGTATGGCTAGACGGCAGTTTGTTGAGGTGGGGGAAGGACTGGGGGAATCAGTGGCCTGGTAACTCAATGTGAGTCATTGTAAGATGGCAGCACCCCAATGTCCCTTCTGTACCAGGCTCCATTAACAGAGGAAGAGAGTCTAGAACTAAGGAGATGATGGTCCCACTGCTCCCTTCTCTGGTCATAATCCATCTAGAGTTCTATGATCTGTGCTGGGCATCCCAGTTTAGGAAAGATGTCGATAATTTGGAGAACAAAGTAGGGCAACAAGAAAAGCAAAACTAGAAGCTAGTAGAAATCACAAAGAGGCAGATTTTGACTTGAGACTGAAAAAGCTTGGTGCCCCTTAGTGCTGCTCAGAAGTACAGGGGGTTGCCCAGAGCAGGAGGGCTACCCCTCACTGGAGATCCAGCAGAGGTGGGAGAACCACTGGGTCAAAGGTTCTTACTCATGGATGTAAAGCTTGGTGCCCATTAGTGTTGCTCAGAAATGCAGGGGGCTGCATGGAGGGGGAGGGCTGCCCCTCATTGGAGATCCAACAGAGTTTGGAGGACCCTGGGTCAAGGGTTCTTACTCATGGACATGATACACTAGATCTCTGAGGATCCTTCTAACTCTTAACATCTAAGCCAACTCTCCTCCCAAGTAGACAACCTCACGTCAAAGTTTTTCAAGCATCTTATCTATGGGGAAGGGAGATTTAACAGCCCAGTCTCTGAAGAATGTTTCCTAAGCACTGAGAGATGCTGACTATTAGAGGCCTCTTAGAAAAGAGAAAAGGACAGTTATTGTTGTTGTTCAGTCGTGCCTGACCCTTGTGACCCCATTTGTGGTTTTCTTGGCAAAGATACTGGAGTGATTTGCCACTTCCTTCTCCAGCTCATTTTACAGATGAGGAAACTGAGGCAAACAGGGTGGAGTGACTTGCCCAGGGTCACACAGCTACTAAGTGTCTGAGGCCAGATTTGAACTCAAGAGGATGAGTCTTCCTGACTCCAGACCTGGAACTGTATCCACTGTGTCACTTAGTTGCCCATAAACTTCCATAGGATCATTGAATTTAAAGCTGGAAGACACCTTCAAAAAGATAAATCTCAATTCCTGTTTTTAGAAAGGATGAAACTGATTTTTAAATGACTTTAAGTATGTTTCCCTGTGCCACCAGTAATGTAGAGGAAAAACCACTGGATTCAGAGTCCAAAGACCTGGGTTTGAATTCCAGTTGGCCAACTCATCAAACAGTTCAGAACCTTAACTCTGCCCTTTGCTAACAAACTTATCTTGGGAAAGTGACTTCATCTCCCTGCTTTCTCCCTGGTCTGATGTTATCTAAAGTAGACACTGAAGAAAGTGAAGGAAAATGAACCCACAATTCTTCATTAAGAGACAGATAAAGACACAGAGAGAGGGAGAGCTTGAGAGCTTAAAGCATAAACAGGAATTAGAATGACATGGGAGAAGTGAGGAGTGGAATCTGGACCTCACCAAGAGGGCCACAGGATGAAAGCATGTCCAGGTGCTGGGGAGGAAGTGGGGAATTCCTGAAACTGAGGAGTGAATCTGGGAGTGGTCAGGGTCGTAGCCTGTGGGAGTCAGCCATTCTAAGAGGAAAGGAAGCTAGGCAAAGGAGAAGAGTTGGCGCCAATGTGGCTGAGCAGGTATGGCGGTCCACAGCACTACCCTTTAGAAAGAGTATTGTTGGGCTAGGGAGTTTTCAGTGGAAAGTGACCAGGATAGTGACAAGTCTTGAATGAACGACACATGAAGATTGGTTGAAAAACCTTAAGGGTGATTAGCCTGAAGAGGAGAAGTCTTGGGAAGGCCATGAGAGCTGTCTTCAAGGCTCTGAAGGACTGTTATGGAGAAGAGGGATAACACTTGTTTTGTCTGGCCTAAGAGGACAAAACCAAAAGCAAAAGTTGCAAAGAAGGAAATTTAAGTTTTGATATAAGAAAAACCTCCTAATAATTTGAGCTATCCCAAAGTGACATGGCCTGCTCTGAGAAATGGTGAGTTCCCCTCCTTGGAGGTCTTCAGACAACAGCTCAGCATCTCCTCAGACATCCCAAGATCACAGATTTAGAGCTGTAAGTGACCTCCGAGGCCATCAAGTCCCTAGGTGGCACAAGGGGTCTGATGTATTACAAGGAGCGTGGGTTTGGAATCCGAGGACCTAGGTTCAAATCCCACTGCTTACTCCCTGGGTGGTCTTAGGCAAGTCATAACCATTCTGGGCCTTAGATTCCTTATTTGTAAAAGGAGGAGATTGGACTAGATTACTCAGAAGGGCCCTGTTACTTTTGTCTCCTTAATCCACAGGACAGTGGTGTTGTCCACAGGAATGGAAAAGTGGAGGGAAATTGGAGTTTTTTTTCCTACAGCCTCCCACTCCATCCTCTGGAACTCTGGGGGTGCCCAACCCTCTGGGTTACACTGGGGCAGTGACCCTGCTTCTACCCTACCATGTGGGACATCTGCACTTTGTCGATATTGTGATTCCTCCCTTCAGCAGCAAACGTTGCCCAGGTGGATAGCAGCATCAGCTGAAACATCATAGCTTGCCTGCCAATGCCTTGGTGCTGACTAACTTAATTACATCTTTGTTGTTCCACCCATTTCCTGTGTTGGAAAACCAGCCAGTTTCATGATGAGTTAACTATACCAGCCACTTAATGGTGAGGAGCTCTAGGGGCAACCATAGGAAGCAGAGACTCTGTTGTCCCCAAGATGCAACGAATGCCCAGAGTGGCCACAGCAGCACACCATTTCAGAGTTGGAAAGGCCCCCTGGCAGTATCCACCTAACCCAACCTGTACCTAAACAGGAATCTCCTATTCAAACACCTGGGTGGGGGAGAGGGGGAGGCCGCCCGGACCTGGCTGGAAGATATCCCAGGAGGGAGAAGCCCCGTCCTAAGGCAGCCCAGGCTGCTTGGGGACAGCCACGTTGCTGGGCAGCTCTTCCGTCTTTGCAGCCCATCTGATTGCCCCTTTTCAGCCCTCAGCCACCAAACAGGACAAGTCAAATCCCTCTTCCAGGTAATAGCCCCGTAAATATTTCAGACTAGACTTTTGGGCCAGCAAGAGAAGCAGCGTGGTACAGCGAACTTTGAACTGAAGGGCACAGGACCAAGTTCAAATCCTTGAGCCACCATTCGCAATCTGTGTGACCTTGGGCAAGTCATTTACCCACTCCAAGCCTCAGTTTCCTTATCTGTAAAATGAAGGGGTTGGACTCATGGCTTCTGAGGTCCCTTCCATCTCTAGATCTGAGTTCCTGAGACCCAACATGAAAAGGTTTGACTGGTGTCAAATCCCTCAGGGATGAAGTGAGACCAGCATCTAGATCAATCACCAAAAGAGCCATGAGCTGCCCATGGGTTGGAAGGGACCAAAGCAAGGTTAAATGATTTGCCCAAGATTGCCAGGGCTCCCCGACTCCAATCCTATCCCCTTAAACCCTCCCCTTTCTGCCCCTCAAGCACTCATGCCTGCTCTAAATTCCTGTTTCTATGAATGGTGCCATCACTGGCCCCATGGGATTAGAAGGGAGAGCACTACATATGGAGTCAGGAAGCCCTGAGTGTGAATTCTGCCTCCAATGTGCCTTAGATGTGTGACTCTGAGCAAGTTAATTCATCAATCCTATTCAATTTGATTCAATCCAGTCGGTATTTCTTAAGTACCTACTGTATGCCAGACCCTGTGCTAGATGCTGGGGGTACAAAAATCACAGAATCAACTGAAAAACACCAAGAATCCCAGCCTTCCCTCAAGGAGCATACTTTCTGTTAGGAGAAAACGCCTTGTACAAAGAAATGAAATGTGAACTATTTGAAAAGTAACTTCTAGGCTGAGGGTACTTGGGACTGTGTGAATATTAGAATAAGCTCTTACTGGCTGAGTCTGGAAGGAAAGAGGGGATTGTCTGAGGAAAACGTAAGAGAATTCCAGACACAGGGGAGCGCCTGTGCTGAGTCACAGAAGGAATGTGGCTGTACAGGAAGGGCTGCAGGGTCCACAGCAAAGGATGCTGGATTTGAAGTCTGAGGCCCTGGGTTCAAATCCCAACTCTGACACTTATTAGCTGTGTAACCATGGGCATGTCCCTTGGCTTCTCTGGGTTCAGTTTTCTTGATTGTAAAATGGGAGTTTTGGCCTAGAGGATCTTGAAGGTCACCTCCAAATCTCATTCCATAGTCCTAAATAGGACAACTTGGCTGGAACAAGAGTAATCCAAAAAGCCAGACTGAGACACCCTGGGAAGGGCTTGAAAAAACACATTCAGAGGAGAAGGAGCTGGTATTTTTCCCCCAAAGCAAGAAGGAGCCAACTGCAGTTTCTTAAGCAAGGAGTGACATTTCGTTCAGTCATTTTTCTGTCATGTCAGACTTTGTGACCCCATTTGAGGTTTTCTTGGCAGAGACACTGGAGTGGTTTGCCATTTTCTTCTCCAGCTCATTTTACAAATGAGGAAACTGAGGGAAACGGGGTGACTTGCCCAGGGTCGCACAGCTAGGTTTTCTTGCCAGAGATACTAGAGTTGTTTGCCACTCCTTTCTCCAGCTCATTTGACAGGTGAGGAAACTGAGGCAAACAGGGTAAAGTGACTTGCCCAGGGTCATGCAGCTGAGGCCAGATTTGAACTCAGAAAGATGAGGCTTCCTGACTCCAGGCCCAGCAATCTATCTATCCAGTGTGTCACCTCACTGCCCAGGAGTAACATGGTCCCTTCCTAATTTAATTCTGTGACCCTATGATCTTGATCATTCTATAACCATTTTAAGAGTCATAATAAATGTGTGTATTAGTTTACTGTGATTCTCTTTACGTCTCAGGCACAGAGGGAATATCAGTCAGTCTGCATTCATTAAGTACCTACTATGTGCCAGACCGGCGTGCAATTGGTCTGTTGCTCATGCAGCAATCTAGGCAACAATGAATGAGTTGCTCTCTGAGGAGTCTTCTTTCCCTGTTGTGTGACATCCTTTTTTCCCTTTCCAGCGATCTACAATTACAATGCATCCCAAGACGTGGAGCTGTCTTTGCAGATCGGGGACACCGTCCACATTCTGGAGATGTACGAAGGTAAGGCATTGCTGCCTCATGACAAAGGACTCTGGGGGAAGGACGGTTACTGATTAATCTTGGGGATTTCAGAAGTCCACATGCCTTTTCTCCCTCCTGTAATGTTGCAATCCCACACCAGGAAGGATTTAGGTTGTAAAACTTCATGCCTCAAGGGCTTTTAGCAAGGCAAGCTGAGCAATCCAAAGGATTCCTGATTCTATCTGTGTGGCTGCTGTATTTATTTACCATAGATAGAGCTCCTCCTAGCCTTTTGGAGTCTCATGCATTTGAGGTCTGAAGAACAATTCATTAGAGGCCATCCAGGCTGACCATTTTATGGACCCACAGAGCTGAAATGATTCAACAGGTAGGAAATGGAAGAGTCAGGATTTGAACCCCATTCCTCTGACCCAGTAGAGTGGTCGTTCCATTGTACCATAGTCTCCCTCCGTTTTGTTCCTGAAAAATGTATTACCTGGTGTTGGCCAGGCCTTTGGTGAGGAGCTCAGCTGGTGCTTGGTGATGGATTTCATAGCTTTTCAAGACTCAAAATCTCTCCAACTAAGTAGAGTCTGCCAATGGAGCCCCTGAGAACCTGGGATTATCTCTGCCATGTTAAGCATCAAAGGAATACTTGGATTAAGGAAGCCAGCCAAATAAAAGGTGTCACCTGACACCAGGGTCCAGGTAATGAGGAAGAGAAAGTTGTCTGTCTCCTAAACGCTGGATACATAACTGTTAGTATCACATCTGGGAGTGGGTGAGAAATAGCCACATACAGGTTCATCAGATGCTGCAGAAAACTATGTTAAAAGCCTAAGTGCCCCCAGTCCCCCCATTCACCCACCGTGAGAGGCAAGGAGGTTTGTAGTAAGGTCAGGAAAACCGAGGTTCCCATCTTACGACTGACACTGGCTGGCCGTGTGTTCCTGGGCAAATGACTTCATGTCTCTGACCTTTAGTTTCCTCATCTGTAATATAGGGATCATAGTACTGACTGTGTAGCGTTGTTCTGTAGATAAAATGAAATCACGTCTTTAAAGTGCTCTATGATGGTACTCATTAATGTTGTGATTATTGGAGGCAGCAGAGATCCAAATTCAAATCCTTCCTCCGATACTCCTTAGCTGTGTGACCATGTGCAGGCCATTTCATTTTTAGGGCCTCAACTTCCTCATCTGTAAAATGAGGGGGAGGGGTTGGGTCCTCTTCCCTCTGAGGTCCCTTCCAGCTCAACAAATGAAAATCTCCTGATCTTTTCTTAATGCAGCCAGAAGAAGTCCCGGGACAAGTTGCTAACCAAGCCGTCATCCTCTGACACTGGTTCTTTTCTGGGTCGTAGCATAGATGGAGAAAAAGAACTATTTTCTAAATGGATAAAAGGATGGGGATGTAAGCTCACCAAAAGCATCTCTGGGATGCCTTCAGTCACAGAGAAGACAATGCTGATTGGGAGGATGATTGTCTTAAGTCCAAAGTACTGAAAGGCTGGGAAAGGAGGAAGTGTGCCATCCATCCCTTTGTGGGCTTTGGATTTCCCCAGAATAATCAGATCAGGGCTTCATTGGGTTCACAGAGTCCATAGGTACCGTGGAAAAGGGATCTCTTTTGCCATTGGATATAAATAGCCAGTGGAGAGGCAGAAAGAGATTAGCCATAAGATAGATACACCTGAAAGTTCTAATTGACTGAGGAGTCCCGGGTGTGAGCAGGAGCCTTTGGGTCATAGTTATACTTTCTTTGTAGATCCAGAGAAGTGTGTCACAATAGAATGAAGGCTACTGGCTTTGAAATCAGAAGTTTTGAGGTTGCATCCTGATCTTAGGAGTTGAGCAAATATTTGCCGACTAAAAGCTTGAATTTCAGCATTTTAAAAATGATTCAGCAGCTACTGGGGCCCCTTCCAGGTGTAAACTCTGTGATCCCAGAGCTGCCCTCCTCCCTAGTCATTCTCTTGCTCCAGCCTGGTCCCCAGGGGCACCTTGGGACAGGAATGACCTCTCCAAGCATTCCTTACCTCTGAGCTAGTAAGCCTCAAGGCCCAAGGGAACAAACTCATGCAGCCCCATAATTCTGCCAGTGACCAGGAATCTAGCTTATCCACTGAAGCTCATGACAAAACTGAGGAAGTCACTTAGATGACCAAGTGGGATCTCAGGGAAACTGAAAGGTACAAGGTCAGCAGGGAAAGAGAAGGGAGGTAATTCGAATGAATCAGATAGACTTTTCTGGGAGACTGGATTCCTCCTGGGGACCTTCACACAGAGAATAGCTGAGGGAGCTTGTATTGCCATTAGGGTTTAGTAGGAATCAAGGAACTGCCAGTTCCTGATTCTGTGGGTGGGGGAAAGGAGGGGTCTAAAGACATGACTAAATTCATATCAACCAACTCAGATTTTAGGATGTGCATCTAAGATATGAGCCAGGACAGGTAAAAGAACACTATAAGAAAGGCTTCCACTGTGATAGAGATCAGAATGAATTGAAGATAACACTCTAAAGGCAACATGAAAAGGGAGATTCACCCATGTGCACATGCATACACACACACACACACACACACGCACACACAATGTTGGAATTGAGTGTTTCTTGTGTATAGGTTGATGACAACAAATGACCCAAAGAAGGCAGAACTATTCAGCTCTTATGTTAGTCAAATTTTCTCAATTTGGATTTAGAAGATTTTTGAGTTCAAATCCAGCCTCTGCTGTTTATAATCTGTATGACTTTGGGCATGCCTTTGGACCTCCATCTCATCATTTGTAAAATGTGGGAGTTGAATTAAATGACCTCTAACATCTCTTCCCACCTTAAACCTATGCAATCTTTGGACTTAGAATGAGAAAAGACCAAAATGTTCCCAAAATAAATGAAGAGATAGGGAGAGAGCAACCACCCATCTTCAGTGAATTCAAATGACTATTCTTGGATGAATTAGACCGTAGACTATGGAAACAACAGCCATATGTGTGTGGGTGTGGAGCCCCTCCACATGATCTCTGAAAGACCATGGAGAAGGGAAGAGGAGCCATAGGCCGGAAAAGGACCAGTGTCCCAATATTCAAAAAGTGGAAGAGGGTTGTATCTGAATATTATAGATTAGTGACTTGGACTCTTGGCAAGTTCTAAGACAGGGATGAGGAACCTGTGGGCTTAAGGCCACATGAGGCCCTCTAGGTCCTCAAGGGCAGCCCTTTGACTGCCAAATGTAGACACAGCATATCAAGATTGTAGCAGAGTACCCGATAAAACTCTCATGCTCTCCTCTTGAAAAGCCTACAGCGATATTGACTACCTGACAGTGTGGGAGCTCTATTTGAAACTGGTGAATGACCCAAGCCAAAGAGGAGCCATAATGGGTCAGTGGCTGCTTGGAACACCTGAGTGCCTCAGAGGTTTGTGTTGGGTAACATTTTCTGTAATGGCTTAGACCAAAGCATAGGTGACATGTTTGTCTAATTTTCAGATAACAATGAGCTTGTTGGAGGGCACAATTAATTTCCACACAATTTTGGATAGCCTAGAATGATATGTTGAATAGAATTAAATTAATAGTGATGAATCTAATAGATTAAATTTGATAGATATATGTAAATAAAGTCTTACGCTTCTGTTTAGAAAAACCAACCTCCCAAAAACAAAATGGGGGAGGTATGATTAAGCAACATTCTTATGAAAAAGACCTGAGCATTTTAGCAGACTGCAAGTTTAAGACTTGTCAATGGTATGATGAGGCAGCCAAAAGAGCTACTACAATTTTAGACTTGGTGTCCAGGAGGAAGAGGAAGAAGTGATTTCCCATTATTCTCTCCCCTGGTCTGACCACATCTACAGAATTGTGCTCAGTTCTAGGGGGCAGCTAGAGTGAATAAAGTGCCATGCCTAGAGTCAGAAAGACCTGAGTTCAAGTACAGCCACAGATACTTATAGCCGTATGACCCTGGGCAAGTCATTTAACCCTCTTTGTCTTAGTTTCCTCATCTATAAAATGAACGGGATAAGGAATGGCGAAGCACTCCGGTACCTTTGCCAAGAAAACCTCAAATGGAGCCGAACAATAATTCAATCCTAGATACCATATTTTAGGAAGAACAGTGACAAACTAGTTGGACAGCATTCAAGGAGAGTCAGCCAGAATGGTAGCAGGCCTTAAGTTCTGCCACTTGTATTGGCTGAAGGAGGTAGGTGTGTTTGGCCTGGAGAAGAGAAGGCTTAGAGGGGGGAGGGCAGGACAGCCATCTTTAAAAAAGTTTCTGAAAGTAACAAAAACCAAATAAAATGGGCATTTCCACGTACACGGTAGAACAGAAGAAGAGCACCGGCCACGAAGCTGCAGGTCTCTTTCTATATAGTACGTTGGTCTTCTTAAGCATGTGCCAAGGTCTACCTGCAGCTGTCTTCCAGTGTTTTAAGGGCTCTCGAGTGGAAGGAGGGTTCGATTTGTTCTTCTCGGCCGTAGAAGGCAGAAACAGGAGCAATGGAGAGAAGTGCTAGAGAGGAAAATTTGGACTTACTGATGAAAGAACAAGTTCCTCATCTTTTGAGCAATGGAAAAGTGGGATAGGCTGCCTTAGGAGGGGAGAAGGGAGGGACCAGGAATTTTTGTGCCAAGGCTGATGGAAATTACTAAGCACCTATTAGGTTCCAGGCACTGTGCTAAATGCTGAGGATACAAATAATGGAAAAGACAGTCCCTGCCCTCAAGGAGCTTACAGTCTAACATACAAAAGGAAGCTGGGGTGGGGGGAGGGGAAGGGGGACAGGTAGCTTTTGTGGGGCTTGGTGGAGCAGTCAGAGGAGTCCCAAAGTGGAGCCACCATGTGAGAAATGAGACGTGTGTGCTGGGTGCTCTCCTTAAATGGAGACTCAGAGTTCATGAGCCCACCCTCTAATGAGGAGGCCGAGCACAGTAATGAGGTGGAGTATCAAGGCTGATGAGATGTTACAGATGCTGAGGTTATCCCAGCAATGAGTGTCCTGGGGCGTGGTGGAGAAGTCAGACAGAGAAGTCCCAAAGTAAGGTCGACAGGTGATTATGAGGATTTTCCCGGATATTGTAGAGGGAGTTCTGGATTGGGGGACAGCCACTGAGGCCCCTTCTGACTGATGCTCTGGCATTCTGAGAGTCCAGGACTTTCTGAGAAGCATTGCAACTTAGTACAAGAGTCAGAAGACCTCACTTTGAGCCATGCTCACTATGCGTAGCCTTCGGCATCTCTCTTTATTCACCTGTAAAGGAGGCATGAGTTCCCACATCATGACTATGTTGAAGGGAATGCTTGGTAAGCTTGGAAGCACTATGAAGAAGTGAGGTATTGTTAGAGAACCAGTCAAGAGCACGGTCTCTGAAGTCCATGCACCTGGGTTCAAATCCTGCTTCTGATGCTTCTTGACTCCACATTCAATGCTCTATCTACTACTACCCTACTAACTCTGTGGCATGTCACTGAATCTACCTCACTTTTCTCCTCTGTAAAATAAGAAATGCTGGGTTCGAATTTTGCTTTTGATGCTCAGTGATAGTGTAGCATTTATGTGGAGCTCGGTGCTATTATTATCATCCCTATTTTACAGATAAGGAAACTGAGACCAAGTTAAGTGACTTGTCCAGGGTAATAAGGCTAGTAAGTGTTCGAGGCTGGATTTGAATTCAAGTCTTCCTGACTCCACTTTCTTTGCTCTATCTACTACCTTACTAGCTCTGTGGCAGGTCACTTAATCTCCCTCAGTTTCTTCATCTGTAAAGTGAGAGATGTTGGCCAGATGGTCTCTGAAGTACCTTAGGTATATTATCCTGTTATAATTAGGATGTGCCCGTGCCTGTTTGCTCATCTTCACAGCATTTCCTCTTCTCGCCGGCAAGTTCTAAAGCTTTTCCTGGAGTAAGAGTGACTAGGAATGGACATTTTTTAGCTCTCTGATGCCTGCAGTAGGGTTTTTGGGACATGGTGTCCGTGGAGAATTACAACCAGGATATGAGGTTGACACTATCATGCCCATCTTTCAGGTGAGGAAAGTGAGACTCGAAAGAAATCAAGTTCTTTTCCAACAGTTATACATCCAACAGATGTCAGGGGCAAGATTCAGACCGAGTTTTTCTTCACTCTTTGTGATAAAAGAAGGTTTTTCCTAGTTACAGAACAGACTCTGGGATCACATATTGGAACATGGTGTGGCGGGGTGGGGTGCGGGACTTGGGAATATTTGACCAGAAAAAGGTCAGCAGCTCCCTTTCCAGGAAGCAAAATCTCCCATGGATGCCGTTATGTGGTGCTATAGCCAGACTTCACTCTGTAATGTGGTGGGTGGATACTCTCTCCCCCAGGCAGAACATGACCTTGTAAAAGAATAAAAGATACATTCAGCACACACACAACCAGCCTCTCCAGGGGAGGGGACAGGTTTACAGAAAGCTTAGTGCATGGGATTAGAAAGAAAAGAAGGAAAGGCAGACTTGTCCTCTCCAGCTGGGTGGGGCCAGGTGCTTGCCCTCCAAATACGGATGGGCACTCGGTGTTCTTGGCTCCCGCTGTCCCTTCTCTTTAGGATTGCAGGTTCTGTAGGAAGGAGTGATGTCAGGAGGACTTTGCACACACAGAAAGAACTCTGGAAATGCTGAGCCTGAGTTTATTTGCAGTCTCTCCACCCACCCAGCTATTTTCTCTTTCCTTTTATAAAACAAAAGAGTAAGCTGAATGGAAACACAGAGAAGAGCCCTCACTAATGGACTTTGGAGGCCATCCTGGCTGGCTTTCCTGGCCCCGGGACTCTCTCTGTTTCTTTCAGCTTCCTTTAAAACCTGCCTCTGGGGCTTCTTATGCTGCACATTGAGTTCCACCCTTCCTTTGGAACTGGTTTGCATCCATCTCTACCTCTGCTCCCTTGGGTAAGCCAATGCCTTCTACTCAGGTCCTCCACATGAAGACCTATTCACTGTCCAAGAAAGAGTGCTGGATCTGGAGCAGGCAGACCCGGCTTCAGGTTCAGGCTCTGATATTCCCTTACTGTGGGGCTTTGGGCAAGTAAATTCACCTCTCTGTGCCTCCATTTTTGTAACAAATGTCCTTGGGTCCCTTCTAGCTTTAAATCTGTGACCAGGTAGTGCAGTGGATAGAGCACCAGGCCTGGAATCAGGAAGACCTTTGTTCAAATCTGGTCTCAGACACTTTGTAGCAAGTCATTGATCCTCTTTTTGCCTCAGTTTCCTCCACTATAAAAAAGGGGGTAATAATAGCATGTACTTCCCAGGGTTGCTGTGAGGGTCAGTTGAGACAGTAGCTGTAAAGGTCTTGGCTCAGTGCCTGGCACATAGTAGGTGCTGTGTAAACGTTGGTTATTATGACAATGGTTAAATAGTTGCCACCATATAAATGTTAGCAATGGTTATTATTTGTTGGGCTGCAACACAAAACCAACAAGAAACTCCAAAGAATAGAAAGAGTAAGGATGTTATCAAGGAAACATATGAGCAGCAACAACAAAAAGTTGGCTTCTTACCTGGCCCAGTGAAGAGAATGGTGAACGCCTGGCCTCAAATGCAGCCGCAGACACTTATTTATTAGCTGTGTGACTCTGGGCAAGTTGTGTTACATCTGTCTGCCTCAGTTTACTCAACTGTACCATAAAGGTAATAAAGGGTTGTTGTAAGAGTAAAATATGATAATATATGCAGAGCACTTAGCACTGCACCTGGCACATAGTAGGGAGTTAATAAATGTTTCCTTCCCTCAAATCGTACGTCTGTCACCCCATCCCCCTTAATGCTAGGACCTTCTGAGGTTAGCACCGCTTCATCTTTGCCTACGTCTTATTTCCATGTTGTTTCCCTATTCAAATGTAAGCTTCTTTAGGGCAGGGACTGTTTGTACCTTTCTTTGTATCCTCAAGACTAACCATTGGTCTTCTTAAGTATATACTAAGGTCAGCCTATAGCTGGCACACAGTAGGCACTTAATGCATGTTTGTTGACTTGACTTGATTTAGCTCAACCATAGAATTTTAAGTCATTTAACCTCCTAGAAATAGTGTGGTGGAGTGGAAAGAACAATAGATTTAAAATCAGGAAGACCTGAGTTTGAATCCTGCCTTAGAAAATTAGTACCTGTGTGAACTTGGGCAAGTCACTTCTCTGGAGTTCAGTTTCCTCATCTGTAAAAGGAGATTAGACTCTGACCCCAAAGGCACCTTTCGCGTTTAGGTCTGTGATCCTGTGATAATGTGTTGAGGGAAGAAGGTCACAGGTGATCAACCCAACTACCCTGCTATTATTTTTCTGATATCCTAAGAAAATGTTCCCAGAATGTAGAATGCAGGTGGAGCCCCTATTCTGAATTCGTGGGAGGATGAGGAGTCACACAGGATGGCCCAGCATCCTCAATGAGGGAAACTTCCAAATTCTCAATGAGATCACAAATCTGTTGGAATTTTTGAGTGTAGACTCATCATCTTAGCTTCTTCTGTACCTCTGCTACTCTGAGAATGGCTTGGACTGGGGGACAGTGTCAGTGCTCTGCAGTGGAATTTCAAGTTGATTTGAATGAGAGAGGTTGGGTTCAGACTGGCTCTCCATGGTCCTGATTTCTGGAGAAGAGATTAGGCCACAGGATTGTGGGGGTGATAATGTCAAGAAATGGATGCATTGCCTTCTTCTGCCCAACCACCATAGCCTCCCCTGAAAGCGCCAACCTCAGGCCTTGGGATTTTTGAGCACCACTTCCAATTACTAGGATATAACTCTGTGACAAGAAGGGTTTCATTCATTTTTGTTTTATCCCCAGTGCCTAGCACAGTATTGAGCATAGAGATGGTGCTTAATAATTTGCTTGGTTCATTGGCCAGTGCCCTAGGCTTAGACCTTTCCCTGACCTCTGGACTAAGACTGGATTAGTACTCAAGCTTTGGTTCCATCAGGGAAGACTCTCATAGCAATGATCTGTTACTCTTGCTCTTTGTCACTGAATGGTTCATTCATAAGGTGATTGGGTAAATCTGGGAATAAACACATACCTGACCTTTAAGAATGCCCTCAAGGACTTCCTGTCCTAGGAGGCTTTCTGAAGGAAATCAAAGCCCAGAATGGGAGAACTTCCTTACCTTTTTGGGGGGGGGGAGGGGGGGCTTGCACTGAGTCATCTTTCCTGCTGTTAGCCAGGAGCACAGTACATCCCTCTAGGTAACTCTTCCTCACCTCTGACTCACTAGTAAGCTCATGAATCAGGAATCATATAACCAGAGGTGGAATTCTTCCTTCC
The DNA here is from genome assembly GCF_011100635.1 of Trichosurus vulpecula. Classification (NCBI taxonomy): domain Eukaryota; kingdom Metazoa; phylum Chordata; class Mammalia; order Diprotodontia; family Phalangeridae; genus Trichosurus; species Trichosurus vulpecula. The sequence goes on along the minus strand of NC_050575.1, from coordinate 428,899,571 downwards.
ATATGCTAGCTAAGTAATTTTGGGTAGGACACCTCACCCCTCCCTGGGCCGCAGTGTCCTCACTAAAATGAGAAGGCTGGACTAAATGAATTAATGGGAGTCTTCCCTTGCAGAAAGCAATCTCCTTGAGATTATGTCTCCATCATTTAGCACATAGTAAATACTTGTCAAAATGAATAAAGCTTAATAAGTTATTTCATTTCTGGATTTATCGATTGTTGGGTGGCTGGTAGAATGAATGAAAAAACACGAATCTAGCCCCTTAGAATGTAAGTCGCTTGAGGGTAAGGGTTTTTTTTCCATTTTGCCCAGCATATAGTAGGTACTTAATAAAAAATTCTTGTTGGATTTTATTATTGTCTTTTTGAAGGATATTGTAGCCAAGCCTAAGCTCTGGCTTGTCCTCAAAAGCCAGAGAGACTTCTAGTATGAATAGGAACCTACCCTCCAAGGTGCAGCCTAACTCATTTTATCTTGGAGATAAAAAATCTTGTCTCTAAGATAATAAGATCATATCTTATGAGCTGAAAGGGACCTTGGGGGCCATCGAATACCCACCCACTCATTTTACCAACAGCGTAGAGAGGCTGAGTGATTGGCCTGTGGTCACATGGCTGCTATGTATCCAAGGGGAAGTTTGGACCCACCTCTTCCTGACTGCAAATCCAGAGTTTTATCCGGCACACTCCCACTGTCTTTATTTTGGTCACAGCAACTCTCTAAGATGCTCTACTGAGCCACAAAGGAATTCACATTAACATGAGGAGATCACATACAAAGATCATAGATCTTTGAGGTGTTGAAGTTTGAGGAAGAATTTTAACCTCCTGGAGGTAGGGTGGGGCAGTGGATAAAGTGCTGATTGAGAGGGATTCAGAATTGCCCAACCTGAGAAAGAGAGGGTGTGTGTATGGCTGTGTGCATGTGTGTGTGTGTGTTCTTTACATGTATTATTTGTATATATTTTAAGTAAATGCACAGATATATTCCTCATGTTACGTATCTAATACATAAAGTAGGCATATACTGCATGTAACAAATTCACATGATATAATTATTTATAAATATATATTTATCGGTTTCCTCTAATAGAATGTAAGTTCCTGAGAGTAAGGACTCTGTGTGTGTGTGTGTGTGTGTGTGTGTGTGTGTGTGTGTGTGTGTGTAAAGCTTTTGGGGATGGGGCAGGACTTCTGATTTCATTGGTATAGGGAACTTCAATGAGGAACAAAATTGTAATAGCTAATATTTATATAAAGCTTCAGGATTTGCAATTCACGATCTCTCCATCTGTATCTGACTATATGTATCTATGTATCAACTAAAGTCTCTTTTGATACAGATACATTTTTTTTGTAGAGTAGACCCTATTGTTGTCCCCATTTCAGATGGAGGGAAACTGAGGCACAGAGAGATGAAATGCCTTACTCAAGGTCACCCAGCTAATGATGGTCTAAAGGCAGAGATCTGAACTGGGATCTTCCTGACGCCAAGTCCAACTTGGTCCCTCTTCTCCTTACTACAGATCAGCACCTGCTCAGCAAAATAGAGTTTGGGAGAGTAGCCTATGCCATTGGCAAGATGCTTCCTAAGGTCATCTAGCTAGTATGTATCCAACGTAGGACTTGAACCCAGATCTTCCTTATTCCGAAGCAAGCTCGCTCTCCACCAGGGCACATTAATCGGCATCATCATTAGCTTGCGTGCTGTTTTCCCTCATAGAATGTCAGCTCCAAAGGAGTGTTTCTTTTTGTCTTTGTTCCCCCAGCTCCCTGTGCATAGTAGGCACCTGACAAATGCTTATTAAGTTGAAAGCGTATGGATTTTGATGACAGCAAAGGCGAGACAAACTTTTTCCATCTCCCTTGAATATGCATCACCTTGTTGTTCTGCACTTGGCTGGGAGGGGCTCAGGGACTTCCCACATCTGTCTGACCTTCACCTTGGGTCCCACTGGGCAGCTGGCTCTTGTCCGAACAGTTCAGATTGCTGATGTGGGTGTTCAGAGGGATGAGTACGGCCGGAGGAGTGTGTTTATAAGATAGCTTAATCAAAAATGGCGCCAGTATGCTGCAGCCTCCTCTCAGAGTTGACCTTGTAAGAAAGAGACAGTATGACCTAACTCTTTGGGTCATGATGCTGGGGACTGAGAAAGTACATCTTCCCTTCCCAGCTTAGAGAGGGAGAGAGACAGACAGAGATAGAGACAAACAGAGATAGATGAATGGATTGAGACACAGATACAGACAGACAGAGACAGAAAAACAGAGACAGAGACAGATAACTTGGGGTATAGAGAGGCTGAATGACTTGCTTGACCAGAGTTTCATTGTCAATATCTTCCAGAGACAAGACTTGAACCTAGCCTCTCCTGATTCTGAGGCTATGTTCTATCTCTCATCTATTTAATTTGTTTATTTACCTCACATGTGCACATTGTTCCCCCTGATAGAATGTAAGTTTCTAGAGGGCAGGGATGGTTTCATTTTTTTCTCTGTACCCCCAGCATCTAGCTTATTGTTTTTATTTGTTTTTCTCCAAACCTCATTGGTATAGTGGACTCCCAAGTGAGGAAAGCCTCTTTGCCAATACCAATTGGTCTTAGAGGGTTGCTTGGGGTATGGCAGCAAGGTGACATGCCCAAGGTCACGAAGCCAGTATGTGTCAGAAGCAGGTTTTCCTGGTTCCCGGCTCTCTTCCTTCTCCACAGTCCTCTACTAGGCTGCTCCTCAGTAGGTGCTTGGTGCAGAGAAGGCACTAAATGCAGACCCGTTGACTAACTTGAGCAGAATGTATCTGCTAAGTGCTTTACAAAAAGTAAGTGTGTTGGTGGTGGGGCCTTGGCAGGGGGAGGGCCCAGGTTAGGGAATTAGGTGTGGTTTTTTTTTTTTTTTTAAGAAAAAGGTTATTAACTATTTATGTGCCCTAGATTCCATTGGCATTCTGGTACAGCCTATGGATCCTAATGTTTGTTGTTACCTAAAATAAAATATATAGGATTACAAATGAAACCAGCTACATTTATAGTAATTAGCAAAGCCAGGATTCAAATCCATTTCCTTTGACTTGAAATCCAGCATTCTGCTGTGTGGTTTGGTGGAAAGTGCCAGGCTTTGAGTCAGGAAGGTCTGGGTTCAAATCCTGTCTCATCCACTTACTCTCTATGTGACCTTGGGGGCAGATCAGTTCATTTCTCTGTATGTCAGTTTGTTCATCTGTAAAATCAGTCAGTCAACAAGCATTTATCCAGCACTAACTGTGCCAGATACCATGCCAAGCACCGGTGATACAAAAATGAAGAAAAAAAATATGGCACCATCTCTCAAGGATCTCACATTCTATTTAGGAAGATAACATAGAAATGATTAGGTCCACATAAGCTATTCACAGTGCAAAGTGAAAGCCATCTCAGAGGGAAGGGGCCCCAGGGTAGGGAACCCCTTAATAAAAGGATTAATAGTAGGATTTGCTCTATGAAGTTTGGATTCAGTGAAAGGTCCATACTTGAGGATGTAGAGGGCCACATGTGGCCTGGAAGCCACAGGGTCCCCACCACTGGGATAGCCATTAGGAGGTGGGATGGGGTACAGAAAGCTGGAAAAGGCCTCCTGCCCAAGGTGGGATTTAAGCTAAGAGGCCAAGAGGAACCAGTGACTTGATGGGCCTCCAACGATCCTTCCAGCTCTATTTTTTCCCATCACTATATTACCTTTCTACTTCAATTCAATCAACATTATCAAGCATTTATTGAACACTGTTGAAATGGCTAGTAGTGGATGGGCTCTCTATTCAAAATAAGAGTTTGAGTTCAGTCCAAAAAATGCCAAGTCTAGGTTATATATTTTGCATGGGGTTATAAAACCATAACGCATAATGTTTAAATCTAGACAGGTCGATGCCTACATTTAGGGAAGAATGATGACCACGGTATAAATTAGGAAGCAAAAGCATGGCAGAGATCCAACCATCCAATCATTTCCCCAGTAGCCATTTGGTCCAAGGCTCTGTCCTTGGACTCTTGCTCAGGGTCCAGGAGCCATCTTTGGAGGCCACACAAGAAGGTTCTATTTCAGAGAGTAATCTCATTTCCAGATTAATCCCTCCCCTTGGAAATTCCTAATCTGGTTTGAGGTTTTAAGCTGCATTGACCAACTTTCTGACTCTAATATTTTCTGCATTTAATCTTTTTAAAAGCTTCTCACTAATCAGTACGTTCTCCCTAGAATTTCTTCCTGACCTCCTAGTCATCACCATGTGATTTTTCCCTCATGTTGATATTTCTTTCCTTACTTTGAACTTTTTCATAAAGGACACTTTTGATAGCAAATATATTTAACATTTTCAATTAACAAGCAGTTATTTTTTTCATCCTCCCACGTCCCCTGCCATTAAAAAAAAAGATAAACAAAACACTTGTAATGAATATGCATAGCCTAACAAAACAAATTCTCAATTTGGCAATGTTTAAGAAACTCCTCCCAGCCCTTCCCCCAAACCATGGCTTATTCTGCTGAGACCCAGAGTGACTCTTAGCTAGAGTTCTGGAGAGGACTTTATCCCACTGAAGAGACAGCACACTATAATAAGGAGAGACACCTTGATGCAAAACCTCCATTGAAGGAGGAGATTCTCTCCCCATTTCCGACTAGCTGTGTGGCTTTTGGACTTCTCCAACACACACTGTGTGAATGACTTCCTCAAAGCACTTTTGTTCTCTTTTCTCAGATCACGAAGGGCTCTCAATGCCAAAAAAAGGAGTTTGCATTTTATCTGGAATATACCAGAGAGCCATTGAAGATTCTTGAGTGGAGGAGTGACATTATCAGATCGGTGCTTTAGAAATGTTAATGAAGCAGGTGTATGTAAGGTAGCTTATACATGGATGTAGGGAAGCCATTTAAAAGACTATTGCAACAGCCCGGGGTCTGAACTAGGGTGGGAGGTCTCTGAGCAGTGAGAAGGGGACAGATATGGAGGCAGAATAACCAGACAAGGCAACTGATTGCATGGGGAAGGGTGGTGAGGGAAAGAGTTAGGGTTCAGACCCCAAAGCTTTGCACTTGGGTAGTACGATAGATGGAGGAGGGGCAAGTATAGGGAGAAAAAAATCCATTCTTCTTTGGACCTGTTAAATCTGAGAGAGATGCCTAGATATGCAGATTTGGAAGTCATTACTTAGAGATGATAATTGAATCTGTGGGGGCCAATGAGGTCATTCAGAAAGAAATTGTAAAAAGAGAAGAAAGGGTCTAGGAGATGGCCCTGGACCACACTCATACATACACAGGTAAAACATGAATGGCCATCCATCAAAGGAGACCAGGAAGAGACCTCTTGACCACTGGAATACCAAGAGAAAGAAGTATCATGAGGCCCCAATGTTTCAACAATCCAGCTAGCAGCTTCTGTGGGGGTGTAAGATCCACCTACAACCAGCACCCAGAAAGCTGCCAACATGCTGCAAAAGCACAGGTTCTTTTGATCTCCTTTAATAAGGAAAACTATGTGAAGGGATTGACAAGCTTACTTTAATTCAGCATACAAATATCAGTCATTTAGTTCAGGGGAGAAGGCCAACACCCCAAACTTCAGAGCAACATACAAACAAATTATAAACATCAACAGACAGACCCAATACAATTCATAGTTACCAACATCTAGGTTCAGCCCAGCAGCTCAGAACAAGGGCTGGCCCAGAGTCACACATACCACCACTGCTTCGGGAAAGAGCTCCAAATAAGAGACAGCCAACCCCTGGTTTTATATCTTTTTCACGTGACCTAGAATCATCACAAAGAGGCGACTTAAACCCACATGGTCTAAAAGCCTCTGCTGTCCCAGACATGTAAACTAGGCCCTCCCTGGCATTAGCCCCACCTTGGGCCCCACCTTAGTTGCCAATCCACACCCACTAAGGTTTTATACCTAATAGGGGTTTGGGCCTGGGGCTTAGCACTTAGTAAGACTCAATGAAATACACTGAATTACTCAAAGCAAACAAAAGCCAAACCCTTCAAGGGCACTTGTTGAACTAAGTGCTAAGGAGCCCATTTTGCTTACCAACACACCCAAGTAGGACAGAGCATCTAAGAAGAGGGGGGTGGTCAAATTCTCTTTCCCAGAGCAGGTGGGCCCCCACTTTTTAACGTTTAGTCTTGGGAAGTTGCCTGGTTGTGCCATGAGGTTCAGTGACTGGCCCAGAATCACACAGCCAGTAAATGTCAGAGGCACTTATGAACTCAAGTCTTCCTGGCCCCAAGGCCAGATCTCTAGCCACCACTTCAAGCTGCTTCTGACCAGCCAAACTTACACCCTCTCAAAATTCCCTTCTAAAACATACCCCAAACTGGATGTCTAGCTTCTTCATGAAGACTTCCATTGATGGGGAGCCTGCTGCCCCTCTGAGGCAATCTATTCTGCTTTTCTTTAGCTCCAACTGATTTTCCTTTTATCCAGTCTAAATTTGCCTCTCCATAATTTTCACTCATTTCCTAGGGACAAAGTAGAACACATGTCATACCTCCTCTATGTAACTGCCCTTCAAATACCTGAATACATTCATTCTCCTTTCGAGACTTCTCTGGGATGAATATTCTCATTTTCTTCCACTAATATGGCACCCTCTAGGCCCTTTAATGTCTTCATTGCCCTTCCCTGGACACTCTCCAATATATCAATATCTTTCCTAAGCTGTGGCTCCTAGAACCAAGCATAATACTCCACATGGGGTCTTGGCAGAGCAGAGGACAGAGGGAGTATCATCTCCCAATTTCAGGAAGCTCTGCCTTGAGTCCTTGGATCCTAGCCAACGAGTTCCTAAATCTTGTTGTTTCTAGCTCTACATCTCTCATGTTTGCCCCCTTTTCTCGACTTCCTAGACTAGTTCAGGCCCTTCCCCTCTTTTACTGGAACTGCTACAGTAGTCCCCTTGTTCCAAGCCCCTTCCTTTTCTAATGAGTTCTAGACAGATTTGCCACTGAAGCATAGGCCTGACCATATCACACCTGAAAAATATTAGGTGCCTCTCTATTTCCTCCAGTACAAAATACAAACTATTCAACTCAAAACCCTTCCTAGTTTTGGTCCAGACTGCATCATCAAGTTTATTTCATGTTCTTCCCCTTCACCCACTATACATTTCAACCAAAGTTATTCAGTAACTCTTGCCTGAAATTCAGCATTCTCTCTCGTTTTCTTTGTGCCCCCACACCTTGAAAGCATACCCCACCCCCACCTTTCTCTCAAATCCTTAACTTCCTTGAAGGCTCAACCCAATAAATGAATGAATGATGAAGGCTCTGTCCTGGACTCTCTTCTATCTGTGCGATTTTATTCACTCCCATGGTTTCCATTATCCTTACTATGCAGATGACTCCCAGATCCAGACATACAACCCTAGTGTCTTTCCTGAACTCCCATTCCATAATGCCAGTTGATTCTACTGATGATAGAAATTTGGTGACATCTCTCCCACCCCTCCCCCCCACCCCCACAGCTGCAGGCCCTCAGGGTAGAGGGGCTCATAGGATTGCTTCAGTGGCTCCATGCCACCAGACCCCTTGAACATGTTTATCTTACTTTTGCTGGCTTGGGGAAGGATTGTTTAGAACATCCTTCAGCAGCTCCTGTCCCAGCTGAGAATGCTGGCTGGGAACGGCTGGGTTTTGTTATTCTCAGGGCAGCGTGACTGATCTGAGCTTTTCCTGCAAATCACAGTAATTGTCAATATACATTTCCCATTTACCATTCACTGTACTGAATGTAAATCAAATAAGTGGCACTCAGGCCTGCCGGGCACTTGGCACACATTATCGCTTTTGTAATACACAGCGACCCTGGAAAGTAGTTACTGTGGATATTAGTTTACCTAGGGGAAAGTGAGTCAGAAAAGGTCAAAGGACATCCCTGTTCACACAACTAACACATGACAATGAAGGCAGGTTTTGAATTTGAGTGTCTCTGACTTCCAAACTCAGCTTTCTATGGAGGGTTTCTCCTATACCAGAGTTTGTCAGACCAATGAATGAAAAATGTATTATTTGTTAAGTGCTCACCGTTGCTAAGCACTTCAGATAAAAAGAGAAAAATAAGATAGTCCCTGCTCTCAAGAAAACAAGACATAGAGACCTTTCGTTGCTGGGCAGATGGAAAGGTCTAGAGGCATTATAGGTCCCTCTCTAATACTTCACTTGGTGATCTCATCAGCTCCCATATATTTAACTGTCATCTCAGTATGATTGATTCTCACATCTACTTATCTAGCCCTAGACTCTTCTCTGGAATCTGCTAGATATCCAGTAACATTCAAAACTAAATTCATTATCTTCCCCCCACCTACTGCCCAACCCATTGTCAAAGGCACCACCATCCTTCGAGTGCTCCATGCTCCCAACCCAGGTGCTGACTCTCTAACCCCAGTCCCCCATGTCTAAGCTGTTACCAAAGACTGTGGATTTCACCGTTGTAACATCTTCCCTCCTCTGATGCTGCCCCTACTCTGACCCTCCTCTCCTTACACCTGGACTACTGTAATCACCTGCTGGTTTGGTCTGCCTGCCACGAGTCTCTCCCACTACAATTCGTCCTCTATTCAGTTGCTAAAGTGATTTTCCTAAAGCGCAGGTCTGACCATATCACCTCTGACTCCAAGAAATTCCTGTGGCTCCCTATTACTTCTAGGATCAAATACAAAATCTTCTGTTTGGCATTCCAATTCCTTCCCTCCCACCTCTCACTTTTTCAATCTTCTTACATTTTACATCCACCGGTGTACTCTTCCATCCACTGATGCCGCCCCCTTTTCTGTTCCTCTAACAAGGCTTTCCATCTCTTGAATATGGATATTTTTACTGGCTGTTCCTCATCCCTGGAAAAGCTCACCCTCCTCAACTCCACCTTCTGGCTTCCTTCGTGTCCCAGCTAAAAATTCATCTTCTACAGGAAGACTTTCCTAATTCCTCTTCATTTTAGGGCCTTCCCTCTGGTCATTATTTCTCATTTATCCTCTATATAGCTTGCTTGTACACAGTTGTTTTCATGTAGTCATTATTAGATTGTGAGCTCCTTGATAGTAGGAACTGGGTTTTTTGCCTTTGTGTTCCCAGCAGCTGACACAATGCCTGTCACATAGTAGGCATTTAATAAATGTTTATTGACTGACTGACTACTAAGGGTACTGTAGCATGATGGATGGAAAGCTCATGAGTCCTTAAGATACATTGGTGTATCTGCCCCCAAAAGTAGGGTGCTTGCAAGGGAGCAGCGACCCCTGAGAAGTGGACGGTGGGCCTAAGGGTAGTGATGGGGTACATGTTGTGGGTCTCTGCCAGCAGAGAAGTGTAGGGGGTTGTTGGAGGGTGGAGTGAAGTCAATGTCTAGTCAGGATAAAAAGGAAGGGAGACATTGGAAGGAAGTTTGGGAGCAGGCCCTGGGCCAGCCTCCCATCATGGGAGGATCTATTTAACCAACTCAAGGTACCTCTAGTATAAACCCTTATTTTAGAGAGGAGAAAATTGAGGTGACAGGTAATAAGTGAAAGGCCTAGGCCACTAGACTAGGCTGTTCTCTTCTCTGGCACCAAGGAAGAGGAAGCCAGTCTGATGAATCAAGTCTGGTAATACAACTATACATGAGAGGCTTATGAGGTGGTAGACAGAGAGAGCAAGGAATACCTGGAGTCTAGGACCACCTCCTGAGCATACCAGGTGTGCGACTCTGGACAAATCCACAGGGCTCACATTCAAGTCACTCACTCTTGGCAACTCAATAAATATTAGGTGCCAAACAGTTGCTGGGACTGGGAGATGGAATGAATGAGTGGATGGATGGATGGATGTGTGGATGGATGGATGAATAGATGGAAAAATGAAAAATCATTTATTAAGCACTTGCTAAGCCAGGTACCATGTTACCAGGTACCATGAGGAAAATATTTTAGGAGCTTACATCCCAAAAGGACAAGACAAGACATCTAGGGAGGGAGGAGCACTTTGGCCCTTATATTCAGAGGGATGTCCAATGGAGCTATAGGATAATTGATTGATGCCTCTTTTTCAGAAGCAATGGTGCATTAAAATGTTTACTTGTTCCCAGAACAAGAAGTGGAGAATTATAGGAGTGGAGGTGGGGTGGGGAATGTGATGGCGATGGGATATGTGTGCAAAGGAAGGGCAGATGGCAAGATGCTGAGATTCTGAATGCTTCTGTTTTCTCTCCCAAGGACAATGATCTTTTCATAGAAAAGATTTTTTTTAAACTGGTTTTCAGAGAGTGGAAACCATAGATAATCTGCTAAAAGGTCAGGCAGCATCTGGCTGCCCTCAGAGTTCAGGTCATGATGATGTTTTGGTGCCAAGTCTGGATAACCACATGTTGGATATGATGGAGAAGGCCTTCTTCATGTCTGAGTTGTCATGGATAGCCTGGAAGGCCCTTTACAACTTGGAGAAACTTTGTGATTCTTTATGCCTTGTTTTTGGAAGGGAGAACCCAATTCCTTCTGAGATTCTGGAATTTTCAGTACTTGGTTCTCTCCAGGAAGCGTACATTGGATAGCTGCAATGCGATGCAATAGATACAATGAATAACTTAATGCCTGGAAGATCTTGGGGCAATCACTTAGCTAACCTAAATGACCTTCAGCAGATCCCTTCCAACTTTAAATCCACAACTGTAGGCATAGGTTCCCAAAGTGGATAATACCACCCCCTGGGGGATGCTGAAAGGATGGGGTGTATTAGGAGGGCAGAGTTTATAATCTCAAAGAGGATCATATATATGTATTATCTCATTTGATTTTCACAATTGCCTGAGGACAAAGATGTTGTTATTATACCCACTTTGCCAATAAAGAACCTGAAGCAGACAGAGGTTAAATGACTTGGTGTATTAGGAGGGCAGAGTTTATAATTTCAAAGAGGATCATGTATATGTCTGAAAGGTTCGGAACCGCTGGATATAAGAAACTCTCAAAGTAGGAGGCAGAAGAATCAAAGCATATATTTAGGCTCCACAGTAACCAACCCATGAACCAGCATCCCCATTTTGACATATTGATCAAAAGCTTCCAGGCCCAATAAGTACGCCTTACAAGAGTAACCAGGAGGCTACAGAGAAACATGATGGTGTAAAACAAAATCATGCTTCCCCCTCTATGGTAAAAAGATTACCCACTGGCTTCAAGTCCTTGTTCAGCTTCCTCCCGTAGGTCAGCTCTGCTACTGGCAGCTCCTGCTTCAGCTTCGGCTGTGGCTGTAGCTATAGCAGCCTCTGGCTCCAACGGAAGCTGTTTTTAACCATCCAGCTTCTGCGGGGGTGTAAGGTACGCCAGGGAAAGCACAGGTTCTTTCAATCTGCTTAAGCAAGGTGAAGGGGTTGACCGGGAAAGCATAGGTTCTTTCCATCAGCTTAAGCAAGGAAAGCAAGCTGAAGGGGCCGACAAGCTTACTCCAGTCCAACATACAAACAGCATTCAGTTCAGGGGAAAAAGCCAAACTAGTCAAGGGCACTTGTTGACTAAGTGCTAAGGAGCCCATTTTTGGTTGCCAACACATGGGGTGGGGGGAGGATAGCCTCGGGTGCAATTGGGGGCCATTGAATAAAAATAAGGGGCTGGTAGAAGCATAAGGAAAGAAGAGAATTTTGAAAAAATGTTCATATATGTTTCATCTGTTGTGTAACAGAGTTAAAGCCATAGTGATTACGTTATTTTCCAAATAAACACACAAAATGCAAGTTATAACCTATCAGTGGTCAAGTCAGCCAACAAGTCTTAACAAGCAAGTATTGGCAGATGAGCATGCCCTGCGTTATCAGGAAGTCCAGCATCAGCAGGAATATGTGCATATAATGACTTGTTTACAATACAATACAATATGGTTAAATGATGCACCATTGTATCATCAAAATTTCACTTCAGGAAAAAAGCACAAATTTACAATAAATTATTAAATTTAAGATGCATTGTTTTAAAAAAATTATATTTTTTGAAATGATGCACATTTAAAAAAAAAAGTTAAAGGGTTAAAGAAAGTAGATTTCCAGGAAGGCACTGGGCAATTTTTTTTTTAAAGGGAGGTAAAGTTTGGGAACCTCTAGTCTAGAATAAGAGTTCTTACCGTGGGTTCTGTGAACTTATTCTTAAAATAATTTAATAACTATATTTCAAAACAATTTTGTAATAATGTGTTTTATGCATATAAAAACATGATTCATAAAAGGGGTCCGTAGGCTTGCCCAGATTTCCAAATGGGTCCAGGACACAAAAAAGGTTAAGAACCAGCCCTGGGCTAGCCAAGAGTTTGGAGTCCGTCATGGCTCTCCTAAGCCTAGGATGTTTATTATTATCGTTATATTATAATATAATGATGGTCTCTTGCCTCACTTTCTTTATCTGTAAAAGTCTTACTTTTTTCTCTTTTTTTTTCTCTTCTCCTCTCCTTTCTTTGTATTTTTGTCTTCAAATGCCCTGTGCCTCACACAGTGCCTGACACATAGCAGGGACTTAATTATTTATTGAAATAGATGCAATGAGTACAGTAATTTTAACGAAAGAAAAAAACCAAAAAATTGCAATTATAATAACTGAAGTTGGTTCTGGATAAGGAAGCAGAGGATTTGGCTTCAGACCTGCCACTGGTGCTTATTTAAGCAGTGAACTTGACTATATAGGATCTGGGTTCAAATCCTAGTCCTACCTGGATGACCTCAGAGAAGCCACTTAACCTTTCTGAGCCTCAGTTTCCCTATCTGCAAAGTAAAGGAGGGGAGCTAGATGACTTCTAAAATCCCTTCCAGCTCTAGATCTTAATTCTGGATCCCTGGGTCTCAGTTAACTAATCTGCAAAATGAGATTGGACTGTGTCCTTCTGAGGTTCCTTCTGGCTCCAGAGTTTTGAGGTCCCATGATCCTTCTCTGCCTAGGAGACTAGAAAATGACCTCCCTCCTCTGCATTGACCGGGGATTGTGGGTAAGTGGACCCATATGGTCAGGCTTGCTTGATGCATTGATGCTACTTTCCCCCTTCCTCTTTCTTTTTTATTCTTTGTTACTTGCTGGTTAGGAGAAGAGGATGGATAAATTCAGAAATGAAGAGGATATTAAAAAAAAACCCCAAAAAATCAATAAAAATGTGGTTTTTTTTAAGTTTATAGAATTTAACTGGAGGCGATGAGTCCCCTGAAGTTTCCCAAATCCTAGCCATCAGGCATTTGGCAAGCTTCCAAAATGATAATATAGAACAGGGTCTAGGTATGGTAATTTTCCTAATAAGAAACATGGTTATGCTAGAAGTAATAAAGATAACAATTGTATTACTGCTACTAGTACTGATAATAATAAATGGAAATTTATTTAAGTTTCCAAAAGTACAACAATTGTTATCTTACTTGAACCTCAGAAGAGGTACCTAAGAGGTATGTAACATATGGGTTGCAATTGGCATCAGTAGAAGGCATTCCCCTACTAGGACTTCCCCCACAGTGATGAAATCCTGCATCCTTCTTGTCCAGGTATGGTTCCAAGAAAAATGAGTCTTTCAAATTCATTCCACTTTGTCCAATCAGCTGTTTCTTGTTTGTTCTCCCTGGTTCTCTGCCAACATTGGCCATGGAAGAGTCAGAATGAACCTTGCCAAGATTTGGGGATTGTCTTTGTTTAGATAAAGGATTGTGTGTTCTTTTGTGCCCTGACAGGTTGGTTCAGAGGATACACGCTGAGAAATAAGGCGAAAAAGGTATGGTTGTTTATTTGCTTTTTTTTCCCCTTTTATCTGAATTTTTTCCTACTTTGCATTGCTTGTGTTACAGGTTGCATTAGAAGCTGTCTAATTAGGCTCCGCTCTGATTTCTCTCTTCAAGGTTTTACCTCATTTAGAAACCAAAGCACATTCCCAGATCGCCATAGGGTCCACCCATAGGACAGTTAAACATGATCCTCAAGGAAGCATCAATTGATCAGCAAGCATTTATTAAGCACCTACTGTGTGCCAGGCACCATGCTAAGCTAGGAATGTCCCTTTGGGTAAAAGTGACCTTGTATCCAGCCAGCCAGTTTGGAAAGGTGAAAGTGAGTCAGTCCAAGGGTAAGACCAAGGCAGGAGGTGAGAGGCCCTTCTGCTCTTCTTCTCCTATCTCCTAGAGCAAAGCTGTTGTAACAGTCAACAACGGGCATTGCTTTACCCGAGGCTTCAGCTTTGGTGAAGAGCCAATGGTCCTCCCTCTTCACTGACTCCAAAGCTCAGGGGTGACCCTAAGCCATGACCCTTTCCTTATTGCAAATGGGCTAGCCTGCAGGGTGTCTTTTCCCAGGGCTAGGAATGTAAAGTACCAAGTTCGGGACTTAATAAGGCCATTCTCTGGAGTCCTCCTCAATTGCCTCATTGGAGCACGGAAGCTATGTTGGGCTCTTAAAGGCTTTGCAAGAAGACCACAAGCTCTGATAAGTTCTATGGAGCTAGAAAGAAATCGGGTGCTGTCTCAGCAGGGAATTATCCTTCCAGGACCTGTCTAGTTAATCGTAACCATGCCCACCACGAGCATCTAATAGGGATGGGGAACCTGCGGCCTTGAGGCCACGTGTGGCCCTCTAGGTCCACAAGTGCAGCCCTTTGAAACCTGCAGCCTCGAGGCTGCAGGTTCCCCACCCCGATACACTGTCTTCACTTAATCGCATTTGATTCTTGTCTTCACATATGTACTTTATCATTCAGTTTGATAACTTACCCTGAAATGGAAGTTTTCTTTTAACGAAAAAATGCTAACTGTCTCATCTCAAAGAAATAATGAGTCCCATTATGTTCCCATCAGATTCTGATGCCATATTCTCAGTTATCTAGAAGAAAGGGGTAAAATCATAGAATACTATGTCTGTGTATATGGAAGTGGCCTTAGCAATCATGAAGTCTAACCCCATTCATTTGACAGATGGAGAAACTGAGGCCCAGAGACATAAATGACTTGCTGAGGGTCACCCAGAACCCAGGCCTTCCTGGCTTAACTCTCTCCCCATGACCAGAGAGTCAATGTCATTTTTAATTTCTGCTTTTATTCTCTCACTGACTTTGCGCCAAAGCGTCCGATCTGTTTTTGGGCCCAGAAATAAGCCAGAATATGACTGAGGAATCTCCAAAGCAAATACCAATACTTAATCAGTTTCTGAGCCTCGATGTTGGACATGACACCTGAGGTATGGTGGAGGCTGGTGGCTGGCCTGGCTTTCACTCCACAAATGGTGATGCTGCTAAGGAACCAGTGGGGGTTTCAAAGGACAATTAGAATGTTCACAGGCCTGGGATCCTATACCTGTTAAGTGCACATAAAGCAATGGATGTTTGTGGTTCATTAATTTCCAATTCTTCAAAGACATTGACTTTTTAAAAAGCAGGCACAGACAAGAGCATTTAAATCCCAGAGACACACAGAACTTGTGGCTTTCAATTTCATGCCCATGGTGTTGCACAGGGAGGATGAGGTGGATAACAAGGGGTGAATCGAAATTGTATGACAGAGGGGCGCATAGTGCAGGGGACTTGGGAGGCAGGTGCTTGGGCTTCTAGTTCCAATTCTGCCACTGTCTTGCTGTGCAACCTTGGATAGGACACAGAGGTTCTCTGGGCCTCTGTTTCTTTAATAATATCATGTCCCAACACTATGCTCTATGGTCCCTCCTAACTTTAATGTCTGTCCTAAGAATCCTCCCAGGTTTGCAATTTTATGTTCTAAGACCCCCTACTTATTTTAAGGCTCCTTCCAGATCAGACATTCCATCTTCTAAGGGCCCTTCCAACACTGACATTCTCTGTTCTAAAACCCCTCTTCCACTCTAACATTCACTGTTCTAAGACTGTCCAGCTCAGATATTCTGTTCTAAAGCTCTTCCTCACCCTGACAGTCTGTCCTTTTTTTTTTTTTTTTTTGGAGGAGAGAAGGGAAGGCAATTGGGGTTAAGTGACTTGCCCAAGGTCACACAGCTAGTAAGTGCATCAAGTGTCTGAGGCCAGATTTGACTCTAGGACCTGTGCTTTACTCATTGAGACATCTAGTTGCCTGACATTCGCTGTTCTAACCCTTCCCTAGCTCTGACATTCTCTGTTCTAAGGCCTGTCCAGCTCTGCCATTCTCTGTTCTAAGGCCCCTTCCAGCTCTGACATTCGATGATTCTGTGGCTAATACTAAGTCCTTTTCCCCAAAATGTGGGAGATTAGAGAAACTGCAGAAGGCTGCTCATTTTGATGTACTTCTTTGTAACATTTTGTTAACTTGTATGTAATTTTTATGTACTCTTCAAGGAAGAAGGGCAGATTTCCTAACCAGGATCAGAGTGAGAAGTTCTAGCTATTTCTTGGTTTCCACCTTAAGGTGCACTGGCTTCTTACAGGAGCTCTGCCAGGGAAGGCTTTCTTGTTCCAAGGCTGTTTAAGGTGACCTTTCCCTCCCACTAAATTACTGTGGGAAGAGATTCACACACTCCCTTTGAGAAGCTTCGAAGTCTTCTCCTGGGACAGCTGATCCAGGAAAAATAAACTAACATCCTGCCGATTGCCATTGACAGGATTTATTTGCTTCTACTTCTTCCTTCAGGGACTGAGTCCCTTTGAAATCCTTTTAAGCTTGGCCATGACCGATGCCCTGACTTCTCAGGTCTTGAGAGCCCATTTGGATGGTCTGTTATTGTAATGGGGACTTTGATGTCCTTTAGAAGCAGACCCACTCCATGCAGAGTGGGTGATAAAATGTGGCAGACGTGCCCATTTCAGGAGCAAAGAGTATTTCGGGGCCTTGTTATTGATCTGAGGTTGGATGGGAAGGATGGCTGGCCAATCTCTAGCTTAATAGTTGATTCAAGTGAATGGGTTGCTTTAGCGGATGGGCATTGAATTGAGGCGAGGTGGAATGTAAATCAGAAATACAGCCTGGTTTATTCAGGATTTATGTGACCCATAATGGCTTCTACAGGGCAGGCTTACCAAGGAGCTCTGTAATCGGATGTATGATGCATACAAATTATGTTTTGGTAAGACAATAAAATATTTTAAAATCCCTTTATGGTTTCCTACCTAGAAGTTTATGGCTTATGGTCTACTTTGTAAATGTTGAAATTATACTGTTGGTTTTAAATTGCCCCCTCCCCTTCCCTTGGCTTTCTCCAAACTAATTTAGGGAATGCAGTCATCAAATGTATGATGCCCAGCCAAGTTTAATTGACCTGATTCCTTCCTGATATTGGATTTTTGGGGGTGATAAAATGGACTTGCACTAAAGATAATTGTATCTTGTTTAACCCCACTCACCTCTAAGGGCTCCCCAGAGAGCCTGGGGTCGTAAGAGCTGGGTATTGTTGTCGAGTCATTTTCAGTCATTTCTGACTCCGTTTGGGGTCTTCTTGCCAGAAATACTGGAGTGGCTTGCCATTTCCTTCTCCAGCTCATTCTGCAGATGAAGAAACTGAGGTAAACATGGTAAAGTGACTTGCCCAGGGTCACATAGTTGGGAAGTGTCTGGGGCAAGATTTGGACTCAGGAAGATGAGTCTTTCTGACTCTGGGCCTAGCACTTTATCCACTTTGCCACCTAGCTATCCCATAAGAGCTAGAAGGAACCTCAAAGGCCCTCTGCAGTCCATACCTCTCTTTTTACAGGTAGTGAAAATGATTTGCCCAGGATTACACCATTAGTAAGTTTCAGAGACATATGAATTCAGGTTTTCCCGATTTCGGTGATCTGTCCACAACACCACCTAGTGCCCCGAGGTGTACTAACATATAAATCTCCGTGTGTTAGGAATGGGACACATTGCTATCAGAGCCAACCCTCTCCTGTCTCTTGACAGTTTAGCAGTCATGGCCTGAAAAATCCCAGAAGAGGGGGCTATTAGTGCAAGGCTGTGATTTACACCTGGACCATATATATTGGGACATGTGTTTTGTCTCTCCAGTAGTGATTAAACTACTTGAGGTATCATAGATCTCAAGCTGGAAGAGACCTCAGTCCACTGAGTCTGACTTCCTCACTGACAGATGGTTCAGAAACCAAGCCCTTCAATCAATAAACATTTATTAAGTGTCTACTATGTGCCAGGTACTGTGTTAAGCACTGCGGATTAAAAAAAAAAAGATAGTCCTTACCCTCAAGGAGCTTATGATCTAATGAAAAAAGAAGGTTTGCTAGTGCTACAATTCTGGAAATGTTCAGCCTGATGGTAGAGTCTTGGCAGGTTGGTTTTTGGAAATCATTCTGTTTGCTTCTCTGGACCATGTCTGAATATGCCAAGTGCCTGGATGTTGCGCTGCCACAATATGGTGGCACGTCTGAGTTGGAAAGTACATCAGAGGCCATCATGTCAGGGTCTGTATGTCCTGGTATTTAAAATGAGAGGCACAGTGGAGTACCATGGAAAGAGTATTTGGATGTACCTCCTTACTTGTATATCATCCTCCACCCCCTTTAGAATGTGAGTCCTTGAGGGCAGACCATGTTTTAGCTTCCTTTTTACTTCCAATTCCTGGTGTATGCTAAGTGATTCATAGATTGAGTGGACTATGAAAACCTGGATGTAAATTCCAGCTTTGCCACTGATCTCCGTGCCCCTAGGCAAGTCATTTAGCCTCTCTTGGGCCAAAGTACCTCACCTATGGGGCCACTAGGTGTTAGAGCACTGGGTTTGTA
The DNA here is from genome assembly GCF_011100635.1 of Trichosurus vulpecula. Taxonomy (NCBI): domain Eukaryota; kingdom Metazoa; phylum Chordata; class Mammalia; order Diprotodontia; family Phalangeridae; genus Trichosurus; species Trichosurus vulpecula. Next base: position 428,880,909 of record NC_050575.1, on the reverse strand, counting down.
ATCAGGAAGATTCATCTTCCTAAGTTCAAATCTAGCCTCAGACACTTACTAGCCATATGACCCCGGGCAAGTCACTTAGCCCTGTCTGCCTCAGTTTCCTCATCTGTAAAATGAGCTGGAGAAGGAAATGGCAAACCACTAGTATCTTTGCCAAGAAGACCCAAAGGGGGTCATGGAGAGTTGGACGTGACTGTTGACTAAACAAGAACAGCAAAGAACACTTGCTGAAGGCCAACTACATAACTGAAATGACTTAATGACACCAACAAGCTCGTCTGTAAAATAGAGGTATTAGGCTCATGGGCCCAGAAGGCCTCTTAGAGCACTAAATCCATGAGCCAGCAAACAGGAGTTGATGCCCTCCATTGCTACCATGAAGAGAAGTCTGAGGTGACCAAGGGATCAGTTAGAAGCCTGTATTCTATTCTCATTGGCCCATGATCAACACCTAGACTATGAATCAAAGATGGGGGGGGGGCCTGGAAAGGACCCATTCATAGCCTCTAGCTTTGGCCAAGCCAGGGTAGAAAGGCCTCTTCCCTCAGATAGGCAGAAAAGAGGGAAAACCTAGGTCTCCATTGCTTGATGCTGAAATTCTACAGAGGGGAGTTTGGGGTGGGGGAGTGAAGGGAGGAAGATTTCTATAGGTCACAGGATATCTGTGTGAGGCCCACTGATGTGTTTTCTTACCAAATCGAACCAATTCAGGGTACTGGCAGATTGCCACATTTACCTTATTTTCTCCTATTCTCTCTGCTATAGGAATTCTCATATCCTTCATATTCTCCTTCTCTCTGCACCTTCACACAGGTTGCCACCATGCTTGGAACCCACTCCCTCCTCCCCTCTTGCCTCTTGGCATCACCAGCTTCCTGAAAGGCTTAGCCAAAACACCACCTTCTGCACCAGACTGTCTCTGATCCCCAACCATTGACTAGCAGCCAGAGCTAGCTGCTGGTGCCCTTCCCCTCTCCCCTACGCCCAGATATCTCACATGTACCTATTTTGGGTAGGAATAGGGGCTGGTCCTTCGATTTCATTGTTATGGGGAGCTTCCCTAACAATTTAGTCCAAAAGCCAGAACCTTCTCTGTAACTTTAGAGTCTTAGAGAAATGCCCAGAGTCCTGGAAGGTTAAGTGACTTTTCCAGGACCAGAGAGCAATTAGGTGTCAGAACTTGAACCTAGAGCTTTCTGCTTTCAAAATGGGCTCTGTTTTCATTGAACCATAACTGCCGTCTGGATATTTTGTTACGTTTATGTATTTACATGTTGCCTTACTTGATAGAATGTAAGCATCTTAATTGCAAGAACTGTTTTTATTTTTATTTTTTTTTATCGTTGTATCCCTGGGGTTTAACACAATATCTGGCATATGGTAGATGTTTAAGAATTGCTTGTTGATGGTGGTTGTGTGTTTTGAGGCTGGGGCTTTGCTACCATATAACCTGATTTCTTCTCTTTGTAGGGGATTTTCCCTGAAACGTACATCCATTTGAAGGAGGCGACCGTGGAGGATCGAGGGTGAGTGCTTGGGAGGTGGCGGCCATGGCTATAAAGATGGGACAACTGGGTGACCTTTGTAAATCTGTGAGCCTCATCTTCCTCCTCAGTTAGATGGGAATGAAGGCGCCTTCTTCCCGGGCTGATTGTGAGTGCGATGCAAGAAGTCTTGAATGAAAAGTCTAAGGAGCAGGGTTCAATCTTGACCTCTTGCTTGTGCTATGGCCTGGGTGACCTTCAGTTACCTTCCCGGGCAACTGTAAAATGTAGACATGACTAGGTGACCTTCAAGGATCCTTTCAGTTTTAAGGCTGTCATTTGTGAAATGAGATAATATATGTAAAGAGCTTTGTAAAATTTTAAGCACTACATAAATGCCAAATATTATTATGAATTTCTCACCCTTTCCATTCCTCTCCCCATCCCCATTTTCCTATTTGAGGAGGAGCAATATATAACGTGGGCAGGTGGGTGGCACAGTGGATAGAGCACTGGCCTTGGAATCAGGAAGACTCATCTTCATGAGTTCAAATCCCACCTCAGACACTTCCTAGATGTGTGACCCTGGGCAAGTCACTTCACCTTGTTTGCCCCAGTTTCCTCATCTGAAAAATGGGCTGGGGAAGGACATGGCCAACCACTCCAGTATCTTTGCCAAGAAAACCCCCAAAAGGGGTCACCGAGAGTTGGACATGACTGAAAATGACTCAAGAACAACATTATGTAAAGCATGCTCTCCCATGTCATTCTTTTCTCCTTTTTTAAATACCTCTTCCCAATGGTCAGTTAATCAACAAGCATTTAATAATTGCCTACTATGTGCCAGGCACCATGCTAAGCGATAGGGGTGCAAAAGAAGGTGAAAGCAGACACTGCTCTCAAGAAACTTGTGTAATGGGGCAGACAACATGCAGACAGTTAAATACGCACAAGGTTATGCCTTGCAAATGGGAAGTAGTCTCAGAGGGAATGCCCTAGCAATGAGGAGTGAGGGAGGTGAAGGAGATGGGGAAAGAGATGTTGGCCCAGGACTCCTACAGAGATTGAGAGCTGGGAGATCCAGGGGGTCCTAGGCCTTTATAGCAGGCAGTATTGGGGGTCAGGAGGATTGTGGGTTCTCACGGGTCTCAGGATGCTCCTGTCAGAGGCATCTGGGACTGTCAGTGGGTAGCCAGACTACTTCCCCCTGCCTTCTCTCTTCAGGATCTGAAGATGTCTTCTTTGGGCTCTGGAAACATTGGGTGGGGAGAAAGAATGAGTAAGAAGACATGGTACAGGCAAAAAGAGATCAATGTTCATAATATTCAGAGCTCCAAGGAGCCTGGTAGGTCACCTAGGCCAGTGGTTCTCAGACTTTTTTGTTCATGGCCCAGAGAGTCATGATATCTTAATGGGTTGAGTTGGAGCCTTGTGCATGGACATTTGAGGTCCTTATGATTGGAAGCCTGTCTATTCCCTTGAGGGCAGGGACTGTCTTTTGCCTCTTCTTGTACCTAAGGAGCTTATAGAACAGGAAGTGGCACTGTTACTTTGCTTCATCCCACACTGCAAACAAGGCCCTTACCAACTTCGAGTGGCTAGGCCACCTTCGAGAAACCCCATGGCTCATGAAGGGATCTGTTTCTCTCTCCAGGCAACATGAGACCGTGATTCCCAGTGAGGTGCCATTGGTGCAGGAGCTCACGTCTACCCTTCGAGAATGGGCAGTCATCTGGCACAAGCTCTATGTGGTAAGTCACCTCCAAGGCCCAGAGCAACACTGACATTGTATGTGTTGATAGCCCCCCACCTCTACAAAGAAGTTTGGGGAGATGCCATCGCCAAATCTCTTCTTTCTGATCCTGTACTTAGTCATTATAATTTCACTAAGTTCAGTTTCAATTGTTTTTTCAACTTAGAAAATTGCCTGGGATCCCCCATCTGGTGCATACCAGAAATGGGACTAGAACCCCAGAGCAAGTGGGAGGAATGCCTTCATGTTCCAGATGGTCTGATTTGGGCTTAACCAACATGCTACTCATTAGAGCTTCACAAGCATATAATGCCTTAAAGCACTGGTTACCTTTTTGTCTCTACCCATCTTACTTTGCCTTAACTAGACCATAAGTTCTGAGAGGTCTGGGATCGTGTCTTATACAAACCACGTATTTGATGCAGAATGTAGCTGTGTTCTGCATAAGGTGCTAAGTAATTATTGTCTGTTGTTGTTACTCAGTTATGTCCAACTCTTCGTGACCCCATAGACCATAGCTTGCCAGGCCCTCCTATCCTTCACTGTCTCCCCAAATCTGTCCAAGCTCGTGTTTGTTGCTTCTATGACACCATCTCTCCATCTCAGACTCTGCCCTCCCCTTTGCCTTTTGTCTTTGATCTTTTCCAACTTTAGGGTCTTTTCCAATAAGTCTCATTTTATCATATATGACCAAAGTATTTAAGCTTCAGCTTCAGTATTTGCCCTTCCAACAAATAGTCTGAGTTAATTTCTTTAAGTATTAACTGATTTGACCTCCTTGTTGTCCAAGGGACTCTCAAAAGTCTTTCCTTTGAATATGTGAATGATAAATAAATTAAAGTTTCCCTGTGTCTACTAGATTATTGTGCCAGGCCTACTAGTTAGAATGGTCAACAACACAAGGTCAAGATAGAGAATCAGGACTTAGAGCTGAAAGGCACTGCTTTATGGATCACCTTGTACAAAGCCAGAGAGAGATTGTGATTTACCTTTGGTAACACAGCCAGCTAGTAAGGGTCTGTGATGGGATTTGAATCCAAGTCCTCCCTCTTCCCAGCATCTGTCTGCTCTTGAATTGTGAGTCCAGAGCCCACCTCAGGTGACAGCAAGATGGCAGAAAGGCATAGAATTGTAGGACCAGATGTCCCTTCCCATCTAGCCCAACTCCCTCATTTTACAGATGGGGTAACCAAAGCCTAAAGTTATAGGCAATAAGTGGGGTTTGAACCCAGGTCATAGAATCATAAGATCCTAAGTTCTTTGCCTCCCAAACTCATATTCTTTCCTCTCCAGCACACAGCCTCTCTACCTACTGAGTTAAGGGTAGATATTAACATTCTAGACTAAAAATGTCCCTGGTGGACATTTCCGTGAGTAGCGTTGCATTTGGAAGGAAATGAAATCCTCAGAGAACCCTGGCTCTCCATGGGGCCTCTTCTCTTTTTTCCTGAAAGCTAACAAGGTGCTTTATTACCTGTCAATACTGCAAAGAGTGTCTTGGCTGCTATCGATTGACTCCATTGTGATATGCCAGGAAAACTCTTTTAAACCATTCTGATGGACCTGCAGCCTGCTTCTGCTATTAATACGGGCTGATAAATTAAGCAGGAGCCCACCAAAAATGCCATCCTCCAACTTCCTTGATGCTCAATGGGAGCCTGCCATTTGCTTTTTCAAAGCTTCAACCATTATCTCATGGAATTACAGAATCTTAGGGCTAGAAGATTTTTGGTAAGTGGCTAGACCAAAGCCCTCATTGGACAGGTGACCAAGAACCAATTAGAAAGAGACCTGACCAGACCTCAGAGGTTCATATGACCCTGGGCTGCCTCTGTTGCTTGATGGTAGGATTCCTTGCCCTTAATGCGGCATTAGCCTCCGTTCTGGAGGGAGTCTCTTGGTTCCAATAGGAACACTTTCCCATGCTCTTCTCAGAGACGCTGCACCCAATTTGTACATCTTATGTTCTCGACTTCATCTCAGTCACATCCCTGGATTCCCACTTTGCAGCTGCCCATGAGTGTGACCCTAGGCAGGTCTCTTGACCCCCCTGAGCCTATGTTTCCTCATCTGACAAATGAGGGAGTCAAAGGGGCAGCACCACAGTGTTAAGAGCCTTGGCCATGGAGTTATGGGTTCAAATTCTGCCTCCATCCCTCAGCTCCGGGCATTTTCTCTGACTGTTCCCCATGTCTGGGATGATCTCTCTCCTCACCTCTGCCTTCCTTGTCTCACCTAAAATGCCTTCTTCCACAGGAAGTCCTTTCCAATTCCTCTTAATTTCTAGCGCTCTCCCTCCGTTAATTATTTCCTATTTGGGCTGTGCGTAGCTTGTTTTTCCATGTTTGTTCGCTTGTTGTCTCTCTCCTCTCAGTCTGAACTCCTTAAGGGCAGGGATGGTCTTTTGCCTCCTTTTGTATCCCCATCACTTAGCACCAGTGCCTGGGACATACTGGGCACTTAATAAATGTTCACTGGCTGACTGACTGACCTTCAGTTCTTTGGACCCCGGTTTCTGGGGCCCAGTGATTTAGCGAAGGTCACAGAGGTGGTCAGTGTCAGAAGCAGTATTTAAACCCTGATCCTCTGACTCTCCATGCTGATCCCTCTCCACAGTACCATACTGCCAAGCCAGCAATATTAGCCAAAATGCCACCCAATCGGTGTGTCTTTGTTTCAGTCACTCTCAAGAGGGTCCCCAACATCTCTCCTAAGTCATTTTATTCAAGGCTATGGCCTATGTCTTTAGTAAGCGTGAGATTCTCTGTGGCTTTGGACTGCTGGTGGCAAGGCCAAAGTTTGTCTGCAGAGATAGCCTCTTTAGGCTGGGCCCCGGTCCAGGAGACACTGGTCGGGTTCTCTGCAGGAGAGGAAGGAGATCAAATTCCAGAGCAAAGGGTGTCTTCAGAACTGGAGGGTGTCGTGGGTGACTGTCCCAGCTGCCCTCCTTGGGTGGCTGCCTCGCCTTTGCTTGGGGAAATTTTCAGCTGCTGGGGAAGGAACTGGAAATGTTTTGAGATAAGTCTGATGTATGCCTCCCTTCTTTTGATGGGAAGCCTTGAGCTTAAGAAATGTTTGTTAAAGGAAAACTTAGAGAGCCCTTTGGAGCAAAGTATGACTTCAGAACTCTGGGTGTGTCCTCCACTGTCTATCCCCAACTCCCGCCTTACGTGTTTGCTTTGGAGGAGGAGCTGGTGATAGGAAGGGTGGTTAGGTAATGTCCCCGGAGGATAGGTTGGGAATTTTTTTTTATTGCCCTAGAGATGTTTGAGAGTAAGTTCCACCCTTCCTTACCTCTGCTTGTGGTAGGTTAGCCTCAGATCTGCTTGGCAACACAGAGCCAGAAAGTCTCAGAGCTGGAAGGGACCATATGTATGTAGCCCAATCTGAGTCTGAACAAGAGCCTAAACCCCCTCTGCAACCTGGTGAAAAATAAGTTTCCTACAGGAGATCCAAGTGCTGATATCACCAAATTTCCATTATCTGTGGAACTGTTGGTTAAAATAGGACTGTGGCCCCAGAGAAATCCCTGGGCTATATCTATAGCTACATAGAGATATAAATTAAATAAATTTAAGATGATGATGTCACTAAGTAATGGGAGTATAGAGAAAGGAGGGGGCCCAAGACAAAGCCTTGAGGTTCAGCCACACTTAGGAGATATGATACAGATAATAACCTAGTCAAGGAGGCTGAGAAGTTGTCGTAGAGGTGAGAAGGAGAACCAAGGGAGAAAACTGGCATGATATTCCAGAAAAGAGTGTCCAGGGAAATGGATTGACAGTGTCAGATGCTAAAGGGAGGTCGAGAAGGATGACCACAGAGAAGAGATGAGGCATCAGGAACTTTGGAGAGAGTGTCTTCAAGTTGAGTGATGACTATGGAGCCAGCTTGCAAAAGGTTCTGAAGAGAGTGAGGAGAGAGGAAGTGGGGTGCACTGAGAGTAGATGGCTTTCTGAAGAAGTTCTGGGAGAAGAGGAGAGGAACCAGGGGGGAAGGTTGCCTTTGGTGACCTTTTTTTAAAGGATAGGCCACAGAGGTTTGGAGGTATTTGTGTTTGGAGATAACAAAAGAAACCAGAAGATAGGAAGAGACTGAAGAATTGGGGTGTGGGGGGGAGAGGTGATTGCGGAGGGAATCTTCTAGAAATGTCCCCAGACTCCCAATCCAGTGTTCTTTTCACTAAATTTCAAGAAGGTTATTGACAAATTGAGGTATGGTCAGCTTCAGCAGGAGGGTGACTGGGATAGTGAAGGAACACATAGAATATGGTTCTGATGACTGATCAAAGGAACTAAGAAGACTTCAATTGAAGAAGAGGAAATTTAGAGCTCCCCAGATCACAGAGTTTTATGGATGAGGAAGCCAAGGATCAGAGAGAGGAAGTGACTCCACCCACTGTCACACTGATAATAAATAGCAGAGTCTGGATTCCAACCCAGATTGTCCAACTCCAGGAAAGGGGAAGTTAGTGACCCAGAACCCAGGTGTCCCAGCCGCTCATTCGGGTGCTCTTACCATTTCAGCACACTAGCTGACAATCCCTTCCATCGTGGAGATCTAGTAAGTCAATCTTTGGCCTCTGTTTTATTGGCATCCAGGTTTAGATTGAATTAATGTCATATTCGAACATTAATCTCATAGGGTAGCTAGGTGGCGCAGTGGATAGAGCACTGAGCCTGGAGTCAGGAAGACTCATCTTTTTGAGTTCAAATCCGGCCTCAGACATTTACTACCTGAGTGACTCTGGGCAAGTCACTTAACCCTGTTTGCCTCAGTTTCCTCAGCTGTAAAATGAGCTAGAGAAAGAAGGAGCAAACCACTGTAGTCATGAGGAGTCAGTCACAACTGAAAAGCTATTGAACAAAAACAATGTCATACTCAGGGCAGATTAACATTGCTCCTTCCAATAAAGACTCAGCCAGCCTTCATGGGCAAATAGACTGTGCCCCAAGGCTGACACCAACCCACCCACTGGTAGTTGGCACTGGTTCAGATAATGTTGCGGTGGTATCTCAGCTGGAGGCCTGTGTTTATCTCTGTCATATTGCAGAGCGGGAGAGTTGTTATCTGAGGTGTAGAAGAATCATGAAAGAATGGTAGACTCAGGCAGGCCTGCTAGCGTTCCTCCTCTGGCCATGTCCCCCACCTGTGGCCACGTAGCATCCAAGTGCAATGACATGGAGCTCATTACCTTCCAAGGCAGACAATTCCATTTTCTGTTATATCTCATTATTTGGAAATTTCTCCTTTTACTGAGCCAAAACCTACTTCCCTGTAACTTTTCCTACGGATCCTAATTCTGATTCTGGAATCCAGTAGTTAAATGAAATCCTTTTTTATGTTTCAGCCCCTGGAATATTTCTGGTGCAGTGGAAAGAGCTTTAAACTAGAATATTGAAGCAGGAGTTAGGGGACCTGAATGTAAATCCCGATGTTCACTTCCTGTCCGTGAGCCCTTGGGCTATCAATCAGCCAATCGATCAACAAGCATTTATTACACATGTACTGTGTGCCAACACTGTGCTAAGTACTAGAGAGCCCCAGAAAAAGCAAGAGATCTCATTGCCCTCAAGGCGCTGAAATTCTATTGAGAGAATCCACACACACACACACACACACATATACATATACACATACACACACATACACAGATATATGCACACATACACACACATAGATATACACACATATACACATATACATACATACATGCACACATACACACAACATACATACACACACATATACACATATACACACACATACACACACACACACCAGAACATATAAGATAAATGTATCTTGGATGAGAAACACATTCCATCTTTATTTTCACTGACTTGTAACTGAAATGTAACATTTCCTTTAGCTCTGACTATAGGCCACAAGCATTCTGCTGAGAAGGCCACAAGCATTCCGTGGGCTTCACCAGCCTGCCCAAAGGCTCCATGACACAAAAAAGGTTACAGATCCCTACAGAGTGAGGGAACCAGGGAATTCATAAAGGATTGGACTCAGAGTTATCTATCAGGACCCTAATATAATTGTTATATTTGAAATGGGGAGAGAAATTTGGGAAGACACTAAGAGCCAGCTTGATCTGGAGGCACAGGTAGGGGGAGCCATACCATTGGTGCGATAGAAGTCGTTATAAAGAGCTTTTAAAAAGGAATTCCCAGACCTGCACTTCTGATGGGTCTCTGCTGTGGTTTCAGGAGGACTGTCATTTAGCACCTCCTCTCTCCTCTGGAAAATTAGGAGATTGGACAAGTTGACCTGGAAGCTCCTTCTAGCTATGTGTCAGTGATCCGGGGTGCCCTGTGCCTTCTCACCTTCATACTAATCATTCCCAGTCCCTCTGATCACTCATCACATCCATGTCACATGAGTTCCCTCACTCCATGGCTTACCTTCTTCCTAGATATGTTCTTGCTCTTTAACCACCTTTTCAATAATTCCTGGTAATTTTATATCTTCTTTTCTCTCCTGAAATCTCCCTTTCCTCCAGGCTAAAGATCCCCAGTACCCTCAAAGAAATTCTCCTTTGGCATGATTTTAAATTCCCCTTCCCATCCTGGTCACCTTTCCCTGTACCCATTCCAAGCTGAGTCTCAACAAGACTGAGGCAGTTCAACATGTTAGGAGGTTTTATTCTGAAATCTGAATTTAACCTGAAATCTGCCTCCATGCTCTTCCCACCCATTTCTTTCCTCTGTAAGAAAGTACTCTGCCTCTGTCTGTCCGAAGGAAGGTAAATTTTGATTTACAAAAGCTGCCTAGTTAACTTAGGGTTTACTGGTTAGATTCCTTCCTTCCTTCCCTCCTTCCTTCCTTCCTTCCCTTCCTTCCTTCCTTCTTTCCTTCCTTCTTTCCTTCCTTCCTTCTTCCTTCCTTCCTTCCTTCCTCTTCCTTCCTTCCTTCCTCCTTCCTTCCCTCCTTCCTTCCTTCCTTCCTTCCTTCCTTCCTTCCTTCCTTCCTTCCTTCCTTCCTTCCTTCCTTTCCTTCCTTTCTTTCTCAAAGACCAAGCTTTAAACTCAATTTACTCTGGAGCTCATCAACCAGACAACAATAGGTCCCAATTTTTTGGTCCCTCCCGGCTCAGAGTGAATGTCAATAGTAACTGTTTCTCTTTTGGCCAACAACTCTGAGGGTCTTCCCCTCCCAGTTTGATTTTTTTTTTTTTGAGTTTTGATTAAATTCTTAAAGAGGTCTATTCACTGAGTGGGCGTTACCTCACTCAAACTGAGAACCTGAAAAGACCTTAACCTGAAAGGGCCAGGGTCTCCCATTGCATCCTGAGCCATCTCCAGTCATCCTGGTGAATATCTGGTCCCTGGACCCAGATGACTCTGGAGGAGAAAGTGAGACTGGTGACCTTGCACAGCCTTCCCTCACTCAAATCAAAGTCAAGTGCAAGTCATGGCATCATCTCTCTGATGTCACAGTCCTCTTCAAGAATGCAGGACAAACAACAATCAGGCATGGAAATCCTTCTGCTGCTTATGATACTTAAAGATGGCTGCTGTGCCTACTTGAAGTCTTAATCTCTTCTTCAGGCTTCAATGTCCTTCCGCCATTCATTCCTTTTTTGGCCTGATCTCCTGAAGGCCTTTCATCTTCTTAGCCCTGTCCTGGACAAGCACCTGTTTGCAAATCTCCCTCCTAGAATGAGTCACTCATAACTGAACATGGAACTTCAAAGGAAGTCTCACTGTGGGTGGTTGTCACCTTGCAACTTCTCAAGTCTGTTTCCATTTTAAAAGAGGGAGGACCCTCCTTAGAGAGATTTCAGTAGATAGATGAGGGCCAGAGAACCAGCAGATAACAGCTGGGGTTTTAGGCCTTTCTTTCTGAAATTTTGTCAAGCAAATGGATTGAAGATCCACAGAGATCTAGTGGGGAACCATTGGCTGTTGGGTTTGCCCCTAGGGAGCACTTAGTAAATGCTTTTTCATTCATTCATGCACAAAAGAGAAGACAGCAGGGCAAGAACAGTGTGTCCCAGGGGAAGGGCACTGGGTTGGGAATCCAAGGGCTTGGACTCCCAGCTATCTCTGTGACCTCACTTACCCCTACTGGGTCCATCAAAGTGATTGCTTTGAACAAGATTGCCTCTAAAGACCCTTTCTGCTCTAAGTCTATGGCCCTATGAACTTGAAGACCATAATGATTTGCTCTTTCTTTGACGGTCATATTTCCAGCAGGATTCATCACCCTCAAACTTGACTTTTTTGTACTGATGGTGGTCACTGGATCTCTAAGTCTGTGCTCCCAGGAGTAATTTCAACAGTGAAAGAGCTCCAAATTAGGTCTCTCTGGTTCATTACTAGAAAAAGAACATTCCTATGGAAACCTTTGCCCAGTTTTTCAGATATTCTATTTGTGATCTGCAGGCCTGGGAGGACCCCCTCCCTCTCATTCTCCCTTCCAATTCTGAAGTTAATGAGAGGGGAGATGTGACATAGTAATTACTATGCAAAGAGAAAAGTGATGGTTGGATTCTCAATCCCTCTCCTTCTATTCTGACTTTGAAGGACTTTTTCATGTGGTAATAGAAAGAGCCCTGACTCAGGAGGCAGAAGCCCTGGGTTCAAATCCTACCTTCTGTGTGACTTGAGATGCATTTTGTAACTTCCCCACATATTAGTTTCCTTGTTTGTAAATGAGGGAGGGTAGACTGCAAGGCTTACACCACCCTTTGGGCTCAGATCTGTCATCCAGATGCCTGTCACCTCTCTGGGCCTCAGAATATTCATCTGTAAAATGCAGGGACTAAAAGAGAAGGCTTCTGTGGCCCATTTTTGCTCCAGATCTATGAACTGATCGTCTTGACCTTGGACAAGTCTGCGCCTCAGTTTCCTCATTTGCAAGATGAGGAGGTCAGACCAGCTGACCGCTAAGGTTCCTTCTCTAGCTAGATCTCCGATCCATTCCAGAGACTGGCTGGACTTTCTCAGAAGTACTGCCCTACAACCTTTTCCACATCTCTGTTTTCACAGGCATCCTCTTCCAGTGGCCCCCTCTCCTTGGGACCTCCCTGGAATGAACTCTCTAAATTAATTTCTTTAAAGTAAAGGGGACAATTGAGGCCTTCAGCTCATTTGTTGGGATTTCTGATGACAGGGGGAAATTAAACAGAGTGGCTGCCCTCACCCTCCTTTTGGTGAGGACTTGGCATACAGGGCTGGCATACAGAGGTCTTCATTAAAGTGTTTTTGACAGGCTCTAATTTAATTGAAATTAGAGAGGGAGAAACATGGGGCAAGAATAAAGCAGAGACCGCTACATATTCCTGGGGCCTCTTGAACCCATGTCATGTGTAATGAAGAGATCATTCAGCTAGCTTCTTATCTAAATGCCTCAGAAGAAATGGAACAGGGGGAATTTATGTTCCAGCACAGTATGGATGAGGTACTTTTTACCTCCAAGAGTCTGGGATTCTGAATAAAAAGATCACTTTTTCTTATCAGCTGGGAATCTCCAATGCCACAAAATAGAGGCAGGCCGGATTTCTCACCCCCTTCTGAGGCTTCCCAGGTCAGCTTCAGCTCAACCCTGGTATTACCCTATCTTTAGTGGAATTGAGGTCTGGGTGGGCCTCTGCTTATCAGAAGCAAGTTTTAACAACAACAACAAAAACCAACGCCCTCTTTTATACTTTTCTGGAACCTGGTTGGTTGACAAGATAGGAAAGGGAAATGATATGGAATTAAAGAATGGAACTTTGGAGGACATTGAGTCTGATTCTTACCCAAATGGGAATCATCCGGACAACAAGCCTGGCCAGTGGTTGTTCTCTCTTTGTTCAAAGCCCTCGGGGGTGCGTGCATGCGTGCATGTATGTGCGTGCGTGTATGTGTGCGTGTGTGTGTGTGTGTGTGTGTTCACATGCGCATGCATTGGGGGGGGGGTTTCACACCTCCCAAGAAGGTCTACTCTCCAGTGGGCTCTTTTTCCTTAGGTTGGGCTGCAGTCTGCCTCCCCCCGTTGCTGCTCCCGCTGACCCCAAGTCTAAGGCTCTGGTCACTCCATCACTTTCAACAGAATGAAGGCTCCTTAAGGGCAGAGATTGTGTCATTTACCTCACAGGATGTCAAGCACATAGTAGGCGCTTGATAAATAAATAATGAATGAATAATAAAACTTTTTACAAGCAGAGGCTCAAGTGGTCCTTACGTGTTATGCATGCCAGATACTCAAGAGACCCCAGCCCGAGAAGAAAAGGATGATGCGACTCTCTTAAGAGTTTAGCACAGTGCCTGGCGTGTAGTAAGTGCTACACAAATGTCAGCTATTATTAGTATTAGCATTAGTATTAGACCCTTTTTTTTGATCTCCCATATCACACAGCTTACTAGTTTTGAGCTTGTAGGCCACTGAAACCTCCAGATCTTTTTTTTTTTCCTGAGAAGCTACTAATTCTACCTTCCTCGTCTTTACTTGTGAAGAGTTTTTGTTTTGTTTTGTTACTTTACAAATGTTATTGATGTAATGACTGAGATATTGACTTCCTTGTGAGGGTAGTTTGTTAACAGAGAAACTTTCAAAACTCCTCCTTAGAAGAGGCAGAGTGATAGAAAGAACCATGGGCTTCCCATAAGGCTCTGCCTCTTATCCATGAAAATTGAGGCATTTACTTGCAGGGGCTTTAAACTCGCCCTGCGCCCCACACGTCCCTGCATACATGTCATTGGCAAAGCTTGACTTAAGATAAGAGAGACAATATGGCAGAGTCGGGAAGAGTGATGGCTACAGGCCTGACCATGGACTCAGGAAAATCTGGCTCCAAAACCTGCCTCTGGAGCTGATCGGCTTTGTGACCGTGAACAAGTCACACTCCTCTCAATACCTGGGACTACGCATTGTCCAGGGAGCATTTGCTCTTTACCGATGTTTGAGGCTCTGAGAACACAAAGACAAACGAGAAACAATGCCACTACAAGATTTAGATTTGGAGCAGAAGAGGCCATCTGCTCCAACGCCCTTGTTTTACAGACAAGGAAACTGAGGCCCAGGGTGACCCTTAAAGGTCACCTGCCTTTATACCCAAAGTCACATGGGTGATGGACCTCAGAGGCAAGATTTGATTCACACTTGCTCATCTGGTAACAGATTTTCCATATTCACGAATCCCCCACGGAAAAAATCACTGGCCTGGACCAAAAAAAAAAGTTAAGGCTGTGAAGTTCATATTCAATAACTGGGCCTCAATTCCACTGAAAAAAAGAGGTAGAATGTGAATAGTGGATGGCTAGACTGGTAGATAGATGATAGATAGGACAGGTAGATAGATAAGAAGGTAGATAGATAGATAAGACAGGTAGATAGCTAGATAGATAAATATAGATAGATGGATAGATAATAGATAAGTAAGATGGATAGATAGATAATAGATAGATGATAGATTAGATAGACATGTCAGAAATAATCGATTGATTGATAGATGTGGATAGACAGATATTAGAGGTGATAGATTGATCTATTGCTATGTATAGATAGCTACGTAGATCCATAAAGATGGTAGGTAGATAGATACATCGGTGAATTGAGAAATAGATAGAACACTTATTAAACACTTATGTGTACCAAGCTCTGTGCTAAGTGCTGAGGATACAAATAAAAGCAAAAATAAAAATAGTTCCTGCCCTTCCCTTCTAGTGGAGGAAGACCATACATAAAAGGCAGTTGAAAAGCCAGGGAGGGTGTGAGAGGACAGTGGGGTGGGATCCAGGTGGGAAAGGGGTCCAGAAAGTCTGGGGAGTCAAGGGCTGGCTGGAGCTTCAGCTGTGCTGGGCTGACATAGGTCTTTCTTCAAGTAGAGGTTCCCCAAATGAACTCAACAATTACAGGAAGAGGTCACACGGGTCGAGTTACGAGGTCACTGGGGTGAAAGGGACAATAGTCCAGGGAAGGCACACACTGGGTGAGGAAGACCTGGATTCAAATCTCACTCCATATACTTAGTAACCATGTGATCCTATGCAAATCATTTAAGCTCACTGCATTAATGGGGGAAATCTGGAGAGCTTGGCATTTTCCGACCTACTCTGCCGTCTTCCCAGAATCCTCTGATTAATCTGCAGAATATGGGAGGTGAACTCAATGACTTCTAACACTGAATCTCTAATCCAGTGATCCACTGCTAACTTTGACTTGCATACTCCCAAATGCATACATGTCATTGGTCCCAAGGAGGAGCAGGTCAGAATGTGGATATATCAGCACAAACCCATCCCTATCATCAGAGGAGGGGAGGGGGATCAGAATTCCTGCCCTGTTCCCTGAAGGAGGGGATGGCCATAAGTGCCATCTCTGCCTCCTTGCCCAGACTTACTCCAGCCTGGGTTCCTTAGCGAGCCTTTTTCCTCTCCTCCCTGCAGAACAACAAGGTCACCCTCTTCCGCCAGCTGCAGCAAATGACCTACAGCCTGATTGAGTGGAGGTCTCAGATCCTGTCAGGGACCCTCCCCAAGGATGAGCTGGCTGAGCTTAAGAAGAAGGTCACAGCCAAGATTGATCACGGCAACAGGTAAGCCGGGTCAGGGGACCTTAGCAGGCAGTCACGTTTCTGCCTGGGACTCTTCCTGAAAGGTACTTGACCTTATTAATAGTGGTTGAATAATGCTGACAGCCCCACTTCCTTAGAAAATAACAGAAACCCTCCTCCCCCTCCCCCTCCCCCTCTGTAAGCCTTAGAGAGTACTTAACTCTCAACCACAGTTTCCGGCTCAGTAAAATGGAAGCAATATTGCATGTACTTTCTTCTCCTTGGAATGGTTGTGAGGAAAGCCTTTGGTGAAGCTTCAGACTGTTTGAGGCCCCAAAGACAGTCTTGGTTCAGGCATCATCAGACCCTTTGGTCCTGTCCTAAGCTCTGGGGCTGTGAGGAAGAGCACAGATAGTGCCTGATGGGATGGACAGTAGAGGCCAGCTTGGCCAAACTCCCCTTTGTTTTATGGATGAGAACCTGAGATCTTGGAAGCCTAAGGGACCTCACAGATAATGTGGAAGGCAGGGTCTGAACCTTGCTCCTCTAACTCTGCATCCGTGGGTCTTTCCATTGGGCCATGCGGTCTGCATCATGGGGAACACTCAGTGATAGGATTACTGACCTTTCTGAGAGCTTACTAAGAGCACACAATGTCAAGCACATAGTAGGTGCTTGATAAATAACAAATGAGTGGATAGGAAAACTTTAAAGCTTAAGAAGCACTTGGTTGTTTTTTTGCAAAACATTTGACACATTGGCTGGATGTGGGTACAACAGGGATTATTATCCACCTCTTACAGGTGAGGAAACTGAGGTATGGCACAAGAAAGTAACTGCTAGTTACTGCCAAGCTAGTAGACCCCAGATCTGCTGACTTCTCTTAAATTCAGGACTTCACACATATGCACTAAATGGCATAGTACCTAAACACATAAAGGAAAAAAAGCTAATGAATTACAGACAGCAAAACTTTAATACTGGATGACCCCAGTATTCCCTTTCAAAGCTATAAAAGCTACTGAAAATAACAAGAAAGAAGTTAAGGTCCTGAATAAAAATGTTTCCTGATTTAAATTTTTTATTAATTTTTTTTTCAATTAACTAGCATCTGTCCTCTCTGCCATGGACCCTCCTCCCTCCATTCCCATACCAGGAAAAAGACGAAGGAAATCCCTGCAGGTTATTCTTGGTTGTGAAGGCACATCTTTGGCTTTTCAGAATATTTCATTTTTGCTTTTTGTTCCTTTAGAGTAGAAGCCATTCAATCTTGTGTGAGCTGGCCTGTGGCTCTTTGGTATTTGAATTCTTTCTTTTTGGCTACTCCAAGCACTTATTTTTTTAACCTGGAAGCTCTGTATTTTGGCTACAAAATGGTTGATTAAGCTGTTTCCACTTTGCTCCCTGGTCCTAGGAATCTGAGCATTTTTCATTATTTTGTGAAATTGCTATCTAGGCTCTTATTTTTTCAGTCCTGGCTTTCGGGTTGTTCGGTGATTCTTAAATGATCTCTCTTTGATCTGTTTGACTGCTCAGCTGTTATAATTTCTTCTATTTTTAATTTTGTTTTTTTTGTTGTAATTTTTTTTAATTGTCTCATGGAGTCAAGGATTTTGTTCCTTTCTGAATTTCAGCAAGTCTGTTACTTGGGTAAGGTTTTGTACAGTTTGTGTCCAATTATTAAATCTCTTTTCAGATTTCTTCTCCAAAACTTTCATTTCTTACCTACTTCTTGTCTGTATCACACTCATTTCATTTATTTTACCACTTTAATTCATTTTTACCTCTTGAATAATTTCATTTTCAAATTCTCATCAATTTTATGATCCACTGTTTGTAGTTAGTATCTTGGGCTGCTCTGGCCTCATAATAACTCTTTTTCTTTTATTTGTTTTTTATATTATTTTTTCCAGTGATGTGCTCTGGGCAACCCAGGATTGCTGGCCTAAAATGAGCTATAGAGGCTGGCTCTAAGATCCCTGCCCCACTAGGAGACCCTGCTCTACTGTTGTCCACAGAGTACTGTGCTTTCTAAGGTCCCTGCACCACTAGGAAACCCTGCTCTACTGTTGTGCACATTATGCTTTGAGCAACTTGAAACTAAAGGCTCTGAGCTCTTAGGCCCAGTTGGGTCAGTAATCCAGGCCCTGGGCTGCTGGCCTCAGCTGAGACTTAGTCTCAGTTCAGTTCTGGGCATCACTGTGTTATAGGCCTATCTCTGATCTCTGGACAGTGAGTGCAGGTGCTGGATCCTTCTGGGAGATCCCTAGCTGTTGGTTTAGGACCAGGGAAGAATCTACCTGAATAAAATTTTAGAATAACTAGAAAGGATAGGTCTCTGGTGATTATCAGATGGTAATAAAAATGAGTGTACATATTGTTCAACTGTGCATGGTACCTTTGCAAAAAATTGATCATATATTAGGTTATAAAAATGTCATAAGCAAATGTTGAGAAGCAGAAATATTAAAATGGCTATAGTGCAATAAAATTATATTCAACAAAGGGCTGTTAATGAAAGGATTAAAAATTAACTGGAGACTATATAACTGAATCCTATTTCAGTATACTTTCTACTAGGCAGGATTGAACTTTACCAAGTGTTTCTGTTATTCCGTAGAAATATTTATGCTTAAGCTCAAGGATCCTATCTAGCAATCTGAAATCTTCTAAAAATATTAATTATATAGATGCCTTTTGCTTTTGTATTGTATTTATTTTAGGATCTTCTCCCACAGACACACACAAAGCATACACATATACACACATCTACCCAGTGAACATTTCCTAGAAGGAAAGAAAGACAAACAAATAAATCCACCCCACACAGTGACCATTTTTGACAGTGTATACAACATTCCACATCTCTCTTGCCAAAAGGAGGGAGGTACTTTTTTGTGATCTCTTCTCCGGGGGCTAAGGTTGGCCATTACAGTTAATGAGTGCTTGCCTCCATTTTAGGTTTCTTTTCATTTACTTTATTGCAATCATTTCTTTATATTGGTTCTAATTGCATTGTGCTGTATTCTTCTTAAAAGTCTTCTCGTGATTCTCTGAATTCCTCATATTCAGCATCTCTTATAGTTAGTAGTATTCTACAATGTTCCTTTATCATGATTTTTCAGTCATGACACAATCCATAGGAATGTTGTTCCACAGAAAGCTTCCTACATGGTTTCTCTCCCTCTCCAATACATCCTCCATACAACTGCCAAAAGGATCTTCCTAAAACAGAAATCTGACCATATCACTCCCTTACTCAGAAAACCTCATTGGCTCCCCATTTGATATCCAAAAGAGAACTTATCCTCATTCCCCCAAAGATATCCCTCTATCCAAGGGCACTGTCACCCTTCCAAATACCAAGGCTTTGGACCTCAAATCTAGCCTCAACTTTCTACTGTCCTTCCCCTTGCAGATCCAATCAGCTGCCAAATCTTGTTTATACCTCCAAAACATCTCCCTGTGCTGGCTGAGCCACCATGTTAGTTGACATCCTCATGGCTCTTCCTGGACTGGTGCACTGGCCTCCTAATTGGTCTTTCATGTATTACTCACCATTATAATCCATTCTCCACAGCTACCAAATTGATTTTTTTCTAGTGTAAGCCTATGTCACCCCCCTTCTCCATAAATCCCAATGGCTACTGTTTTGCCTCTAGGATAAGATGAAACTCCTTTATTTGACTTCTTTTATTTTAGGGGAAAAAAATTATTTTTAGTTTTCAACATTCAGTTCCACAAGCTTTTGAGCTTTAAATTTTCTCCACCTCCTTCCCCTTCCTCCTCCCCAAGACAGCATGCAATCTGATATAGGCTCTATACATACATTCATATGAAGCATATTTTAACATTAGTCATGTTATAAAGAAAGATTAGCACCAATGGGATGAACCACGAAAAAGAAGAAACAAAACAAAACAGAAGAGAGAGAGAGCAAATAGTATGCTTCGATCTGCAATCAGATTCCATAGTTCTTTCTCAGGATATGGATAGAATTTTCCATCATGAGCTTTTTGGAGTTGTCTTAGAACCTTGCTTTGCTGAGAAGAGCTAAGTCTATCAAAGTTAGTCATCACACAGTGTGGCTGTGACTACGTACAATGTTCTCCTTGTTCTGTTCACCTCACTCAGCATCAGTTTGTATACATTTTTCCAGGTTTTTCTGAAGTCTGCCTGCTCATCATTTCTTATGGCACAATGGTATTCCATTATATTCATATACCACGACTTGTTCAGCCATTCCCCAATTGATGGGCGCCTCCTCAATTTCAAATGCTTTGTCACCACAAAAAGAGCTGCTATACCTGTTTTTGTACATGTGAATCCTTTTCCCATTTTTATGATCTCTTTGGGATACAGCCCTAGCAGTGGTATTGCTGGGTCAAAGGGTATGCACATTTTTATAGCCCTTTGGGTATAGTTCCAAATTCTCTCCAAATGGTTGGATCAGTTCACAACTCCACCAACAATGAATCAGTGTTCCAATTTTCCCACATCTTCTCCAGCATTTATAATTTTCCTGTTTTGTCATGTTAGCCAATCTGATAGGTGTGATATGGTACTTAAAAGTTGTTTTGATTTTCATTTCTCTGATCAATAGTGATTTAGAGCATTTTTTCATATAACTGTAGATAGCTTTAATTTCTTCATCTGAAAACAGCCTGTTCATATCCTTTGACCATTTATCAATTGGGGAATGTCTTGTATTCTTAAAAATTTGGCTCAGTTTTATATATTTTAGAAATGAGGCCTTTATCAGAGACACTGGTTGTAAAAATTCTTTCCCAGTTTTCTACTTCCTTCCTAAATTTGGTTGCATTGACTTTGTTCGTGCAAAAACTTTTTAATTTAATGAAATAAAAATTATCTATTTTGTATTTCATAATGTCCCCTATCTCTTGTTTGGTCATAAATTCATCCTTTCTCCATAAATCTGATAGGTAAACTATTCCTTGCTCTCCCAGTTTGCTTATGGCATCTGCCTTTATATCTAAATTGTGTACCCCTTTTGTCTTCATTTTGGTATATCGTGTAAGATATTGGTCTATGCCCAGTTTCTGCCATACTATTTTCCAGTTCACCCAGCAGTTTTTGTGAGATAGTGAGTTCATATCCCAGCAGCTAGAGTCCTTGGGTTTATCAGTACTGTCTTTGACTACTGTGTCTCGTGTGCCTAAACCTATTCCACTCTTTATTTGACTTCTAAAGCCCTTCACAACAACCTTTCTGGCCTCATTAGCCAATATTCCATTTCCCACACTCAACCATCCAGTCAAATGTCTTTTCTCTCTAGTCTAGCCCTGGTGGCAATCATCTTCCATCTCTGTGATTTTGCTCTGGTTGTCACCCATGCCTTGAATGCCCTCCCTGCTCACCTCAGCCTCATAAAATCTCCTTTCAAGACAAATCCTGACCCCCTCTCCCCCAACTTCCTTGTATTTATCCTGCATATAAATATGCATGTGTTTATGTCTGTGTGCAATATGTGCATATACATACAATATATACAAACACGCATGTTGCTTTCCAGATAGATTATAATCCTATAAATTGGAGAGTAAGGATTGTTTCATTCTTTGTTTCTGTGTCTCTAGTACCCAGTACAGAATGGCTATTTAATAAGTGGTTGTTCGTTGGTTGATGGATATTACCTACCCCTCTGTTTCTAATTCTCTAGTCAGCCCGGCAATACACTGCCAAGGTGATTTTCCTTAAGTGTAGGTCTTACTATGCCACTCTGGCACCATCAACAAAGTGCATTACTTCCCTATTATTTCTGGGATAAAATATAAATTGCTTGAGCCCTGAGCCCTCTTCCCAATCTAACCTTTATAATTTCCTCCCCTCCACAGACTCTGATTCCTCCACAGTGGCCTCCTTGCACACGCATCTCCATCTCTCATCTCCAAGCCTTAGGTTTGGCCAGCCAGTGTGCCTGGAGTGCCCTCCCTCCTCACCTCTTTCTCTTAGAATCCGCACTTGCCTTAGAACTTCCCCTGTAGTGCTCCCTCCCCTAGGAGCTCCTGACAAACTCTCTTCCTCAATGCTCTTGTCTTTCTTTTACATATCTTTACCTACAGGCTATATCCCCATAGAATGTAAGCTTCTTGAGGGCATGGACCATTTCATTTTTGTCTTTGTATCTCTACAACATGGTGCCCAGCAAATAGAAAATGCACAATAACTGCTTTTTGACCGACCAGTTAAGTAAATGGACATCCACTTGTTTTAAAAGCCGTCACCTGGGTTCTCTCAGGTGATTTTTCTTTCTTCAGTAAGCCAGCTTTACCCCTGTCATGGTGGCATGAAAAGGGCACTGAACGTGGACACAGGAGCGACCTGAGTTCAAATCTTGATTCCAGTCATTATCAGCTGGGTCCCCTTAGGCAAGTCGCTTTACTTCTCTAAGACTCAGTTTCCTCATCTGGAAAGTAGACATAATAGCAGCATTATTCCACGGCATTGTGATAAAAACCCTGGGTTTGGAGTCACAAGACCAGAGCATTCTCATTTTGCTAGCTGTGTGACCAGGGGTGAATTTCTTTACCTCTCTGAGCCTCAGTTTCCCTATTTGAAAAATGAAGAAGAATATTAACTGTAGCCACCTTCATCAGCCTCTTGAAGGAGACTGAAGAGTTTTTTGGGTTTCAATCCCACCTCAGATATTTGCTCTCTGTTCCACTTAAACTCAGGGCCTTCGTTTCCTCACCTATAAAATGGATCTTTTTGATTCAGTGGCCTCTAATGCTCCTTCCATCTCTAAATCTGCAGTGCTGTGATCCATCCTCAATGGGTTACTGTGAGACCTAAAGGAATTCACTTATGAGGAGGATTTTACAAACAAAAAAAGGCTCCCTGAGACCCTGGAAGGATATTTTTTCACCCCTTGTCAAGGACTTTCAAGATGCCTGCAGTATAATTCCAGGAGATTTCTGAGGCCATTCTGGCCTTGCCCACGAGCCTGCCTTGTCTCCTTGGGCTTTGGGCCACAGAGGGCCCGAGAACCTTGGCATCCATCTCCCCCACTCCCCTCCAGGGCAGCTTGTGCCTGCCTGCCCTGGCCAGCCCTTGGACGCCAGTCAAGAAATGAAGCTACCCCATCACCGTGCCAGGGATTAGGCCTTCTCTGCAGCCAAGCCCCACTTTCATGGGTTTGAGCAGAAATCAGGTGGCCTGTGGGCCCAGATGACTCAGAGCAAAACCTGCCAAACTTCCTCTAGCATCAAATAAGTCAGTGAAGATGCTTGGGCTCAGGAGGAGGCAAATGAGAAGAGGTTCTTTTTTCTAGGCCCCTTTTCCTTTTCTTCTGTTTGTCAGCCATGATTTCCAATAGCTGGGGACCAGCTGCATTCTGGACTTCTCTGTTTTCCCCAAGCTGCTGCATGAAGTGGAACAAAATGATTGTGCATCCCTATGTCCCTAATTTTTGGAAAGGAACATATATGGCTCTATAGGGTTACAAGCTGGGCCCACAAGCAATGGCCCGTGGTTGCTTGGTTTGTGAAGCCAAGATGCTCTGTGTAGGCCAAACCTAAAAAATAATCAGGCCTGCTCATTTGCTGATCTTTGGAATTGTCCTAAGAAAGGAATCATGTTTTGTAAGGTAGTTATTAAGGATTATAGCAGCAATTACATTTTAATCATTAGAAAGATCGGTAATTGGTGCAGGTTCTCCACCAACATAGATAGCCACGTCCCCAAGCCCTAGTAAGTCATCTCTTAGCAAAGCAATTACTATTTTTTTAAATGTCATCTCAGTAAGGATACTACTCACTGGTCTTTCTATCGCGTGTTAATATCTGGAAAGCCCTTGACATATGTTAAGGGCTTTGAGCCTCAAAATAACCCAGTAAGGAAAGATTATAAGATATAGCTGGGGGAGGCTACAGCCTCTGAGACCCTTATTTTATGGGTGAGGAAACAGAGGCTCACATGACCTGCCTAGTAAATGACCAAGCTAGGCATTGGGCCCGCGTGGTCTCTGTCCACTGCTCCCTTGGGTAAAGCCGGTATTATCTCCATACTTGAAGAAGAATTTGAAGACAGGTTCCAGCTCAGGTTCCAGTACTCTAATACTCTGTTGTTGCTTTGTTGAGTTGTTTCAGTTGTGTCCAGCTCTTCATGAGGCCATTTGGGTTTCTCTTGGTAGATATTGGAGTAGTTTGCCATTTTCTTCTCCAGCTCATTGGGTAGATGAAGAAACTGAGGCAAAGAGGGTTAAATGACTTACCCAGGGTCACAGTAGATGTCTGAGACCAGATTTGAACTCACGAAGATGAGTCTTCTTGATTCCAAGTCCAGTGCTCTAGCCACGGTGCCCCCTAACTGTCCCCCATGTGACCCTAAGCAATACGCCACACTGCTTTTCAGTGGTCTTGGAAATAACATTGCTTCCAATGATGGGTACGCCCTTCACTGAGCACAAGGTCTCTGTGAGGGCACGCTGGTCCCAAGGGGCCATTGTGTATGGGGGTAATTAGTGTGATTAGAATACAATTTGTATCCCATCCAGCCACCCTCCCCAATAAGCAGGCATGGAGTCTTTCTGTGACACAACCAAACCATCCCCATAACTCATTGTCATGGAAGCCTCCCTCTCCTCAGATATTGGCCTCATTGTAGTTATAACATAACTGTAACCTAGGGACCCACACCTTCAGATGCATAGAAAACTCTACCCTCCTTCAATTCCACATACCCCCCACCCAGCCCTCCAGATAACCTCATAGCTGCAGGACAAGGGCCACCAATGGACATTTTGTCAGTCAGTCAACAGACATTTATTAAGTTCTTACAATGGGCCAGGGCAGCTAGATGGTGCCATAGATAGAGCACTGGACCTGGAGTCAGGAAAATCTAAGTTCAAAATCCAGCCTCAGATCACTTCATCCCAATTTGCCTCAGTTCCTCATCTGTAAAATGGTGTAAAATTCAGTGTAAAACACTGAAGAAGGTAGTGGCAAACCACTCCAGTATCTTTGCCAGAAAAGCTCATGGACAAGTCAATGAGATCATGAAGAGTAGGAAACAAGTGAACAATTGAACAACAGCCACTATGTTCCTGGCCTCAAGCCTGTCTCTACTCCATTCTGTCGATCACTAAGTGGTCAAAGTGATCATCCAGGAGGGCAAATCTGATCCTGCCACTCCCCAACTGACTAAATTCCAATGGTTCCCTATTATCTTGAGGATTAAATATTATTTTATCTCTCTCATCTTTTTTTAATTTGTAGTTTTTATGTAAGGCATGTAGGGCAGTGTTTTTCAAAGCACAAACTGAAGCAGGGAAAAGCAAAGCCTTTTGCCCAGTCAGGCAGCGAGTGGAAGGACCAGGGGTCGATTTCGAGGTGTCCTTCCTGAGTCAGGGCTCTGGCCTTTGGCCTTCCCCTTCTGGTTGAGTGACTGCGGCAATACTGGCTATGATGGACACTTCTGAGCAGCTGTCCTCTTCTTGGAGGGTCTTTCTCACATGGGAGTATATGACTGCACCAACTCTCCCTGTCTCTCTTTCCAGGATGCTTGGACTGGACCTTGTGGTACGCGATGACAACGGAAACATTTTGGATCCCGATGACACCAGCACGATTGCCCTGTTCAGGGCCCACGAAGTGGCCTCCCAGCGGATTGAAGAAAGGATCCAAGAAGAAAAGGTACACACCCTGAGATGGCGAGGGGGCCTTACCCTCCTTCGTGTCCTCCTCTCCATGTTAACTGTTGATTCTAAAGATGGCCAAGAAAAGACCATTCACAACATCTGCATTTTGAGTGGCTCAGCACCATGTCACTACAAATAATAAAATCATAGGTCCTCGTTTTAGATCAGTAAATTAAAGTGGGGGAGAGGATGGTAATTATAACAGGCACATTTAAACAGCTCTTTCAGAAAAGCCTTCATATATATTATCTCATTTGATTGTCATAACAATCATATGGAGTAAATGCTATGATGGTCCCCATTTTACAGACGGAAAAACAAGCTGACAGAGGTCTGTCCAGTATTTGCTAGATGAGTTCAGTGACCTCCTCCCAGTCACCCAGAGGGGAAGTGCCCGGGGAAGGACTGATACCCAGGTCTTCCTTCCTAAGCTAGACTCATCTTCTCTCTTTTCTCCTGCCCTCAGTCCATCTTACAGAATCTGGACTTGCGGGGCCAGTCAATCTTCAACACGATGCACACCTACTGTCTCTATGTCAACTTCAAGAACTTTGTCTGCAATATTGGGGAGGACGCTGAGCTGCTTATGGCCCTCTATGACCCCGATCAGTCCAGATTTATCAGGTAAGGCGAGCATCTGAAGCCCCCTCTAATGCCTCCCACTCACTGCCCCCTCCCCCCAAATCCAATGGCCGTAATCCTACTTCATCCCGAAGGGAGACGCAATTATAGATAAGGGGAGGGTTGTGTTAGACAACAGTTGGCCAGGCCCCACACTCTGATTATTACTCAATTACAATAGAAGGAAGGAAGGGAGGGAGGGAGGCATGAAAGGAACACCATCCAGGTTCTTACATTCTAATGAAGGAAGACCACACACAAAAGGAGGGGTGGATGGTTTTGAGGCCCAAAAAGTGAGGAAAAGTCCTGGGAGGGGGATGAGGCCTGGCTGGCCTGGCCCACTTCACAAAATGGAGACCCTAAAAGGAACTCACAAACAGAGAAAGTGAATAGGTCTTACTCCACCAGGATGGTTGATGTTTCAGGATTAGACATCAGCAGGGGCATGACTTTGACATCCAGAAAATCCGGAACGGGGCCAGGAGGGGAAAGCTTCTGTTAAAGTCCTACTATGTGTCAGGTGTTGTACTAAGCTCTGGGACCATTCCTGCCACTCCTAACGTGCAGTAGCCATAATAATAGCTAACGTTTTAAAGTTTAAGGTTTATGACATGCTTTACATACATTATTAGGTCCTATTATTCGCCCCATTTTATAGAGGAGGAAACTGAGGCAAACAGGTTAAGTGACGTGCTCAAGGTCGCACAGGTAACACATATCTGAGGCCAGATTTGAACCCAGGTTTCCATGACTTTTACAATCCAGCACTTGATCCACTACCGTGTGCTTTGTTACAAAGAGGAGTGAAACAGTCCCTGCCCTCAAGAAACTGCTATTCTATTATATGAGGAAACAACCTGTACATATCTAATTGTAGATAAAACAAAGAGTAGAAGGGAGTTTGAGGAGGGAGGCCGTCGGCATCCATCTTATATCCTCCATCTCCTGGAGGAAGGCAGGCAGTTGAAATACAAGCAAAGAAGGGTGACGTTGTTCTTCCTGCCTGCTAATTAAGGTTAATGAATCCCATGCCAGGCCTCCCTTCCCAGACATTTCCACGATGACAAGTCTTGCATTTTTCTTTTTAATATTGCCAGTGAGAACTACCTGATCCGCTGGGGCAGCAACGGGATGCCGAAGGAGATCGAGAAGCTCAATAATCTTCAGGCTGTCTTTACCGTGAGTCCCACTCCTGTTTTCTTCTCTGTTTCCCCCTTCATTTTGTCTTCATTAGGTGCCATGTATTCCCAGTGGAATATATTCCATGATCTCACCAATGGAGGCAAATCATAGACCATCCTGGGAGATTTTTTTGCCCAGGTCCTCCATAACTTGGTGGACTGCTTGAATTCTCTCCTTCCTCCCCCTCCCAATTTTTATTGTGTGTGTGTGTGTGTGTACACATATACATAGGTATATATGTGTGTATATGTATTTATATGTGTGTATATGTATGTGTATGAAAAAATTTTCATTCATTCATTTTTAAGGAGGTAATTTGGATTAAGTGACTTGCCCAGAGTCTCACAGCTAGTAATTGTCTCAGGCCAGATTTGAACTTGGGTACTCCTGACTCCAGGGCTGGTGCTCTATCTACCACACCACCCAGTTGCCCCCCCCCCATTCATTTATTTTTGAATTGTAGACAGGTTTATCTTTCACATTTTCTTCTTTTGAAAATAAAGTTGTTGCTATTTGGTTTTATATCACAATCATTTCTGAATACTCCCCTTAGTCAGCCAATCAGTCAATCATTAAACATTTTTTAAAGCACCTACTATGTGCTGGGTACTCTGCTAAGCATTGAGAATATAGAGAGAAGTAAAAACTAGTGCCTTCTCTCAAGAAGCTTACAGTCTCATGGGGGAGATGACATTCAAACAAGTATGTACAAACAAGCTCTATATAGGATAAGTAACAGAGGGAAGCCCTCCTGTAGAAGAAGGGCTGGGACTTAAAGGAGGTTAGGGAGGTCACTAGTTGTAATGGGGGAGGGAGAACATTCCAGGTCTCAGAGATGGCCAGAGAAAATGCCTGGAGTTGAGAGATGGAATGTCTCATCTGGTGAACAGCCTCCAGGAGGTCAGTGTCACTGGAGAATAAGGTGTCAGAAGACTGGAAAGAGAGGAGGCGGCTAGGTTCTGAAGGGCTTTGAATGCCACACAGGATATTTTGTATTTGATCCTAGAGGCCATAAGGAGCCACTTCAGTTTGTTGAGTAGGGAAAGGTGAAACGATCAGGCCTGTGCTTTAGGAAAATCACATCAGGCTAAATGGAGGGTGGCTTGGAGTGGGGAGAGATGAGAAGCAGGCAGACCCACTAGCAGCTAGCTATTGCAGTCATCCAGGTATGAAGCGATGAGCACAGCAATCCAATGTGCCTTCATCTGTAATAAAGAAAAAAAAATTAACTGGATAGATTGCATATGAGTATGCATTCAGCATTACATACCCACGGTCTCCCACCTCTCCAACTCCTGGATACCAATGGAGTTCCCTGGCTGTGCACTCTTACTATATGGCTGACTCTTCTGTTTTTGGCTTAAACTCAATAGACAATTGGAGATGTGTCCCCTAGAATTTAAGATGAGAGTGGAGAGAGAGAGGAGGCATTGGCACTGAGCATCTCCCCAGGCCTCTGTCCTGGGTTTTCCGGAAATCCCCCGTTCTTTTTGCACATCTAAATCAAGCTGGCATGTATTGTATTCAGACCTTTCAGGAAATGAACACTGATACCCACCAGGGTTATTTGTCCTTCAGGTCATTTAATGTGGAATATTAAGAAATAGAACTTATCTTTTGGTATAAAGTTTTGCAAATCTCCTTATTTATGAGCATGCTGTTAAGCAGATGATACCAGCCTAATTGTCTCCATTTTCCTGATGAGGAGCCCAAATCTCAGAGAGGAAAATGGCATGCTCACAGTCACACAGTAATACTAAGTGTTTGAGGGAGAGGTAGGGAGGAGGCCTGCGGTACTACTGATGAGGGAAACTTTCTACCAACTCATTTCTCGGCAGCTTAGACTTACGGAGTTACTTCAGGTACTGAGAAATTAAGTGGCCTGCTGTAGTCGCCCAGGTATTATCAGTCTTAGGCAGGGTCTTTGTGGCTTTGAGGCCTGTTCTCTATCCACTGGGCACTGACTCCACTGTGCACTTCCATCACCTCCAGAGTTTGAGTCAAGCTAAAATAAGACACTGGTACCTTGCCCGTTATTCTTCTAGGCCAACTCAGGGGCCACAGAGACTAAAATACCCTTTACCACTGCACCGTGTTACTTTCTACCAACTACAAACAGCAGCTCATCCATACTTGGAGTCTCAGAGAATGTTCTGAAGCTTTGCCACATTCAGTGCCTTCTGTCCATTTACATGGCTAGTACGGAATAGAGGTAGCATACAGACCTAGAACTTGGGCCTACAAGGCCTGGTTGCCTCCTTCTACTTCATAAATAAAAATGAAACCAACCTGGATAAGATAACATGGGGGAGAATGCATCAGGGTGACTATGGCAAATATCCCTGGCTGAATTGTGGTCTTTCACCTGCTGTGGTGGGCCATCGGGCATCCCGATGACTAGATCTCCTTACACTCAGGTTTCCTTGGATTAAGGAGGATTGATTGTTTTGTCTTGTGGTGATTTTTGTTTTGTGAATTGGCATAGTAGAGAGAAATAGTAATGAGTAGGGGTGGGAAGTCTTTGTATGCATGTGTACAGAGCCCTCCCTTCTCTGCCATGAGCATTCCTGGGTATATGTGGGGAGGAGTGGGAGAGGAAGAAATCATTCATTTCAGTTCAGAAGCAGAGACTGCTTCATACCGTGGAAAGAAGACAGGATCGGGAGGGAGCGGATGAGAGAAGGATCCCAGCTCTGTAGCTGGAGGGGACCTCAGAGGCCTAGGGAAGTGAGATGGCCCATGTGATCTCTCTATTCCCCCAACAGCTCTAAGTTATGTGATTCCAAGCAGGGGCCTTTTTGTTGGAGACAATGAAGGGATGGAACAAAAGGCAGAGCTCTCCGGACACCTCTGTCCCACCTGCCCTGATACGCTGTCCTCTGTCCCCCCAGGATCTCAGCAGCACCGACCTTATCCGGCCCAAGATCAGCCTCGTGTGCCAGATCATCCGTGTGGGCCACATGGAGCTGAAGGAGGGGAAGAAGCACACCTGCGGCCTCCGCAGGCCTTTTGGGGTGGCAGGTATGAAGAGGGCTGTGGGAGGAGGAGAATGGAGTGGTCAACTTGGTGGAACCACTTGGCTGGTCCTTAATGTTTCCTGTCAGTTATTCCCAGGGATCCTCCTTCCCTCATACTAAAGAGTTTAAAAAGTAGGAAAAAATGTGGAAACAAAGGCACTGGCCAAAGCAAGCAGGCACATCAGCCAAATGAGACAGTAAATACAAGACTCCTCTCCCCAAGAAGCGAGGGAGCTCCCCTTCCTCCCCTCTCCTGGCCAGGCCTGATCCTATCTCCCCCAGTAGAGGTGAGTTCCCCAAAGGCCAGGACTGTCTTCTTCATCATCCTGTGTTCCAGAAGTTTCTCCACAGTCCCTTGTAGATCTAGAATTAGAAGAGGTCTGGTGGTCAAGTGAAATCAACTCTTATTAAGCATCTGCCATGAGCCCTGAGAGGTAACCACAAGACTGAGGGCTAAAGACCTCAGAAAGCATTGATTCCAGTCCCCTCGTTTATTAAAAAAAAATGAGTGGTGATGAGACCCTCTGTATTTGCATCACCTCCAAATCTCACTGTCTCCCTCTTCCCAGCCTCCCTGAGCCAACACGGATGACAAAAAAGAGAAAGAATTTTTAAAAAATTTTACAAAACAACCATCATATCAGGAAAAAAGTGGGGGTCCACATCACATGTGGGGGTACAGTATGATATGCAGCATTCCACACCCACAGCCCCTCACTTTTGAAGAAGGGAGAAGGGTCTTCACAGACCTCTGTCTGGGACCAAGCTCGGTCATCATTATTCTGCAGCTGTTTCTCAGTTGTCTGTGGTTATTCCTCCAGTTGGCAGTGCTGCGTTCATTTTCCACACTGATTTTCTCACTCGTCTTACTTCCTTCTGCATCAGTTATTTTACAGAATGAGGAAACTCAGGCCAAGAAGGCCTTGCTCACAGTCACAGAGCACATGCCTAGTCATCATCCAAGATAAGATTTGAACTCGGACCCTCTGATTCCAAGGAAGGCCTTTATAATATGCCACAGATACAACCTTCGCAGATAGTGATGACCGTATGAATGTGTGATAACTGTTTAATTATTCAGTTATCTAGCCCATTGATCTGAGTGTATGTAAATAATAAATAGTTCACTGGACCTTGGGTCGGTCAACCCATCTCTCTGAGTTCAGTTTCCTCACCTGGAGTCAATTACTAGAAGTCTTTGATGGACGTTGATTGCCTTGAAATGCTATCTATAGATAGATAAATAGATGGACTGATACACACGCACACATACATACACATGGAAATGTACATATATGTATATGTGCATGAAAATATGTAATACACATGTGTGTGTAGAAAGCTATACATATACGTGTGAAAATCTGTACATACATATATGTGTATATGGAACCTGCATACCCGTGTCTATTATGAGTCGTGTGTGGGATGTGTGTTGTATATACATACGCGCATGTGTGTATATGATGCATGCGCTGTTTAGGAGACTTTTCAACACTTTTCTACACTTTAAGAAACTCTGGTTTCATTGATCAGAGAACACTCTGATTTCATTCATCAGTTACCATTGATGAGAGCTCTCTCTCTTACTACTGCTCCCAGGTGTGTTACTTTTCATAGATGATCTCATGAGATGCTACATCCACAAAATGCCTCACCTGGCACCCAGCTCATAGTGACAGGTATCTCCACTCAGCTATCCCAGTGCTTGAACGAGAGATGTCTGCTGCTACGCTATGCTAGTCACATAAGGATCGGGCCACCCGTGTTTGCTTCCGTTGTTCATTGCGATCAGGCAGTTGGCCTCACGCAAGCGTTCCGTGAAAGCAGACGTGGTGAGAGATGGAACGGGGGCTTCAGGATGTCTGCAGTCTGCTGCAGAGTACGATTAGGCTGCTTAGGAAAATGGTGGTACGATTGCGGGAGCCTTCAACATGGCACCTGAAAAGCCCTGTGTTTAAAATGTTGTTTGCACTCATTGGCTATGTCGCTTTGTCTAATGCACTGATTTTGGGCTTCTATTTCAAATCTCGCCACTTCCTTCTCCATCTGCGTGACCTTAGGTAAGTCACTAAATTTCCCTTGGCCTCAGTTACTCATCTGTAAAATCAGGGCTTTTGGAATAGATGGCTTTTGAGGTTCCTTCCTGCTCTAAATCTGATACTGTGAAATCTTTTCAGTGAGCTGTATGGGTGAGATGACTACTACATTCTGTTTCTAGAGGCATCATAGTGTAAGACATAGAGAGCCTAGAATAGGGGTGGGGGACCTGTGGCCTCGAGGCCACATGAGGCCTTCTACGTCCTCAGGTGCAGCCTTTTGACTGAGTTCCAAGTTTTATGGAAGAAATCCTTTTATTAAGGGGATTTGTTCTGTGAAGTTTGGATTCAGTAGATTTGTATTCAGTATCTACCCCATGGATAGTGTTGACCCCAGAGACAGGCAGAACTGAGTTTGGGTCCTACTTGTGAAGCTTTGTCTTTGGGACCCTCTCCAGGCCCCAGGCAAGTCTCTAAGACTCGACATTGCTGATCAGGGGCCCATCTGTGTTGACAGAGGGAGCTCCTTATACTTCTAATGAAATCAGAGGGAGAGGCCAAAATACATTTCCCTTCCACTTCAAATATGCTGTGACCCTACGATGCTCAAACCTTCTTCTGATACAAAGCACTCAAAGGACTGTACTTCTAACAGGAATGATAACAATGATAACAGCATTTTATATCACTTTAAGGTTTGCAAAATGCTTTAGGAATAACTTAGTTTATCTTAACAGTCCCAAGAGGTTAGGTGTTGTTATCATCCTCACTTTAGAGATGAGGAAACTGAGGCAATTGAGGTTAAGTGACTTGTCCAGGATCACACAGCTAGTAACATCTAAGGCCAGATTGGCACTCGGGTCTTCCTGATTCCTGGTCCAGCACTCTCTCCACTGCAACACGTAGCTGCCTCTATCAAGCAGTGACAAAGGGCTTGCCCATATTACTGTGTAATATGCCTGGAAATCCCTTTATTAACAAAACAAGGGGAAAAAGCTTTAAGCCACGTACCTTTCCTCTCTGGTGTTGTGCGTTTGAGGCGAGGGAGGGGGAAGGGATGAGATCATTTTCCACAGTAATTAGTGGAGACATGAAGCAATTAGTCTCGTTAATTGCCCTTATCTCTTTCTTAGTGATGGATATTACCGATATCATACACGGGAAGGTTGACGATGAAGAAAAACAACATTTCATTCCCTTTCAACAGTAAGTACCTTGGCACAGCTCCCGGCTGACTTGGGCCCCATCTTAGCCCTTCCCGTCGCTGAGCTGGCGGCTCACGCTCGCTCCATGAAGGTAGATAGCCCTTGATAGGGCCAGGAAAAGATAGGAAACATCTCCTAGATAAACAGTCTCAGAGTGGGAAGGGACCCCGGAGGAGGTCCAGACCAACGTCTTCCCAAGGCTTCAATCCTGTCTACCACAGCCCTGACGAGTGGCCATCAGCCTCTGCTCAAAGTCTTCCAGTTAAGCATTTAATTTCATTTCCCCCCAGAGGGTTGATAGAAATAAGGAAAGTAATTCCCTACCCTTTTGTCTTTTTAAAAAATGTTTCAATTCATTTTTTGTTTTTATATCTTCTTCTGTATCCCTCCCCTTCCCTCTTCATAGAGAGCTCTGACTTAACAAATTCTATTTTTATAGAGAAAATGAGGAATAAAGAGGAAGAAATGAACAAAACTAAATACATCCCCCACATTTGAAAATCTATACAACGTTCCACATCGATGCACCTTCTACCCCTCCAAAGTAGTGGGGGTGGTGTCTTCACTGAGCTCTTCTTCAACAAGCGTTTATTAAGCATTCAGCATGCGAATAAAGAAAGGCAAAATTGTTCTGGTCGGGGGTGGGGGGATTCACTCATTATCTGTCCACGGGCCTCCAGCCCTGAATTCCATGGTAAAAATGGTGACTGAGAAGTAGGCTCCCACTCCTCAAGGTCGTGCAATGAGAAAGACTTGAAGAGGGGGCTCTTAAGACTCCCCCCCCCCCAAGGTGACCATGGAGAGATTTGAAGGAATCCATAAGCTTAGACCACAAAGAGAAAAATATGTCTACATGTATACGCATATATATATATATATATCTTTATAATAAAGATATATATATCTTTATTTTCACTAACCTCTAACTAAAATTTAGCATTTCCTTCCATTATGAATGTAGGCAACAAGTATTTTTCTGAGGAAGGGTCCGTAGGTTCCCAAAGGGGTCCATGGCACCCCAAAAGGTTAAAATTTCTTAAATCAGAAAATGCAAAAAGTAATTTATTTTGTTCCCTCTATCCTGCTCCTTTGTGAAGAGGATGAGCTAATAGTCAATAAGCAGTTATTATGCTCCTGATGTGTACCATGCTGAGTGACTTTGGGGAAGGCCTTCAACCTCTCCTAGGTTCCTTTTCCTCCTTATTAAACAAAGATCATAATTGTTCTGTAGTGGAAGTATCTCTGGTCAAGAGGTCTGGGTTTCAATCAGTCATGAATCACTCCTTTAATACCTAGTACATTCCTGGCACTGATCTAGGCACAGCAGAGACAAAGATGGAATGAAATATTTTCCTTCCTCAAGTCAACAAATCAAGCCAACAAGGATTTATTAAGCACCTACTGTGTGCCCGGCACTGTGCTAACTAAGCAAAGAAAGGCAAAGCCTTGGTCCCTGCCCTCAAGGGGCTCCCAGTCTAGTGGAAAGAGACAACATGCAAACAACTATATACAAACAAGACGTAGACAGAATAAACTGGAGAGAATCACATAGGGAATGTCGTGCAAAGCGTGATTGCAGCCGAAGGCCATGTCGAATATGAAAACACTTTTAATGCTGTAAAAACTGGCAAGGTTTGCTTTATGTCGGTAAACTTAATTATTTTATTTTGTCCCAGTTAATTTATATGGAGAATAATGGGTTAGTAACATATGCAGAAAATGGGACACAGAATGGATTTCAGCCTGGAAAGGAAATGTGTTTTACTGACCTACTCCTTGCTAAAAGGATACGACAGAATAAGTAATAATATAATATAGACTGTAAATCTATACTATACTATGCCATTATAATATGACATGATATGATATACATGACACTACAGCTAATCAGTAATATCCATTTATTTGGGCGTCTGCGCTGGAATTTCAGAGGAGAATCTTAGATCTTAGAGGCCAGAGAGTGAGGGAAGTAAAACCTCATAGACAAAAATCCAGGGTTTCGTTTCAAGGTGTCCAAAGCCAAACCTTTCACCAATGAATAAGGAGACCATGTGTCCTAGGTGTTTTTTATAACCACAAAAGGGTTAGAAGCAATTCCACAATACTTAAGCTATTCCACAGCATTAGCTAATGGCGGAAGCAAAGATCCCTTTGATAGAGAGTTCTCAAGGAGCCTACTTTAAGATGTATCAGGGAGGGGCATACAATGGAAAGAGTATTGAATCAACGGTCAGGGGACCTGGGTTCAAATCCTGATATCAGAGCCAGGTCCCCTGACTCCAGAGTCAATACTCTTAAGGTCACTTAACTTCCCTGGGTCTCACTTTGGGGCGGTGGACCAGACAACTCCCAATTCCCTTCTGGCTCTAGCTCTGGGATCCCACAATGCAATGCATACATGTAGTGATTCCTATGGGTTTAGGGGGAGGGTAGAGATGCTTATTTACAAGGGAGGCACACACCAACCCTTCAGTCTGGCCCTCCAGGCCCTCCACAGTCTGGTTGCCACCTACCTTCCCAGGCTTATTACTCCCCTTCACACACCCTTTCCCCAGTCCAGTGGCCAGCTAGACGTTCAGTGTA
Organism: Trichosurus vulpecula; assembly: GCF_011100635.1. Taxonomy (NCBI): domain Eukaryota; kingdom Metazoa; phylum Chordata; class Mammalia; order Diprotodontia; family Phalangeridae; genus Trichosurus; species Trichosurus vulpecula. Next base: position 428,844,880 of record NC_050575.1, on the reverse strand, counting down.
GATGACTATTAAATTTCCCACCTCTGCAACTTTGTTCAAATGGTCTGGAATGCAATTCTTCCTCCCTTCTGCTGCGCAGAAACCCAAACTTCCTTCTCAGCACAGCCCAGGTGCCGTCCCTTATACTTTGGCTCCCTTTCCTTATTCTCCCAACCCTACTGAGTCATTAGAACTCTCTCTCCCTGGAAATTATTAACAATAATAATGATAATAGCTAGTATTTATATACTGCCTACGTATACCGTGCTAAGTGCTTTACAGTTACCTGATTTGATTCTCACAACCCCGGGAAATAGGGGCTATTATGATGCCCATTTTACAGGTGAGAAAATTGAGGCAAACAGAGGTTAAGTGACTTGCCCAAGGTGACTCAGCTAGTAAGTGTCAGAGGCTGGATTTGAACTCAGGTCTTCCCATCTCCAGGCCCAGTACTCTAGCCACCGAGCTGCCTCTAATAATTACCTCGAATTACTTTGTTTTGCTTTGGGATCAAAGTTGCAGAGCCAGGGTTCTTTACACAGTGTCCCATTACCCTCTTTCTGTATTTTATACTTACTTCCCTGTGCACATTTGATCCCATCTCCCTCTGCAATAGAATGCCCACTGCCTAAATCCCCAGGGCCTAGCACCCTGCATGGAGCAGCATTTAACAAACGTTTGTTTGATCTGATGGCGTTGAATCATGGATTTGGGTTTGGAATTCGGACTTCTGGCTCAATTTCTTCTACCTGTGTGACCTTGGGACAGCCAGGGCTTTTGGGGGACCTCTGAAAGAAGGGGGGTTGTGCTGAATGACCTCAAGAGCCCCTTCCGAGTCTCATTTCTGAGAGTGGCTTTTCTGAGGGGCCCGGCTTTCCTCCTCTGCAGCTGGGGAACAATGCCCTCTGGGAGTCCTTTGCCTCTGCACTGGGTTTTTCTGCCTGCTTGGGGTCTGAGCCAGCCATTCTCCAATGCTGATGACTTTCTCCTGGCTGTCATAATGCAGTCTTTGAGATTCTGGGGAACTCAGCCCTAATCTGATTATCGCTCACCCTGCTCCCAGCGGCCACTGCAAATTGTTCACCAGGCAAATTGCAGTCTCTGGCATTTAACCCGCTGACATTTTTGGCAGCGGGCTTCCAAACACACCACAAAAGCCGTACAGTGTGCTGGCCCGTGAGAGGGGTCTCTGGGTGTCTTCTGCCAGCCCCTGGAAGCTTTGCAAGGGCCTTGTTCTGTGGGCACGGTTGAGATGGCAGCACATTTTCATGAATACCCTGTCGTTTGTTTCTTCCCCCGTAGTCAGACCTCAGCTTTGAGCCCTGCAAAGAAAGTTGGCACAGCCGGCAGGCAGGGGAACAAAGCCTCCAGCGTGGAGGCCAGAAGCTGTCAAAGCACATTGGGCTGATGGGCCAGGGAGCTTTGCATCTCCAGAGGGCCGATGGGAGGAGGGCATCTCTGAGTGCCCCATTAGCTCTTCAACCTGACGGGATAATTAAAGTGAAGCCTGTTTGCAGGCTCTTCCAGCTGTGTTGATGCCCTCTTCCAAATTGTAGCAGCTGATGGAGGAGAGGGGGTAAGGTTGTCATGAGAGGGATGAGGGAATTCTGAGAACAGTAATTCCAAGCTCAAGAGAACTCATGATTATGTTGCTTCCTAGCTGGCTGACCTTGGGCAAGTCCCTTTGAGGCTCTGGGACTCAGCTTCCCTATTTGTAAAATGAGGGGACTGCATCATCTTCCACAGTCATTCCAAACACAGACAGGCCACATTCTAAGAATTCCCTCTCAGTTCTGACAGTCTGTGTCACCTAGCTTCCATGTTCTGTATTCTAAGGGCCCATCCCAATGAAGCATTCTGGGTCCGAAGTCTGACAGTTAGCTTCCTTGTTCATCCTATAGACCCTTCAAACTGTGATATCTTCTAAATTTGATGGCCCTGTAATAGGCTATATAATGGCTAGAATGTGGAATTCAAATCCGGCTGATGGGAGCTTGAGGCCATCTTCAGACCCAGACTACCTGGGTGGGGCTGGTTTTGGCTTTCTTCACGTTCTCCGTTTCTTCGCATGGTGCCTGGCACATGGTGAGCACTGGATAAATGCTCGTTGACCTGACCATGGACAAACCACTTAACTCCTCTATGCTCCACTTTCCTCATCCATAAAATAAACTTAGTTTACCCCTAAGGTTCCTATGATCCTATGTTCTCACCTCCGACATTCTGTTTCCTAAGGTCCCTTCTAACACTGACATGTCATAGTCAATTTTTGACATTCCAGTCCCCAGGGTCCCTCCCAGCATTAACATTCTTTGGGCACAAAGTCCTTCAATAGCTGACATTCTATATTTTAATGTCCCGCAACCCCTCTTAATTCTAGCGCCTTCCTTCTGTTAATTATCTCCTCTTGATTCTGTATGTGGCTTATTTGTACATAGCTGTGTGCTTGTTGTCTTTCCCATTAGATTGTGAACTCCCTGAGGGTGGAGCCGTCTTTTGTCTCTTTTTGTGTCCCTAAAGCTGAGTTAGCAAAGTGCCTGGAACATAGTTAGGGCTTATTACTAACTGCTTATTGGCTGACCGACTGACTCCCAGCTCTTATTTTCTGGATTCTTTTCTTAGTTGTTCTAAGGTCTCTCCCAGCTCTGATATTCTGTGCTTACTTCTCATTCTTTCCTGCTAACCTGACCATGGCCACAGCCCCAGTTCTGACGGTCTGTGTTCTATGTGCTAAGGTCCCTTCCACTACCAGCATTCTTTGCTTTTCTGAACTCATGTAAAGTTCAGCTGCTGACTGCAGGGACTGCATCATTACAAAGAATAGTTAATTCTGCAAAGCTGATCCCCATGGGGATGGGAGTGAGCAAGGGTTAAAGAAATAGCAAGACAATGACCATCCTTGGTGGGAGAGAGAGTGGGTGTGACCTCATTTATGTTTCCAGGACTTCCCAGGGGGACCAGGTCTGGATCAGGTTGTACTTTGGAGTCATGCTTTCCTTACTTCTTCCCCTCCTTGTTGTTCTGTTTCTCAGGATCGCTATGGAAACCTACATCCGACAGAGGCAACTTATCATGTCACCCCTGATAACCTCCCATGTGATCGGGGAGAATGAGCCCCTCACATCAGTCCTGAATAAAGTGATTGCAGCCAAGGAAGTGAATCATAAAGGACAAGGTGAGGGAGACTGGGCAGGGTGGGGTGGAGAGAGGATTTGGGGCAGGGGGTGATGTTTTCAGAGTGGGACCCTTAGACTCCTCCCTTTTCAATATGTTGATTTTTTTTTTTTGTCAAAATGTAAGCTATACTAAGGGATGACTTTCTATGTCTTAGCAACTGCCCAGTGGCAAATGAGATTCATTTGTAGTTGAAAAACCATCACCCCAGGAATGAACTCAAGACTTTTTTCTTAGAACCCCTTTATACTCTTAAAAATGATTGAGGACCCCGAAGAGCTTTTATTTATGTGGTTTGAGCTATTGATATTTACTAGGTTAGATATTAAAAATCTTAGTATTTTCATGAAAATCGTTTTGACCTCATCAACCTTCTGAACAGGTCTTGGGGACCCCCAAGAGTGTACTTGGAGAGCCACACAACTAAGGGCTCACTCCATGCGGGCCACCACATTGTAGAAATCAGGCTGGGAGAGAGCCCACCATCGATCTTGTCCAACTCCTCTTTCTTACAGATGAGGAAACTGAGGCTCTTGGAGGCTTAGTAAGTTGCTCGAGGGCATTGCATCACTCTCTTAGAGCGTCCTGTTGGTTCTTGCTCTTCTGCCTCCTTTCCAGTGTTGCCTCTGGAGAAATATGGAAAAGAATTCTAGAATCTCAGCTCTAGGGCTGGAGGAAACATCGGGGTCATCTAGTCTTCACTCCTCATTATGTAGGTGAGGAACCTTACCCAGAGTCACGCAGGAAATCCAGGTAAAAAAGTAAGAGACAGATTCATAGATAATAACATCTCTGCGGATTTCCGCTGCGCTTGTCTTCTTCTTGGCTTGGAAATGACCCCGGCTTCTTGGAGGATGTGCCTTGGCTACCATCGTCTAGGAATTCCTACTAAACTAGAAAGGTGCCTGTCTCCGTGTTTTCTAAGGCACACTCTAGCTAAGCTGGAAGAGTCTCATGACCAGATTGTCCACACAGTGACACATTTTTTGGCCACTACAGCTCTCAAAGACCATCTCTCAAATACCTGAGGGACAGTGTGGTAGATAGGGCACTTGTACATGGAATCAGGAAGACCAGGGTTCAAATTCTACCTTAGGTACTTACTAATTATGTGATCTTGGACAATACTCCTTGTCCAAAAAAAAAATCTCTGTGCCTCAGTTTCCTCATATGTAAAAAATAGGAGTTAAACTCAATGTCTGTGATCCTATGAGCCCTCTGAAAGATAAGTTGTGATCTATAACAATGGAAGAGTACACAACCTGACAAAATTATCTATCCTGGAATTACTGGGACATATGCCAGTGCCTATGAGAGTTTTGTTCCCAGTCTGTTTCCAGAAGCTGAGAGTAGTGGGGCCATTGATATGCTCAAAATGAAGGCAAACATAAGCTAATGGATTGATCTTTTACTTTAACATTTACAATAAAATTAACTTCCCAAATATAAAAAGGGAGAGGCAGAGTTTAATAGCAGTTGTTCTGAAAAAGATCTGGGGGTTTTTGTGAACCATGAATTTAATGGGAGTCAGAAGGGTGACGAGTGGTCTAAAAGAGTGAATGTAATCATTTCACAGATGAAGAAACTAAAGTCCAGAGATTTTAAGTGACTTTATAGCACGTAACTAATGTCTTAGGAAGGATTTGAACCCACATCTTTCTGACTCCAAATCCTGTCCATTATGTTTGACCACACAAACTCATGGAGAGTGTGACACAGGAGGGAGGAGTGATCTCCCTTGTTGGAAGGTGAAAGCCTGAATCTGCAAATAGAGTCATAACTAGGGTGAGGCAACTGGGGCTTTACTCCAGAATTTTGAGTACTCGGAATATTACAAAAGGTTAAAACCACCAAACATCTAATTAGCTAGCATCACTTAGAATTAAAATAGGAATCTTCATTCACTCCTGGTGAGCTCATCCTTTATCTAGACCAGCCCTGCTCCCTTTGCTGGATGCATCCTTCCCAAAAGTAGCCTCTAGAGATGTACTCTACTCACAAAGCGCCAGTGGCTCAAGGTCTTTGGCTTCACTGTCCAAATATCGTGTCCCCGGTAGGTTTCTTCCCAAGGTCTCCTTCTCCCTCCTACTAGATTTCATGGAGTTGATTTAAGGGATCCAGGATGGCAGAATAGAGAAAGCACTCAGTTAAACTCTCCCAACATTCCTCTCTAAACAACTTTAAAATAATGCCTCAAATTGAATTCTGGAGTGGCAGAATGTAACAGTAAGGCAATAATAACAATGTAGATAATAATTGTCAAAATGCCTATGTAGTTCTGTATCGCAAAGTATATGAGACTCTCCACATAGAAGGTAGAAGAAGTAAACCATGTATTCAGACACCAGAGAACCATATCCCACAAGCCATTTATCCAGTCAGTCCACTTCATCATAACAGCAAGGAACCCAAAACATTCAATACACAATATAACAACCTGGAGCCTCACCATCCCAAAACCTCTCTGACCTCCTGCTGGGGTCTTCCCCAAAACAAACTCACAGTGCAGCTAAGTCAGCCTGTTCAGTTCTAACAATCATGAGGGCGGCCATTAGCAGCCATAACTTCTCTCTCTCAGCATTTCCTGTGACATAACTTCCTTTTCCTGTCAGGAAGCTTCTCCCACCACTTAACTTAGGATTCCTGTGATGTAAGCAGGTCACATGGTCTATTAATGGGTGGGAAAGATCTTCAAATCTAATTGCTACTACATAGAGCCAACAAAAGGTCAGAGTGAGACATTCTTCCAGCCCAAGACAATGCAGGAGGTTGGAAAGAGAGATCTGTGAAATGGGGAAAGAGGCTGGCCCAGAGCCCACATGGGACTAAGTGGTGGTGACGGAAGCAGCAGCAGCTTTAGGAGCTCTCAGGACAGAAATTGTAAGGAGACCATGAGATTGGTGAGAAAGAGATTACAGGGTACCTCTGTGCTAGCACTGAATGTAGGACCAGACACTGCTTGACCCCTCCATTGACCATACTTACCTATGGATCAGAGTTCAAGGGCAGAAAAGAGCACTTTTGTTCAAGAGGGAGTGGAAGCCTTGAAGGGCATTATCACTTCTAGGCCCAAGGAAGGAGAGGCCCTGAGTAGTCCTATCAATTGCAATCCCAAAGGGTCAGACCTTTCCTGAGTAAGGAAAAAGAGATACAAAAATTCACTGATGAAAATAAAGCCTTAAAAAGCAGAACTGGCCAGATGGAAAAAGAGGCTTAAAAAAAAGCTCACCAAAGAAAATAATTCCTTAAAAATTGGAATTGGTGAAGTGGAAGCTAATGACTTTATGAGACATTAAGAAATAATAAAGCAAAGTCAAAAGAATGGAAAAAATAAAGAAAATGTAAAATATCTGATAGGAAAAACAACTGACCTGGAAAATAGAGCAAGGAGAGATGATTAAAGAAAGAGTCTAGATGTCATATTTCAAGAAATTATTATGGAAAACTTCCCTGATATCTTAGAACCAGAGGGTAAAATAGAAATTGACAGAATCCACCAAACATCACCTGAAAGAGATCCCAAAATGAAAACTCCTAGTAATCTGCAAGCCAAATTCCAGAGGTCCCAGATCAGACAGAAAATACTTCAAGAGCCAGAAAGAAACCATCCAAATACCAGGGAACCACAGTAAAGATTACACAAGATTTAGCAGCTACCACACTAGAGGAGCAGAGGGCCTGGAATATGATATTCCAGAAGACAAAAGATCTGGGATTACAACCAAGAATAACCTACCCAGAAAAATTGAGTATAATCCTTCAAAGGGAGAAATGTATATTTGACAAAATAGAGAACTTTAAAGCTTTCCTGATGAAAAGACCAGAGCTGAATAGAAAATTTGATTTTCAAGTACAAGACCCAAGAGAAACATAAAAAGTTAAACATGAAAGAGAAATCATAAAGGATTCAATGAGGTTAAACTGTTTACCTTTCTATATGGGAAGATGATACATGTTTCTCCTAAGAACTTTGTCGTTATTTGGGCAGTTAGAAGGATTTTACATAGAAAGTGAGTGTGAGAGTGTGTCACTTACATAGAAAGTGAGTGTGGGGAAAAAAAAGTGAGTGTGAGAGGAAGTCATTATGTTGGGATGATGGATAAAAAAAAGTGGATAGATAAGAAAGAGTGGTGTGCTGGGAAAAGGGGGAAGGAAGAAGAAGAATGGGGCAGGGTGGAATTATCTCACATAAAAGAGGAACACAGGGAAGAACTTTTATAGTGGAGCAGAAAATGGTGGTGAAGATGGGCAATGCTTGAACCTTACTCACATCTAAACTGATTCAAAGAGAGAAAATATATACACATACTTAATTGGTAATAGAAATCTATCTTACCCAACAGGGAAGTAGGAGAGGGAAAGGATAAGAGAAAGAGTGGGAGGTGATAAAAGGGAAGGTGGATAAAAGAAGCAAAACAGACTTTTGAAGGACAGGATAAAAAGAGAGAAGGATAAACAGAATGAAATCGTGTGGAGGGAAATGCACAGTTAGTAATCATAACTATAAAGGTGAATGGGATGAACTCACCCATAAAATAGAAGTAGGTAGCAGAATAGATTAAAAACCAGAATCGAACAATATGTTGTTTACAAGAAACACACTTGAAATAGAGACACACACCGAGTTAAAATAAGGGGCTAGAACAGAACTTATGCTTCAGGTAAGTAGCAATCATGATCTCAGATAAAGCAAAAGCAAAAATAGACCTAATTAAAAGCAATAAGCAGGCAAACCAGCATCTTGCTAAAAGAAAACTACACACAATGAAGTAATATTAATTCTAAACATATATGCATCAAATGGAATAGTGTCCAAATTCTTAAAGGAATATTTAAGTGAATTACAAGAGGAAAGAAACAGCAAAATCATCTTATTGGAGGATTTCAACTTTCCCATCTCAGAGCTAGATAAATCTAACCATAAAATAAATGAGAAAGAAGTCAAGTTGATGAATAGAATCTTAGAAAAGTTAAATATGGTAGACTGGAGAAAACTGAATGGGAATAGAAAAGATTATATCTTCTTTCTCACCTGTACATGGCATCTTCACAAAAATTAACCATGTATTAGGGCATAAAAGCATCACAACCAAGTGTGGAAAAGCAGAAATATTAAATACACCTTTTTCAGACTATAATACAATAAAATTATATTTAATAAAGGCTATGAAAGCATAGACTAAAAGCTAATTAAAAACCAGTCTAATTCTAAAGAATTAGTACATCAAAGAACAAATCATAAAAAAAAAACTTTTATTAAAGAGAAAGACAACAATGAGACAACATTCCAAAACCTGTGAGATGCAGCCAAAGCAGTATTTAGGGAAAAATTTATACCTTTAAATCAAGAGCAGATCAATAAATTTGCATACAACAACAAAAAACCTAGAAAAAGATCAAAATCCTCAATTAAACACCAAAATGAAAATCCTAAAAGTTAAAGGAGGGATTAATAAAATTGAAAGTTTAAAAAAATTAAACTAATAAAAATAGGTGCTGGTTTAATTTTTTTTTAAAAAAATAGATAAACCATTGTTTAATTTAATTTAAAAAAGAAAGAAGAAAACCGAATTACTAGTTATAAAATGAAAAAGGTGAATGCACCACCAATGAAGATAAAATTAAAGCAATTAGGAGTTATTTTGTTCAATTATATGCCAGTAAAACTGACAATCTAAATGAAATGGATGAATATTTCTTTAAAACTTATTAAAAATTTATACATTTATAAAATTTATTTTAAAAAACAGCTCAGATTAACAGAAGAGGATAATAGACTATTTAAATAACCCTGTCTTAGAAAAGCAAATTGAACAAGCCATCCGTGAGCTCCCTAAGAAAGAAATCCCCAGGACCAGATGGCTTTATAAGTAAATTCTGTCAAACATTTAAGGAACAATTAGTCCTAATACTATATAAACTAATTGAAAAAAAGTTAAGTAAAGAAGGAGTCCTGCCAGATTCCTTCTATGACACAAATATAGTTTTGATACTAAACCAGGTAGACCAAAAACAGAAAGAAAACTATAGATCAATTTCCTTAATAAATATTGATGCAAAATTTTCAAATAGAATGCTAGCAAGGAGATTATAGCAATATATCACAAAGATCATATGCTATGACCAGGTGGATTATGCCAGGAACCCAGAACTATCAGCATAATTGACTATAACAATAACAACAAAAAATCTAATGATTTTATCAATAGTTGCCAAAAAAAGCCTTTGAAGAAATACGACACCCATTTTCCTATTAAATCCTAGAAAGCAGAGGAATCAATGGAGCCTTTCTTAAAATGATAGGTATCATATATCTAAAACTGAAAACAAGTATTATCTCTAATGAGGATAAACTTAAAGCCTTCCCAATAAAATAAGAAGTGAAACAAGAATGTCCATCATCACTGCTGTTATTCAATATTGTACTAGAAATGCTGTCTATAGCAATATGATAAGAAAAAACCATTGAAAGAATAAAAATAAGCCATTAGGAAACAAAACTATTGTGCTGTAAGAAAAAATGAGCAGGAAGGCTTTAGAAAAACATGGGAAGAATTATATAAATTTATGCAAAGTGAAGTGAGCAGAACCAGGAGAATATTGTACACAGTAACAGCAATATTATTCCAGAGATGAATTGTGAATGACTTAGGCACTCTAATCAAGATAATAATCCAAGATAATTACAAAGGATCCATGACATAAAATGCTATCTACCTCCAGGGAGAGAAATGTTGAATTTTGAATACAGATTGAAGATTACTTTTTTTAAGTTTTATTTTGTTTGTGTTTTCTTTTGCAACATGGCTAATATGGGAGCATGTTTTGTGTGACTTCACATGTATAATCGATAACAAATTGCTTGCCTTCTCAAGGTGGGGGAAGGGCAGAAGGGAGGTGATAATTCAGAACTCCAAATTTTTAAAAATGATTCTTTAAAAAAAGAATTACATCCAATTGGGAAATATTTAATGAAATTAATAAAAAATAATTTTTAAGAAATAAGCTCCCCAAAAAGTGTCTTTTAAGGAAACTTCCGTGCTTGCCCCAGGCACAAACAATGAAAATTACAACTCTGCCTAAAAGTGCTGATTATTTCCATACCAGTTTACTCTTTATTCACCATGACCCTGGGTGAAAAAGGAACATGGTGATTGAAATTTTAAGAAGTCAGGTTATAAAAACTCAAAAGAAAGGTAAAATTCATTGATTTGAAACATACAACAAAAAGCATATACTTATGCAAATGAAGAATCTTTGTCAATTTGCTATTAATATTTTTGGGGGGTGGGGCAAAGCTTGTTGAAAAAATGAGTCCTTGGTGAGAGTTTTCAATTTATACTAAAAACCAATCCAGTCATTTCTTAAGATTATCACTCTGATGCCTGAAAGTATTTTGTTTGTTTCCTCCAGGAAGATAGAGGTCTGACTGATATAGACAACTTTTTTTTTAATCTTTAGACTGAGTGCTTATATCATTTAGTTCTGGAAAGGACCTCAGAGACCACTTAAAGTAACCTGAACTGAGGTCCATGAAGGTTGAATGACTTACCCAAAATCTCATGGTAGCAGAGGCAGAACTCAAATATAAGTTTCATGAATCAAACCCAGTAGTCTTCACAGTATCCCATTCTACCTCTCCAGACACCTTCATTTCAAATTTAACTCTCTTTGGTGCCTATATTTTGTTTATTCCTATCCTTCTAGGTCTTTGGGTTTCTCTGAAGCTGCTCCCTGGTGACCTCACACAAGTGCAGAAAGATTTCTCACACTTGGTTGACAGGACCACAGCCATAGCCCGAAAAATGGGTTTCCCTGAAATCATCCTTCCAGGTAAGCACAGCCTTAACAATGACTCCATTTCCAGTATTGGTTGAATTAATTTGATGAAGTCACAGGAGTGCTAGCTAGAAGAACTGAAATTCCTTTAGGTTTATGACTGTTCCCCATCAGGATACTGGAAGACCTAAAATAACCCCCAAATATTCAGATTTCTTAGAGGCCAGGACTTTCTGGCTCTGAAAGTTTGTCTTCTTCCACCCTTCTATTAAATTTGGAAAAGACTTTTAGTGATCTATGTTCTAGAATTCCCATTCCAATGACTTCTCCCTTGCTCTGTGTAGAATGTTTCTTTCTGTTCCATTGTATTTCCAACTATCTAGAAGGAGTGTTTGTGTTGTCACTTTGTAAGGTTCAGAGGAGATTTGATAGATATCTCCAAACATCGGAAGCACTGGCTATAACTCTAGAAATGTTAGCCATAACATTAAACCCAGACAAAGTACTACTTACTGATGTCATAATGACTTACTTAGAAAGTCATGGGGAATTAATCAAAAAAAAATGAGTCAATAGCTTCAGTAAAGTACCAAACTACAAATTAATCCTATAAAATCAACAGCATTTCCAGAAAGCAATAATAAAAAAACAGAAGAAAGGTAATAATAATCGAAAGGGAAGTCCCATTCAAAATAACCACAAAATGCATAAAATATTTGGGACTTATTCTACCGAAGCACACATAACTGGCGAGATATATTGATTGAGTGCTCATGGCTAGGCCATGCCAACATCATAAAGATGTCAAAAGTCCTAAGATTACTTTATAGATTTAGAATAGTGCCAGTCAAACAACACAGGAAATAATTTGACAAAATAGTAACAGTTTATTTGGAGGAATAAAAAAAAATCTAGGATTTCAAAGGTAGCCACAACAAGAAATGACAGGGGAATGATACTTCCACACCTGAAACTCTTAATATAAAGTCATAATTATCAATATTATTTGGCACTGGTTTAAAAAAATAGGAAAGTAGATAAATGAGTTAGACTTGGCAAGGAAGAATTAAAAACCCAAAATACAATAAACCTTGAGTCATAAATTGCCTAGAAAAGAGAAATTAAACAGAGGTTAATTTAGTCTGCTTGAGCCCGGAAGGCAAGGCTAGCATCAGTGTGTATGGGTTACCAAAAAAAAAAAAAAGTACAGTTTGGCTTGATATTGGGAAGAAAGCTTTCCGAGAATTATAGGTATCCAAAAATGGAACTGGCTGTCTTGGGAAGATTCCCCCTTTTTGAAATTTTTTAAGCCAAGACTGGGTAACATATTGGACACGTGGCAAATGAGATTTATTTAGGGGGTATGGGTGGAACTGCATAACAATTGAGGTCCTTCCAACCATCATTCTGTGAATTGATTATTTTTATGATGGAAAATAGTTTTTTTTTTTCCTCCAGGAGGCTGTAGATCTGATATGGGTTTGATTGAATCAGATAACTTTACTGTCTTTGGGCAGAGTGAATACTGCTGAATATATGGGGTGGGAGGGGAATCCTAAAAATGTCTTCTGATTCATCTCCAGGCTGGGTGACCTCGGAAAGACTAGATGATTCTAGAAAGATACTTATCCAATCATTTTAAAATACTTTTCCCTAGACTGCCGCTCTGGCTATTTCTGTTTAAATTCAAATATACCTATTCTCAGCTCTTTCCAGACTTCATCATCTCACTCCAGCCTGGGTGGTAGTGAATATTAGCATGCCAACCACAGAAGGAATCCTGCCTCCCAAAAACTTGGTCCGATTTCCAAAACACACAAGAGAGATTCCTCTGGAGATGGCAGAAAATTGAATCAAGCTGCTTTAGCCTGAAATAAAATACTCGATGGGCTTTCAGCAGCAAGGCTTATTGGGGAAGAATAAAGTAATTCTGGCACCACACAAAGACGAGATGCAACACCGCCCATGGTTCAAGGCAATATAAAAAAAGATTGTGTCTCATAATTGTAGCCAAATGTGCTGCACATCTTAAATCAGCCAAAGATTATTAATAAACTAGAAGCAGACAAATGATTCTGATGTGTGGGTCAATCAACCAGCAAACAATTATTAAATGCTTACTATGTGCCAGGTATTTCCTAAGTAGATGGGATAAAATGACAAAAGGGTCCCTGCCCTCAGTTTCTCCCTGTACAAAAAGAAGGGCTTGGGACATCTGCCTTCTAAGTTCCCTTCCCCCTCTCAATCCTGTGGGGCTCACTCCTCATTGCCACATTATAGGTGATGTTAGGAATGACATCTATGTCACCCTGATCCACGGCGAGTTTGACAAAGGGAAGAAGAAGACCCCAAAGAATGTTGAGGTGACCATGTCCGTGTTTGATGAGGATGGCACATTGCTTGAGGTATGTTTTTTTCCCAGGGATGCACCTACCTACCGTGGAGCTTCAGAGGTTTCCCCCTGATGAGTGATGGCTCCACATCAAACAACAGCTTCCTAAAACAAAAAGCTTCCTAAACAATTGAATGTTCAGTTGTATCTGACTCTTGTTGACCCCACTTGGGATTTTCTTGGCAAAGATCCTGGAGTGGTTTCCCATTCCCTACTCCAGCTCATTTTACAGATAAGGAAACAGGCAAACAGGGTTAAGTGACTTGCCCAGGGTCACACAGCTAGTAAGTGTCTGAGGCCAGATTTGAACTCAGGAAGATGTCTTTCTGGCTCCAGGCCCAATGCCCTATCCACTGCCCCAACAATTAAAGGCTGCCCTAACAAGTAAAGATGTCCAAAGAATCATGGTATTACAGCATATGTCTATAACTGGAAGAGACCATCAAAGCTTGCAAGTCTGAATGGCATCTTTTTAAGGTGGATATTGGCAGGCTGGGGGAAGACCACAAGCTCACAGATTTAGAGCTGGAGAAGATCTCAAAACATAGTTAGTCCCACCCCATCATTTGAGAGATGAGGAAACTGAGGCTCACAAAGGTTCAATAATTCACCCAAGGTGATAGATGGCTGAGAGCCAGATCTCCAACCTGGGTCTTCTGACGCCAAATTCAATGTTCTTTCTACTATGTCACACTGCCATAGGAGGCAGTGGGTTTCCCCCATTGTAGGTCCTCAGTCACGTAAGCATTGGAAAGGCTCTTGTCCATTCTCTTACGGGCAGAATTCTTTTTCCAATCTGAACTAGGTCTGAGGTCTCTTCCAATTATGAAAATGCTGCGATTTTGTGATACTATCCCAACTTGGCTACAGCATAGAATGAATGAAAGAGAATCATTCAGAATAGCTCTGTAAAGACAGGTAGGAGCCAAATTAAGAAATTTTAGCCTTTCTCCTGGGGGCAACAGGGAGCCATTAAAGGCTCTTTCATAGGGGACTGATGATCAGACCTATATTTTTGGAGTGGCATGGAGACAGGAGAGGCTGGAGGCAGGGAGATGACTTAGGAGGGCATTGTGATGGATTCTATGATGGGACTTTGGGCGTGCTTTATCTTGGGCAAGTCATTTCATCTCTCTTTGCTTTAGTTTCCTCATGCGTAAAATGGGGATAATAACAGCCCCGACCTCCCAGGGCTGTGGGGAGGATCAAAGGCAAAGATGGCTGTACCAAGCACTCAGCACAGTGCCTGGCACGCTATACAAATCACTGTTGTTATTTCGTGAGTGGGAGTCTGTCAGGCCTTTGTCATTGTCACCTCCAACACCAAGGTTCCTGCAATAACACTGAAAGAAATCCCGTTTCTTCTCAGAGACGTGGGCCAGGACCCTTCTCATGTGTCCCAAAGGCTCAGGCAGCATCATTTCGTGTTCTGACTTGAATTCAACGTTTTCAGGCTAATGGATCATTTTCAAACGTGTCAAATTCCTCAAGTCCTTGAAGGCAGATAATTGGGAACATATTTTTTTTAATTGCAAATAACATTTTCTACACTTGGCTTCCCTTGTGCAGACAGAACAAAAGGTATTCTTCCCTCATCTAACTTGAGAGCTAGAAGGAAACAGATCCTCTCGTTTTATAGATGAAGAGCATAAGACTCAGAAGTTAAATAACCTACCTGAGGTCACACAATAAGACCTTGGTAAATCAAAGTCTTCTGACTCTCATTCCCAGACAACTTTATCAACACAGTGTCTTTTTTTACAATACAATGCCTCTCATGATACAAAAATAATGACTGACATATACAGCACTTTATTTACATTATTTCATTTAAGCTTCACAGATCTGTAAAGTAGGTTCTCTCTAATAAGCATCAAGTGCCTACTGTGTGCTGAGGATACAAAGCCAACATAGGTACTGCCCTCCAGGAGTTTACATTCTGTTGGAGGAAGGGACAGTATGTAGATAAATAAAAGGAAATGTAAAATATATACAAAGGAAGACAGGAGGCCCGGATGTCGGCCACACCCAATGAGCATACAAAGGTAGCCTGAAGCCAGGTTGGGAAGGGCTTTAAATGCCACACCAGCAGGTGACACGTTACATTTTAGCAAAAGGAGCCATTGGAGTTTCTTGAGCAAAGACCTGCCGTGGTCATATGTGCTATTTAAGAACATCTGTTTGGAGGCTGAAGGAGGTTGGATTGGAGTGGTCAGAGACTAGAGGTAGGAAGACGGATGGGGGGGGTGATCTTTCAATAAGTCAACTGAAGAATAACAATGACCCAACCTAGTGTGGTGGCTGTAGTGTGAGTGAAAGACAAGGGGCTGGGTGTGAGAGATGCCCTGGAGAGAGAAATGACAGGATTTGGCGACTGATTAAATATGGAGATCGAGGGAAAGTGAAGAGTTGAGGATGAGAACCTGGGTTGACTGGTGCCCTTAATGATGAGGTCAGCTTTAGACCTGGTATGTTCAGGATGCTTCTGGAGAGTCCAGTTGGAGATAAAGCCACCAGACTATTGGTACACAACTAAGAAGTGGAGTGGGTAGAGTGTTGGAATAGAAGTTGGGAAGCCCTGAATTTGAATTCTTCCGTATGACCCTGGGCAAGTCACTTAAACTATTTTAGCCTCAGTTTCCTCATCTGTAAAACTGGTATAAACATAGATCCTACCTCCCCAGATTGTAGTGAGGAATGAATGAGATGATGTATATAAAGCCCATTGCAAACCCTCAATCATTATATAAATGTACAGTAGTAGCTGTAGTCCTAATTAACTACTACTAGTAGCATTAATCTAGGTTACTAACCCCCAAACCACTTATTAAACTAGTGTTTTGTAACAGGCATTGTGCCAGGCTCTGATGATACAGACATAATGAAAACAAATTGTCCCTATCTTCAAGGAGATTCCATCCTACTACAAATACTCTACCCCCATTTTACGGGTGAGGAAATTGAAGCATTGGTGATAAGTCCAAGGAAGAAAAGGACTTAGGGTAGTCTGGATGACAATCATGTCCTCTTTCCCATGATCTTTTACAGAGGCATGTCTCTGCACTTGATAAAATGAATTAAAAAAAACCATTTATTTAGCACTTACCATTTGCCAAGCACTGGAGATACAAGTTCCATACACACGCCCAACACACCCTTTGGGTACTTACTTTCTAATGGAAAAAAAGAGTGCACATAGGGCAATGGAAGCCCATGAAAGTTAAAGGGATGGCAATTTGGATCATAGAGAAGTAAATTGACACATCCCATCCAGGAACAATGGCAGAACTGACTTGATCTTGGTTCTTGGGTCCAAAACTGTGGGAGTTGAAAAGTGGGCAGGGGGGAGGAGGGAGGAGGAAGAGTAAAAAGTAAAGAGTAACTAGCCTGTTCCTAAGGAAGCTGTGAAGGAAGTGGTCAGAACAGAGAAAGTAAAGTGAAGCATGACTGGGTCATTCCTAAAATATCGTTTTGGGAGGACTAGTCACTAATTTACAGAATCAGGCCCCAGGAAGGGTGTTCACCCACCACTGCTTTTCTGAATTCTGAGAGTGAAAAGGAAGAGGGGAAAAGGAGAAAAGAACAAACTAGAGGGGTGGGGGGCGGGGGGAGGAACGTGTAATTTTTTTATGCTGCCATATTTGGGCTTTCATTGTTGTTCACTTGTATCCAATTCTTTGTGACCCCATTTGGGGTTTTTTGGCAAAAGATACTGGAGTGGTTTGCCATTTCATTTATTTGACAGATGAGAAAACTGAGGCAAACAGGGTCAGATCCTCAGAAAAAGTAGTAGATTGGTACCTTTGTCCCTTTCACAGCCTTTCCTATCTCCAGCTGTGTGCAAAATGGTAGAGAAGAAAGCATGGTGGTGACATGGGGGAGGAAGGATATATGACTGATGGTAGGTGGATGTGTCCTTACTGGATCTTTTATTCATTCTCATTCCTTTTTTTTTCTATTTCCAAAGAAAGCTATTCATCCAGGTGCTGGCTATGAAGGCATTTCGGAATACAAGTCCGTTGTCTATTACCAAGTCAAGCAGCCCTGCTGGTATGAAACAGTCAAGGTGAGTCTGTACCTTGGTTAAAAGAAACATTTCTGCCATTCAATTCAACAAGCATTTATTAAGCACCTTCTGCATACCAGGAACTGTGCTAGGTACTAGAGATTCAAAGACAGGAATGAAATAGTCCTTGCCCTCAAGAAGCTTATAGTCTATTAGGGAAAAACAGCATGTTCACAGATAAGTTAATACAAAATCTATACAAAGTAAAGGCGAGACAATCTCAGGAGACAGGAAAACTAATAACTGGGCATGGAGAATCCTTCCTCAGGCAATTCTGTCCTTCCATATGTCACTACCACAGTCATACCATTGTGATAGCTATTTTGGTCCATGCTCTGCCCCCACGTTTCACTGCCATTCTGCTTTTTCATAGAAGTTTAGAAAGGTATTCCTGTGATTTTCAATTTGGGTCATACTAGAAATAAGGACAGTACTTAGTGTAGAGTAAGCAAGGTACCTTACTGGGCAGCCATCGGCTGCCCACGTCGGAAATTTACAAAGGACAGCTCCTGGCTCAGATGGTGGATGCAAAGCTACAGTCCAAATGGAAATGAAAAGGGCTCATGGGAAGTCCGGCTTCAAGCCATTTCCTGACATTTTCCATCCTTGGTTTCAAATGAAATTCCCAGAACCTCATGCAACTTTCAGCATCTCATTTTATTTCCCCTTGTGTCCCACAACCTTGATTGTTCTGTGAGGAAACAGGTTATCAGAGGCTAGGTGACTTTCCCAGTCTCATAGCTAGAGACAGAATAACACAGAGCAGACTGGAAGTCATGAAGACCTGGGTTTGAATCTTGTCTCTGTTAGTTATTACTTCTATGATCTTAGATGAGTCACTTTTGCCTCTTTGGGCCTCAGTTTCCTTATCTGTAAAATGAGGATGTTGGACTTGCCTGACCTATGATTCTTCTAGCTGTAAATCTATGATCTTTAATAGATGTGTGACCCTGGACAAGACACAGTATCTCTCTGACACTCAGTTTCCCCATCTGTAAAATAAAGGGGTTGAACTTGAATGAAAATTATGGCCCTCTGAGGCTCTAAAACTCTAATCCTGATTCAGACACTTGGTGGCTGTGTGACCCTGGACAAACCATTTCATCATTCATCTCAGTGTCTGCAGGTGTAAAATAAATCACCGTTAGACAGTCAACAAGCATTTATTAAGCACCTTCTGTGTGTCAGGAACAATGTGAAGACAGGCTCTGAAGGAACTGACAGTCTAATGGAGAAGAGATCATTGTGAGGAGCCAGTGAGGTTCTGTAACTGACAGCTGCTAGCACTATTACCATCATTATAAGAATCATTATTAAATTGCAGATAGTAATCTACCGCCCAATAGATGTCTTCCATGGACCCTGGGCTCTTGACTGTCCCTCCCCCACTTCCCTCCTCAACATCCCTAGGTGTCACTCTCTTTCCTCTCCTTCTCTCCCAACGATCCTTATCTCCCCCCTTCCCTCCTTTCTTTCTTCAGCTACATCTTCTGGGAGCCCCTCTATAGACCATGGAAATCCTATCTTCATTCTTCTCCACCCTGTTCCTAGGACACACGCTCAAGTCTCGCTAGCCTGCTTATCTTGAAGTCCATACTTTGTTTTTAATTTTTCACACATCATTTTCATAGCAGCTCTCCTTCCATTAAACCTTGCTCCCTCCCATTACAATGAAAATTAAGGCTAAGAGAAAAAAGAAAAGACATTATAAAAACCAATGAATGAATGAATGAATGAATAAGAGCTACGTGCAAAGCGGGCTCTGAGAATACCGAGTCAGCTCTCAAGGAGCTCAGATTCTAATGTGGGGGGCATAGCACATGTGGGAGGTTTCAGCTGTAAGTTGTATGGAAAGATCTCAAGGTCCTCTGGCATGGAGGCATGAGCAGATGGTCAGGCCTCTTCTTTAATGTCATTTCTCCTCATAAAGTCATAGCATTTTCTGATGTAGAAGCTGTTGACAGCACCAAGGACTTTGGTGGCAAGAACTTTCTTTTAGGGTCTTCAGTAGCTGTGACTAGTACCTGCAGAACTAGTTGCAAGGTCACATCTCCATGGAGGTGGAAGTGGGACCAGTAAACTGGGACTACCGGCATTCCTGGAGCTCTTGGCCTTACCTGCCCATTGGTGACAGGTGGTCAGCAGAGCTGCTGCTGGATATTAGTGCCAGTGGAGAAGGGGGCCCCTTTCTCTACTCAACCAGTACTTATTAAGAGCCTACTGTGTGCCAGGAACTATGCTAAGTGAAGGCAAAAGACCATCCACAATCTCAAGGACCTCACAGGCTGATGAGAATGTAATCCTCTGTGTTGGCTGTGGGAACCAGACTGGAAATAGGGCTGATGGTCAGGAGAGTGCTGCTATTCCCAAGGCTCTGGGGTTTAGAGTCCTGGGCCGTCTCCTTTGGGGAGGTGGTGTTCAAGGTGGTGATTTGGCTTTTTTTCTCTGCTCTGCCTCCTTTTACTGTTAGATACACACTCTCACTGCATTGATTGCACTGAAGGCTGAGTTTGAAAAGTTTTTAAATGGGGAAGAGACTTGGCCAGTTTTTCCTACCTAGTTCAATTAAGTTGCAAATGACATTTTCCATCAGCAGCTCTGTTGGGTTTGTCTCTAAGGAACATTATGTCCTCCCCCCCTCACTATCCCCCCACCCCCCAGGAAAAGCTGAACCCCTGAAATCTCATCACTATGCACAGGGACTCAGATTTTGATACTCAGTTCACCTTCAGTTACCCAACTAGAGATTCTCTGACTAGAGATTCATCAAAGGTTACTTTGACAGCTGATCACAGAGGAATGGGGTGCTGTGGGCCTCCAAATCTTCATCCACATTGAGGTGATGCTAAGGCTGTTCCCCAGATTGGGGTGCTGACGTAGCAACTGCAAAGATGACTTCCCAAACTTCCCTTTTGGTATGGAAACACTCCTAACTCTAATATGTGCTTGAGATGTTCCCTCATTTGAGGGGGAAGTGGGGGTGGGTGTTCCAGAATGATGATTGGGAGGGAGCAAGGTGGTACCTGTAACTTTGTTCCTATATTTTTGCTTTATAGTCTTTGAGCACAATCATCGGTTGAAAGGAATGAGAATATCTGATTCTATTTCTTATTTATTCAAGGTTACCTAGCAAGAGGGTCTTCTCTGAGATTCTAGATATTATGTGGACTTTGGGACCCAGAGTGACACTTATCTGTGAAGTTATAATTGAAGGGGAAGAGAGAGACTTCAGCTGCTTTTAGGAGTAAAAGAAAAAGAAAAAAATTAACAAAGTAATATAATATATCTTTTACTGAACTGTGCATTGAACCAGAACCTGTTCCAAAACCACCTAGAGAACCAGTCAAACTAGAACTGGACCATTTTTTTTTTATTAACAGAAATTGATTGTTTTTTCTCTCTACCCTCACCCATTGAAGAAAGAAACTGAGAGAGAAAAGGGGGGAGGGAGGGAGGGAGGAAGGAAGGAAGGAAGGAAGGAAGGAAGGAAGGAAGGAAGGAAGGAAGGAAGGAAGGAAGGAAGGAAGGAAGGAAGGAAGGAGCAAAATCTGTCTAACTAATATGCATAGAAAGCAAACCAACCCCCACAGTGGCCGTGTCTCAGTTTGCCACAGGAGTCCTTTTCCTCTGGCAGGCAGTGAGTACATGCTTCCTCCTCAGTGGTTTGGCAGCATTGGTCAGAGTTCTTAAATCATCCTTCAAAGGAAGAAACAATAAACACTTACAGAGATAAAAACTAAACCAATGATTTAACTGGTATAGGGAATTTCCAGGTGAGGAAGCTCTCTTTATCAATGAAGTTCCACACCTTTCCCCTTAGAGTCTTACAGAACTGCCTGGAACAGTGATCTGGCCAGGTCCCCACAACCAGTATGAGTTCGGTTTTGGTTCCCAGGTGATGTCACTAGCCTCCATACTTCTCCCAAGCTAACTCTGGCACTTGCAGGGTGCTAGCCAATTGACACAGAGAAGAATCTTCTGGGTAGTTCTGCTGAAAAAAGGGCCTGGCTCATGAGAAGAGAATAACCAGAGTTCATTCCCCGGTCTTTCCATCTGCTTTTGGAGAGGCCTCGTGGTGGAGCGAATATGTTGGCCCTGGACCCGGAACACCTGGTTTGAATTCCTGACTCACCTACTTCATAGTTATATGACTCTGGGCAACTCAGTTCCCTTCTCTTTAAAGTGAATGAGTTGTACTTGCTGGCCTCTGGGATCCCTCCTGGCTCTCAGTCTATGAGCCACTGAAGCCACAGGTCTTATAAAGGTGCTTTTTGTCCTCCAACACTCTTGGAATTCTCCAATAGGAATGCTAACACAGACTCTATAATAGGGGGGTGGGAATGAGTTTAGAATTCACAGAAACCTTAAGAGGGGAGAAAAATTAACCATTCAACAAGCATTTATTAAGAGACTGCTTTGCGCCAAGTACTGTGCTAGGCACTCAAAATTCCAAATGTCCCCACCTTCAATAAACTCTCATTCTAATGGGAGAGACAACATGTAATTAGGTAAGGATATGTATATGCACATACATGATTTTCCAGCAAGCAACATAAATTTCTTTACATTCCCCAGAGTAGAGAAGGTTGGTTCTAAGAACCCTCTCTATCCTTATAAACCTCATGCCCGGTGTTATATGAGCTTCAAACCAAATCCGACAAGATGAATTGTGACCAGTCCCAGTTTAATGGCCTGTACAACATTCAGGCATTATGTGTGCAGTCCTCTTCATGATACTTACTTCACTCTCCCTCAGTTTATAAAACTCTGCCTATGTTTCTGTCAATTCCTTCTATTCACTGTTTCTTACAACTCAGTAAATTTCCATTATATTTAAATATCACAGTTCGGTTAGCCGTTTACCAATCAATGGGCACCTACTTTTGTTTGAGCGTCTTTGTTATCAGAGAAGGTGCTGTTATAAATAGTTAATATAATATAATAATATCATATGATATAAATATGACAGTCTTTTTTTCTATTTTGGATGTCCTTCATGTGGCAATCCCTGCCCCATAGTGGGATCAGTGGGTCAAAAGGCACAAACAGTTTTATCTGGAGAAATCAACTGTTTATTGAGCTTCTCTTAGTTCTAAATGGAAGTTTCTTTGGTTGGAAATGGAGCCACCTTCTACCAGATTGCTTTCTGTGGGCTGCAGGGTTACAGTGAGTCTCTGTGAACTGTCTGGTAATATAGGCTTAGCCACAGAAGTAGAGAGCTACATTAAATATTTAGTCTTTTCTTTCCTTATTAATATGCAGGTATCCATTGCTATTGAAGAGGTCACCCGTTGTCATCTAAGATTTACTTTCCGGCACAGGTCATCACAGGAATGTAAGTATCAAGATGTCTGTACCACAGAGTTTCTCCAAGAACAATATTGACTCTTGCTTCACAGTGCTTTTTAGGGGCCCTGGAGACTGACTGTGTTTGGAAACTAGACATGGCCAAGTCCAGCCCTTGGCAGCTTCATCTTTCAAAGCTGAGCTTTCCCTGGTACTAAGGAAGGAGTAGAGCTATTTATGTGCTTCTGAGTTTCCAAATTCCACACGGTCAAGCTAAAGAAAATGTCTTCCTTAGTCCATGAGACGCTGATGGATTTCAGGCAGATTTCCAAGTTCTCAAAAGCATGTTGTTTCCATATGGCACTATTAATGTTGACATTAGTTGGAAATTGCTGTGTTAATACTCTGCCTCCATGGAATCGATCTGTCCTTCATCTGAATTCTTCATAACACCGTGCTCATTTCTCTCCTGCTCAGTTCAGTTCAATTTAAGTTTACCAGCCATCTACTGTGGGTGAGACATTGTGTTGATTGAGAGGATTCAAAGATAAAAACATGCACAGTCCTGCCCTAAAAGGACTTCCTTCCCCTGGTGTACTTATGTTTTTGGTAATGTAATTACTGTTATAATAGAGGTGATGGGGGATGGGGGATAGAGAGCCAGTCGAGAGAAGGGACGGCATGAATAATTAACATCTAGAATTTTAACTAGAGGCATCAAGGTCTATCAATCATGTATTAAGCACTTATTGTGGTACTGTGTGGAACACTGGGGATACAAAGAAAGGCCAGAACAGTCCCTACCTCAAGGAGTTCCCAATCTAATGGGACAGACAACATGCAAACAGCTATGTACATTTGAGATCAAGACAAGATAACGGGAGGTCATTTCAGAGAGAAGACACTACCACCTTCCACGGAGACTTGCAGAAATTAGAGATTTTAGGTTTATCTTACATACATCAGGGAAACTGGAAACAGGGATGGAGAACATCAAATGAGTTGGCCTCAAAGCTCACTTGTTCTGGGTTCCAGTCCTGAGTGTGACAAAGGACAAGTCACTTAAACTTTCAGTGGTCTGGACAACTCTGTAAGGCTAGAAGTTGCTGAGAAAATTTCAACTTGAATGGTGGAGGAAATTTCCTTTGCCTAGAGTTCCCTATTTTTATGAAATCATAGGACTAAGTCTTAATTATTTTCATGCATGGCTTTTCTCTTCTCCTAGACCGTTAACTCCCTGAGAAAAGAGACTATGCTTTACTTACCTTTGTTTTGTTGTTTGTTTGATTTTTATTTTTAAGCAATTGGGTTTAAGTGACTTACCCAGGGTCACACAGCCAATAAGTGTCTGAGACCAGATTTTAATCCAGGTCCTCCTGACTTGAGGACTGGTGGTCTATCTAACTTACTCATTTTTGTATCTCCTTCAGCACCTGTCTTACAAGTATTGGACAGTTAACAAAAGAATAGATTGCCACATGCCCTTCTCCTAAGTACTACCCATCCTCCAAAAGGAATTAAGTGTAGAAGTGGGAGACCATCTAGGTGGGCAGCCATCACTGACCTCTCTGCCTCACTCAGAAACAAAGTTTTCCTCATTTTACAGCCAGAGATAAATCTGAAAGAGCTTTTGGGGTGGCCTTTGTGAAGCTGATGAACCCAGATGGAACAACATTGCAGGATGGGAGGCATAACCTGGTAGTGTATAAGGTAAGAGCAATAGACCAATGTCTAATGACGGTTCGAAGTTCTTTCCTTGTCCATCAAGGTCTAAAGATCCCCCCCAGGTTCATGGCTGTGATGCCTTGATGGATTCTTGATCTCTTTTGACTTAAAACCATCCCATCTTCTCATCCTATGGACCTTTTGTCAATATCTTTCTAAAAATACTCCATCTCCAGACTGAGCATACATCCTCATATGTGGCCAGTACCTTGTTTTATTCTCTTAGGATAAGGTAGGGTTCCTAGAATTAGAATGGAAAGAGATCATAAATATCTTCTAGGCCAATGCCCTAGTTTTGATGATTATTCACAAGAGCGTACATTCTATCCTAAGTTCATAGGTCTAGAGCTATAGAGGCCATCTACTACAATGCCCTCACCTTAAAGATGAGAGAACTAAGACCCAGAGAAGTAAATGAGCCAATCCTAAAAAAGGCTTTGGCTTGGATTGTATCAGAGGACAATAGATTCAAAGCTGGAGTGGAACTTTGAGGTCATGGATTAGAATCCTGGATGCTCTGAGTCTGAGGCTGTAAGATCATGCACAATGAATGCAGAGTCTAGGTGTAACCACATTTGGTTTGTGAATAATAAATTATTCTTCCTCATTGAGCATTCCAAAATCACTGGGTGTGTGTTTTCTTTTCAGGGGGATAATAAGAAAATGGAAGATGCTAAGTTCTACCTGACCCTGCCCAGCACAAAGATAGAGATGGAGGATAAGGATTTCTCCCCAGGCAAAAATACACACTTGTCCAACTTCACCCCAACCAAGGATAGCACCAAGGACAGCTTCCAAATCGCCACCCTTATTTGCTCAACAAAACTGACCCAGAATGGTGAGTCAGAGTTGGGAAGGAAGGGAGGGAGGGGGAGAGAGAGAAAGAGAGAGAGAGAGAGAGAGAGAGAGAGAGAGAGAGAGAGAGAGAGAGAGCTTATAACAAATATGAACAAAACAAATTATCTCATTGTCATTTCCAAAAACTCCATTTCTCAGTCTACACTTTGATTTCATCTTCTACCTCTGCCAACAACATCCACTTTGGTTGGTCATTGCATTGATCAGGCTTCTTAAGTTTTCCAGAGTTGTTTGTTTTCACAATCGTATTGTTATTGTGTAAGTTGTTTCTCCAGATTCTGTTTGTTTTTCCCTGCCTTGGTTCCTACAGATCTTCTCAGACAACTCCTTCCTTCATGGAGGAGAAAAGGAAAATCAGAAGAGGAATTGCACTGTTAGTGAAAGAGCCAGATCCCTAACTCCAACATTCTGGATTCTAAGTCGTGTTTTTTTTCCACTCATAAAAACAATTCACATTTTTGTAACACTTTAGCTGTGTAGCGTGCTTCCCTTGATACCACACTAGGAGGTGTCCTAGGGAGTGAAAGTGTTATCTCCATTTTATAGAAAGGGAGATTGAAACTCAAATGAATTAGGTGATTGGCACAGCAGTCATGGAGCTAGTAAGGATCCAAGTCAGATTTTGAACCCAAGTCTTCTGACACTGAGACCAGAGCCCTTAACTACACTCCTCTCTTCCATTCTTCATGTAAGGAATCCAGTGGAGCACAGCCTAGGACCTTGCCTGTAAAATCTTCTTCCAATAGATTGTGCCGGTACTTATTCTCTCTGCCGTCTTGGAAGTTGGATTAGGTTCTTTGTCATGATGCTGACCGGACGAAAGTCTAGGGCTATCCAAACATTTGAGATATAAAATCCACCCAAGGCTCAAATGGCAATTTGTTCTCCAAGAGCAGCCAACATTGGTTCTATTTTGTGAATCATTGTTGGCTGGAGGTGATGGGTAGTATTTCAACTAGGAGAAGTGGCCAGACGCAACAGAGGGGAGTTCAGGCCAGCACACAGGCAAGGTAATCAAAACAAGTTCTCCTAGTCGCAGAGAGCAAAAGAATGTCTGGGTCGTACTGCCAAAAATGCTCTGAAAGTCACAGAAGACCTCATGCAGAGGAGTGGAGTGTACCATTGCTCAAAGAACACATGTGGTAGGTGGTAGGTAGGAAGCTGTCCCCTCTAAGTTTGTTTCCTCATTGGTAAAAATGGAGGCAGCAATAGTCATAACTCTTAATTCCCATGTTTATTGTGATGATCTAAAGAGAAAATGGCTTCAACCCTTTGTGACTCTGAGAGCACAATGAAAAGTCAGTTATTATTATCATGTCAGTTAACTTTCATTAAGTGCCTACTAAGTGCCAGATATCATGCAAAGTGCTGAGGATTCAAACGCAAAAAAAGAAAAGAAAGTCTCTGCTTTCAAGGAGCTTACAATCTAATGGCAGAAGAAAGCTGAAAAGCAGAGTAATGGGGCAGCCGGGGAAGGTACCTGACACAGGGGCATGATGGGAAGGCAAGAGAAGTCCCAAAGTAGTGCAGCCCAATGAGAAATGAGGAGATGGAGGATCATAGAGCTGGAAGGGACCTTCACTGTCATTGAGTCTAATCTTCACATTTTACAAAAGAAGAAACAGACTTACAGAGGTAGAGGAAGAGTTAAGGGTCATACAACTAGTAAATGTCTAAGGTGGTATTTGACCCCAGGGCCTTTTGCCTCCTAAGTCCGGAGTTTTATCCATTGTGTGACCTTGCCTCTAATTACATCATTGACTCTAAATCTATGGTCTCATAGAAGAAATTATTCTGATAATGTATATTCATAGCTATGTGTGTATAGCCCTGTCCATGTGTACATTCTTGTTGTTCCTATGTGCCTTCTTCCAGAACTTGTGACTTCCCCAGCTGGGAAGTTGGATTTGAAGCCAAGGGACCTGGGTTAGGATCCCACAACTGTTCCTTGCTGCCTCTCTGACCTTAGGCAGATCATTTATACTCTCGGGATTTCCATTTCCTCATCAGGAGAGTGAGGGGGCTGGACTAGGCAATCCATAGGATCCCTTCTAGCCCTGGATCTGTGATTGATCATAGCTGCTTAATTTCTTGAGCTGAGAGAGGAGACAGAGAGGTACAATGGAGAGAACACTGGCTCTGGAATCAGGAAGACCTTGGTTCCAATGCTGCCTGGCATAGTATTTGTGTGGCATTGGGCAATGAATTCAAACTTCCTCAATCTCATTGTCTGATCTATAATATGGGGTTGTGGGGGAGGGTTAATGATCTCTAAGGTCCTTTCCACCTCTAAACCTGTGACCTATGATCCCTTTATGTCATTTGTCTTAGTGACTACCCAAAGCTTGGCATTCACCCAAAGCTCTGTGAGCTCAAAGGTTGAAGGCTGTACTTGATAGAACCTCTGTTAGGATCACTTTAGTACTGGTGAGGGAGCATTTCCCCCAAGCAGCCTGGATCTGCCTCTTCTGACCTCTCAAATGAGATCCTACTAGCTTGTCCTCATGTGGCCACACCTTGGGGAAGTATGTTAAGGGTGTGGGAGATGGAGGGAAAGAGCAGATCCCTTCTGGGACATCTGGTACCATAGAACAAACAAATAATTCACTTTGAATAGAGAGTTATATAAGAGGGCCAGTGATGTGTGATGGAGAGAGTATGAGATTTGGAGCCAAGACCTGCCTTGAATACTGTCTCTACAGCTCTGTAAATAAACCTGGGGAGGTCACTTCCTCTTCAGGGTCAGGGACTTTTCCCCCCTTTTCTTTGTATTCCCAACACCTGATCCAATGCCTGGCAAATGGCAGGAACTTTCTAAAGTCAGGTCAACAAGAGTTAATGAAATGCCTATTACTCTGTGCCAGGCACTGTGGGATGAAAAAAACCAACATCCTGCCTGCCTTCTATTAGGGGACACCACATGCAGATAACTGTGCACAAAGGCTTCATAAATGCCAATGGAATTGAATTGATTAGAAATAGATATGTGATGCCAGGTGGTGTGGAAGGTCCCTTGCAGCTTTAAAATCAATCAGTAAGCATTACTAAGCAATCTTATGTCTATCAACTAAACAATAAGCACTTATTAAGCTCCTACTGGGTGCCATGCCTCATGCTAGACACCGAGGCTACAAAGTCCAAAAATGAAAAAATTCCTTCTCCCAAAAACCTTATGTTCTGTTCAAGGAGACAACATATACGTATGCAAATAAGTACAGAATAAGTTGGGATTTTTTTAAAGGTAAGGCCATGGGGGAGGGGCCTGAGCAATCTGGGAGATAAAGAAAGACTTTTGAGGACGGAAACTGTAAGAGAATATTCCTAAAACACAGACCTGACCGTGGCACTGATGATGATGGTGGTGGTGGTGGTGATGAAGATGAGAAATTAATGTGACTGAAAGAGAAGGCAGCTAGGTGGTGCAGTGGATAGAACTCTGGGCCTGGAATCAGGAAGACCTGAGTTAAAATCTGGCATCAGACACTTATTAACTCTGTGACCCTGGGCAAGTCACTTAGCCTCTATTTGCGTCAGTTTCCCCAACTGTAAATGGGAATAATAATGGCACCTGCCTCCTGGAGTTGTTATGAGGTTCGAATGCGATAATGTTTATAAAGTGCTTGGTACATATTGGGTGCTTAATAAGTGCTCCCTTCTCTTCTTTCCTTTCTCCGTACTGCACTACCTGCCTAGCTACCTCACAAGCCTCTAGTGTAAAATACAGACTCCCTGCCTAGAATTTATACTCTTCACAGCCTGGTATCCATTCACACATCATCCTGTGCTCCAGCCAAACTGGCTTCCTTGCAGTTCTCCTCCCATTTCCCACCTCCACACCTTTGCACAGGCTGTTCCCCAGTGCAGGGAAAGTTCTCCTTCTTCATCTCCACTTTCTACGGTTCCACTCTTCACATGTCACCTCCTTCTGAGGCCGTTGCTGATTCCCTGTTAGGGTCCCCATCCCCCTTTCCCACAAAATTTCTCCCTTGTGTTTCTATTTGCATTTCACAAGTGTCTGAGATCAGCTTTTAATAAATGTGGATTCTCCTCAAGAGGATTGTTCTCGGCATTCTTAGGAATTGATCCAAAGTCCTAGTGTAGAGAGTCTTACTAGGGATTGGGCTTAATGCACCAAAGCAGACCAGCAATGGCAGCAAAACACGTAGTGGACTTGGATTCACAAAAACCTGGGTTCAAGTCATGCCTCAGACCCTAAGTAGCTGTGTGACCCTGAATGGGTCACTTAACCCCTGTGGGCCCATTTCCTCATCTATAAAGCAAGGAGGGGGTGGGCTTGATGGCCTCTCAGGTCCCTTCCAACTCTAGAAATCTATATCCTATATGCCTGTACTCAGTGAGATTATTGTTCAGTCATGTCCGACCACACTGTCTGTGGGGTTTTCTTGGCAAGGATACTGGAGTGCTTTGCCATTTCCTTCTCCATCAGATTAAGGCAACCAGAGGTTAAGTGACTTGCCCAGGGTCATACAGCTAGTGGATTTGGACTTGGGTCTTTCTGACTCCAGGCCTGGCACTCCAGTGATAAGAGACATTAAATACCAAAGTCCCAACAATCATCTTCTAAGGCTGACCACTATTCCAATGTGCTTGGCTGTCAGTTTTTATAATTGAAACGGATTGGTTTCTAATGTTTTCGTGTCTGTGGTTTTCCTTCCTAGTTGACCTGTTGGGGTTGTTAAATTGGCGTTCCAACTCCCAGAACATAAAACACAACTTAAAGAAGCTAATGGAGGTGGATGGGGGAGAAATTGTAAAGGTAGGTGTGTGTGTGTGTGTGTGTGTGTGTGTGCGCGCGCGCGCGCGCGCGTGTGCGTGCATTTGAGTGTGTGTGCACACTCACACATACAAACTTAGAAATGTCTTTTTCACCGCTTGGATTACATAGACATCTAAATTAATACATTACTTTGAAATCTCTGGTTTTGTTGTTCCTTGGTTATATTCATGTTTCTTTTGCCATCTGTAAGGGGTAGGGTGGGGAGCTATAAAGAGTGCGGGACTGGCAGTCAGTCAGTTAATAAACATTGATAAAGCACCTACTTTGTGCCAGGTATTGACCTAAGTGCTAGAGATACAAAGAAAGGCCAAGGCAATCTCTGTCCTCAAGGGGCTCACAGTCTGATGAGGGAAACAGAATGGCTTTGAATGTCGAATTTTAAAGACCATTAGTGGTACTCCAGCAGCATAGAGATAACTCAGTTTAGTACCTAGTTAAGAAGAATAATTAATTAACAATGCATAATTAAAAATAAATAAGCAAATAACTGAATAATTAAATTACTATATATAATAAATAATTAATTGCAGATTCTTCTCCTTGTAGCTGCCTCATCCTACATATGATATCCCTGGTAGCAAAGCTGTGTCATTTTTCCCAAGGCTCTCCAGTCATGGGAGCCAGCCCCAACTGCCATGAAAACAACTTAATGTGTATTTTTAAAACAACTGAACCTGAGTTTGAATCTGGCCTCAGATACCGAATAGCTATGTAACCCCAAGTAAGTTACTAGACCTCAGTTTTGTCACCTGTAAAGTGGAGATGATAACAGCATCTACCTCCCGGGGTTGTTGGGAGGATCCGATGAGATATTTGCAAACCTTACAGCACTGTGTAAACGTCATTGTCACTATCTTTCTAATTTTTAGTATTATTCAAAAGTACATTTGAGGACACTTTTCCTGTTGTTGTGCCGTATGTGAAGCATGCCCCAGGCACATGCACACACACACGCATGCACACAATGCACACAATCCTAATTCTGAATCTGCTCCAACCCCATAACTCCATTTCTCAGGGTATCTGGGGCACAACAGTAGTGATAGTTCTAACAGCATTTAATTTAGTGTCTTAAATTTTTCAAATGATCTCACTTAATCTTCATAATTCAATGTGGTAAATGCAGTTATTGTCCCACTTTACAGATGATCAAACTGAGGCTCAGAGAGATTAAGTTGCTGAGGGTCCCACAGGCAGTAAGTGTCAGAGGCAAGATCTTGAAGTCAGAAGAAACCAGCTCTTAAGCCCAGCCCCCATACCAAGTGTCACAATAGTGAGTCAAAATAAACTCTTTTCTTCTTTCTCTCTAGTTCCTACAAGATACTCTCGATGCACTTTTTAACATAATGATGGAAATGTCTGACAATGAAACGTATGATTTCCTTGTATTTGATGCACTGGTAAGTGACAGTCGTCTAAGGTCGCATGTATCCGTAGAAAGGTATGCACCTCAAAGCTGGCCCCAGCTGGAACCCTGGCTACCTTGGGCTCCTGCGAGAGCTCGCTTTTAGCTGCCTCCTCTCCCTCTGCCAGAGGCAAGCATGGAGTCACAGAATCAGAACTGGCCCCAAAGGCCATTTATTCTCACTGGTACCTGAACAAGAATCACTCCTCGACATCATTAAAGAGCATGGTCATCCAGCCCTCCGTGAAGGGAAACCCAGTGCCTCTCCACATAGATCAGCTATGGTCTGACCCATGTGGAGTAGGATCATAGCTTCAAAGCTGGAAGGCATCTCAGAGGGCAGCTAGTCCAGCTTCTCATTTTATAAATAAGGAAACTGAGGCACAGAAGGGTGAGGTGAGCAAGGTCACACAGTATAAAAATTAAAATATTACTAAAAACTTGGATTTTTTTTGGTTTTGCTCATTGAGTTTTTAATGGCATAATACAGAGTGATGAGATAAAGGACTCACAATAATTATTTAGAGAAAAGCCTATCTGATATGCCACAGAGGTCAGATGCTGTATTGTATACTACATATTCTGTTCTGCTTTCACATTTTAAAGGCCACCGGAGATAATGTATGATTTGTAGATTCACTTGAATGTCATAGAATAGACTCTTAAAAGAATAAAGTAAAACAAAGAGACTTCGCTTACTTTTACTACATGGAATTACAATTTCTTCCCACCCTACCCATTCCCCATGAGGCAGAAAAAAAGTTTAATACATTTGTCTATAGTTTATTATACTAAGCTATAGTTTAATTGTTTCTTTTCTTAAACCAATCAGTAAAATGATTGCTACTGTTTTAATAGGTTTTTTAGTTTAAGGTTAAAACCGTTTTTTCCATCGAGTTGGAAGGGACCTCAGCAATTATATAATCTTAACTTTTCATTTTACAAATGAGTTAAGTGATAATCAGAAACAGCCCACTTGGCCACAGTCATATGGGCCCTAAGTTACAGGTCAATGGCTGGATATTACAAAGATACAGATTTAGGCTGAAGTAAAGAAAAAATCCCTAATAGTTAGTGCCCTTCCAAAGTGAAATGGACTGCCATGAGAAGTAATAGATTTCCACCCCCCATCCCCCCACCCCCCGCACTAAAGGCCCTCAAGTAGAAAGGAGTTTACCATTAGTCAGTATGGTTGTACATAGTATTTGGGTCTAATACAGACTGGACCAAACGGTCTTTTCAGGTCTATACAGCTCTGAGTTTCTGTGATAGCCAAGTGACTGGGACCTACTATGTATTACTTTAGATTGTTACTCTTGGCTACCTCAATTCAGCAGCCCAGTTGGTGCACTCATTACCACTGGGAGATGTCCTCAGCTCCAAGAGTTATACCTTGGGTTCTGTTACATCATCCACCATCCATTTGAGTTTATTGAAATATTGCTGCTGAGTCTCCAGCAAGACTGTTTTTTTAGATCCAGCTTGTTCCTAGAGTCTAGCTCTCTATTAATGCAGCCTAAAGATCACATTAGCTTTCCTGGCCACCGCATTAAGCTTTTGGCCCCTCTTCAGTTTCATTTCAGCCATTCACTAAAACCCCTGGGCCTTTTTCAGACCAACTCAAGTATAGCTGTGGCTCCCCTTGCATGTATTTGGGAAGTTACTTTGGGAATCCCAGGGGGAAGACTTGGAGTCTGGTTTCCTAATTGGCCCATCATTTACAGCATTATAGATACAAGTACAGCAACACACATTTAACTGTCTATTGTATGCAGCTCACTGTGCCATAGTAGAGATCCAGGGTTTAAAGACAGCCTCCACCTCTTCAAAGTCACAATCTTGGAGCAGCACATTGCCAACACTTATAAACAAGTAGGCATATTTTGTGAAGTCAAAAAAAACCTCTGTTCAAATCTTGCCTCTGATGTATGATGTTGGCCAGGTCACTTGGCCTCCCTTGTTCTCAAGTCAACATTGACAAAAGGAAGAGATCTGATTAGATGGCCTGTAATGAAGGCCACCACGGCACAGTGGAACAGGCACTGACTCTGGAGGGAGAAGACCCTGGTTCAAATCTTGAGTCTTCTTAATCTCTCTGAGTCTGCTTCCTCACCTGTAAAATGAGGCAGTTGGACTACATGGCCTCATGAGTCCCTCCAGCTCAAAATCTATAAGCCTGTAATGGAAGAACTGGGTTCCCACTTTGGGTGGTCGATAACTATATGTCTTTGAGCACTTAACAGGCTCTGAACCTTCCCTCATCTATCAAATGAGGGGGTTGGATTAGCTGTCCTCAGTGGTTCCTTCCCGTGCTGTGGTCCAAGA
Source organism: Trichosurus vulpecula (assembly GCF_011100635.1). Lineage (NCBI taxonomy): Eukaryota > Metazoa > Chordata > Mammalia > Diprotodontia > Phalangeridae > Trichosurus > Trichosurus vulpecula. Next base: position 428,811,093 of record NC_050575.1, on the reverse strand, counting down.
ATCATCAGTCACTGGGGGAGAGTAGGGGGGTGGGGGGGGGAGGGCACCTGATCAAAGCTCCTTCATTGATTGACTCAAAGCACTTAGACTTCACTATCCTCGCCCAGCACAGGATGGACAGAAAAGAAAACTCACAAGAAGGGCAGTTTATGGGAAAGCCTTGAGACTTGCATGGTGCACCTGGAGATTAGCCCAGACCTGGGGACCAGCGAGTTGCTTTCAGAAGGAAATTTACCAGGAAATCTTTTAGCAAGTCCCAACCTTGTTGTAACTCGCAGAGGCCTTTAGGTCAGCCCCAGATTTGGCTTCCCCTCAGTTTTAGAATGGAAAAGGGGGAATGGGGTGGGGGAGAAGATCAAGCCCAGATGGAGGGATCTGTGCTGAATGGCTCCAGCTGGGGCCCAGAATGTCTGAAGATTATGCAGGGCAACTGATCCTTATCATTGTCTTCTTTGGCAGGTATTTATTATCTCGCTGATAGGAGACATAAAGTTCCAGCATTTTAATCCTGTACTTGAAACCTACATTTACAAACACTTCAGTGCCACCTTGGCATATGTGTAAGTATCGTTGGGGGCTTGTGGAACTCGTGTGAGCTGTGTGTGTGTGTGTGTGTGTGTGTGTGAGTGAGAGAGAGAGAGAGAGAGAACGAACAAGCAGATTCCTGCTTAAGGCTACTGTTGTCAACAAAAAGTCTTGCTTCCCATTGTAGCTACCCTCACAAACTGCATTTCAGTCAGACTGGCCTATTTTCTATTCCATTCACTTAACATTCTATCTCCTGCCCCCATGCTTTTGCATTGGCTGTGTACCCCAAGGCTGAAATGCACTTCCTGCTTCCTCCATCGACCTGGGCTCAGCTCAGGTGCCACCTCTAATGGGAATCTTTTCTTAATTTTTCCTTTCCACACCCTAGTTCTTCCAAATCTCTCCTCCCTCAAATCATCTTTAAATTATTTACTTGTTTACATAAGGGGCAGCTTGGCAGAGTAGGGTAGAGAGTTGGCCTTGGAAGAAGGAAGGCCTAGCTTAGCATAAAACTGCCCAGATAACCAGGGCAAGTTGGTTAACCTCTCCATTCTTGGGGCAGCCCTCTATTGCTGAAAGTTACATAGAAGATACCAATATGTACTGGTACAAGAAGGTATATCAATCTATCAATAAACATTTGTTAAGCACCTATTATGTGCCAGGTTGGGACAGCTAGGTGGTGCAGTGGATAGAGCGTGGGACTTGGAATCAGGAAGATTCTTCTTCCTGAGTTCAAATCTGGTATCAGTCACTTATTAACTGTGTGACTCTGGGTAAGTCACTTCACCCAATTTGCCTCAGTTTCCTCAACTGTAAAATGAGACAGAGAAGAAAATGGCAAACCGCTGCAGTATCTTTGCCAAGAAAACCCCAAAAATGGGGTCATGAAGAGTTGTGTACAACTGAAATCACTGAACAGCAACAACGTGCCAGGCACTGTACTCATGAGTCCCTTATACCAATGAAATAAATCACGGCACCTATCACTATCCCTATATGTATTGTATCACCCAGGAGAATGTAAGCTCCTTAAGGGCAGGAACTCTTTTAGATTTTTGTCCTTGTATCCCCAGCACCTAGAAAGAGTAGGCACTTGGTTGATGAATGCTTTTTGAACTGAATTGAATGACATGGAACAGAACTGAAGAAAGTACCATCTCTTCATTCTGAGCCAGACAACAGTGGCAGGGAGGTTACCAAGGCTCTGTCCATATTTTCCCCTATGCCCAGCCTCTGACTCAAGAACAGGAGTGTATAATCTGGGGTCTATAAACTGTTTTACACACACACACGTGTATGTGCATGTGCTTATATGTGTGTATGTATATATCTATATATACATGTGTATGCACACACATGTGTATGCATACCTCTATATCAGTATGTACATATGCATGCATGTGTGTGTCACGTGCACACACACACACACAGATATATACATATAGTCATTGGTTTCCTTTGTAATTATTTGTATTTATTTATATTGATTTTAGATAAGCAAATTAATAATTTCAATAAAAACTAAAAATAAAATCCACTGCCAGAAACTGAATACTGGTAGTTAATATTTTACGGCACTTATCCTCCATCATCAGATCCAACATTGCCATGACGCTGGTAATTCAGGAAGTTGGTGGGATTTTCTTTTGGCCGATAGTTTCACTATCATTCTGCCAAGCTGATTTTTTTCTTTATGTGAAGCTTTGTTTCAGAATCAGAATGTTAATTATTTAACAATTTAGCAAATTGGGAATACAGAGATGGTTCTAGTAAATCAGAAAAGGTTGGCCTCTTTATTTTCTTCTAGCATAGTCATTTGGAGTTAGAAGAAATGAATGCATCCTAACTCTGCTCTTTGGAAGTTCAATGATTTACTTTTTAGTTCCTATCCTTTCTTCACTGTCCCAGGTACTTAATGCAACTTGTTAGCCCTTCTTATAGGTCTGCATTATAGTTTGCGATTTGGTGGATAAATTGTTAGGGACTGAGGGGATACAGAAATGATTGAGATGGTCCCTTTCCTTGAAGAGTTTACCATCCATTAGGATAGGTAAGACTTGCCTAAGTCATTATGATACCAAGGGGAATGTAAAGTTTCCTGGGAATACAAGGGAAGTGCTCTGAGAAGTAACAAGAAAGAATATAAAGGAGAGGGAGGACCCAGAAAATCATCTATTTACCAGTGAAAATATGCCAAACCTGATTTGTCCTGAGGACCCTTACTTGTAAATAAATTAAAAGTTCTATTTCTAAATGCTCGTTCCCTTTGCCTCACCTACAAAGTGGGGGTGCCCATCCCAGAAGATCTAGAGCTGGCTTTGAAGCTGGGAAGACCTGGTTTTCTGTCCTTTAACCCCTCGGTGCTCTGTACAGCTCTCAAAGGCAGTTGGCCAGAGGAGATGCCAGTCTACACTGGTAGGGGGAGCTTCTTCACCCAGGAGCTTCCATAGCAATGAATTAATTACTGGTCAAATCCCTATGCCTATATCTCATGGTTGCTGCTAGACACAAAGGAAATAGTTCAGTTTTTAAAAATTAAGCACCAGCTACGTTCTAGGCACTATATTTGCTTCTGGGGATACACAGAGAGAACCTGAAACAATCTCTGCCTGCCTGCCAGCCTGCCTTCAAGGAGCTTCCTTTCCCTAGAGCCTGAAGGAGATAAAAACACAGACACATAGAAATACTTTGGTTCCATCCTTTCACTGATGAAGGTGCCGCCTATCACCCACTATGACTCCATGACCACCCATCTTGGGCAACCTTTGCCCAAGTCTTTCAAAGAATCCTAACAGGAGATGCCACTCTACATGGCTTGGTGAGGATTTTAGTTCTCTAGTTAGAATGACTCTCAGCAGCTTACGGCTCAGTCAGCAATCAGTGTATAAACATTTATTAAGTGCCTACTATATGCTGGGCACTGTGCTACATGCTAGGGAGGCAAAAAGAGACAGAAGGCAATCCCTGCCCTCAAGGAGTTTACAGTCTATGGGGGCATTTACAATCTGAGTCCAGAGGCATCCCTTGTAACAAACAAAACAAAACAAAAAATTTAAAAGGAGGAAGAAGAGGGGAAAAGAATGAAGAAAAAATCTGCAAAACGAATCCTATGCAAATGCAGTATTCCTTTCAATGGTTAGCACCAGATTAAATTGCAGAATAGTTTTAAGGATTGAATTACTACGACTTTTTGTTGTTCCTTAGTCGTTTTCAGTTGCATCTGACTGCTCATGACCCTATCTGAGGTTTTCTTGGCAGAGAGACTGGAGCGGTTTGCCATTTTCTTCTCCAGCTCATTTTGCAGACGAGAAAACTGAGGCAAACAGGGTTAAGTGACTTGCCCGGGGCCACGCAGCTAGTACGTGTCTGAGGCTGGATTCGAACTCAGGTCTTCCTGAGTCCAGGCCTAGCACTCTACCCACTGCTCCACCTAACTGCCCTACAACTACTATGACTATCACTAATGATGATGATGATGGTGGTGATAATAGTGACTGTCATTTACGTAGCACGTTGAGGTTGGAAACCTGCTTTACATACAGCTTCATTTGATTCGGCAAGGTCCTGGACATATGAATATGATAGATGACACAGTCCCTTCCTTCATGGACCTTGGGATCAGCGGGGCGTGGGGGACGATGACCGCCACAAGAGTAGCATTCGTAATAATAATTAACACATCGAAGTTTGCCTTTGAGCAGGGATTAATTTCCCTTTATTTAATAGATGGGGAAATTAAGTCTTTTACAAAAATAATTAAATAAAGTAGAATCAGAATGGGGAAGAGGAGAAGTCCAGATAAAGAGCTCAGTTGGAAAATTGGAGGAGGAAGCCGAGGGTTTCAGCTGACTGAATTAGGGGCGGGTTCTTGGAAGACACGGCATGGGAACCAGACCTGGAAGGGAAGGGAAGCTTTCAATGAGCAAAGATGAGAAGGGAGTGAGGGCTAAGCTGGCATCAGAAAGATCTGGGGCTGTATCCCACTTCTGCCACCCTAGGCAAACTATTTAACCTCTCCCAGACTCAGTTTCCTCATCTGTGAGGTGGTGATAATAGAAGCCTCATCTCCTAGGAGTGTTGTGAGACTAACAGAATACATTTTTGTAAACCTTGAAATTCTACGCGGCCGTGACCCATAATGAGGGGTGTTGTGGCCCTGGGGGTGGGGTGAGGATGCCCTTTGTGAAGGCATATGGGAAGAAGAGAGTAGAAGCCTTGGGGGAGCACCCAGTGTTATAGTATGGCTGAATCCTAGACTATGTAAAGACGAATCATGGGAAGTAAGATGCCCTTGTAGGCTGGAGCTCGATGGGGGCGGGGCTTGGATGTTGGCAGTAAGGCACTACTGACGGGCTTTGATTTATCCAAAGCAGCTAGGTGACACAGTGGTTAGAGCGCTAAGGCTAGGAGTCAGGAAGCCACTCATTTAAATCTGGCCTCAGAAACTTTGAATTGTGTGGCCCTGGGCAAGTCACTTAACCCCTGGCTCTCTCGGTTTCCTCAAAATGGGGATAATAACAGCTCTTACTTCCCAGTGTCATTGTAAAGATTAAGTGAGCTAATGTTTATAAAGCGTTTAGCACAGTGTCCAAGGTTACAGGTTGATAAACTGAGTCACAAAGACTTGACTTTGCTTTTGCTTACTCATAGCAAAGTCTGCAAGAGATCTTAAGGGTCCTGATTCCCACTATCCAGTGGGTCATGTTTCCTTTTTATCAGTGGAAAAAAAAGTTGAATTAACATTTCACTTCATGACATGTTTTTTTCTCTCTTTCTTTCTTTTCTTGCTTCTCTAAGGAAACTCACCAAAGTACTGAACCATTATGTGGGTAACGCTGAGGACTCCAGCAAGACGGATTTGCTTTTTGCTGCCTTGAAAGCCTTGAAGTACCTCTTTAGATTTATTGTCCAGTCCCGCGTCCTGTACCTGAGGTAATGAATGGCACCTGCCAGTTAAAGCAATTTGCATCTGCCGATGTGGGCCCAGAAGCCTTGAACCTTAGAACAGGATTCTCAAATCCAGCCTCCTGGCCCATGCAAGAATACCTTGATAAGTGGTCTTCCAGCTCTTTCCTTCCCTTTCACTTGCCTTCCCTTCCTCCCTCAGCCATCTTCACTTCACTGCAGCTCTTCCTTCTTCCCTCTCCTTTCATCCCTCTTTCTTCCTTTCTCCTTTTTCCTCTCTCATACATAACTCCTCCCTTCCCCCTTCCCATCTTTTTTCCTCCCCTCATTTCTACCATTTCCCCACCCCTCTCCTTTCTCCCCTCTGCTTCTCTTTTTTTCTTCTCCCTTCCCAGAGATCTCCATCCTACTCATCCACCCCATGGCCCATTAGACAGTAAGCTCTTTGAAGGCAGGGTCTTCTTGTTCCTCATGCCCATGCGGTGGCCATTGCATACAGTAGGTACTGACTCAATGTGCATTGAAATAAAATGGAGGGAAACTCACTATTTGATAGGCAGCCCATTCAATTTTTGGAAAGTTAAGGAGTTACTAGAGGAACACTGCTGTTCCTAGGGTTAGGACCTAGACCTGTGGTTTACTAGTACATAGGGATTTGTTGTTCATCCTTCATTCTCCAAGAGGACCAATGGCATCAGGATGGGGATGTCTTGACTTGCAAGTGAATTGGATTTAAGTGAGGCAAGGCTGTGCAAAGTCATCAGCCTCATGCTCTCCCCCAGAATAAGCCCCATCGAGCGAAGCAGGTCAGCACCGTCCCTGCAACTTGTAGCCTTGGACAGCTGCCTAGAACATTGAGTAGTTAAGTGACTGGCCCAGGGTCACACAGCCAGGATGTATCAAAGGCAAGACTTGAACTCAGGTCTTTCTGGCTTTAAGGCCAGCTATCTAATCTATGCTACTCTGGCTCTTATTTGTAAAAGGTGCTAAACTTTTCATCCCTGGGACTTCGAGGAGTTAGTCCTAGGTCTGCCCTTTGAACCTTCTCAGAGTAAATCTTTTCACAACTGAAGATGAAGAAGACAGTGGCCAAAAGACCAATGCCTGTCAAAGCCTTTGGAAACTTTAAAACAGTGGTCCTCAAAGGCTGGAGATGTGCTAGTGCCCATAAAAGAAAATGTTTTTTGTTTAATATTAATTTTATCTTGCCCAGCATACCTAGTATGGTAAACATAGTCAACAAAACTGACCTCTGAACCTTACCTACTGACCTGGAAGTCCCAAAGGACTCAACAAAACCAGATGCTCACATTCAAGGGAAATCACATGATTCCCCCAACTCTCCCACTGTGTTGCCAAGGTCACTGCTTGGTGTACCACAGTCCGTCATGGCCCAGTGAGTGTGAGAACTACTGCTGTGGAAGACTCTGTCAATGTCATATCCCTCTCATTCTGGTTTTTTATAATATGCTGGATTTATACATTGACTGATTGATCAGCACTTATTAAGCATCTACATTGGGTGGGTACTGTGCTGGGCCCTGATGTGATGCAAATGCCAAAGTCATCCCTCAGAGAGCTCACTTTGTCCTTTTCATGTGCATCTTCAGTCTCTTCTTCACGTTAAGCAACCCAGGTTCCCTCTCCATTATTCACGACGTCATTTCAAGATACCTGAAGATGCTAGTTGTCTTCCTGTGATACATTCAAGTTGCCAATGTTCCCACCCCCCCCAAAAAATGAGGGTCCCAGAAATGAATTTCTGAACTGTTTATAATTCATTAAGGGCCTGTGAATTCACCAGTGGAGAAACTCCTTCCACCACCTCCCGACTCTAAATTATAATTGTCTGAGGCTCACAGATGTCAAGTGGCTTTGCCATGGTTGCACACCTACTTAATGTTCAAGGCAGGATTTGAACCCAGGTCTTTTCGAGTGCAAATTCAGAACTCAGTCCACTATGGTTTGAATAGGTGTCACCAGCTAGTCCCACCCTACTTTGAATAACCAGCACTTAATACAATGCCTGGTACATAGTATGAATTTTTTCTTCTTCCTTTCTTTCCCTTTTTCTTCCTTCCTTCCTTCCTTCCTTCCTTTCCCTTTTTTCTTCCTTTCTCTTTCTTCTTCCTTCCCTCCTTTCTTTTTCTTTCCTTTTTCTTCCTTCCTTCCTCTTTTTCTTTCCTTCTCTGATTTCATTGGTATAGGGAGCTCACTCAGTCACCCTCAATGCTACTCTATCTATGACACCATGCGCATTGCCCGTACCAGGACAGGATACAATGGGATCATTTCATTTGACTGCCTTAGTTTCTATTTTATCCATGAGGCTGCGATGAGTAACTTAGTCAAAGGCCTTGCTTCCAGACTTCATGTGGAGATTTGTTTTTGTTTGGTTGCTTTTTTTTAGTCATATCAAGCTTGCAAATGAAAATCTTTAAGTCTCTTTTGCACAGACCTTTCTATTAACCCCATGTCTCTCCTCTCTTGTACTTACGGAGGTGATTTTTTTAACCTGAGTACAGGACTTAGGATTCACTATTAAATTTCATCCAGCTCATTTCTGTGTTAGTGCAGGGAATGAGCGCACAGAATCCCAGGACTCTGGGCTGTGGTCCCTTTTACCCTCTTACCCAGACTTTCTGAATCTCGATTCAGTCATTCAGTGTATTGGATACATCTCCCAGATGTGTGTCATGTATAAATTTGACAAACCTACGTTCTGTGACTTTTCTCAAGTCCTTTATAAAAACATTGAACAGGATGAGGCTGAGATCCTGGAGATCTCCATCACAGACCTCTAACCCTGATGATATCAGTTAATGCTCTTTGACCTTTTCTGAACTAGCTATAAGTCCATCTAATTATCCAGGCCACATTTCTGCATCTTGTAAGTGACTTTATCAAATGGTTTGCCAGAATTCAGATATAGTATAGCCATGAAAGTACCCTGAGGAATAAATGAATGAATGAGTGAGTGAGTGAATGAATGAATGAATGAAAAAATTTTATTTAGTATGTACTTGTCTCCTGTCTTCCCTCCCATTGGAATGTGAGTTCCTAGAGGGCAGAAATCCGGCTTTCCCAGGCCTTTCTTTCTTTCTTTCCCCTGGTAGTGAGCACACAAGTATTTTTTACAAATACACAAGATAGTCCCTACCCCCAAGGAGCTTACAGTTCAACAGAGCAGACAATTCCAGTAGGAAAATGGTGACCTAGAAAAAGGGTGTTGGCCTGAGAAGGTTTGAGGAATGGTGAGTGGAGCCATCAGGCAGTCAATGAACACAGCCTTTCTAAAAACAGTGGTGGTGTTGATTGATTACTGTGCCTTGCACGGGGCTGGAGCTGGGCTGGGGGAGGCATGCCATTGAGCCTCCCAGGAAGATGGCCTGAAGTAACCTTATCATTTAAGTTTATCGGATCAGTTCAGCAATGCCGTGTTGATGATGAATCCTTCTGGCACCTGGTAATTACCAATCCCTCTTCTAAGTTCTTATAAACTGTGTGTTTCACTTTCCTGTCTAGAATTTTACTAGGGGTTAACATCAGGCTCACCAGTCTATACTTGCTGGGATCCACCTTTTTCTCCTTTCATTTTCCCATGTTCTATCTACTGCTCTCAACAGTTCTTTATAGCAAATATTCTCATTCCGCAACCACACCTGCACATTCCTTAAGAGTGAGTGGTAAAAATGAGACCGTGGAGAAAGCACAGGAGTAAGGCCGGCCCTGCTGCTCACTTCTCTATGTCCTCAGGCCAGTCGTTTAACCTCTCAGGGGTTTGGTCACTCATCTCTAAAATGGGAATAGGAGTATTGGTAGTCTTACTAATTACTGGTATTAATAGCCTAGATGACTTCAGAGCTTCAGAAGAGGTTCTTGTGGAGATCTAATGAGATATTGAATTTAAAAGGTTTTTTTTAATGTCATGCAAAAGTAAAGTGGTGTTCTTGTAACAATGTAATTAAATCTGTTAGAAAGTATCTGAGAATGAGGATAAGAATATCTGGCGTTCATGTAGGACTTTGAGGTTTGCTGGTATTATCTCATTTGGTCCTTAAAACAATGCAGAAGTGGGTGCTATTAGATTAGATTTGAACTCGGGTCTACCTGACTCAAGGAGGCTAGGTGGCACAGTGGATAGAATGCCAGGCCTGGAGTCAGGAAGACCTGAGTTCAAATCTGGCCTCTGACAGTGACTAGCTCTGTGACCCTGGGCAAGTCACTTAACCATGTTTGCCTCAGTTTCCTCACCTACAAAATGAGCTAGAGAAGGAAATGGCAAACCACTCTTGTACCTTTGCCAAGAAAAAAACCAACCAAATGTTATTATCAATATTGCTCCAAGTGTGACTTTCATCGTTCTTGGTTTGGGCCCAGAGTCTCGAGTTCATTCACCAAAGCCGGCCTTCTATCACACCCTCACCGTCTTGCCTCTCCATTCCCTCCTCACGGTGCTTGGCCGAATGGTTCTGCATTCTCTCTGCCGGATCTTGCATCATCTTCCTCAAGCTGCGGGTCTTTCCCTGCCTTGTCATTGCCCTCAACCAAGCTTTCGAAAAACCACAAATACCCATTCCCCATCTTCAGTGTTTTGGTCAAGCTTCAGCTCATTTGAGTTTTTCACCTTATTGACAAAATGTTATAGTTTCTGGTCATCCATTCAATTCAATACAAGGAGCACCTACTGTGCGCTGAGCATTGTGCTAAGTTCTGGGGATAGAAAGGCCCCTGCCCGGAAGAAGCTTCCATTCCCATGCCAGCAATGCTAGCTGGGCGCAAAGGGTACAAAGCTGGCTGTGTAACCTTGTTTTCATCTTTTCCACATGTTGTTTTCAGCTGTCACATCGTCAGCATCCCCTGGGCCACCACATTAGCCTCTCTCATCATTCTCTTCCTTAGCAGGATCATTTGTGGTTTTGTTATTAGAATTTTGTCTTTGAGATCCTCTCGAGTGCCCCTTTCTCCTTTTAGAGTCTCTGGCTCTGATGCTATAATTGTCATTTCTCTGACCTTTCGGAACTATGCTTTCCTCAGGTCTAGGATGCGTATCTAACAATGTCGATCACTCACTGCCTTAGGCTCAGACGGCCTGGCCATATTATCCTCTGGTACCTCTGACTTCTACCTCCTCACCTCTGCTCAGAGTAGTCTAGGGCAGCAGCCCCCCTCGTTCCTCCTTCTGCCTTCTGAAGGATAAGGTGGCCCTTTCCCCCCTTGCATAGAAGCATCTTTCCCCTGTATGTCCATACTCAACTACAACTTTGGTACACAGGCAGACGTTACCTGTGCTACAAAGAATTGTCATTTTGACACTAAAGTGGGTAATCCTGCTTCTCAAAAGCTGCTTCCCACAGCTTTAGTAAACCTCCAGCAGGAAATGAAAGAGACAGCAGATACCTGAGATTATCATGATCGGCAGCCAAGGTCAAAGCTCTTGTGAGCAATTCCAAGCTTCTTATAGCTAAAAAATCCCAAGCAGTTAAAGGTTAATTCCTCTAAACCACCATCAAATTTGCTAAAGACGGTAATAACAGCTCACCTTTCGATAGTGTTTTATAATTTCTCCATAAAACCCGTGTGAGATGTGTGTCCTAGCATTGTGTGTTTGTTAGGTTTTTGTGTAAAAGACTAGTGAGCTCCAGAGTCTTGTGAATAAGTAATTAATTTCCATCAAGGATAAGACGGCAGCATAATGAATAATGGTTAATCAGTACAGGGACAGAAGTCAGGAAGACCTGAGTTCAAATCCAGCCTCAGACATTGGATAAGTCACTTCATTGCCTCTGTTTCTTTATCTGTAAAGGAATAATAGTTGGCAGCTAGGTGACGTAGTGAATAGAGCTCCAGGTCTGGAGTAAGGAAGACCTGAGTTCAAATCCAGCCTTAGGCACTTGGTACCTGTGTGACTCTGGGCAAGTCACTTCTCCTCACTGAGGCAAGTCACTGCCTCAGTTTCCTCATCTGTAAAACGAGCTGGAGAAGGAAATGGCAAACCACTCCAGTATCTTTGCCAAGAAAACCCCAAATGGGATTATGGGGAGCCAGACACCCTAACCCTAACCCTAATACAGTAGAGTCATGAATAGTCAGGCACAAATGAAAAGAGTGAATGACTACAAGACGTTAATAACTGCACCGTCCTCCCAGTATTGTTGTGAGGATAAAATAAGGTAATATTTGTAAAGTACTGAGCACAATGTCTGGCACATAGTAGGCCAAACTTAAGTGACTTACTCATGGTATTAGATCTGAGCCTTGAACCAGGGCTTCTGATTGCTGAGTCAGGGTTCTTCCTATTGCCCTCCACTATGGAAATGTATCTCACGATACAAAGATCTTTCTTTTCTGATTGCTCACTTTTCGCTTTCTGTCTTTGAAACCCTTTCTCTGGCTTTGAAGGACAATGACCTTTTCTTTTGCCTGCTTTTCATGGTCTGGGTGTCCAAACTTGACCACTCCTACTTAGCATGAAGCTATGGCACTGGCTTTCCTTTCATGGTTATATACAAGAAAATTGGTGTTGGGAAAACTGTCAAGATTTAGAGCTGTTTAAAGCATAGGCTTCCTTCGGCCATGGTAGGTTCCTCTTCGTTCAGTTGGAGGACTTCAAGAAGCTACTGAATAAGGGCAAGAGAATAAACATTTATAGAGTGTCTACTTTGTACCAGGCACTGGGCTAAGAACTTTACAAGCATCTCATTCAACTTTTATCTATCAGCCATCCATCCATCCATCCATCCATCCATCTGTCTGTCTATCTATCTATCTATCTATCTATCTATCTATCTATCTATATATCTATATAGCTGTGTCTCTGATTGTGGGGCAGGTTATAGTTCCGATTGTTATTCAGCTACAGGTTGGACTAAAGGGCCCCTGAGATCCTTTTTAGTGCTGAAATTCAGGGATGCCATGATGGGGACCTGGGAACCTCCCTTTCAACATCTCAGTCCACCACAGGGAAACCCAGCCACTGAAACTAGCATTACCCCATGCCATGATGAAAACCATAGACCTACCCTTTGCCAGCCCAGCTCCCATATTGCACACTCCCTCTAGGTCTTAGACAACCCACCTCAGTAAGATGTTGACTCCCTCACCTCCCCTCCACCTGTGCTAGAGGTATCTCCCTCTATTCCAACCCTTAGCAGCCTTAGTTGGGACACTGTCTGTCCTGCTGTTTTTTCCTAAGGTGCTGAGGACCTTGCCATCTGACCTACCACTTTCCCCGCCAGAACCGAAGTGAACCTAAGTATGCCCTGGCCTTTCCATCTGCCGTGAATGAAAGCCCCTTTAATGTGTTGTCTCCGCAGTTCCTTCAGACCAGGGGCCATCTCGTTTTCTCTCTGTGTCCCCAGGGCTTAATAAATGGTTTGCCATTCCATGATTGGCTAGCTGGGGACTCTGGTTACAGAAGAGCAGTTACTAAATCATTTCCCTGCTTTCCTCCAGATTTTAACCATCTCAGGTTATGTAGCTAGATCCTGTCAAATCTAAAAGAATCTTATTAATACCTAATATTTACATAGCACTCTAAGGTTGGCAAAATCCTTTACAAATATTTCATTTGATCCTCACAGCTCCCCTGGAGGGTAGGTGCTATCACTATCTCCAAAAATACAGATGAAGTAACTGAGCCAGAGGTTAAATGACTCGACTACAATTACACAGCTGATAAGTATCTGAGGCTGAATTTTGAACTCAGGTCTCCCTGACTCCAGGTCCAGTGCTTTCTCCATCGCACCACCTAGTTTCCTCTTGCTTTCTGCCTCTATAGAAAGAGGAATAAACCATGAGGTACTGAGCATGCTCTAGATTTGTCGAGTATATGGATATGCTCTACGTTTCATTTGAGGTCAATTATTCTTTTACCTTCTCCCCTTTTTTCCCTTAGATTTTATGGTCAAAGTGAAGATGGGGATGAATTTAACAATGCAATTCGCAAGCTATTTCTCTCCTTTAATAACCTAATGGACAGACCCCTGGAGGAGGCTGTTAAGATCAAGGTTAGTATGATATTCACTGACCTGCTTCGTCTCACAGACTGGGCATGTTCCTGGAAAATTGCCTAGAAATAGATTTTTTTTTTCCCAAAAGGAATCAAAATTCAAATATACTAGGAGAGCTTGCAGAACTTATTGTGGAACTTTCTATGGATACTATGGACAATTTTCCCAATGCTCCTCTAGTTTTATCCATCTGTTATACACAAAATATATTTGCACACATGCCTTCACTTTTTTTTATGATGCATGTAAATTCAGAGAATTGCTAAAGGTACTGTTGCACGGAATCTTCCTATCCTTGGGGAGTCTCCCCTTCTGAAAAATGTCAAGCATTTGTAATTGTCATCACCACTCATTGGGCTTTCCTTCACTGTTCATTGATTCATTCATTCATTTCTCTATCATTCATTCAGTAAGCAAGCATCGATTATCTCCCTACTGTGTACAAAGCAGTGTGCTGGTTACTTAGGGAATTGAAAGATGAATAAGATACTTCCTCTGCTCATGAAATATTCACAGTCTAGTAGAAGTGATGAGTAATAGACACATAAATCAAGTTTTCAAAGGAAAATACGAAAAGTGCAAAAGAGAGGAATCAAATTGGCTGAGAGTTTTAAAGAAGGTAGAGGGTTGTGACGGCCCTGGGACCTTATACCTGAAGGTCCCTGGGGCCCGTTCTTTCTTGATGCCATCCTCCAGAAGGTCCCAGGGCTGCAGGAACTAGCTTCTTCCTTGGATGAATAGAAAACATCTTTTTCCAAAAAGAAAATGCTTTCTGTTGACTCCAAGACCAGGGGAGGTGAATATTGCTGACAGCTTAGAGAAATCAAACTCAAATTCTTTGTTGGGCGTTTGAGATCCAGGGCCCAGTGGGGTCCGCAGGGTCCTGCATGGACCTCAAGTTGGAAGGAATCTCAGAGGCCCGCTAGCCCAGTGCCTCATTTTACAGAGGTTAGAGCTGACATCCAGAAAAGTTAAACGGCTTATATAAGGTCATTCAGGTGTGCACTTCAGAGGTAGGATTTGAACCCAGGTCCTCTGACTCTTGGGCAGCTAGGTGGTACCATAGTGTACAGAGCACAGGACCTGGAGTGAGGAAGACTCACCTTCCTGAGTTCAAATCCAGCCTCAAGCACTTACTAGCTATGTGACCCTGGGCAAGTCACTTCACCCTATTTGCCTCAGTTTCTTCATCTGTCAAATGAGTTGGAGAAGGAAATGGCAAACCACTCCAGTATCTTTGCATTTCCTAATATATTCCCCTTTTCTCTTTGCAGAGAATAATCCCTTATAATAAATAAGAAAAAAGAGGGATATTACATGCAGTGCTCTGTATCCATAGGCTCTCACCTCTGAAAAGATAGGAAGGAGATAACTTTTCACCTGTCCTCTTTGGGATTAAGAATGATGATTCTAATTTCAGATTTCATTGTTTAATTCTTGTTATTATTTCTATTTACATTATTGTAGTCCTTGTGTGTGTTGTTTTCAAAATAAAAACCCTTTATCCACCTGTCCCTGAAGCCTGTTCCAAGATTCCAGGATCTCATTGCTTTTCTGTTGGGAATCTCTCTGGCAGCAAATTAAACACTGGACTTGTCCTTGGAGAACCTGAGCTTGAAGCCTGATTTAGCCCCCACTATCTGTGTGACTGTGAACAAGTCACTTGTTGTCTCTGAGCCTCAGTTCCCTCATCTCTAAAGTGATAGGATTGGGTTGGTTCTAGATCTCCACCCATCTTATGTTTCTTGCAGGGTGCAGCTCTGAAGTACCTTCCCAATATAATTAATGACGTCAAGATGGTGTTTGATCCCGTTGAACTCAGGTAAAGAGGGATGAGTCGGCTGTCCAGATGTAGCCAAGACAAGGCATTGACCCTGGGGCTGGCAAGGGAGGATGCCCTCATCCTTGACTTCACCAGCATCTCTACCAAGTGCACATGTATATCTGTAGGGACACAAATGAACCAAAAGAGGCACACCAGGCATTCCTAACCTACCTGAGGAAAGGCTGTGGGGGCCATATACCCAAGGGCCAAAGGAAGACATGGGCTAGGATCTACTTGGTATGGGGAAAGGCAGGAGGAGGGCCATTAGAGGTGGGTCAAGTTTTTGCAAGCCCTTGATGGAAGGGGATGTGTCAAGGAGAGAAAGGAGTATTTGTCCTGAGCTTCTGGGAAGGCTCCGAGAATCTGATCTTCCTTTTCCCCTTTGGAGAGAAGGGCTCCCTGCTGGCCCAAGTCCCAGGGAGGGGGTTGAAGGCCAGGCTGACCCCTGGAAGTGCAACCTTGGATAGGAGATGGGCGAGGAATGTCCCTGATGGGTCTGGTTCTCTTTGTAGCATCCTCTTCAGCAAATTCATCCAAAGCATCCCTGATAACCAGCTGGTCCGACAGAAGCTTAACTGCATGACCAAGATAGTGGAGAGTAACCTTTTCCACCAGACGGGTGAGTGTCATGCCAATTCAGCGTAAGTCAACCCAGCACAGCAGAGAAGACCTTGGATTTGGAGTCAGAGGGCCTGGGTTCCAATCCCAGCTCTGGCACATCCTCCCTATGGCAGGGCGATTGACCCTTCTGGTCCTCATCTTCCTCTTTACAGTGAAGGGGCTGGGCTGTATAAACTCTTAGCTCTTTTCCAGCCCTAACTTTGTAGTTACATTTTACTTGAGTAAGCCCTTCACCTCCCCGTGCCAATGATGGCCTGTAGGGTGCTTCTTACCCCGAGATCTAAGACCTTGTGATTTGTATTAGTGGAGGGCGTCCTGCCATATTGGAGATCATAGAGTCTCACTATGCACTTACCAGCCATGGAACCCTCCACGTCCCCTTTCTAGACCTCAGTTTCCTCTTCTGTAAAATTAGACCGTTGAGCGATGACCTCTGGGTTGTCTAACAGTGCACCCAGGCACTTTGCTAAGAACTGGAGAAAGAAAGAAAAACTGACAAAGTTTCTACCCAGAAAGAGCTAAATTTTACCAAGAAGGAAGATCCAAAACCCCTAGAACAGTAGTTCCCTCTGGGGGAATAGCCCTGGTGGGGGGGTGGGGGGGATGGGGGGAGGGTCCTTACTGGTCCAGAGCTCAGTAGAGGTTAGAGATTTATAGATATAGAATTGGAAAGGATGATATCTCAGAGGACAAGTAGGAAAATCCACTCATTTTATAGACTTGGAAACTGAGACCCAAGGAAGCTGAGGATTTGTCCAGGGTCATGGAGGTGGGAGTTGGACACAAGTTGTTAAGACTGCAGGGTCAGGATTCTGTACTGGGGGCTGAAATTCCAGCCCAGCCCCTTCTCGAGCCAACGTCCATTATCCCAGAATGAGTCACCAGGGTCCTCTCTAGGTATTGTTTACAGGTGCCCCAGGGAACCTGCTCTTCAGGGGAAGTTGAGGTCAGTTACTGAGTCTCTCTAGTTCCCCAAACATTCAGGACTTGCGTCATCTTTCTGAGAACAATCAACCAGTGTCCTCCTATGTTCACGGACCCTCCCCCTCCTCACAGCATGATGGAAAGAGAGGGGCAGACAGTGGGGAGCCTTTTAAGCACTTTCTTCTTATTCCCTGCATAGAAACCAAGGCAGGGAGCTTCAAACCATTCATTTAACAATAAGCGTTGAACCCTGCCCCTCCCAGGTGGCACAGACAGAGTCTGACTGGCAGTGAGGCTGGAGGCCTTGGTGGCTGTGATCTCGAGCCCCTTGAGACCCATGCAGACCTCTGCACTGACTTCAGGAGAACCTCAGAGTTAGAAGGAACCCCAGAGGGCATCCCTACGTACGAACAGGGTCTGCAGTGTCGCCAACTGGTGGTCACCCAGCCTCTGCTTGATGGCCTCTGGAGGAAGCACCTTCCAGGGCAGAACAGCCCTAACTGGTCAATGTTTTCCTGATCATGAGAGGACCTCTGCCTTTGGTTAACACCCTCCTTTGCTCCCCATTATGCCCTCGGGGGCCAAGCAGAACCAGGCTGGCCCCTCTTTGTGTACTTGGAGACATCTCTCACATCCCCTCCAGTTCTTCTCCTCTCTGGCCTAAGACTTGGATCATAGAACTAGAGTTGGAAGAGAGCTTGGAGGTTATCTGGTCATTTTACAGATGGAGAAACTGAGGCCCAGAGTGGTAGAATGATTTAACCAAGGCAACAGACCTACCAGAGGCAGGAGAAGAATCTACAATGGTTCTTTCCACTCTAGATGTGGCTGGGTGATACAGTGGATAGAGTACTGTGCCTGTAGTCAGGAAGACCTGAGTTCAAATCCAGCCTCAGAACTTACTAGTTTTGTAACCCTGGGCAAGTCACTTTACCGCAGTCGTATGCCTCAGTTTATTTATCTGTTAAATGGGGATAATGGCAGCACCTCCCCCCCCCATTGTTGTGAGGATCAAATGAGATAATATTTGTAAAGCCCCCGACACATAGTAGGCACTGTAAAATGCTTGTTTCCTTTCTACCTACCCTGATGATACTCTCGGATTATTATTTAGTAAAGCAATCAGATTTAGAGCTGGAAGAGGCCCCACCATTGCACAGATAAAGAAACTGAGGCACAGAGAGGTTAATGCAATAAATACATTTACAATCCTGCCATTTTGTCTGCAACCAGGGGTCTTACTAAAGGTCAGCATGCCTTCCCCCTTGCCCTCTCAGCCTTCCCGTATGCTGGGCTCTCCAGGTCCTGCCTCCTCCTGGGAGCCTAGCCCTGAGAGGTGCTGGTGTAACCCCATGGAGGGCAGAGATTGCTTCATGCTTGTCTCTGTGCCAGTGCCTGGCTTAAGTAAGCTTGTGCTGTTGGATCTGATTTTACTGAATTACAAATAACCACAAGTACAGCAAACACTTATTAAGCACCTGCTGTATTTAGAGCACTGGGCTTAGCGCTGCAGAGGGTAATGTTTAAATAAGATAGTTTCCAGCCTACGAGGGGTATGACACCAGCACCGATGGTTATAAACTAGAGTATCCCAAGGGTTATGCAAGGCCTGAGGGTGTTCTCCACTGAGGCAATGAAGGAGAAAGTCTGGAGGAGACCGAGTTTGAGCTGGATTCTGTTCAGCAATGCTCTGCCCCAGATATGCTCGGGAGCAGGGTGTTTCAACAGTCCGGCTAGCAGCTGCTGTGGGGGTGTGAAACCAACAACAACCAGCTCACAGAACACTGCAAGCCCAGGTTCTTTTGATCTGCTTTACTAAGGAAAGCAACGTTAAGGGGTTAATAATCTTACTTTAATCCAGCATACAAATATCATTCACTTAGCTCAGGGGAAGAAGCCAGCACCCTGAACTTCAGAGCAAATACAAGCAAATTACAAACAGACCAAATACAATTCATAGCTACCAAGAAAACCATCAAAATCTGAGTTCAGCCGGAAGGCCCTCAGAGCAGCTGCCCAGAGTCCCGCGCCTCCAGGAGTGAGAGCCTTAAGCAAATAGCTCTGTTCTCCCTTTTTATACAGTTTCAGATGTCATCAAACATCATCTGAGCAACCAGAACTTAGGCTCCTATGATTGGCTCTGGTGTTAGCACCTCCCTTCATTGGCCCTACCTTAGTTACCACTTTACACCCACATAGGCTTAGCACCTAATAGATAGGGGTTTGGGCCTGGGGCTTAGCACCTAGTAAGACTCAATCAAAGACACTGAATTAATCAAAGAAAACAAAGGCCAAACTCCTCAAGGATCCCCAATACACAGGGCTGAAGGCAAGGTGGTGGGAGTATGCCAACCAAGACCACTGGGAGAGGTGATAAGCCTTGTTACCTTCTGTGTGACCCTCCTCTCTGTCTCATAAGTGGAGCCCCTGAGCCCATCATGGGGCTGAAAGAGGACAGACGTGCCCTCCAAGTGGAGTGGACAATCCACAGGAGATCTCCAAGCCCTCAGAGAGGGGGGGTGATGACCCTCTTTACCCTCATGAGCCTATACAAAATTAAAAGTGTATTCTTCCACTGTGTCCTTGGAATAGTTTCTTCAGGCCTCAGTTTCCAAAAGATGATTAGGCTGGAAATTCTGAAAAGGCGCCTTCCAACTCCAACATTCCATAAACCTGAGTTTATATTAACATATAAATTTAGTTTTAATATGTTATTGTAGATTACATGTTATATTATATAGAAGAGATACTTATATTAACATGTATTAGTTCATATTAAAAAAGTCCCAGCTCTTTTAAGCTATGTGACTTTAGGTAAGTTACTTTCCCTATCTGAGCCACAATCTGGATATTGAACCTCTACTGATGATGTTTCAGGGATCATGAAGTCCAGACTTGCCCTGCTCTCCAATTGTGTGTCTGAGTTTATGCATTAATTCATGTGAAGAATTATGCCCATTTTGCAGATGGTAAAACCAAGGTTGAGCATGATTAATCATGTGCCCAAAGTCACAACTAGTAATCAGCTGAGGCAAGATCTGAACCCAGGCCTCCTCACTCCAAGCCTCAGGTTTGGTTCGCTGCCTCTCCATGCAGAAATTTGATGTTTTTGAAGCAAAAATTGTGAATAAAAGGAAGGGGAGGGAAAGGAAGAATGAAATGAGGGAGAGGAGAAAGGGAGGGAGGGATGGAAGGAAGGAAGGAAGGAAGGAAGGAAGGAAGGAAGGAAGGAAGGAAGGAAGGGAGGGAGGGAGGGAGGGTGGAAGGGGGAGGGAAGAAGAAAATAAAATGCACATAAGGCTTGCTGTGATTGTCTAAGAAGACACCACAGGTGGCTTGACTAGGCTTGGACCCCATGAGCTCAGCAACAAGTCTTTGGTTTGGCCAGAGAGCAGAGCTCTTGCGTGTTGCAGAACAGCTTTGCCACTCCCAGCAGGCAGCCTGTGGTGTCCCCATTTCCTTCCTCAGAGTGCAGAGATGCTCTGCTGCCCCTGCTCATTGACCAGCTCAGCGGCCAGCTCGATGACAACTCTAACAAGCCTGACCATGAGGCGAGCTCACAGCTCCTCAGCAACATCCTGGAAGTGCTGGACAGGAAGGATGTGGTGAGTGTTCTTCCCCCACCCGCCCTGGGCCAAGCTAGCCGTGTGCTGGGCCTCAGTGCTGGGGAGATGATGATGCTGCCAGCTCCCTGCTCTCCCTCTTTGTGGGTCTGAGCAGGCCCCACCCCCGAGTGCAAAGTCCCCTCTATTGCACCTTCCTATGCAATCTTGTAGCTCAGTCCAGCTCGCCAGACATTGTTCAGTGAAAGCTAACAGGGGACCTACCCTCTCATAACTTACAGTTGAATGTGGGGAGGGGGAGATGACACAAACAGGTAAATAACTGGAGTAAAGTTTAGAAAGTGGAAAAGAATAGGAAACCAGAGTGGTTTTGAGAGGTTTGGGGAGGGAGAAATTGTTTCTAGTGGGGTAACTAGGTGGTGCCATAGACAGAGCACTGACCTGAAGTCAGGAGGACCTGAGTTCAAATCCAGACTCAGACACTTACTAGCTGTGTGACCCTGGGCCAGTCATTTAACCCTGATTGCCTCCAAAAGAAAAAACAATTATTTCTGGGAAAGAGAACCCCAGAAGCTTCTGTAGAAGACACTTTACCTAAGCTGAACTTTGAAGGAATTGTGGGACAGTGTGAAGAACTAATTGGGAGTCATAAGCTCATAGGATTTAGAGCCCCAGAGGCCATCCCACCTCATTTTTCAGTTGAGGAAACTGAGGCCCAGAAAGATTGGGTTCCTTAATAACTTAGGATCATCAAGGTCAAGTTGGAAGGGACCTCAGTGGGCATCTAGTATACCCCTGATTTCACAGGTAACCAACTGCTGTGCTATGGAAGTCATGCTCTCATTGGAGATGGGCGAAGGGTGTCCATTTCTTACTAAGAATTTGCCTTCAAGTTTGTCACAGCTGTGATCAATCATGTCATAAGAGTAAATACAACCTCCAGTCTAGAGATATGAAACTCTTGTCCACAGATGGCAAACAGCCAAAACTCCCAGTGTGGCTTGAACCAAATTATAATGTAATAGAGAAGTGTTTGCTGTTGTTGCTGTTCAGTCATGTCTGACCCTATTTGGGGTTTTCTTGGCAGAGACACAGGAGTAGTTTGCCATTTCCTTCTCCAGCTCATTTGACAGATGAGGAAACTGAGGCAAACAGGGCTAAGTGACTTGCCAAGGGTCACACCTAGTAAGTGTTTGAGGCTGGATTTGTACTCAGGAAAATGAGTCTTCCTGACTTCAAGTCTGGCAATCTACTGTGCCATCTAGTTGCCTAGAGATGTTTAGCAAATTTAAAAAAACAATACGACATAGATAATGTTAATTTGTGGTTTTCCAAGTCAACATGCTGCCCACAGAGATGCTTTTCTATGGGAGTTTGACTCATCTCCTTTAATCCATTCCCCTCATGTTGTAAGTAAATAAACTGGGGCATGAAGAAAGGAAGCTATTTGCCAAATAGCTCGTGACTGTAACCAATTCATGCACAACAGAAGATGATGCTCCAAGTCCTGTAGAGTGAGTATAAATATTCTGGTACAATTACTATATGCTAATAGACTATAAAGGGGCAGCTAGGTGGATAGAGCACTGGGCCTGGAGTCAGGAAGACCTGAATTTAAATTTGACCTCAGATAGTTACTAGCTATGAGGCCATGGACATGTCGCTTAACCTCTGTTTGCCTAGGAAGCAGGTAGGCGGCTCAGTGGATGGAACACCGGGTCTGAAATCAGGAAGACCTGACTTCAAGTACAAAAATGTATTAGCTGTGTGACCCTGGGCAAGTCACTCCACCCTGTTTGCCTCAGTTTCCTCATCTGTAAAAGGGGCTGGAGAAGGAAATGGCAAACCACAGTATGTTTGCCAAGAAAACCCCAAATGGGGTCACAAAGAGTCAGACACAACTGAACAGCAACAAACAATGGACTATAAAATATACCCAGCACATAAAAAAAAACCTACTCAGTCATAAATTTGACCTAAATGAATAAGTCAGATGTAGTCGACACTACTTTAACTGAAGACTCGATTTCTAGCTGACTGTTGGGTTCATGTGGTGGTTACCCAGGAAATATTTTCTGAACAAACAAATGAATAAATGATAAGCCCTCTGCATTCTAGCATATTCACAAAGGACTGTTTTTCCAGGTCTGATGCTCTTCTCCTCTCTCCTAAAGGCCATCAGCCACATTCCACAGCTGAATACGTTCAACGATTTATTTTTTTAACAATCTCTTTCTTTGAAGGGAAGAAGTCAGTTAGGTGCTAAAACGAAGCAGGCCTGTGCTATGCAGAGCTCCCTGGAATACAGTAGTGCCAGCTCGGAATGAAATGCTGGGCCTTTCTTTTTGTTTCTTTGTCCCTCAGGGCCCTACCTCGATGCACATCCAGCTGATCATGGAGCGTCTCTTGAGGAGGATCAATCGGACTGTGATCGGGATGAGCAGGCAGTCTCCCCACATAGTAAGGACCATTTTTTAAAAATTCTTCAATTTATGTTGGTACATTTGTTTCTACATGAATGTCACTCCTGACTATAGACTTCCTCTCCCTACCATTTCAGCTGTCCCCTCTAACAAAGAATTTTAAAATGAAATCAGGGAAGACTAACGAATGCATCCACAGATCCTGACTATATATGCAGTGTACATACCCACTTCTGCAAAGAGGGAAGGAAAGAGGTGTTTTTTGTCATGTCTTCATGGTTTGCTTTGGTTTTGCATTTTTAAATATTTTTTTTTTTTGCAAATTTGAAAAAAATCATACTGGTCAGTATTTTCCTAGATTTGCTCATCTCTCTAGCTTTAGTTCCTGAGTTAGGAATTTGCACCAAGGCTAGACTCTGCCCCCTGCAAAGTTTTTGGATGGGGTGATCACCTGTGCTTGGTATTGCCCTGGGGTTCTTGTGCTGACCTCTACCTTCTGAGGTAAGGCCCCCCTAAAATCTTGAGGTTCAGAGTGCTAGATCTCCAGGGTCCTCTCAGGCATCTCAGGCCATGGGGCTAGCAACCTCAGAACCCCGGGGTTCTGGGTTACCCCAATCTGAGACTTGCAAAACTGCACTGCCCGCTGCTACTCCCAAGGGTTTCCAAGGGGATTTTTCTGTCTTTAGATGGTCTTACGCAGTGCACGTCACATCTCTAGTCAAGCTGGATGAAGGAAACAGATAGAGGGGGGATATTAGAGATATGCAGGGGAAAAACAGAGAGACTCAAAAATGAAAAAGAAATTGACAGAGATTGACAGATTCTTAGACAAAGGCAAATTTAGAATTGCGAACACATACTGAGGGATGATCCACAGTCCATCCCCTTTGCAAAAATCACTGGTTCAGAGCAGTGACTTCAGAAGTCTACTGGCAGCCTACCCAGCGGACTGGCTGGCTGCAGAGTGATTCCACCATCAGTCACCCAGAGCAGATATCGTATTGCTGAGATGGGTGCAAAGAAGCCAGCCCTCCCAAGACCTAAGCACACACCGAGCCCTATCACTGAACACATTTCCACTTGAGCAGAATCCCATTATCACGTGTCTGATGGCAGTGAAGTTTTCCTGAAGCATCCTGGGCGGGCTCATCGCTGGCTGAGTCTCAGCTAACTGTCCTTCTTCCTTTCCAGGGCAGCTTCGTCGCTTGCATGACTGCCATCCTGCGGCAGATGGATGATTTCCATTATAACCACTACATCAGCACTTTCAAGACAAGGCAGGATATCATTGTAAGTCGTCATCAGCATGTCTTTCCAGCCACGAGACGTCATCGTGGAGTCAGAGGCTCCTTGGTCCTTGGTCCAGGCCCATTCCATCACATTCAACACCCATCCTTAAAATTTGTATTTATACCTCTTTTTGTTTACATCTCCCAAACCTACATTCTGCCCTAGCTAAGAATGATAAAAGCTATTCGGTACAATTAACCAGCACATCCACTGACTATGAAAATGTATTTACTAGGTATATGTGTGTGTATACATATATATATAATCTATACATGCACATACATACATGTATACATACACACGTGTATATTATATATATGCATGTACCTATATACATACACACATATGTACCCACACATGTACACAATATAAATGTGCATATACACACAAAATGCAGGTGCAGAATATATATATATATATGTATGTATACACACACATACACATGTGCGCGCGCGCGCACACACACGCACACATATATATATACATAATACACATGTGCATATATACACAGAAAATATAGGTGTAAAATCAACATACGCATATATGCACACAGATGTATGCCTGCATTTGTGTATTCTGCACCTTTATTCCACTGTGTCTACAAAGAACAGAGACACGTTTTATCATCTCTTCTTTAGGACCAAACGTGGTCAGGATAATGGCACAGCATTCCATTTTGTCTTGTTTTGTGGTCCTCTCCCTTTGCATTGTTGTGATCACTGTGTATGTTGTTTTCCTGGTTCTGTTTGATTCATTCTGCATCAGTTCATACAAGTCTTCCTGAGCTGCTCTGTTCATCACATCGAGCTTTTTTCTAGCATTTGGTTATCTATGTTCATATAACAATCTTTTTAGTGATTCCCCAAGAAACGAGGATCTGCTTTATTTCCGGTTCTTTGCCACTACAAAATGTTCTGCTATGAAAATTTTGGTCTAAGTGGAGACTTTCTTTCCTTCTTTGACTCACTATGAGAAGCATTTCTTAAGCGCCTCCAATATACCAGGCTGGATACTGGAGGTATAAGATGAATGACAAAGCGGTTCCTCCTCTCAAGAAGTTTATATTTTACTGGGAAGATACCACCTGCAGATAGACTAGCAAACATCTGACAGTGCAAGAACGGATTGAGAATAATCTGTAGAAACCCTGAAGGATGCTGGTGAAAGAGTCATAGAGATGATGGGGAAGAGGGAGTGCATTTCCGGCATGAGGGTCAGACAGGCTTTGCAAAGTCCGCAGGCAGGCGGGCGATGGAATGCCAAGTTCAGGGAGTGAAGATGAGGAGGCATTGGGGCACCCAGCAAGGTAGAACCTGGGGAGTAAGACCTCCAGATTCTCTTCCCAAAGTCCTCAACATCTTGCCCATCTGACTTTGGGCAGAACCGTAAAAAGGGGAGAACATTTCTTGTTCCTTCTTGACTACGTGGCACTTTGAAAAAAGGCATGCAAAAAAATCCAAAGGGTTATTGCATACAGCTATGCAATCCCATAGGGCAGCTAGATGGTTCAGTGGATAGAGTGCTGGGCCTGGAGTCAGGAAGACCTGAGTTCAACTCTGGCCTCAGACACTTACTAGCTGTGTGACCCTGGGCAAGTCACTTAACCTCTGCCTGGAAGACAGCTAGGTGGTTTATGGTTTAGTGGGCAGAGTGCTGGGTCTGAAGTCAGGAAGACCCACTACTGTGAAATAAGTACTGGATCCATGTCACAGGACCTACCTCTGAGGCTTAAGATCTGTGTGGATACTGGCTAAGTCATTGAACTTCCATGGTTCTCAGTTTCCTCATCTGTGAAATGAGCGGGTTGGACCCTCTGGGCTTCCTCCCTCCTCTTAGACTGTGATCCCAGATCATGTTGCCATCTCGCTCCCTGGGAGTTGACTAGCAGAGCCACCAGAGAGGGTGAACCCTGCCACCCAGGATGGTTTCAACTCATTTTTGTTGAGCAATAGAGCCCCCTACAGGATGCACTAGGTATAGCCTTCCACTTTGATTTTGAAACGCAGAAGGTTTCATCTGATCTCAGTGCTTTTTCCATTTCAAAACAAAGGGACAGAAAGTGCTGGTCTTACACTGAGGAAGACTTGGGTTCAAATCTCACTCCTGCCACATAACTAGATCATAATATCTCTGAGCCACAGTTTTCTGGTCTGTAAATGTGTGTAGTAATATCAGTATTGGGTACTTGTGTTGTTGTGAGTTTCTAAGCACTTTACAGACTCTGACATGTTGTATAAATCTGTCATGTGGGGGCTGTTTCATGCTTCCTCTTTACATCTCCAGTGCCTAGCATTGTGTCTGGCGCACAGTAGGTGCTTAATTCGTGCTGATTGGTTTTATTCAGAAGACAGTGAGGTGGAGGATTACAAAGCTGATGAATCCTCTTGGTGAGCAGGGAACTTTCTTCCAGCAGCTCTCTGTTGTCCTGCTGCCTCAGGGAGCATCCAGATTCCACGCCACCACGATTCTCTCCTGTTGCCTGTCTTAGCCTATTCCACTCCATCAGAAGGGGGAAGGCTCGAGCCATTAATGACGATGATGGTGATAGAGCGCTCTAAGGTTTACAAACATGTTACACACTATCTCGTTTATCCTCATGACAACCCTGGGAGGTGGGTGCATTATCACCCCCATTTTCCAGATGTGGAACCTGAGGATGAGGGCATCTAAAAGACTTGCCCCTTGTCACAGAAGCAGCAAGGATCTGAGGTGGGGGGGGGATTTGAATTTAGGTGAAATCCAGTGCTCTAAAGACACCACCACCTCGCTGCCACCAAATCTGACCATCTGGCTACTGTGAAAAGAAAGCCTTATTCCTAATATAAGATAATAGGGACATGGCTGTAGAATTTGAAGGGGCCTGGGAGGTCATCTTGTCCAAGCGCCTTGCTTTACAGATGAAGAAACTGAGACAGAGCCAGGTTAAACAGTGTCCTGGGAGGTCACATAGTTAGTAAAGGCTACAACCGGGAAGCTATGTGTTTTATTTATCTAGCTTGTTTTTAAGCAAATGTTTATTTTAAAAGAGGAGTTCTTAACCCTCTTTTGTGTCATGGACCATTAGGGTAGTCTGGTAAATCCAAAATAATGTTTGTAAGTACATAATGTACAGAAGATTATAAAAGGAACCAGTTATATTAAAATGGGGTTATTAACTTTAAAAAAAGCTCATGAACCCCAGATTAAGAACCCCTAATCTAGGCTGTCACTGTCCCCAGGTAATCTTCCTCAACACCATTTTCCCCTAAGCTTAGTTTCAGAATGAGAGTTTAGTCAATGTCTTGTTAGTTCTATCATAGAATGTCAAAAATGGAGGACACCCAAGGCAGCTGGGACCAATATTACCTTGACAAGGGGTCATTTTCCACATCCTGACAAATGGCCATCTGGCCACTGCTTAGAGACTTTCAGAGGTGTCAAAGGCACTGGCTTCCCAACCATTCCCCCTTCTGTACATTGCCTTCTCTTAGAATGTAAGCTCCTCGAGAATAGGGCCTACTTTCCTGTTGGCATTTGCTTAGAGGCCTCCAGTGAGTATGAATCCATTATCCCCCAAGACATCGCCTTCCCCTACTGGGCTCATTCTTAGGAAGGTTCTCCTGACATTAAACAGAAATTGGCCCTTCTGCAGCACCCACCCTTTGTGCTCCCTCCAGAGTCAAGTCAAACAAGTTCCTCCAACAGATATTTGATAGACATTTGAAGATACGTATCAGGTAGCTGGGTGGATGGAGTGCCAGCCCTGGAGTCAGGAAGACTCATCTTCTTGAATTAAAATCTGACTTCAGACACTACTGTGTGACCCTGGACAAGTCACTTCACCCTGTTTGCCTCAGTTTCCTCATCTGTAAAATGAGCTGGAGAAGAAAATATTAAAGCACTCCAGTCTCTTTGCCAAGAGACTCCCAAATGGGGCCACAAAAAGTGAGACCTGACTGAAAAACAACAAAATCATGCTCTGCCCCACCCAAGCCTTTGCTTGTTGAGCTAACCATCCCTAGCATGGCACAGTGAAGAGTACAAGAACTAGATTCAAGTCCAGTTTCTGACGCTTGCTAGCTGTGTGAGCAAGGGCCACTATGACCCTCAGTTTCCTCGTCTGTCAAATGAAGAGATTGGATAAGATGGTCTCTACAGTCCCTCCAAGGCCAAATCTATGAGATTACAAGTTAATTATGAGATTTGTATTTTGCCATTTCTGTTCATGTTGTCTCCTCCATTAGAATATAAGCTCTTGAGGCCGGGACTGGTTTTTTGCCTTTATTTTGTCTTTCCAGCACCCAGCACAAAGTACACTATTAATGTCTGTCCGTTGACTGTCTGAAGGCTCTCAACAAGTGTCTCGTTGGTTGGTTGATTCAATAAGATAAAACAGTTCGTCAGAACAGAGTGTGGATGCCCCCCTCCGCACCCATAGTCCTCTCCCTGTATAATGAAAGGAAGAAGGAAAGGGACTCCCTTCACCTCTTCTCTGAAGCCAGATTTGGTCATTGTAGTGATACTCAAACACTGACTTTTCTTGGCATTTGTTTTGCGCAGGACTTCCTGATGGAAACCTTCATCATGTTTAAGGATCTCATCGGGAAGAATGTATATGCCCCAGACTGGATGGTCATGAATATGATGCAGAACAGGTAAAGGTGGAAGCTTCCCCAGCTGGAGACCCTCAGGGCCCGTAGCACAGTGGTCTGATGGGGCTGAGCCTGGGCTAAACTTCAGCGATGATGTTGTGTCCCACCACTTACCTACTGAGTGTGACGAGTCAAGATCTGCTGACAGGCTCCCAAACAGGAGGGACTGAGGTGTGATGAGACCTGAGCTCAAGTCCAGCTCTGAACCACGCTGTTTGTGTGATCCTGGATAAGTCACTTAAACTTATCTCTCCAAGATTTTAAATCACAATAACAGTTATCTTCCATGTAGGATAGAGATCACTAGACCAAAGAAATCACATTTCTGTGACTTCTGATCCCTTCCCCTTCAAAAAAAAAAAACCAGTGAGTACTGGTTTAATTTTTCCTTTGTATCTTTGGCAATTAGCCTTGCATAGAGCAGATGGGCAATATAGTGTAGTGGTTAGAACCCAGGATCAGGAGCAACAAAGACAGCCTCTGCCTCCTATTAGCTGTGTGATCGCAAACAAGTTATTTAACCTATCAGGGACTCAGACTGTGAGCCCTTTGATGACAAACTCCTATTTGTGTCTTGTTTTTGCATCCTTTGTGCTTGGCAAACAGTAGGTGCTTAATAAATGCTTGTCAACTTATTGAAAAATAAACTAAATGATCTCTAAGGTCCTGTCACCTGCAGGTTCTATGATTCTAACCAAGGTTTAGTCTCTGAATGTAGGGAGGCCAAGTCCTAGTGATCACGAGGGTCTTCTCTTTACAAGGCTGCTTCTCCCCCCAGGGTTTTTCTCCGGTCTATAAACCTATTTGCTGAGGTTCTCACAAAGTTCTTCATGGACCAGGCAAGCTTCGAACTCCAGGTAAGACTCTCTTCCCCTGCATTACTCCTAAGCTGTCACCAGACAATTTTCACTGGGAGACATTCCCTTTGCATTCTCCTCGTACATCCAAAAAGCATATTCTCCTGTTCTGTCCTCCTCGGAGCACATGCATCCACCTACCTCCTCCCCCTCCTCCCCCCAGTGCAGGAAGTGATCACCAGCTTTGGTTGCCTGTGGCCTAAACTTCTCCAGAAGAACCGAAGGACTTTATATAAGCCCATCATTCTCCAAACCTGGAGTTTGACCCAGGAGGTTGGGTGGGGGACTAAGGCCATACGTCACAAGCTATGACTTCTATGCACTTAGCAATTAAGAGGCAGTGTGGCATGGGGGGTAGTGTTCTGGGCTTGGAGTCAGGAACATCTGGGGGTGAATTCTGCCTCTGAGGTTTATTCCCTGTGCAGCCCTGGGCAAAGCACCATCTTCTGCAGAAAAAATCTTCCTCTTTCCAACTGTTTGTGTCCTGCCTCTCAAATGACCCTGGAGTATATGTATATGTATTCACTTTATTGTTATGATATACATATGTGTGTATATGTGTACACGTGTGTACATGTATTATTATATTTCTGGATAATATAACATGACCGTATAATGTAACATAATAATATATTTTTAATATCTAGATTGTAATAATATTCATTCTGTTATTATATAATTTATTTATAATTACTATATTATACATGTAGTTAATGTGTTATATTATCAATATAATGGTCCACATATTAATATGGTATATTATAACATTTATGTGATGTGTGCTATAATCATACTATATTTTATTATCTAGAATATCATACACTATATTATATATTTTCTATTAAACTGCATTATATATTATGTTAACAGTATATTACTATGTTATATGTTCTAACATACATTAAATTATATCACAATAATGTTATTGTATTAAATAAATATTAAAATAATTATATTGACATAAAATGTCATTGAAATACAGATTACAATATATGATATGACACATTATATCATTATTATTAATATAAACCATATCCTATTAATTATGGGTAGTTGTTGTCTCTTCCATTCAAATGTAAGCTCCTTGAGAGGAATCATTTGATCATTTTTCCTTGTGTCTCTAGCTCCTAGCACAGTGATTGGCACATAGTAGGTGCTTGGTGATTGGTTGGTTGGTTGGTTAAAAGCTATAATAGTCTCTCAGAACAATAAGCAACTTGTCTCTAAGTCACAGACGGGTTGGGGGAGGGAGTTCCCACATACCTCAGTTCCCTGACCAAAGAAATCGGGATTGTTCACTCTTACGATCTAGTTAATGGGATCACAGATCTTGGGGTCACAGTTGCAGAGCTGGAAGGGACCTCACAGGCATCTGCTCCAAACCCTCTCATTTTGCAGATGGGAAACTGAGACCCAGGGTGGTGCTGAGTCACACAGGTTTCAAGGAGTGCCAAGATTTGAACTCGGATCTTCTGACTTCAAATACAGTATAATATTCCCTTGTACCAACCTGGTTCTATAAATCTCAGTCCCTGAATCTCAACCCTTTCAATGGAGGATGGAGATCAGTGATGGGCCTGTGAGGAACAGAAAGTTTCACAGACTTGGGGGTGGTTTCGCGTCTTTCTGCCATGTTTGGTTCTGATCCTTAATTACTTGGTTTCTGCTTTTCCCCCCCTCCACCTCACTGTGGAATCCTCTGTAGCTTTGGAATAATTATTTTCACTTGGCTGTCGCGTTCCTCACCCATGAATCCCTTCAGCTGGAAACCTTCTCTCAAGCCAAGCGCACCAAAATGGTCAAGAAGTAAGTGTCCCTGGAATTTCCATCATGGTGGGAGCGGGGAGCAGTGGTTCTCACCTAAGGTGGTAGCGCGTTCTTCTTCGACCCAACAGTCATTCCCCCCCTCCCCCAATGGCTCTCCCATCATGTGATCCCATTGTGGGACATAAGAGAGCCTCTATTCTATCCTTGAATGGATGCCATGACCTTCCGAATGGGGTTGGGGGATCAAATGCCTGGTCCTGGAGTTAGGAAGCTCTGGATCAGAGGGAATGTCAATGTCCCAAACCCCCTCATTTGGCTTTTGGAGACCTTCATAACCTGGCTCCAATCAGCCTTCCAGGCCTTATTATGCATTGCTTCCTTCCACAATTTAAAATAGTTTTAAATAAACTTAGTTTAAAAAATAAAATGTTTAAATTTTAGTTTAAAAATAAAAATGTTGATCTTTTCTCCTTAAAAGGGAGTTTCAACAAAAGTGCTACAGGGAAAGACCTCACTCACATTGGGTAGATTCTCAATGGAAGAGTTATGGGAGAAAATGTGAGAATCCCACCAGACAGGAGGGCACAGCTGGGTTAGGGTTAGTTATCCCAGGCTAGTGAGCTCACAAGTTCTTCTGAGCAGTGAGCCAGGACCCCCAACTCCCACCTACCCCCCCATTCTTCTGTGTCACTGAGCGCCACTAAATCTCATATTAACGTGACTGAATATAGTCAGCAAGTAGGTGGTGCAGCAGATAGAGCACTGGGCCTGGAGCCAGGAAGACCTAAGTTCAAATTCGGCTTCAGACAATGACTAGCCGTGTGACCCTGCGCAAGTCACTTAACCTCTATTTGCCTCAGTTTCCTCATCTATGAGGATAATCATAAAACCTGTCTCCTAGGGTTGTCATGAGGCTCAAATGAGGAGATATTTGTAAAAGGGCTTAGCACAGTGCCTGGCTCGTGGTAGGTGCTGTATAAATGTTAGCCATCTTATTATTAGTGTTGGTAGTAACATTAGTCACCATAAGTGAAGCTGAATAGAATAGTTTATATCATTGAGTTCATGGGCCCCCAACTCCGCAGAACTCATGTGATCCATCGCTTAAAAGAATGGGCATTCTTGATGTAAGATAAATCATGCTCTTTTCTCTCCAATGTATCATTTTTGTTATGAACTTAACAAATATCCCCAAATCATCATTTCCATATATGAAATAGAAGAATAGCTCAGAAAAAAAAAAAGAATTCTACATGAAGACCTAGAGGCAGCCAGATAGAGCAGTGCACAGAGTGCTGAGCCTAGAGTCAGGACGACCTGAGTTCAAATCCTGCCTCAGACATTCATGAGCTCTTGAGACCCCAGGAAAGTCACTTAATCTCTGTCTGCCTCCATTGGCTCATCTGTAAAATGG
Organism: Trichosurus vulpecula; assembly: GCF_011100635.1. Taxonomy (NCBI): domain Eukaryota; kingdom Metazoa; phylum Chordata; class Mammalia; order Diprotodontia; family Phalangeridae; genus Trichosurus; species Trichosurus vulpecula. Next base: position 428,778,330 of record NC_050575.1, on the reverse strand, counting down.
GGATGATAATAAAAGCACCTAACTCCCAGAGTTATTGTGAAGATAAAAAGAAACAACTTTGGTAAAACACTTAACAAACCTTAAAAGTGCCAAGTAAATGCTAATGATGGTGATGATAAGTCCCCAGATATCCACGTTCAAGTTGCTTCTGTTTTCAAGGGTACCCTGGGTTCAGCCTGTCACATTCCCAGCTATGCTGCTTACCTGTGCTTCTTTCTGGCCAAAGTCCTCTGCATTTATTTAAAAAGACTCCTCAACGCATTTTCTATCTTTGTTTTCCCTAAAAATATTTATACTGATCTTCCTTCTAGATATGGGGACATGAGAAAGGAAATCGGCTTTAGAATCCGGGATATGTGGTATAACTTGGGTGAGTGCAGCTTCTTGGCAGAGCCTCCCGCAAGCGTCTCCTCATTGATCCAGGTTTTACTGATGCCTTTTGTTTTCGTTGTTTTTCTCTATAGTCATTTCCTGGCATCCCTTTGTCCTGTCTTCCCCTCTCCCCACCCATCAAGGTGCCCCAGAAAGCCCTTTAATCTGAGCCAATGGCTGGCCAGAGTGGTTGCATGTGCAATGAACCCCAGCCCAGGGGCTCCTGAGAGGCAGGAAGGTGAAGCCCAGCACCTGTTCTCTCCTCTCTTCATAACCATACCTGAAATCCGACCATGCTCAGGCTGAGGGGACAGCTTTTATCTCTCTGGTCTCTATTGGCCTCCAAGCAGAACAGTGGCCCTGTGCCATTGAATACATCCTGAAATCTCTCTTTTTCCAAAGTATGTTGGTTTAGCCCAAAACCACATTGTCTCTTTGGCTTCAGTCTTTCGTGTCAATCTCATCAGTGGATCTGTTGTCTGCCCCTTCTTTCAGGGCCCCACAAGATCAAGTTCATTCCCTCCATGGTGGGTCCCATCTTGGAGGTGACCTTGACCCCAGAGACAGAGCTCCGGAAGGCCACAATCCCCATCTTCTTCGACATGATGCAGTGTGAGTTCAATTTCAGTGGAAATCACAACTTCCAGATGGTAAGGAATGCTGGACCCACCAGCCTGGCACATTACCCATGCCATCACCCTTTGGCCAGGCCCTTTATTCATTAGGCTCCCAGACTCAGGCTCCTCAGTCTGCAGAGTGCTCAGAGTTACAAGGAGCACTTGGTTCAAATGGCCCAGAAGCACTTTATAGGTGTGAAGGTCAGCAGAAATGGTCCTGTTCCAAGGACGGGGCAGGAAATACACTGTGAAGGGAATGTGGAAAGCATTTTTAGGGACACAAACGTGCCTGTGTGTGTGTGTGTGTGTGTGTGTGTGTGTGTGTGTGTGTATGGGTGTGCGTGTATGCCTATGCATATGGGGATGAGAGATCGGTGTGTGTTCATGGTGCACGTGTGTTTGTATAGGTGTGGGCACGGCACATTATACTTTGCTTGACCACACACACACATACACACTCCCTTCAGCCCGAGGAGAGCAGAGCCTAAGATAGGGCCCAGACATGTAGGAGGGGAAGCAGTCCAAGTCAACCGGGGCAAGGCAGGGATTTCTGTTACTCTTATGCGTATAGAACAGAATAGATAGATACACTTATGTGATAGAATATCTATACATACTTGCATGTGTATTGTGTCATGTATATGTGTGTATATATTTTATATACATATGTAGGCATATATATATACATAAATGAGCATGGTTATCATATAGTTTATTTACATTGTATGTGTGTGTATATACAGTCATCCCTTCCACGTCTAGACTTTCCCCACCGTGGTTTTGATATATCATGGGTCGGCATAAGAAATTAAATGGGAATTTGGGGGGAGTTTTGAGGGAGCCGCAGACAACGCAGAAAAAGTTTAGAAACTCAGAGATGCACAAAATATATGTATAGTATATTGTATGATAGCGTCTTATTTTCTCCTTTAATATCATCCTAATTCAGACTTCTTCTCTGGTTTGAAGGGAAGGCCAAAAAATTCTACACAAATTTTCCAGATCACAGGGGGACATCGTGCCCCTGACCCCCATGACATGGAAGGAATAACTGTATGCATATAAGTGTATGTATATACACATATACATGTGTGGGGGCACATATACGTGAGTGTGTGTGTGTGTGCGTAATCACATGACAGAAGGCTTGATATGCCATGAATAGAGTACTAGGCTTAGAGTCAGATCCCACTTCTGGTGTGTACTAGCTATGTAATAGTCACAGTAGTAGTAAAAATTATAATAATATAATAGAGATGCATCTAATACTTTTGAGGTTTGCAGAGACCTTTCCAAACAGATCTCATTTTATCCTCACAACAACCATGGAGAGAGGCATCCTCCTTATCTCTATTTAGATATATCCTTATCTCTATTTTATAAATAAGGAAACTGAGGTTAAGTGACTTGTCCAGGGTCACGCAGCTAGTAAGTGTCTGTAGTGGGATTTGAACTCAGGTCTTCCTGAATCCTGGTCCTGTCCTCTATCCACTGTGCCACCTAGTTACCACCTACCTATTGGGCAACTCACTTGACCTCACTGGACCTCAATTTCTTCTGTAAAATAAGGCAGTTGGATCAGATGATATAGAAGCTGCTGGCTGGGCAGTGCACAGAGTGCTGGGCTAGAGTCAGGAAGATCTGAGTTCAAATTTGGCCTCAGATACTTATTAGCTGTGTGACCCTGGGCAAGTCACTTCACCTGTGTTTGCCTCAGTTTCTTCAACCATAAAATGGGGTTGCTAATAATAGCAGCTACCTCAAAGAGTTATTCTGAGGATCAGATGAGATAATATTTGTGAAAAGTGCGTAGCACAGTGCCTGGCACATAGTAGGCCTCTTCCTTTATTCACACACCCACTGCCACCAAGGTTGTGGACCCTTTTTCAGTCTGGTGAATCTATGGGTCCCTTCTCAGAACAATGTTTTTTAAATGCCTTTACTAAAATACATGGGATTATGAAGGAATTCATGTCTATTGAAAAAGTTATTATAATATTAAAAAGCACACATTCACGGACCTCAGCTTAAGAATCCCAGACTTAAGGGCCCTTCTAAGGCTAAATCTCCAGTCTTGGAATACTGAATTCCAGCTGATTCTGGAAGCCTCGGGAGGAATTTGCTGAAATCTGGGGCTGGCCAAGGTGTGGCCACTCTGTCTGGACCCCCACGACCACAGTGATCAGCTTTGGTCTGGGATATCGGCTGGTTCCCCGGTGAGAGTTGGGATAGACTTGGACATGGGGGCTAGGGATGGCATCTCGCCCCCTCAAAGGGTCTCACACTGTCCCGCTTCTCCGGCTTCTCCTTCCAGTTTGAAAACGAGCTGATCACGAAGTTGGACCAGGAGGTAGAAGGAGGCCGAGGGGATGAACAGTACAAAGTCCTGCTGGAGAAGCTGTGAGTATTCCCTAAACCTGAGGCCGGCCGTTAGGCTGGCTTATTAAGGAATTCGGGGCCAGACTCAAAATCACAAGCATCAGGAATCTGAATGGTCCTTGACCAGGCTATGGGGAGCTTACTCCATCAGCTGCCAGCCTCAGGTGATGACGATGAGTCAGAAATTCCATATTTGTCCCTATCCAGCCCAAGAGACCTGAGCAGATGGAAAAGAGGGCTAGCATCAGGTCATGCCCCACATAGGAGGTGGTGCTGCAGCTGAGCTTTGATGGAGCCTGGAAATTCTAAAAGGCATTAGTGAAGAAGGGGGGCATTCCAGGCAGGGGGCACAGCCTGGGCAAAGGCCCAGAGATCTGCACTTTACAACAATCCTGTGAGGTAGGTGCTCTTGTTTTAGAGATGGCAAAGTTATTTGTGCAGGGCTCTCTTTCCCCAGCTTTGTCGTTGCTGTTCGAGGATGTGTCCTGTGTCCATTATCACCACCCTCGGACAGCAACCATAAAGGGATGGAAGGAGAGAGAGAAAGAGAGAGGAGAGGTGGTGGTCATTTAACCTCCCAGAGCCCCAGGCAGCTCTCTAAGACTATGCACCAAACTGTTGAGGGAGGGACTTTTCCCACTGGGAGTGCCCTACACTGATCAACTCATTAAAAAAATGAAGACAGGATGGAACAATGGTGAGAGTGTTGGACCTGGGGTCAGAAGCAGACATATAATATGGAGATAATAATGCCCAGATGTTTAGCTCACAGGGGTGTAGTATAGCTATGTGCCTCTGGACAAGTCGCTCAACCTCTCTGTGCCTCAGTTTCCACATCTGTAGAATTAGGTGGGACCAAATGGCCCCTGAGGATCCCTCCAGGTCCTAGCCTACGATCCTACATCTGTCCCATGCTTTTCAAACATAAATGTCAGCTATTGTTATGATCACTTTTCAAATGGGAGCATTGACCCTGTTCTGTAGAGAAGAAGGTTTTCACAACCTTCTTCCTCTCTTTTCCCTTCGCTCCACCCTGGCCAATGGCTTTGGCGGCCGCCTGGAAGCCAAGCCATAAAATCCACACACCCCTGGATGGTATTTAGAAACATGAAGCAGCTGATGATTTCCCAACAAAAACCTCCCCCAGCTGCTCTCTCCCTTGGGGGTCCCAGATTACTGACTTCTGAGGGACAGCTCAGTCAGGCTTTGTGAAATGGATACGGGGGCGCACAAGCAAAGCTCCCAAATGCCCTCGATGCACCTTGGAGACTGGAGGGATTGCTGTCTCCAGCTCTCCCTATACATGGGAAAGAACAGAACGCTTAGGAGGGTCTGCAGAGCTGGGGGCCCGGCCTCCTGATTCCATCTCCTCAATAGCTCCTGACGTGGCTTCTCTCCACTCACTCAGAGACCACCCTGGCTAGCTCCGAAGCTCTCACCTCCATCCTTTCGCTAGCCTCACCGATGCCTCCAGGCTATCTGACCAGTTTTATACTGGGAGGTAACCTACCTCCCAGGGTGCTTATCAGACTCAAAGAACATAATGTATGCAAAAAAAAATTGCCAAATGGTGAAGCTTGGCCAATGAGTCAGTTAATCCTTGAGCATTTATTAAGCACCTACTATGCTCCAGGCACATGGTACTGTGTGGACTGATGTGGACATTCCCTCCGATGTTGCAGATTGCAACCTATGCATACGATCACGAGTGATTCTTTTTTGTTTGGTTGGGTTTTTGGGGCAGGACAATTGGGGTTAAGTGACTTGCCCAAGGTCACACAACCAGTAGTACATGTGTCAAGTGTCTGAGGCCGGATTTGAACTCAGGTTCTCCTAACTCCAGGGCCGGTGCTCTACTCACTGCGCCACCTAGCTGCCCCATCATGAGTGATTCTCGATAACAATTTGCGTTTATATAGCGCTTCAAAGTTTGCTCAGTGCTTTACAAATGTTCTGTCACTTTGTCCTCACAAAAACTCAAGGAGGTAAATACTATTATTATGCCTGATTTACAGATGAGAAAACTGAGGCAGACAGAAGTATCCCCTGAGGGGTCACACAGCTAGTGAATGTTCGAGGCTGGATTTGAACTCCTGAATCTTCCTGACTCGACTCAGCCCACCATTCACTATGCCAACACACTGTCAACCACCTTCTTCCATAGGTTCTCCATGGGGCTTCCTTCCCCTGTGTCGGGGGCACTTCTCCCTTAAGTACAAGAAGGAGCCCAGCACAGCCAAAGTGAAGGAAGCACCATTGATCACATAGGGTTGTGTCTCCTTCCCCGACCTGCTGAAAGTTATCGGTGCTATGTACACCTCATGTTGGGTGGTGTGGTTGGCTGGGCCTGGAGTCAGGAAACTCATCTTCCTGAGTTCAAATCTGGCCTCACTCACTAGCTGTGTGACCCTGGGCAAGTCACTTAACCCTGTTTGCCTAGGTTTCCTCACCTGTAAAATGAGCTGGAGAAGGAAGTGGCAAACCACTCCAGTGTCTCTGCCAAGAAAACCCCAAATGGGGTCACAAATAGTCAGACACAGCTGAAGACAACTGAACAACAAAAGGCTACATGTGGGGTCCTAATGCTTCTAAGTGAGGATGGCAAGGGGGCATGTAGCTAAGAAGTGGCAGGCAATAGCAGTTGGACACCTGAGCTCACAGGATCTTTTCCCTTCCTTCCTCCCCACCAGACTCCTAGAACACTGCCGCAAACACAAATACCTTGCCAGCTCTGGAGAAGTCTTTGCCCTCCTGGTCAGCAGCCTCCTGGAGAACCTGTTGGATTACAGGACCATCATGCATGATGAAAGCAAAGAGAATCGCATGAGCTGTACAGTCAATGTGTTGGTATGTGAGGCTCCCCTCCAGCCCTGGGGCACTGACTGCCAGCACCGGAGGGCACCGAGTGCCAGCAACTAGGCTAGTATCTGGAATACACACACACACACACACACACACACACACACACACAGGCAAAATGGTCACTGGCCTTAAAGAACTTGCATTCTCTTGGGGAGAAAGCCTGTACATCCAGGTATACATGGACATATACATGAACACACACAAGCAAAGGTATATGTGAAATATGTGAGAAACCAATACTAAGTCCAGGAGGCCTTCCAGTGAACCTGGCTGGTCCCCAGAGAGCCAAAGCTGCTACTGACCCGGGAATGACCATTCCCTGGCCCTCAGTCCTGCTGAGTTTATTCTAGCAGAAGCAGCTGATGCTGCCACCAGCTGATCAGGATAAGGACACTTGCATATTTTTAACTTTGAAGATAAATTAAGAAGCGGGGATGGAAACCTGCAGGCTAAGCTCCTGACCCAACTCTTTTCCAAAGGCAGTCCCGCCGTGGTTTCATGCTTTTGTGTCTGTCTGGCTGGGTGTGTTTTCCTCCTCACCCCCTGCCAGGTGGGCCAGCATTTGTGTGAAAAGCAAAGATGGGGGGAGGGTAAAAACAGGTTTTAGGTGTTTAATGAGAGCTAAGATGGTGTTGGTTCCCTTATTCTGATAAAAGGCCCATCAATAATCCCGTATTTGTAATACAATGTTATAATTTTATTTTGGCAGAATTTTTATAAGGAAAAGAAGAGAGAGGACATTTACATAAGGTAAGCTGTTTTGTCTCTTTGTCTTCACTCGACTCTTCTTTGTTTGAGTCATCAATTCCTCACCACATGTGTATTGACCATGGAGGGGGAGTGGATACAAAGATGTTAGAGATATAGTCCCTCTCTTAAAGGAGATTAAACCCTATTAGTGAGCATAAGACTTATTTCTTGGTCTGGACCTAGAATTTCATCCATGTAACAAACTCCCAGCCTAGAAACTCCCTTGAAGAAAATCAGCAAATCTTCCATAAATTATGTCATTAGAGGCACTGAGAGGGTAGGTCACTTGCCCAGGATCACACATCTCCTATCAAAGTTAGGACTTGAACTCAGATCTCCTTATGTCCAAGACCAGCCTCCTATTTGCCGCCACATCCTGCCCCTGAAATAAAACAAGCACTCAAAGACAAAGAATAACTCTGGACTTGGAGACAGGAGTTAATTTGTTCAAATCCCAGCCTCAATATTTATAATAAGTGAATTTGAGCACACCTCTTTTCCTTGTCCTCATCTATATTGCCTTAACCGTCTCAGGAGAAGCCAGGTGGCGCCACAGTGCACGGAGTGCAGGCTTGGAATCAGGAGGACTCATCTTTCTGAGTTCAGATCTGGCTTCAGATTCTTACCAGCTGCATGACCCTGGGCAAGTCACTTCCTCTGTTTGACTCAGTTTCCTCATCTGTAAAATGAGTTGGAGGAGGAAACGGCAAACACTCCAGAGAACTCCCAATGGGGTCATAGAGAGTCTGACACAAATGAAATGACTTAATGACGGCAGTAGTTAACTTTTATTAACATAGCCTCTGAGGTCTCTCCCAACTCTAGAGCTATGATACAATTCATCATTTCCCCTCCAAAAAAGAAATAGTCATCAAACAAGGCCTTGGAGAGTTGATGCCATTTGGATCAGCCAACCTGGAGCCAGAGGCTGAATTCAAGGAGGTGGCCATTTCAAGTCTATTACTCCATTGAGAACAGAGATAAATAGAGAGAGGTATAAGATACAGTCAGGTGCCAGAGATTAGTTTGCATATATAAGTCAGGCAACAAGCATTTATTAAGTGCCCTCTGTATGCCAGACATTCTAGTAACTGCTAGGGGAGGAATGAAAGGCAAAAAGCAGGCCCTGCCCTCAAGGAGCTTACAGTCTAAGTGGGGAGGCAGCGCATTCTAAGGGCAGATGGTGGGAGGCCTTGATTGACAGTCCTAGCCTCCTAAGGGTAACTTCAGCTCCCTCCTTGTCCTCCTTTCCCCCAGGTACCTGTACAAGCTTCGGGATCTGCATCGGGACTGTGAGAACTACACAGAGGCCGCCAACACCCTTCTGCTGCACGCGGAGCTCCTCCAGGTAGGAGAGACCCTGCGTGTAAAAGCGCTTTGTAAATGTTGAAGTCACTCTGTAATAAGTTAGTGAAAATGATGACCGTATCCTTGTGGTCATCATTATGATGTCATACACAGTTTGGATCTGGCCTCCGCAGTCCAGGCCGGCTAGAAATGCATGATCCTCTGATTGCCTTATGGTATTATGAGGCCTGACTCCAGAGCTAGCCTCAGAGCCAGCCAGACCTGGCTTAAAATCCCGTCTGTGATACACACTCTCTATGTGTGTGACCCTGGGCAGCCTCTGAACACTGCATGTCGCAGAGGAGCTGGCTAGGGCTGGAAGGGAGTTTGTGGTCATCTGGGCCGTTTTCAGAGGAAAAAAAACTCATACTTACTACCGTGTCCAAGGTCTTATGCCTCCCAATGAAGTGGATACCAATAAATCAGAAGAATGGATGCTGTACAGCTACCCAGAAAGAAGATCCCAAAGATGTCAGCAATTACCAGCCAAAGGCCTCCATTAATTCTTTTTTGAAATTAATTTACACATAGACCAAAGGTATCCTTGATGCAGGGGGTAGCTAGGTGGCTTAGTGGATAGAGTTCTGAGCCTGGAGTCAGGAAGAATTGAATTCAAATCTAGCCTCAGACATTTACTAGCTGTGTGACCCTGGATAAATCACTTAACCTGTTTACCTCAGTTTCCTCATCTGTAAAATGAGTTGGAGAAGGAAGCAGCAAACCACTTCAGTCTCTCTGTCAAGAAAACCCCACATGGGGTTACAAAGAGTCACGTACAAATGAAATGACTGAACATCCTTGATGAAAATGAGAAGGAAACAGTCAGGTCTGCACAGATGAGACATCTGACCCCATCTTCACAGTCACACAGTTGACTGGAACATGGGGAGAATATGAGATTCTTCTGAATTTACCATTTGGTGATTTTAAAGAGAAAAATGCAGCCTCAGAGATTGGACAAGGTGGACTTCGGAGTCCCTTCTTGCTCTAAATCTGGCACATGACCTAGAGACAAAGGCTCTCCTTAGCCAAGGTGGCCTCATCCGTTTGTTAACATCATGATGCTCTCTGATAGCTCCAATCCCATACTTGACTTTGTTTGGCCATCTTATTATCATTATCAAGTTAAGCCTAAAATCAGGATATATTCTCTTCTCATATTTGGTGCCTCCATCCAAGACGTCCTGTGCAGAGGGTAAATGGAAGACAGATTCCATATACATGGAGACATCCTACAGCTACTCCCTCTTGCAGATGAAATGGTACCACCTGATTGCATCTAATTCCATAATACTGACCAATGTCCCCACAACCACTTTGGCTTAATAATCCTCTTGTTGATCAATCTGCAAGAATTTACTAACCTACTATGTGCCAGGCACTGTCCTAGGCTCTGGTGATACCAAGACAGAAATAAAATGTCTTTGAGAAACTCACATTCTGTCAGGGAAGGTAACATGTATATAGTTTGGTGACACCATAGAGCATTTTGGACCGGAGTAGCTCGACACTCAGTAGTTACGTGACTCCTGGATAAGTCACTTAACTTCGGTTTTCTCATCTATAAAAGGGGATAATAATAGCATCTGCTCCCAAGAGTTGTTATAAAGTTAGATGATATTTGGATAGCCTTTTGTAAACCTTAGAGCGCTCTATAAATGCTGGCTACCACTATGGTGGTTATACAAAATAAGTGTGAAGTAAAAACAAATCAGTGGAATTTTATTAAGTCCCCACAGTGTGCCGGGTCATGGGGCCGGGCTGTGCTGGAGGCTCATGAGAAATCAGCAAATGTTACCAATCCAGGCTTGGCTTGGGCTTTTTATTATTTCGTTTGCCTTTGGCCAATTCTGCAACACTCTCAACAACTCCAGGCAGTTACCTGTCTGCAGAAGCCACCTTTCCAACCTTCCCCCTCTCCTAGTGTGGCTGTAGGACTTTAGTTATGGAATACCATCATCTCCAATGGCCCAGATTAGGCTTGAGGAACAGAATAGTGAATGGGGAGTGTGAGTGGGTTACATCTTGTTACTGTGATAACTTTGGCACAAGAAGAGGTTTAAGAGATGTTCTCCAAGCACTAAAAGATCAGAAAAAGAGGTGGGCAAGTCATGCGGTCAAAGATTCTGGGCAGACAGTGCAGAGAGTGACATTGCTACCTACACAATATATAAAGACCCAGAAAGAGGCCTCTAATGTGACTGACATATTCTCCAAGGAGGATTTATGGAAGGAAGCAAGCCAGAACGGTACAAGATGAAAATTAATGAATGTTCGTTGTTGTTCAGTCATGTCCAACTCTTTGTGACCCCATCTGGGGTTTTTTTGGCAAAGATGCTGGAGTGGTTTGCCATTTCCTTCTCATTTTACAGATGAAGAAACTGAGGCAAGCAGGGTGAAGTGACTTGCCCAGGGTCACACAGCTAGGAAATGCCTGCAGATTTGAACTCAAAGAGAAGTCTTCCCGACTCCACGCCCTCTTGCTCTATCCACTGCACCACCCAGCTGCCCCACCCCCCTTATCTTTGCCTTTCCACTTGTATCAGTAAGACAATAATAACAGTGTAGATGATAATTGTCAAAATGCCTATGTAGTTCTGTGTTGCAAAGTACACAAGACTCTTCACATAGAAGGTAGAAGAAATAAACCGTTTATCCAGACACCAGAGAACCAGATCCCACAAGCCATTTACCCAGTCTATCAGAGCAGTAAAACATTCAATACACAACATCACAACATGGAGCCTTGACATCCCAAAACCTCTCCCACCCCCTGCTGGGGTCTTCCCCAAACACAAACTCACAGTACAGCTAAGTCAGCCTGTTTAGCTCTAACTATCACAATGACGGCCATTAGCAGCCATCAGCAGCCATAACTTTTCTTTCTCTTTCTCTTTCCCTCTTTCTGAAGCTCCTCCCTCCACACATGACTTGGGCTTCCAGTGATGTAAGCAGGTCACATGGCCTATTAATGGGTGGAAAAGATCTTCAAATCTAAATTGCTACTACACCACTACACCACCTAGCTGTTACAGAAACAATTCAAATTAGTCATTCAGCCAGCATTTATTAAGCACCTTCTGTGTTCCAGGAACTGTGCTAGCCATAGGAGATGCAAAGACAAAAATGATGCAGTCCCTACCCTACCCTACCTTCCATTTTATTGGATGGAACTGCTTTTGATCATAAACCATCTCATATTGTGTGTTCAGGCACATTTAGACCATACCATGATACCTTGAAAAGCAAGGATTGGCCTCAGATGAAGACCTGAATTCAGGTCTTATCTGTGGCTGGTTATATGACCCCAGACAAATTTATTTGACCTCTTTTACTCCAGGCTATGCTATAAGACTCTAAGTTAGAGAACAGGTGCTAATCTGTATGGGGAAAGAGAATCCCTCACCAAGACTTCCCTGCACTCATGAAGTCACAGATCTGGACAAGGCAAAGCAGCCAGCGTTTATTTGTCAGACACTCACTATGGATCAGGCATGCCGCAAAGTGCTGGTGATACAAATACAAGGAGAAGGAAAAACAGTCCCTGCCCTCAAGAAACGTATATCCTAATGGGGGAAAACAAAATACAAACAGGAGCTAAAAGGGCATGCCTTGTATGGGCGTGGTATGGAGGTCCTGGAAGGTGAGAAGCGCAGCAAAGAGGAATATAAAGGCTAGCCTGGGTCTCTCTCCAAAATGGAGGCCCTGGTAGGAATTCACCAATGAGGGAAAAGGGGCAACTTAATGATGTCATAGAGGATTCCAGTGAAAGTACCATTGGAGAAAAAACTCAGCTGAAGTCATCTTAAGGTGCAAGCATTTTGGATTTATGATATTGTTTGGTATTTGTTCATATGTCTATTTTTTTTTATTTTCTAGTGGTCAGACAAGCCCTGTGTGCCCCACTTGCTCCAGAGGGACAGCTACCATGTCTATTCCCAACAAGAACTCAAAGAGAAGCTTTACCAAGAAATCATCTCGTACTTCGACAAGGGCAAAGTGAGTATCTTGTTGAGAAGGAGTCGGGGATCCAGTCCTGGTATGGCTATACCTCTGCCTTGGGTCCCTTGGTGGGTTTGGACCAGATGACCTATAATTCAGTTCAATCAGATAACCATTTATTAGGCACTTACGATTTGCCAGGCTCTCTCCTACGACTGGAGATACAGAGATAAAAAGGAAAACAGCTCTTCTGGCTTCCTAGGATTCATTCTTTCATTTTCATTCATTTCTTGATTGTCTCTGAATCCTCTTTTTTAAAAAAAAATCCTCTCAAAAAACAAAGGACACAAGCCCCTTAAGAAATGAAGGGGAGAAAGGCCTGAGAGATCATGATGCTGGGACTAGTTGGCTGAATCAGAAGAGAAAAGGAAACTATAAACCCCTCTGTAGCTGTACCAGGAGGTGGAATGGGAATGATATTCTTCTTGGAGACTGAAGACCTGGCTTCTATTTCTGGCTTGACATTTTCTAAACTAATTGACTGGGCAAGACAATATACATCTCAGAACCTCAGCATTGTTTTTTTTTTTCCCTCCCGTTGTCAAAAATGGGAATATGACCTACTTCACATGTTTGCCCTTAGGTAGGCCACTTCCTCTTTTGGATGAGTGGTGAGGAATCAATGATTTCTTGGGCCCTTGACAGCTTTAAACTCTATGATCCTGTGACTTGTAAGGAAATGGCTTTGTGAACCAAATGTCAAGTGTTGCTGTTGGTGTCTTATAAAAAGAGCCCAAAGAGGTATCCCAAGGCTTGTTGGAGGTGTGGGAGAGGGGGTAGCAGGCACCTACTCAGTCCATCTCCTCCTCTGTTCTTCCCAACCTTCTGGCTGACTAATATCAAAAGGACAACTCTCTGGGGGCACAAGCCTCAATTGCTGTGGTCCATTCTCTTGTTAGTGTGGGCTTGCATAGTTTGGCATTCATCCGGAAGTCTGCATGTGGTGGGGAGGAGAGGATATTGGAGAGTTATTTGACTTGATTACATAATGTGCCCTTGACCTTACTTTCCATATCATTATCTCCTCAAAACTCACATTTATGGCTAAATAAATCCTTTAAGCTTTAATAGGTTCAAATAACCTTTTATGGTTTGCAAAGCACTTGATTCCCCTTATGTTATTGATGACCCCAACAACAGTCCTCTGAAGAGATTCTATTTTTGTCAGCCCCATCTTAGAGATGGGGAAATTGAGGCTTATAGAGTCTTATAGACTTCTCCACATTCACACAGATAGTAAGTGGTTTATGCAGGATTTGAACCCAGGTCTCCTATAAACAGGTTGAGAAATGGTCACCATGAATATAGATTCTCGGTCCTGTAGTTTCTGATACTGGGAAGCAGCCATGACATAATAAATAAAGAGCCAGCCTTGAAATCAGGATGACCTGGGATCAGGTCTAGATGGGTTTGACACGTACTGTCTATGTGATCCTGGACAACTCACTTAACTTTTCTAGACCAGAGACATCAAACATGTAGCCTTTGAGATATGCACTCCTAAATGTTGCCTGAACTAGATTAAAATGTATTTGAAAAATTTCTAAAAAAATAAAGATATAATAGAAATAGATAATGATAATATGTGCTTTCCTAAGTCAATATGGGGCATCAGTGTTCCTTAATTTAATTGCCCATTTCTACTTAAATTTCACCCACTGCTTGAGGCCACTCTCTAAGGACTCTAAGGAAATCACTGGAAAGAGAAAGAGAGAGAGAGGAAGGAGGGAAGGAGGGAGGGAATGGAGAGAGAGAGAGAGAAAGGAAGAGAAAAAGACACTGGTCCATTCTCATCTCTTATAATCAATCTATCAGCTAGATAGAGAATAGGATATTACCTGATAATTTTCTAGTGCTGTAAGATTTTTCAAAGCAATTTAAATGCATCATCTCTGATACAGAGTAAGGCACAAACAGGCCCTGCCCTCAAGGAGTTTATATTCTATTAGATAAGTCTACATGTAAAAAGACAAGTATATACAAGTTCCATACAGAGAGAATGTTAGGTAACCTTTGAGGGGAAGATCATGATCCTGTGGACAGGGGGTTCAGAATTAGAACTCAGGGCTCTTATCCCACCATGTTCCTTCTCTCTTTGTCATCTTACTCACTGAGCCACAGCTGGTTTTCTCATCAGATGGACTTGGCCACTGTCCAGGTCCTAATGCCTCTTGTACCTTGTCCTCTAAACCATTTCTGACATTGTTGTGGGGGCATGGAGTTCCTCAGATTCTGACAGGCAGAATTTAGAGGAAGATACCTTCTTGGTCAAGCAGCCAAGAGACATAGAAACTCTCTAATGTCAACGAGGGGTCAAGCTGATCCAAGAGAGCCAGGCAGCCAGGAATGTCGGCAGTAACTCAACCCAGCTGCTGGCCTGCTGCTTCTCCTGGATGCTCATGAATGGTTTTTTCAGCTGATACAATCATTCTCTTGTTTTCCATCCCCATCCTGACCTCCGTCTTCCGGAAGATGTGGGAGAAAGCCATCAAACTCAGCAAGGAGTTGGCCGAGACCTACGAGAGCAAAGTGTTTGACTATGAGGGACTTGGCAACCTCCTGGTGAGTCCCTGGGGAGGTCACTCTGGGCAGTCTCTGGGTGAGGCTCTAGAGGGTCACACAAGTCACATCCATTTGGGCCCCAGTATTCAGGAGGGCTTTAGGGGGTGATGAACATAGCAAAGATCTTGCTAAGCTTTGTTTTTATTGAAATGTTTTCAGAATTAGGGAAACGTTTTGGTAGAGGCAACGTCCTGTTCTCTGTTGATGGAAGAAAAGTTACAGGAGATGAAAAACAAGAGCAGTGGCCAACCTCAAGTTCTTTGAGAGTGATCCCCTTTGCTCCAAATGTCCTTAAGGCTAGACCCCTGAAGGATGAGGATGCTTGTTAGCATTTATATAGACCTTTAAGGTTTGCAAAGGGCTTCAAATATGTTATCTCACTTTAACCCTCAAAATGAGGAAACTGAATCTGGAAGAAATTGTGATTTGCCCAGGGTCACACAGTACCTAAGGCAAGATGTAGACTCCCAAGTCTAACATTGTTTCCACTGGGCCGCCTAGCAACTGCCTCATGAAACTGAGTTAGGGAAGGAACAGGATCAGCCCATCCTGGCCATACATGGAAGGGTTTGGTTGGGTTTCCCAACATTCATCCTTAGTAACAAGCAGGACCGAAGCACTGGATTTGGAGTCAAGAAGAACAGGGTTCAAATTCAGCCTCAGATATTTATTAGCTTTGTGACCTTAAGCAAGTAACTAAGTAACTTGTTCTCTCTGACACTCAATTTCCCCACATACACACCCTGTAAAATGGGAATGATACATCTGCCTGACAAAGTGAAACACAAATGAGACAGTAAGTTACAAAGAACTTTGTTCGCCACCTTCATTTCTCAATGCATTCCTCCCTAACTTCTCATTGTATCCAGAAATTTGTAAAAGTTTAGAAAAAGCAAAACAGCAAACCAAGTCCCATGGTTTATGCCATATCCATTCCTATGGACTGCAAAGAAGGGAAGGAGATCACTTTGTCATCTCCTCCTCGGGGTCTTAATCAGTCATTAAAACTGTCATTTAAATGCAGTGTTTTGTTTTCTTAGGTTTGTCATTTCCATTTACACTGCTTCTTCTAAAATCAATTTTGTTAATTGCTTTTCATTTTTCATTTGCATTGTTTAAATAAGTTTTTATTGATGACTTTGGGTTTTTTAAATATCTTTTCCCCAGTATCCTTCCCCTCCCAGAAAGTCACTCTATCTAATGAACAAAGAAAGTCATTTTAAAGATTAAAAAGACAAAAGAAGGGGAAATGTTTGTCTTTTTTTCTTTTAAAAATAAATCTTTATTGCTATCTACATTTCCCACTTCAATCCTTCCCTCCCCCTTACCAGAGAGTGAATAATAAAGAATAAAAAAGAGAAAGGAGAAGAAAATGTACAAGAAAACTAAGCAGCATATCAGCAAAGCCTGGTATAATAACCAGTGTTCCACACCCATGGTCCCCCACCTCTATAAAAGTAGAGGACTGGGACAACAGAGGGGAATGATCTTCTCACATCTTTTCTTTGGGGCCATTATAATTTCCCCGCATTCAATTTTGATGCTGTTCTATTTGCATTGTACTTGTCATGTATATTGTGTTCTTGGTTTTGTGTTCTTCCCTCAAGCTTCATGGAATTCTCCCCGTGTATCTCTGCACTCTTCATATTTATTGTTTTATGGACCTCAGTGATATTCCATAACATTCATATATCACACCCTGTTTAGACATTCCCCACTTGTCAGGCATCTACTCCTCCCACCCCCCACACACACACTTCTTTCCTGCCACAAAAAGCCCCTTGTAAACCTTGAAGTGCTTTGTTATGACAATTAATATTCCTGTATGGTCTCCAAGCTCCACGGCTACTCATTCTTTTTTTAAAATAAATTTTGATTTCATATCACCTAAGTGTCTCCCTGTGTCCATTCTCCTACCTTCTCCCAAAGAGTCATCTGTTATAATAAAGAAGTTTTTTATAAGAGAAAAAAAATTCAACAAAACTGACCAATATATTGGCAAAATCTGACATTATATGCAACGGGGAACTCCTATGGGCCTCCTCCCCCACTTCCACAAAGGAGTCAGGTGGCTGCCTTTTGCTGTGTCTTCTCTTGTGTTCTTTGTCATTTTGTGACATTGATCTCAGATTTTCATGGTGGTGGTCCTTCCATTTATGTTGCTGTGGTCTTTGTATTTATGGTTTTCTTGGCTCTGCTTTCCCCTGTTTCATGAAAATTATCTGTGTGATCTCTAAGCTCCACGGCTCCTACTCCCAACATTTCCATTCTCTCTTTCATTTCAGAAAAAACGGGCTTCATTTTATGAGAACATCATTAAAGCGATGAGGCCCCAGCCAGAGTACTTTGCTGTCGGTTACTATGGACAAGGCTTCCCGTCATTTCTTCGGGTAAGAGATCCCAGAGGGCTCAGAGGCTGCTGAACATGTCCAGGTCTGAAAAAGAAGAGTTTATTCTCATCATTCCCGGTTCACTCCCCCCACGTCCTCATGTTAGCATCTGTGCATGGTTCTTTCTCAATGTGGGTGGTAGGGGAGGAAACATTTCCGGAACTGTCCAGCATCTCCACCCCCCTCTTCACCTCCCATCCCTAGACACCACCAACATTCTGGCAGAACTTTTTAGCAAATGGTTTGTCCCAGGTGGAATGAGATGGAGAAAACAGGCCATGGCCATGTCCGGCTGGAAAGAAGGGAGAGCCAGCTAATTGTTTGTTTATTTATGCAGTTTCTAGCTAGAATTGAAAACAGTTCAGCCTCTGAAATTGGCTAAAAATACACAATCTGCCCACTCCCTTAAAAACTGTGGAAAGTACACTGATTTCCCCAGGGTTTTTCACACCCTTAATGAGAAATCAGTGTGGTATGGTGGGAGTACAGGCTCTTCTGCTCCAAGCTGTGCCCCTTCTCCTCTCCGACCATAACCAAGTATTTAACATCACTGAGACTCGATTTTCTCATTTGTGAGAGTGATAATTCTGTCTATCCTGCTCCCTGCTTCATGGGGGCTATTGTAACAATTGAATTAAATTCTGAATGAAAAAGGACTCTGAAGTCTTTAAAGAGTATGTATGATTCCAAAGGCAGTGCTCTCTCCAGTGCCTTGCTGCCTCTCAAATTCAGTTTAAATGAGATTATTATTATTAATCATTATTATTAATCTCATCAAAGTTGCATTTGAGAGGCCACAAGGCACCACGGATAGGGCACTGCCTTTGGAGTTGAGGACCTGGTGCAAATCCCACCTCAGATGACTATTATTTATGTAACCCGTGCTTCTCTGTGCCTCTGTTTCCACATCTGAAAAACTGGGGAGTTGGACCCCAGCTCTCCAACTGGAATGGGGAGGTCTAAAGCAGTGATTCTTCTCATCTTATATCATCATATTATTATCTTAGGCAGCATGATATAGGGGATGCCGAGCTACCTGTGAAGCCAGGAAGGCCCACTTTCAAATTCTACCTCTTGCTCATCACACCTGTGTGACCTGGCACAAGTTGCTTAACCTCTCCGTATTCTAGGCAGTTCTTAAGTTTCTGAGAAGGGGATGCCCTACACTCTCTCTTGCATTGAAATCACAAGTCCAATCTATTATCATCAACATCCTTGTTCTTGTCTTGTTAAATGGAGTTTAGATAGAAAGGGTCCTAGGACAAGTCTCTATCCTGCTACTTATTCGTCATTGATTAATCGCCTACCATGTGCCAGGTACCCTAGGCACTGGGGGATACCCCCCCCAAAAAAAGGTAAAAGCATATACGTTCTATCAGGAGACACCACATGCTTCCTTGTAAGTACCTACAAAATACACCCAAAGTCCTTTTTAGAGAGGTCACTAGCAGCCATCATCTATCACATTTAATGTTCTATGGTCTATTTCACAGATAGATAAAATGGCTGCTTTTTGTAATCGAATAAAAGTATTGGGATCTTCTGTGGACTCACTTCGAACAAGGGTTGTTCTGCCAGTAACAGACAGGCATGACAATCCATCACTTGGTCCACACTCAAAACTTTTCTCCCTCAGGAGAATCAAGACTTATCCGTGACCCCACCCCCCACCCCCAGTCTCCCAACAAATGAGCTTGACGCTCATTGCTTCCATATGTACTGACTCTTATAAAGTCTGCAGTGAATTTTAATGGGCCCTAATAAAACCTCCCAGTAAGAATGACCCGATGCCCATTTTTTATACTTTCTAATCTATCCCTTCCCAAAGGGAAGACCTTTTCATCCTTAGAAACTGTTCTGAGGTGAGTATGTCTCTTAGAGGGAGATGAGCAGCCACCAGCCAGCTGGATGGTGTAACCATTGGCTCTTGGCCTAATATTTTTCTTGATGGAAACTTTTCTTTTTAAAAAAAACATGTATTTACTTTTAGTTTTCAACATTCACTTTTATAAGATTTTGAGTTTTAAATTTTCTCTCTCCCCCCTCCCCAAGACAGCATACACTATGATACAGGCCATACATGGACAATCATATTAAACATATTGCCACATTAGTCCTGTTGTAAAGAAGAATTCAAACCGCAGAGAAAAACCACAAGAAAGAAAAAACAAAAAAAAATGAAAAATAATCTGCTTCAACCTGCATTCAGACTCCATAGTTCTTTCTCTGGATGTGGACAGCATTTTCCATCATGAGTCTCGAATTGTCCTAGATCATTGCATCGCTGAGAAGAGCTAAGTCTATCAGAGCTGGTACAGTGTACAGTGTACAGTGTTTTCCTGGTTCTGCTCACTTTACTCAGCATCAGTTCATGCGAGTCTTTCTAGGTTTTTCTGAAGTCCACCTGCTTATCATAACTTATGGAACAATACCATTCCATTCCATTCATATGCCACAGCTTGTTCAGCCATTCCCCAATTGATGGGCATCCCTTTGATTTCCAATTCTTGGCCACCACAAAAAGAGCTGCTGTAAATATTTTTGTGCATGCGGGTCCTTTTCCCGCTTGTGTGATCTCTTTGGGACACAGCCCTAGAAGTGGTATTGCTGGGTCAAAGGGTAGGCACATTTTTATAGCCCTTTGGGCATAGTTCCAAATTGCTCCCTGCCACTCTTTTGCCACCTTTGTCACCGTTGCCGCCTCAGCCCTGTAGAATGGTGGTAGCTGAGCTGGCCCCCTGCCTTGGGTGTCTAATTCCTCCAGACAATTTTACTGCAACCCCCCTCCTCTCATTCCTTTGCTCAAGCACCGTAGCAGCCTTCCCTGGCTTTCCAGCCTCCACCCCACTGACTCGGCCCTACTTTATATAATTAACCTCACTTCTCATCATTCCCCCACATAGTTCCTCTTCTCCAGACGGGCTGGACCCAAGTACCGTGCTAGTTCCTGCTAACTGGCCTTTGTTCACTTTGTTGTTGTTGAGTTGTTTCAGTCGTGCCTGACTCTTCATGATCCCATTTGGGGTTTTCTTGGTAAAGGTACCATAGTGGTTTGCCATTTCTTTCTCCCATTCATTTTATACGTGAGAAAACTGAAGCAAACAGGGTTAAGTGACTTGCCCAGGGTCACACAGAGAGTAAGTATCTGAGGCTGGATTTGAATTCAGGTCCTCCTGACTCCAGGGCAGCTAGGTGGCACAGTGGATAGAGCACAACTGAACAATGACAACTTCCTGCCCCCAGGCCCATAACCCACTGCACCACCTGGCTGCCTTGCTGCTGACTGGGATAGTTTACTCTTTAGTTTACATCTATCCTGTCCAGTTGCACCATGCCTCTAGCCTATGTCATTCTAACCTTTCTTTCTTCCTTGAACATCCAGAACAAAATCTTCATCTATCGAGGAAAGGAGTATGAGCGAAGGGAAGACTTCAACCTTAAGCTGCTGACTCAGTTTCCCAATGCAGAGAAGATGACCAGTACAACTCCTCCAGGAGAGGAAATCAAATCATCTCCCAAACAGTGTATCCTTTGCTATGGCTTTCACTTGGCTTGGCTAAGAGGCTAAGTGATCTCTTGGCTAGACTCCCTGTGACCATCAGTTACTTGCTTCAGCTCTCTGCCTTGGTTTCCCTTTGTGTAATATAATTCAATTCTCTTTTATTCATTAAATATTTATTAAGCTCTTATCATGTGCCAGACACTGTACTAAGCACTAGACATACAAAGACAAGACAAAACATTCCCTGTCCTCAAGGAATTTACTGGTGAAAAGACAATGTATACAGATAAGTAAACATAAAATAAATAAGTTATTTTAGTGGGGAGAGATGAGTAAGAACCAAGATGGGAGTTGGATTCTGATGAGAGAAAGAGCACAGCTGTGCTTGTAGCCAGGCATTCTGGCTTCTGGTCCTCTGTCAAGCCCAGCCCAGCTGTCTTGGGTTGGGCCAACTCATATAACCTCCAGGAGCCTCAGTTTCCTCATCATGAAAATTGGATGGACTAGATAGGGACCCTCCCACCTTTCATATTCTACAATTCTTTGAAATTGCAAGTATAACTCAAAGTTCTCCAACCTAAAGGAGAATCAGTGGGGAGGACAGCCTCCCAGGTCTTCTTGCTCAACCTTCCAGGGGGACCAGAATTTTACTAGATCATGTGACATAGTGGATAGAGAGCTGGCCTAGAAACCAGGAAGACCTGTGTTCAAATCCTACCTTGACAGGTACTGGCTGTGTGATCCTAGACAAGTCCCATAACCTCTCAAAGCTCTAGGCGGTGCTCTAAAAATTTCAAGGTCCAGAGAAGGTGTTCACAGCACAAGTAAAGAGAGGTTCCACACCTGAGCCTTCCCTCAGCAGTAGAATTGGAGTTCTAGTTCATCCCTATTCTATTCTTCCTCCAGATATTTGACCAAAATTGGACAATTTCTAAGAATGATAACCTAAAATTCAATATCTAATGGTTTCTTACGTAATCTCTCCCCACTCTTAGTCTCCAGGAAACCTTCCCAAAGGTAAAAGAAAGACAAAGTTATTATCTACTTTCAGCCAAATTTTCAGGCCAAACTTTAATTCAACCAACATTTATTAAGCTTTTACTAAACAGAAACAAAAACCTGTTCCTGGCCCCAGAGAGCTTACTTTCTGTTGCCGGGATAGAGAGATAATAGAACATGTGCTAAACTAAAGCTAAATGAACATAGGGTTGTGAGGAGAAGCACCAACAACTGGGGGAGAGCAGAGAGGAGGCAGCACCTCGAAGGAAGCTAGGGGTTCTAGAGGAGAGGGAGTACAGGAGAGACACAGGGAAAGCCCATGCAAGGCCCTGGGAAAAGACTTGGAATCCTGAGTTCAGGACACAGCAAGTTGACCAGGTTGGTGAGAACATAGAGGGTGTCAAAGGGAGCTCTCTGAACTAAGTCTGGAGAGACAGGTTGGAGTCAAACTGGGAAAGGCTCTTAATGCCAAGCTGAGAAGATCATTCGTTTTTTCCTCCAGGCAATAGGGAGTCGCTAAAGATGCCTGAGCAGAGGAGTGACATGCTTAGTATGCTTACTTTGGCAGTTATGGGAAAATGAATAGGGGAAGGGAGAGACTGGAAGCTGGAGATCAACAGTATACTGTTGTAAAAGGGTGATAATGGGAGATTGAACCATGGTAGAGCTTTTTATAAGCAGAGAGAAGGAGCTGGATTCAGAGCGTGTTGTGGAGCCTGGATAAACAAGACTGCACAACAGATCAGATATGGTGGGCAAGGAAAAGAGAAGAGTATAGGATGACTCCAAGGTTGCAGATCCTGTTGATTTGAAAGGAGGTAGTTCCCTCAATGGAAGAAGGAAGCTAATGAGTCCCAGTTGAGATGTGTTGAATTAGAGGTGGCTGCAATACACCCAGGTTGTCCAACAGTCAAAGAGAGAGACGGAGGTTGGTGGATAGACGTGAGAGTCATCTGAATAGACATGATTAAACCCAGTGATGCTGATAGAGAAAGTAGAGAGAAACAAGACAGAGGACCACTACAGAGCCTTGAAGACTCCCATAGGATGGGACGTGGGATGATGGACCAACAAAGAAGATGGAGAGAGAGCTTGGTGAGCTTTCTTTGCTTTAGCTTTTCAGCCGGCCTACCTCCATCTCTTTGCCCTAAAAGGCTTCGAAGGGTATTTCAGGTAGTCTTAACAGGGTAGGCTTAGTTGAAAATAATCACATGGTTCATCACAATTTCATATGGATCATCAGCTGCCTTTTGGCCTGGAGTCAGAAAGACCTGAGTTCAAATCTGTCCTCTGATGCTTTCTAGCAAATCACTTGACTTCTGTCAGCCTCAGTTTCCCCAACTGTAAAATGGGCATAATGACAGCACCTACCTTGTAAAATTATTGTGAGGATCACATGGGGTAAAGTTTGTAAAGCTCTTAGTACGGCGCCTGGCACATAGTAGGTGCTATATCAATGCTTATGCCCTTCCTTTCCCCTATGAGTTTATGAGCAGAAATCATTTTTACATGTGAACAAGAGCCCTCCCCCCCCCACGCCCATCACAACCCTCCCATGCCAGGCCCCTAGAGGGGCAATTCATAGGGAGTAGCTTGATTGCCTTGCAGCAGTCTCCAACTCGATTCCATCTCTCGTATTTATGACATGACATAGAGGAATGAATTCTTCATTTGGAGTCCGAAGACTTGAGTTTAAATCCCATCTGTTCCACTTACTACTTTGGGCAAATCATTTCACCTCTCTGGGTCTCAGTTTCCTCAGCTTTAAACTAAGTGGATCGGATGAAGTGATCTCTAAGCATCCCTCCCAGTTCGGATTTTATGGTCCCATGTCCTTTACTCATAGGAGTTTATATAGCAGAAAAAAAAATGTATGGAGATGGACTGCTAATGGGTGTCCTTCATTGATATGAGTATGTATGATAGAAAAAGAATTATGATTTAAAAAGGAGATGTGCTAGTAATGGACTAAGAACAAGGGATAGCCTTGGGCATGTGTTCCACTGGCATCCTCGTGATTTCAGGAGAAATTACCCAGAAGTCACTAAAACTGTGAAGCATGACCATCACTAGGCGTCTACCACAGAGAGGCCAAATACAGAGGCTGAAGACAGACCCCTCTGTACAAAAGTGTTTGTGGAAACATTTGTATTATTGATATTGTAAATAATGAAAACCAAAGTGAACACTCATCAACTGGAGCAGTGGCATTTGCATATAATTAGAATATTGGTGCCCCATTAAAAATGCGATAGAGAGAATTCAGCAGTGTCAGGAGAACTCAAAGAAGACCTCCAACATGTTGGGTGGACCCTTTTGGTAAACTTAGCAGAGGACATGAACAAGGGCTTCACCAGATGGACTTCCATTGACATGATTGGAGGGACCATATTGAAAGATACAAGAGCCACTGGCATCTTAAGGATCTCATTAGCGTCTTCCCATTTGTTCTCGAGCATGGATAGACAATGAATCATGATCCCCAGTGTGTGAACTCAACCAAATCAGTCTACAGAGTGAAAAAGTTTAAGAACCAATGATGCTTCCCACCTGTCAGTTCATTATAGTTCAGCTTAGCCCAAGCCAGCTCAATGTATGGCGCTCTCCAATACTCTTCAGAACATACCCTAAAATGCACCAAAGGCAACTTTAGTTCCTGTGTTTTCCTTCCCACTCACTTCTGAATGAAAGCAGCTGTGCCCTGACTCTGAATCAAAGACTGAAGCAATTTGCTTTCCTATGTAATGACCCTTGGCTAGTTCACTGCCAGTCTCATTGAGTCTTGATCCACTCCTTACTGCTTCCCCAAGCTGGACTGAGCCCATAATAATGTGTGAACATTTTCCAACGCATTTCCTTCCCCAAAGGGAAGCTCTCATAACCCCTAGGACAGGCTCCCTGGGTTGGAGAGTCCAGAAGAAGTGACCGTTGACCCTTTGTCTTGCCATCTTCCTGCTACTAGACTAGGGACCACCAGGCCTTTCCACCCACCCTGCAGCTGAACTCTCCTATACATGTTATCTCCTCCAATCATAAGGGAAGCTCCTTGAGATCAGTGGCCTGAGAGGAACCACCTCCCTTTTCCCCCTGTCTCCTCCATGCTTGGCTCATAGTCAGTACTTAATAAATGCCTTCCTTCATGGAAGGGCCTCTAGGAATAGGCTTTGATCTGGGTGCTGGAAATAAAGTATTCGGTTAATGAGCCTTCTTAAGAGACAGCGGGTATACTTCATGGAGTACTTGATTTGGAGTCAAGACCCAAGTTTAAATCCAGCCTCTTGACATTTACAAATTGTGTGACCCTAAGCAAGTCATGGTTAGAGCTTCAGCTTTGGAATCAGGAGGACTTGAGTTCAAATCCAACCTCAGATGCTTACTAGCTGTGTGACCCTGGGCAAGTCACTTTACCCTGTTTGCCTCAGTTTCCTCATCTGTAAAATGAGCTGGAGAAGAAAATGGCAAACTGCTCCCATATCTTGCCAAGAAAACCCCCATGTGGAGTCATAAAGAGTTGAACATGTGAAGTGCCACAGCATTGGCAAAGTCAGTAGTATTTATTAAGTGCCTACTATGTGCCAGGCACTGTGCTAAGCACTGGGAATGCAAAGGAAGGTAAAAGACAGTCCCTGCCCTCAAGGAGTTCACAGTCTAATGGGGAGACAACAAGCAAATAACTGTGTACAAACAAGCTGCACGTAGTTTGGAACTACTCAATGGAAGGAGTTTACAGACTTAAGAAGGAATGGAAAAGGTTTTCTGTAGAAGTTTGGGACTTTAACTGAGAATGGAAGGAAGCCAGGAGGGAGAGAGGAAGAGGGAGGGAGTTATGTGCATGGGGTACCACCGGTGAAAGTGCTCGGAGGTGGGAGATAAATGAGCAGCAGGGAGGTCCCTGTCTCTGAGCTGAAGAGTACATGGCTGGGCAGGGTGCAAGGTGTAAGAAGTCTGAAGGTGGGGGAGGGGAGAGCAGGTGACGAAGTGCTTGTCAATGAGCCAAGGGTGTTCTTTGAGGTCTCTGGGAACAGTTATCCAGACTGGAGTCTCTGGTGCCAGACCCTCTTCCTTCAATGTTTCTCTTGAGGTCTTTGGAGTATTCCTGTGTCCAACAAGAGGTGAAGTATAGTCAGTCCTCCAATTCCTGACACGAGTAGGAGGGCTTATCAGACAGAATGACCTGGGATAACAGGTCATGTGGCTTTTCTTTGTTGTTTTATTGAAGGCTGATTTCTCTTTGAGACTTTCGAGCCAGGGCTATCTACAAGGCTACTGACCACAAACTCTGGAGGTAGCTTGATTAATAAGGTAGGTTGGTCATGAATAACAGAGCTGCCCTGTCATTTGGGGAAAAGGGAAGAGCTGCAGAATGGACATTTGGGGAGGTGGAGGCATGGAGATGGACTGAAGGACCAGGCTCCCACATTGCTTCCTTAACTGAAGCCTCAGATATGCAATGCTTCACGGTGAAGCCCGTGATGAACCTACCTCCAAATTACAAGGACAAACCTGTGCCAGAGCAGATCTTGAAGTAAGTGGTTACAAAACCAGTCAGATTTTCACCCTTGCAGGTTATCATAGGATGGCACACTTACAGCTGGGGGGGGCCCAGGTTTTCCAACCCAAGCAGAGCCAGCTAGCAAACCCTCCAGCCCCACATGACTAAGCCTACTGAGCTGAAGGGGGCATTTGTCAAGTTCAGTTCAACCGGACTATTATTTTCAGGTATATAGTTGGTACATAATGATTGCCTACTGAATTGAATTATAAGCCACTGGGTTAAGTACTGGGGATACAAACACAAAAGTGAGTTAGTCTCTGCCCTCAAGGAGGTTATATTCTCCAGGATGCTACAAAGTGATTTGATGTGGGTTAGAATGCAGTGGGTACACACTGGCAAATGTTTGAATCATGAAAGACAGGACTGATGTATCGATGTATTTACATAGTATGTCTATGTCTGCTGTTGGGACTAGACTTGCAGCTTCATTAGTATGGGGAACTCCTAGTACGGAAACTCCCTCCACCGATGCAGATCAGCCCCTGCAGTGTGACCTGGCCCCTGAGAGGGTCACCAGGACTTGCAGTAGTGTTCACTAGAGGCAGGGCTAGAACTAAGGCCTTGCTGAGTCCAAAGCTAGCTCTCTATCACTATGTCATACTGCCTCTATCCTACATGTCTGTAGATGTGTGCGTGTTTGTGCACATGTGTTTGTATATTAAAGCACGTATATGGCTCAACAAACCAGACTTGATGAGATGAGAGATATCCAAGCACATGCCCATTTTCTTGGACCCCAGCTTTCCTCATCACCAGTGCAGATCTCAGTCCATCTGCACCCCTCTGTCCTATGGGATTCTTCTCTCATCCCCATCATTGCATCCATGCTCAGCAGAGGGCCTTCCCCATGTGCTGAGGCCTTCCTCAGTTTCTTCCATACTTTGTGGTTCTGGTCACAGCACCCAGGCTGGCCATCCCTCCATCTCACTTCATGACCCAACCACTTCCTTTCCTAGTCAGTGACCTCTTTATTCAAGATGCTGTGACATCTGTCTGAGATGTACACGCACGAGGTATTGGTGGCAACACTGCATGACCCCATGCTATCCACAATGTGTCTTCCCATTGATCAAGAGAGAAAAATGGGGCCCCAACTGTCACTGGTAGTGTCTGGGCTTCCGCTTTCCTGCAAGGACAGTGCTTTTGTTCTAAGACAGCTCCGTCCTCTATAAAAGGAGGGAGCAGAAATAAAACAATATGGCGGATAGTCAAGAATGCTGGACTGGTTCTGAGCTTAGCCCTTACCCCTTAGCTGTGTGACCCTAGGCAAGTCCCTCAAGCTCCGTGGTCGTCAACTTTTGTGTCCGTAAAGCAATAATACTAAGCATCGTCCCAGCGGCACAGGGTGATTTTGACCGTCAGATGAAATGACATTTGTAAATTGTTTGGCCAACCTCCAGCTATTGCCATTCTTATTATTATTTTCAGATAGAAGATCTCTAAGCTCCCTTGCTGCCCTGACATTCTGTTGGGTCTATGGTTTTATGAAGGACAGTTGTTGCCTAGAAAGACAGCAGATTTTGATTGGTAGAAGCAGTTAGGTGGTGATGTGGCACTGAAGTCATGAAGACCTGGGTTCAAATCCCAGGCAAGCCCCTTTACTTGTCCTGGCCCTAGCAACCACCTCACAGGGCTATTGTGAAAATCAAATGAACTGACATCTCTAACAAATAGAAAGATGCTATGTACATGATCGTTGTGGTGTCAGGAGAAAGGTGACTCTGGGTGCTCTGCTGTTCTTCTGCAGTTACTACAGGGCCAATGAGGTTCAGCAGTTCCAGCATTCCCGGCCCTTTCGGAAAGGAGAAAAGGATCCTGACAATGAGTTCGCAGTGAGTCCTGTGTTCTCTCCTTGCCTAACAAACAAATAGCATCCCCCAAGGGCCTGAAGAGCCCCAGCTCCCATTGGCTCTGTTCTCTCCCCAAGCTTGTGATGCACAGAAAAAAAGAGGGTGGTGCCATTCTGTGAATCCATTCGCTACCCCCACCACCACCATGGTCAAATATTCTGGGCTGCTGTGTTTTCAGGGCTCCTTCATGTGCATTTCACAAGCTAATATTCTATGCTTTAAGTCCTCTTTAAACCATAACATTCTCTATTCCAAGGTCCATCATTCTGTTTCCCTAAGGGCCATCCCAGGTGTGACATTCTATGTTCTAAGCCTCCCCACTCTCCTATCTCATGTTCTAGAGTCCCTCCCAGCTCTCCCATCCTGTGTTCTAAGCCTCCCAGCTCTCACATTCTATGATTCAAATATTTTAGGAAAAATTCACTCCTGTTCTCTAGTTAGGCCACTGGGAAGTTGAGAGGGCTAGAATTTTGTTAAATTGCCTTGATGGTTTTTTGCTCCCTTCTGCTCCCAGACCATGTGGATTGAGAGGACCACCTATACCACCGCCTACACCTTTCCTGGGATTCTCAAGTGGTTTGAAGTCAAGCAGGTTACCACGGTGAGTCCTCTGCAAGGTGTGTCAGGAATGTCTCTCAGACCCAAGCGTGCCAATGGGCCTTATTAGGGCTGCCTGCGTCTCTCCCTGCCCTCAGCATTGTGTTCCAACAGCCTGCTTTTTCACTAAAGAAAGACATAAACTGTTTGTGTCTCTAGGGTGTACAGAAAGCTGTCAGTAATCATTTAATCATCTAATTTCCCTCAGCTGTAATTACAATGACTGATTGACCCAGTCGTGCTAGGCTGACTTCAGCAGCAATCATGTACCCAGTGGCAATGGCAGCCAAGTTAGGCCTGGCTCTTGTTAGTTCATATGAGAAAATTGAGTAAAAGTCAAAAACTTCTTCCAGTGCTTTCAGGCCTTCCATGTGTCCAAAGCTTTGATGGGACACAGTCCGCCTGGGCGCCACTGAGAACTACCCACCCACCACAAGCGTGGGTAAAAATCTTCACCACTCTTCAGTCACCCAACTGTGCCCTAAACCCCTGAGTTAACACCATCTCTGACTCTGTCACCTGTGAGACTTTGAGCAAGTCACTTCTCTCTGGAGCTCAGTGTTCTCCTTTCTGAAATGAGGGGGGCTGGTCTAGACAGCCTCTGAGGTTTCTCTGGGTTCTGACATTCGGTGTTCTGTGGCCTCTCCTGGCTCTAACATTGTATGTTCTACTGTGAACATCCCACATTCTACTGTGTACATTCTGCTGTGAACATCCCACACTCTACTATGAACATTCTACTGTGAACATCCTACATTCTACTATGAACATCCTATGTTCTACTGTGTACGTTCTACTGTGAACATCCCACGTTCTACTATGAACATCCTACATTCTACTATGAATGTTCTACTGTGAACATTCCACATTCTACTATGAACATTCTACTGTGAACATCTATGTTCTACTATGAGCATTCTACTATGAACATCCTATGTTCTACTATGAACGTTGTACTATGAACATCCTATATCTACTATGAACACCCTGCGTTCTACTCTGTACAACCTACTATGAACATCCTGCATTCTACATCATGGAAATCCTGCCACTTCTACTCTGAACATCCATTGTGTGTTTTCCTGTTATGATCCTTTGCTTCCTGGAGAAGACTGAAGCCAGTGCACATGAAGAATGAAAGCACAGTGTACAGCTCTGCACTTTTAATCAGGAAGACCAGGTTCAAATCTAGCCTCAGATGCTTAGTATCTCCTTGAACCTGGATAATTCACTTAAACTTTCTGGGCCTTGGTTTTCTCATATGTACAATGATGGGGTTGGACTAGATTTCTAAGGTTGGGCCCTTCTAAATCTACAATTCTATGATCCCCCTCAGTGTACACACCCATACCCCATTCTGACCCCCAGCTCCTGCATTCTTCAGAACTTTCCTGGGTCCTCCTCAGCTACTTTATCCTTTCTCGCTTTTCTTCTGGGAAAGGATTTCCTTCCTCCAGGCTAAATGTGATCCCTCTCTGCCTTTGTCCTCAATTCCATCCTCTCCAGGTCCTTAGCAACCTTTGATGACAGCAGTCTTCTCTTCTTTCTCATACATCATCAGCCTCACCTTTTTCTGGGACCCCAGCTGTGTTCCACCGACCGACCAACATGAGGAGGTCTCCCTAAGTCTAAGAAAGATTCCCTTTGACCCACCAGCCGGCCACTGTGGCATCTCTCGCCCCCTCCCCTTCGCTGTCAAACTCCTTTAAAAGTTATATGACACACCCACCAGCCACATCTCACGTATTGCCATCCACTTTCTACTCCACTCCTACCCATATGCCTTCTCTCCCCACTAGACAGAAACTACACTCTAACCCCACCAATGAGCTCCCAATCCCCACCCCACCCCCCACCGCTCCAAGGGCCTCTTCTCAGTCTTCATCCTGCCTGGTCTCTCTGCAGCCTTTGTCACCCTCTCCTACTGGATCCTCCCTCCTTCTTTGGATTCTAAGACACACCCCTCTCTTCCTGGCTCTTTTCCTACTTCCTTATCTGCAGTTTCTGTCTCCTGTACTGGCCTCCTCTCTTCTTCTAAATTCCCCAGGGCTCTCTTTTTCTCTTCTCATCTCTTACCTTCCATTTCTCCTTCTTTCTCCCTTTCTTTCCCTGCCCTGCCTTGCCTTGCCCTCTTCCCTGTTTTCTCTTCTCTCCCCTCCCCTCCTTTCCCCTTCCCTTCCCTCCCCATTCCCTTCCCTCCTCTCCTCTCCCCTTCTCTCTTCCTTCTCTTCTCTCTCTACATTCCATCCCTTGGGAATCTTATTCATCCTCATAACTTGGTATACATTTCATATCTAGTCTTGTGGCAAATCCTGCCACTTCCACATCCATAGTATCTCTCACATATCTCACCACCCTCATTTGCAATCCCAAAGGGGCATCCCCATTATCCCCTTTTAGCCAGGTCTTCCTGGCCCTACTCTCTCCACACTCTGGATCATCTTTGATTCCAAGTTCTCTGTCAGGATGTACAGGGGCCCTGAACTTGGGGATGCTCTGTGCACCTCTTCCCTAGCCCCCTCCTCCCTAGGACACTGCTCTGTACACAGTAGGGACTTGATGAATATCAGCTGGTTTTCATTCCACCAAATCCCCTTCTAAGAGCTCTAGTGCTCAAGGACTGTGGGTGATTTTTTAACAAACACATCAGAACTGTATGTTCAGTTTTATATCTATTTCACCCAAAGTTGCTATTGCTCAAAACGTGGGTGGTGGCTGCTTTCAGACTCCATAGCACATTGTTTTGAATATTTTCAAAGGTTGCAGATGTTCATCCTTTGTGGGTAGATGTAATTTTGGGAAATACCCAGAAGTCTTTCAGGATCAAATCTGGTGAATAATTCAGTTCAGTTCCAGAAGTTTTATTTTTTAAGCAAAATTTGATTGATATCTTTTGTTTTTACATCAGCTACATTTTCCATTGGATCCTCCACATCCAGGGAGAGCCATCTGAAGTGTGTGTGTGTGTGCGCGCGCGCGTGTGTGTGTGTGTGTATGAGAATGAGACAGAGATGAACAGGGAGGGAAGGAAGGTGAAGTGGGTTTGAATCCTACCTCTGATGAGGACTGTCTGTGACCTTGGATAAGTCATTCTCTTCTCTGGATCTTAATTTTCATTCATTGTCAAATGAAGCAGTTGAACTCAATGCGGATGACCCTTGGGATGCCTTCCCACTCTCGGTCTCAGATTCTGCGTGTTCTGGAAGAGCTAGAGTCAGACCCAGATCCCCTGAGTCCAAGACAACAGCCCTCTCCTGTGCCTGGGGATAGCTTAAGGTCACATGACGAGCGATTCAGCCAGCGGTGTGAAGTCCCTCCACCACTGTCAGTTGCAGCCCATCTCCAGTTTGTTAGATAAGCCCTGGGGAGGTACCTGGGGCACAGGGAAGGGTTGGAGCACTTATGTAGCTATGTGCTTAACGATTATTTCACTGGATCCCCACAGCAGCCCTGGGAGGGAGGTGCTATTATCATTTCCATTTTACAGAGAAGGAAACTGAGGCAGAAAAAGGCAAAGTATTTTGCCCAGGATAACTCAGCTAGTCAGTGCCTAAGGCTGGATTTGAATTGACTTCAGGACCAATTCTCTGTGCACTATAGCACCCCACAGTGACTTCAGGGAGCAGAAGCGACTTGCCTAGGTCTTCCTGATTGATGGAATTAATTGACTAATTAATTAATTAATGGGGCAGCTAGATGGCACAGTGGATATATCACTGGTCTTGGAATTAGGAAGACTCATCTCCCTGAGTTTAAATCTAGCCTCAGACACTTCCTAGCTGTGTGACCCTGGGCAAGTCACTTAACCCTGTTTGCCTCAGTTTCCTCATCTGTGAAATGAACTGGAGAAGGAAATGGTGAGCCACTCCAGTATCTTTGCCAAAAAAAAAATAAACCAAACACCCTAATGGGTCACAAACAGTTGAACAACTTCCTGATTAGTAAAGCCACTCATTCATTGACTCAGTTACTAGGCTACATAGATGGAGTGGAAGGTACTTTGGAGAAGGCACCATAACTGTTTCTTCTCATCAACTCCTACCCCAAAAAGGCTTTGGAAAAGAGCTCAACAAGGAATAATGACTGTACTTGTGTTCTGTATTTTTTTAATGAGTCCTTTGTGCCTAAAATAGGCTCATCTCACACCATCCGTGTCTTTTGAGATCCTTCTCATGTTTTAAAGGCTCAGCTTAAATGCCACCTCCTCCATGAAGCCTTCCATGATTTTCCCTACCACCCAGCCTGAAGTCCAACTCCCCTCCCTGCATCTTTCATAGCATTTTGTCTGTGGTGTCATCAATCCAGAGCAGAAAGCTACCCTACGGGCCAATGAGTCCAGCTTCTCCTTTTACAGAGCAGGAAACTGAGACCCAGTGGAGCTAAGTGATTTACCAAGGGTCTTCAGAGGGCACACAAGTATGATCTACAACAATGATCTGTGACTCTGTTCTTTCCTTTGATTTAGAGCTAGACAAGACATTAACGGTTATCTTGGTCAGTCCTCTAATTTTACAGAGGAAGAGAATGAGACCCAGAAAGGGGAAGGAACTTGTTCAAGGTTACACAGCCAATAATTAGCAGAGCCTATTAGCTGTCGTTAATGATTAAACTTAATGGGGATTCTAGAAAATGAAATTTAATTCCAAAATGCCCCTCTTTCACCTGGTCCTGGCGTGTTGAGGTCTTGCTGTATGGCTCACAAATTGCCCTTCCTCTTTCTTGCTTCTTGCTGCTCAGGAAGAAATCAGCCCCTTGGAGAACGCCATTGAGACCATGGAGCTCACCAATGAGAAGATCAGCAACAGCGTCCAACAGCATGCATGGGACCGCTCACTCTCCTTGCACCCACTCTCCATGCTACTCAATGGCATTGTAGACCCTGCTGTCATGGGTGGATATTCCAACTATGAAAAGGTAGGCATGGGTCCTCATAGAACTGGGATGGATGGATGGATGCGTGGATGGGTGAATGAATGAATAAATGGATAGCTTCCTAGATATGAGCTGAGTCTTAAAGAAAGTCAGATGCTCTAAGATGTACATGTGAGAAGGGAGATCATTCCAAGCCTGGAATACAGCCTATGCAAAAGCTTGGTGATGGGGAATGGACCACTATGTGCAGGATAGCAAGTAGAGCAAGAGGAATGGACCACAGACTGTGCAGGGAGTAATATATAAGAGACTGGATTACAACTTGGTGGGGACATTGGAAAGGCTCTTGTTTTTCCAGCATGGGTTAGACTAAATGGTCCAAGGTCCCTTCCAGTGGCTAAGATTCTGGAATGTTGTGACATTTAGAGGCAGATAAGGGAGGGAGGGGGGACAGAGAGAAAGGGGGGAGGGGGAGGGAGGGAGAGAGAGAAAGAAAGAGAGAGAGAGAGAGAGAGAGAGAGAGAGAGAGAGAGAGAGAGAGAGAAGAGAAGAAGGAAGGAAGGAAGGAAGGAAGGAAGGAAGGAAGGAAGGAAGGAAGGAAGGAAGGAAGGAAGAAAGAAAGAAAGAAAGAAAGAAAGAAAGAAAGAAAGAAAGAAAGAAAGAAAGAAAGAAAGAAAGAAAGAAAGAATGAATCCTCTGCCACTGGAGATGGGAAAATGGAATGATCTGACTTAGCTATTTTCGAGGTTTACAATCAGTCTGAGATTTCCCCTCTTGAGCTCCAGATATTTCCATTCTCTGCCAAGTCACACAATGAGGGCTTACAGACTATTTCCCACATGAAATGCATCATGTACTTTCATCACTTCATTTTTTTTGAAAAACCCTTTTGCTCTTAATAAGACAGTGGTTTTCACTGCATTGAAAAGGAAAAATGAAGGGGACTTTGAAGGCAAAAGCTCTTTCAAAAGTGAGACGGAGACAGGTAGAGAAGGGAGATAAGTTTTATAAAAAAGTTTAAGAAAAAAATATTAAAGCTATCATAGAGATTGGCAGACACAGACCCTCATCCTACTTCATGGTGGTTTTCCATCGTTTGTTTTTTGAATCTTCGGTTTCTCCATAGAAATCCCCACCTTCCTCAGTTTCTTAATTTCCTCTTCCTAATTTCTCATTTCTATTGAGTCAAGCTTAGATCCTCAGCTCTAGAGTCTTTGAGTCTATGATCTCTAAGTTGACAAGCATTTATTAAGCATCTACTCACTGTAGTCCAGGCCCTGTTAAGGGCCCTACTGTTTTCTTTTTCTTTTTTTCGTAATTTTTTAATTTATTTTAAACTTAAATACAAAATGAGAAAAGAAAAGGAAAAACATTGCCATGTACACAGCAGAACATGAAGGAGGATTCAATATAAAACAATAAATCTCCCTTTTAAAAAAAACCTATATAATAAATACTATACATTGTTTTCAAAGCTGCCCAGCTTTTCTTTGATTCCTTGTAGATTTTCTTTTATTCTCTGCCATGCGCTTTTTACTTTGTTTTTCCTCTCTCTCCCCCCAAAGAAGGCTACAATCAAGCATGGATATATACATATACATAGATATCTATAAACATATACATATCCGCTCATACACATTTATGTAAGACCATACTATGCTTATTTCCAGCTGTCATCTGCTTCTCTGAGGGTTGACAGCGTCTTCTTTCATATGTCCAACTCTCTCTGTGTTTTTCTAAGTCAGCTGGCTCATCATTTCTTACATGACAGCAATGTTCCAATTCAATCACATGTATCTGAGAGATTGTCTATGAAAGTTACTTGCCCCCCAATTATCTGCATTTTTAAAGAAAATTTTAATTAATTTAATTAAATAATTTAATTAAAATAATTGAAATTATCCATTTTACCTTTCAACAATACTCTCACCTTATAATATAGTTTAAGGTCTGATACTGCTGAATCTACTTCCTTTACATCTTTTTCCCCGGGTTTCCACAAAGCTCCTGACCTTCCGTTTTTCCAAGTGAATTTTGTTATTATTTTTTTCTAACTCAATAACAATTTTTTAGTAATTTAATTGGGATGACGTTGAATAAATAGGTTAGTTGAGTAAAATTGTCATTTGAAAAATTATGTTGGCTTTACCTGCCCATGAACAATAAATATTACTTCAATTATTTAAATCTGACTTTGTTTAAAAAATGTTTTCCATATATATTCATATAGTTCCTGTGTCTGTTTTGGCAGGTATACTCTCAGGTATTTTCTACTGTCTAGTTATTTTAAATATTGAATAATATTGAATAATATTACTGACATATAGCATAGTTGCTCTATTTGCCTCTTTTGATTAAATCTATTTTAACTTTAACTTTGTCTAAGATCATGATTACTATCCCTGCTTTTTTTACATAATAAATTCTATTCCTGCCCTTTATTTTATCTTTGTGTGTATCTCTCATTTTTATAGTGTTTCCTGAAAGCAACATATTGTTGAATCCCAATTTTTAATCTGCTATTCATTTCCATTTTATGGATAAATTCGTTCCATTCACATTCTTTTTTTTTAAATTTAAATTTATTTATTTAACATATTTGGTTTTCAGCATTGACTTTCACAAAAGTTTGAATTACAAATTTTCTCCCCATTTCTACCCTCCCCCCCACTCCAAGATGGCATATATTCTGGTTGTCCTGTTCCCCAGTCAGCCCTCCCCTCTCATCCCCTTTTCCCTTCCTTTCTTGTAGGGCAAGATAAATTTCTACGCCCCATTGCCTGTGTATCTTATTTTCTAGTTGCATGCAAAAACTTTTTTTTTTTGTTTTTGAACATCTGTTTTTAAAACTTTGAGTTCCAAATTCTCTCCCCTCTTCCCTTCCCACCCACCCTCCCTAAGAAGTCGAGCAACTCAACCTAGGCCACACATGTATCATTATGTATAACCCTTCCACAATACTCATGTTGTGAAAGGCTAACTACATTTTGCTCCTTCCCAACCCATCCCGCTTTATTGAATTTTCTCCCTTGACCCTGTCCCCTTTCGAAAGTGTTTGGTTTTGACTACCTCCACCCCCATCTGCCCTCCCCTCCATCATCCCCCCCATTTTTTTATCTTCTTCCCTCTTCTTTCCTGTGGGGTAAGATTCCCAATTGGGTATGTATGGTATTCCCTTCTTAGGCCAAATCTGATGAGAGCAATGTTCACTCATTCCCCCCTCATCCGCCCTCTCCCCTCCTCCCACAGAACTGCTTCCTCTTGCCACCTTTATGGGAGATAATCCATCCCATTCTATCTCTCCTTATCTCCCTCTCTCAGTATATTCCTCTCTCATCCCTTAATTTTATTTTATTTCTTTTAGATATCTTCCCTTCATCTTCAACTCACCCTGTGTCTGCTCTCTCCCTCTCTCCCTCTCTCTCTCTCTCTCTCTCTCTCTCTCTCTCTCTCTATATATATATATATATATATATATATATATATATATATAATATATATATATATATATATATACACACACATACACGCATAGATATATACATACATACACATTCACCCATAGATATACATAAACATATATGTATGCATATTCCCTTCAGCTACCCTAATACTGAGAAAGGTCTCATGAATCATACACATCATATTTCCATGTAGGAATGTCAACAAAACAGTTCACCTTTAGTGAGTCCCTTGCAATTTCTTTTTCTTGTTCTTTTTCTTGATTACCTTTTCATGCTTCTCTTGATTCTTGTGTTTGAAAGTCAAATTTTCTATTCAGCTCTGGTCTTTTCACTGAGAAAGCTTGAAAGTCCTCTATTTTATTGAAAATCCATATTTTGCCTTGGAGCATGATACTCAGTTTTGCTGGGTAGGTGATTCTAGGTTTTAATCCTAGCTCCATTGACCTCCGGAATATCATATTCCAAGCCCTTCGATCTCTTAATGTAGAGGCTGCCAGATCTTGGGTTATTCTGATTGGGTTTCCACAATACTCAAATTGTTTCTTTCTGGCTGCTTGCAGTATTTTCTCCTTGATCTGGGAGCTCTGGAATTTGGCAACAATATTCCTAGGAGTTTTCTTTTTGGGATCTACTTGAGGAGGTGATCGATGGATTCTTTCAATTTCTATTTTGCCCTGTAGCTCTAGAATATCAGGGCAGTTCTCCTTGATAATTTCTTGAAAGATGATATCTAGGCTCTTTTTTTGATGATGGCTTTCAGGTAGTCCAATAATTTTTAAATTATCTCTCCTGGATCTATTTTCCAGGTCAGTGGTTTTTCCAATGAGATATTTCACATTGTCTTCCATTTTTTCATTCCTTTGGTGCTGTTTTATAATATCTTGATTTCTCATAAAATCACTAGCTTCCACTTGCTCCAATCTAATTTTTAAAGTAGTATTTTCTTCAGTGGTCTTTTGTACCTCCTTTTCCATTTGGCTAATTCTGCCTTTCAAGGCATTCTTCTCCTCATTGGCTTTTTGGAGCTCTTTTGCCATTTGAGTTAGTCTGTTTTTTAAGGTGTTGTTTTCTTCAGTGTATTTTTCGGTATTTTTTGGGGTCTCCTTTAGCAAGTCATTGACTTGTTTTTCATGGTTTTCTCGCATCCTTCTCATTTCTCTTCCCAATTTTCCCTCTACTTCTCTAACTTGCTTTTCCAAATCCTTTTTGAGCTCTTCCATGGCCTGGGACCAGTTCATGTTTTTCTTGGAGGCTGTTGGTGTAGGCTCTTGCACTTTATTGACTTCTTTAGGCTGTATGTTTTGGTCTTCTTTGTCAGCAAAGAAAGAATGCAAAGTCTGAGACTGAATCTCGGTGCGTTTTCACTGCCTGGCCATATTCCCAGCCAACTAACTTGACCTTTGAGTTTTTCAGTGGGGTATGACTGCTTGTAGACTAGAGAGTTCTATGTTCCACGTTTTGGGGGGAGGTGCCAGCTCTGCCACACAAGCACTCCTCCTTACCCAACCGCCAACCCGGACTGGGCTTAGATCTTCAGCAGGCCGTGCACTCCTGCTCTGATCCACCACTTAATTCCTCCCACCAGGTGGGCCTGGAGCCAGAAGTAACAACAGCTGTAGCTGCCCCACCTCCACTGCCCCCAGAGCTGGAAGCCAAACCGCGAACTCTTTCTACTCCCGCAGCTTTTCCCACTAACCTTCTCCACAGTCTTTGGTGTTTGTGGGTTAAGGAGTCTGGTAACTGCTGCAGCTCACTGATTCAGGGCGCTAGGGCCCCCTCCGCCCGGCTTCTGGTCTGGATGGTCCACGCCACCCACGCTGGACTCTGCTCCACTCCGTTCCCAGCTCCCAGCTCCGTGTGGGATAGACCTCACCCAGCGACCATCCAGGCTGTCCTGGGCTGGAGCCCTGCTTCCCTCTGCTGTTTTGTGGGTTCTGCCATTCTAGAATTGGTTCAGAGCCATTTTTTATAGGTTTTTGGAGGGACTCGGTACGGAGCTCATACTAGTTCCTGCTTACCAGCCGCCATCTTGGCTCCGCCCTTCCATTCACATTCTAAGCTACAATTAGTTGTGTATTTTCCTCCTTCATATTTTTCCTCACTATCCTTCTCACCCTGTTTATCCTATCCCTCCTCACTCCTCTGCTTGATCTCTACCTGCTACCTTGACCTCCTATTCCTAAAAGTCCATCCCTTATCCTCTCCCTCGACCCTATCCCCTTGCCTTCTTATTTCTTTCTGAATTTGAAGACTTTTATACCCTTCTAGAAACATGTATTGTTCCCTCTTTAACCCATTCCCAATGAGAGTAAGGTTCCAGCACTACATGCCCTCCCCCACTAGCTTCCTCTGTATCAGTTTTTCCCCATGTGCCTAATTTGTATGAGTTAATTACTCCTTTTTATTTCTCCCTGCAGTTTTATTCTTTTAGAATCTCCCCACCATACTCAGCTCAGCCCAAGCCTTTCTTTCAAACTACCCAAAGAATGACAGTCATGAGAGCACTGTTAATATTTACACATATAAGAAGTGAACAATTGGGTCAGCTAGGTGGAGCACTAAGTAGAGCACTGGCCCTGGAGCCAGGAGGACCTGAGTTCAAATCCAGCCTCAGACACTGGACACACTTACTAGCCGTGTGGCCTTGGGCAAGTCACTTAACCCTAATTACCCTGCCTTCCCACCTCCAAAAAGAAAAAAGAAGTAAACAATTTGACCTTATTGAGTCTTTTATGATTGATCTTTAGTATTTACCTTATATTTCTCCTGGGTGTTATATGTTGAATTTTCCCTGAAGTTCTGATGTTTTTGTCACAAAAACCTGAAGTCTTTCAGTTCATTAAGTGTCTATTTTTTTTACTTCAGGATTATACTTAATTTTGCTGGGTAAGTTACCCTTGGTTGTAACCCCAGGTTTTTTGCTCTAAGGAATATAGTATTCCAAGACCTACGGTCCTTTAGTATAGTAGCTGTTAGGTCTTGTGTAAT
Source organism: Trichosurus vulpecula (assembly GCF_011100635.1). NCBI lineage: Eukaryota > Metazoa > Chordata > Mammalia > Diprotodontia > Phalangeridae > Trichosurus > Trichosurus vulpecula. The sequence continues at coordinate 428,738,222 of NC_050575.1, read as the reverse complement.
CGTTATTGTAGCTCCATGACATTATTAAATTGTGTTTTTTTTTCTCTTGTTGCTTCCAATATTTTCTCCTTAACCTGGGAGCTTTGAAACTCAGCTCTGATATTCCTGTAAGTTTTCCTCCTGGGATCTCTTTCTGGTGATGATCAGTGAATTTTTTCTATTTCTCCTTTGTCTTCTTGTTCTAGAACTTCAGGGCAATTTTCCTGGATAATCTCTTGTAATTTCGTATCAAGATTCTTTTTTTTTTAACCATAATTTTCAGGTAGCCCAACTATTCTCATATTATTTCTCCTTGATTGGTTCTCCAGATCAGTTGTTTTTCTGATGGCATTTCCTTTCTCTTCTATTTTTTCATTCTTTTGATTTTGTTTTATTATTTCTTGGTGTCTTAGAATATCATTAGCTTCCCCTTGCCCAGTTCTAGTTTTCAAGGAATTATTTTCTTCCTTAGGTTTTTGATTCTTTATTTCAAGTTGGTTGACTTTCTTTTCATAATTTTCTGGATTTTCTTGGATTTCTCTTATTTTTTTTTTTATTTTTTCCTCAATCTCTTGTTTGGTTTTTGGAGTCCTTTTCAAGTTCTTCCAAGAACTGTTTTTGTGCTTGGGAACATTTGACATTTCCCATTGAAAAAGTATCATTCTCACCATTAAATACGGTACCAAAGGTGGATTTTCCTTAATGTTTGCTTCACAACCCTGAGCCTAGAATCTCTAAAGCCTTTAATCATGGTAACCACTCACATGTCTATGACAACCTGGGGGTTTGCAAAGTGATTTACAGGCATTCTGTCATTTGGGTCTCACAACAGGTGAGGGAGGTGCTTATTTTATGCCCATTTTAAAGAGGAGAAACCACAATCCCATAGAGATTAAACAACTTGCCCAAGGTCACATGGGTGGTAATAGGAGAGCACTTGTTATTATCCGTCCTTTGTTTTCAAAGAGGACCGATGACATCAATAGATTCGAACCCAAGTCCTCCTGTCACAAATCTGGCTGTGCTCTCTCCAGTGAACCATGCAGCCACTCCAAGGGTGGGCAGACTGCTTCTAGGAAATGCAAGCTGAATGGAAGGAGATTAGCAGGCGGTGTGATCCAGTGGGAAGAGCACTCCCAGCTGGGTCGTTTAGTACCTGGCTAACCTTAGGCAAGGGGGGCATCTCTCTGTGATCCAGTTTCTTCCCCTGTCATCATAGTAATAATAATTAATAACTAGCATTTCTATAGCCAAGCGTTGTTCTAAGCACTTTACGCTTATTGTCTCATTTACTCCTCACAACAACCGTGGGAGGTAGGTGCTATTATCACGCCCGTTTTACAGATGAGGAAAATGAGACAAACAGAGGTCGAGTGAGTGTCTGGGGCTGGATTTGAACTCAGCTCTTCTTGACTCCAGGTCTAGGGCTCTATCCGTTGTGCCATCTAGCTGCCCCCATGAAGCAAGGGGAATATACCAAACAGTCTCCCAGGTCCCTTTTAGCTTTAAAGCTGCAAGCGTATATGACCGTGAGCAAGTCATTTCTGTGGAATATAGAATTCCGTGAAGGGGTTGGACCCCATGGCCTCCCAGGTACATTTTAAAACCATGATTAGATTGGGACTGAGTGAACTACTTCATAGTTCTGGGCCTCAGTTTCCCCATCTGTCAAATACAGGAGTTTGACCAGATGTCATCTGAGGTCCCTCCCAGCTCTAGGCTCTGTGATTATATGATCCTGATGAGCCTGACTCTCTGCAGGAATGGGTCCACACTTTTGTCGTTCCCCATTTACTCTGGGCGTCATCCCCCACCTTGGAGCAATCCACAGATAGGCGCGTCTCACAGTTGCTTCTTCTCTGTCCTCCCCCCCAGGCCTTTTTCACAGAGAAGTACCAACAGGAGCACCCCGAGGACCAGGAGAAGATTGAGCTGCTCAAACGGCTGATCGCCTTACAGGTGCGCCCCCAAACACGACCATCCTCCAGAGGAACAGCTTCTTGTTGGCAGGGAATCATTCCCATCCAGTGGACCAGTACTGGACGTCCTGTGGAAACCTCAAAGGATCTAAGAAACCGCTAATCGATGGAAAAATGAAGGGCACAGAGCCTGGCATCAGGAAGGCCTGGGAGCTCCATTGGCACTTGGCCATTAGGGACCCGAGTTTTAGACCCAGCCACAGTGTATTTGAGTTTTATTAAATTATCGTTTTGAGACAGGGGCCCGAGTTTTAGACCCAGCAACGGTGTATTTGAGTTTTATTAAATGATCACTTTGAGACAGCCATGTCCTCATGTAATCTCCCCAGAGGTGCCACTTCAGTTCATTTTTCTCTGGCATGAAGAAAGTCATCTATAGTTAAAGAGCAAAATCTTAGTGGGAGGGAGAAGTATCAAGCAGATCTGAGTTCAAATCCTGTCTCAGACTAGCTGTGGGCTCTGGGCAAATCACTTTGCCACTCTGCGCCTCAGTTGCCTTGTTTGTAAAATAAAGAGGCTGGACTAGGTCCCTGAGGTCCTTCTTATCTCTCCATCCATGACCCTTTGGTAGAGAATGTGATTAGGAACTGGACCTGTTTTGTCCTTTCATTCTTAAACTGGCCCTTCACCTTCTCCTATGTTCACTTCTCCAGATGCCCCTACTTGGAGAAGGGATCCGAATTCATGGGGAGAAGCTGACGGAGCAGCTGAAGCCCCTGCATGATCGGCTCACCACCTGTTTCCGGGAGCTCAGGGAGAAGGTGGAGAAACTCTATGGAGTCATCACTCTGGTAAGTTTCATGAATACAAGATGATCTTAGCATCTGACCTCCAGGCTCACTAGGCTAACTTCATACCAATCCCCTGATTTCCCTCTTTTGTTCAGTGTTTTATTAATGCCTTTATTGCTTCCTAAGAAATTTTATGTATATCTTTTGTTTTCACTGCCTAGATTTCCTCATCTCTCTCTCTCCCATCTCTTAAAAAAGAGAGAAACGAGAAGAAAAAAATTCAGTAACACCAGTCAATACATAGGAAAAAAACGGGCATCAGTATGCAATGTTCCACACCCATGAACTGCCCACCTCCGCTTGTCCCACCTCTTTAAAGCAGTTGGGAGTATCATGTTCTCATGTCTCTTCTTTGGGGACAGCCTTGTCCTTTCTAATTTCTCAACATTGTTTTTGATGGCTTCGTGGTTGTATTTTCCATTTTCAAGGTTGTTGACATTTTGAATAACTATTTTTCTGGCTCTTCTAACTTGATCCTGCATCAGTTCATGGAAACCTTTTCATGCATCTCCGTATTCATCTTTTCTTACAATGCGGTAATATTCTGTCACATTCAGCACCACAGTTTGTTTGCCATTTTCCAATCCATGGGTATCTTCTTTCGTTCCAGGTTTTTTTTTTCTATCATGAAAAGTGCTGCTATAAATATCCTGGACTTTCTTTTATTCATTGACAATAATAGGAGAATCTCTGGATCAAAAGACATGAACATTTTAGTCACTTTATTTACGTAATTCCAGATTGGTTTCCAGAATGGTTGTACAATCTCACAGTTCCACCAACAATGCACCGGTGTGCCTGCCTGTTTACAAATCCTCCAACAGTAATTCTACCCATCTTTTGGCTTGTTTTCAATTTCATGCCATCAAAATCTCTTTTACTTTTTGTAATTACCTCTGTCTCTTGTTTGCTTAGGATCTTAAGAACTCCCATCTCTCCTACCTCTCCTACCCTTACCTCTAAAAGATGTATTATCAGCTTCTTTCCTAATTTTTATGACATGATCATAGATTCATATATTCCAGAGTGTGTCAATTTTGAATTTCCTGTGGAACATGACATAAGATTTGTCTAGGCCTGATTCCTGACAATATGCTTTCCAATTTTCCCAGCAGATCCAATTAAATAAGGAGTTATTTCCTAAGTAATTTTTGGTTGTGGTTTTATTGAATGCTAGGTTATTAAGTACCATTGTTTTTTATTGCCCCTCTTTGTCTGTTCTGTTCCATTGTTCTGTTTTTCTGTGTTTTAACCAATAACAAGAAATATCTAGAATATCAAGGGAAATGATAAAGAAAGGCAAGAATGAAGACAGACAAGGTCTCAAACTATTATATAAAATGGCAGTCATCGAGAGCGTTTGGTAAATAGGTAGTCAGTACAGTGGATAGTGCTGGATGTGAAGTCAGGAAGACCTGTGTTCAAATCCAGCCTCAGATACTTGCTGCGTGACCCTGGGAAAGTCATTTAACCTCTGCTTTGCCTCAGTTTCCTCACCTTCAAATGAGGATGGTAATAGCACCTACCTTACTGGATTGTGGTAAGGGTCAAATGATAAAACACTATGTACATGTGAGAATTATCATTACTGTTATTAAGTAGCCTTTTAATGCTGCAGTCATTTCTCAGTGATGATGCAGAACAAATCTCGACCGGCCATGTCTAGCTGTCTGTGCTCCAGGCTCAGCACAGGATCCCAGATTTAGAACTGGATGGGATTTTCTGGGCCTTCCAGGCTAAGCCTTCTTCATTTTGCAAATGAGGAAACAGTCTCAGAGAAAGGAATTGACTTGCCCAAGGTCACACAGAGGTACTAGAGAGAGCCCAGATTTGAGTTTAAGTCTTGCGAGTCCAAGTTCTCTATCAGTCCTCTGAAATCAAGATTTATGGTCCAAATGCCAAGCCTGCTTGCATCCCCTGGGCAGACTTCGCTTTCTGCTGCTTCTCTTTTCTTTCCAGTCTCTCAGTGGCATTGGTTATTTCCTTTGCAAGCCTCTGGTTTCCAGATTTCTCTTCCCCATGGCAGTAAACAACTCTGACTCTTAGTCTCTTTCCTCTCATTTTTCCTCCTCCCCTCCTCCCCTCCCTACTGGCCTTTATTAGTCCTGTTTCACTACCTTCATTTCAGACACTAGCATGGCTTTTTCTTGTCCCCTCTAATAATTGCGGCGTGGCTAGTGCTTAAGACAGCTTGGCTTCTTATTTCGTGTCTTTAGTATCTAAGCTCTCAGATCTATATACACCCAAAAGTTCAAAGAATTTTTTAAAAAATCTTTTTAGTCAATGCATTTTGTTTTTGCATCATTTCCAAATTTATCCCTCCCCCTTGTCCCTTCCCTTTGCTAGCCCTTGTGACAAAGAATTAAAAAAAAAACCAAGGTAAGACTAAAACCAAAAAACCAAAACCTCTACATGGACATCCTTTGACGAATCATAACTTAACCCCCAGCTTTTCATCTGTAAAATGAGGTGATGATGGTCTCTAAGAGCTCTTCTGGTTCTTAATTGGTGACCCTATTTTCAATCATACAGTGAGTTCAATATTCCACAGCCATAGTCAACAGCCCTTTGTGGGGTAGCAAAGGACAGGAAATGAAATGGGTACCCAGGAATCAGGAAACGGCTATAAACAGACTATACTGTGAAGGTGAGGGAATATTGTTGTACGGTAAACAAGAGAAATGTGCAGAATTCAGAGAAACATGAGAAGATTTGTCTGAACGGACACAAGCTCACATAAGGGGAACAGTATATATGATGACTACAATAATGCAGGTGAAAAGATTGCTGAAAGGCATGTCACCACAGAATAATTGCCGTGGTTAATCTTCATTCCAGAGGATAAGCACATAATTGACCTTCTTCCTCTTGGCAGAAAGCTGGGCACCTTTGGCTGAAGAATGTTGTATGTACTGGCGTATTTCATTCCCCTATCAGCTGTCAGCCAACCGACTTTCTGGGTTAGAAGGGAGAGCTCAGAGGAGATTATGCATTTGACCTAACAGGGCCTGGTGGCCCTTCTCAGAAATGTGCAGTGTCTTCAAGCATGCTTCACAAATTTGGAGATGAGTGATAGTCAGTGTACAATATCTGCTTACAGCATCCTTTACGGCGTATAGCCTGAAGCTATAAATGAGGGGGCTCCGTCGCTATAGCTGGGGTCCAACATTCTTCCTTTCTACCAGTATTCATTAAAATACATTTGAAAGAAGCAGGACTAGGGAGCTTTGAAGGCTTGACCAGTAGACAAGGACATTGTTTTGCTTTGTCTTATGTGTTATAGATCTTTTTTTAAATTAATTTATTTTAAACTTTGTATTAGGAGGGCAGAGTTTATAATCTCAAAGAGGATCATAAACATGTCTGAAAGGTTCGGAACTGCCGGATATAAGAAACTCTCAAAGTAGAAGGCAGAAGAATCAAAACATATATTTAGGCTCCACAGTAACCAACCCATGAACCAGAAACCCCATTTTGATATATTGATCAAAAGCTTCCAGGCCCAATAAGTACGCCTTGAAAGAGTAACCAGGAGGCTACAGAGAAGCATGATTGCATAAAGCAAAATCATGCTTCCCCCTCTATGGTAAAAAGATTACCCACTGGCCTGAAGTCTTTGTTCAGCTTCCTCCCGTAGGTCAGCTCTGCTACTGGCAGCTCCTGCTTCGGCTGTGGCTGTGGCTGTGGCTGTGGCTGTAGCAGCCTCTGGCTCCAACGGGAGCTGCTTTTAACCATCCAGCTTCTGCGGGGGTGTAAGGTACGCCGGGGAAAGCACAGGTTCTTTCAATCTGCTTAAGCAAGGGAAGCAAGGTGAAGGGGCCGACAAGCTTACTCCAGTCCAACATACAAACAGCATTCAGTTCAGGGGAAAAAGCCAAACTAGTCAAGGGCACTTGTTGACTAAGTGCTAAGGAGCCCATTTTTGGTTGCCAATACAAACTTAAATTCTAAAACTTAAAAGATACAACAAGAAAAGAAAAAGAAACATAAACTTAAGTACAAAATAAGAAAAGAAACAAATGCTTTGCCATGTGCACAGCAGAATGTGAGAGGGTTCGAAATATACAGCGATGAATTTCCATTTCAAGAAAGCCTATATAATAAATACTACACATTGCTCTCAGAGCTGTCCATCTTTTCTTTGTTTCTTTGTTTCTTTTGTTTTCTGCTGTCACTTTTTACTTTGTTCTTGTTTTCCCTTTCCTTCCCCCAGCCCCAGGAAGGCTACAATTAAGCACGGAGACACACACACACACACACACACACACGCATATGTACACATATATACACAAAAATGTGTGTATATACATACATATATGTAAAACACACGTGCATATACACACATGTATGTGCAAACATGTGCAAGTGCACCTGCATACATACAATTACATGCACATAGTTAGATATCTATAACCATACTCATACACAGACATACATATTGATGCTTTTTTATACCACTCTCAGTTTCCAGTAACTGTCCTACCAAAGAACCCCAACTTTTAACATAGAACAACAGTTAAGCTGAGCAAAATGGCACATCAGGTACATGTGGCGGAGTATGTGACATTGCGCACCTGTGTTCCCCCACCTCTTTTCCAAGAGGAGGAGGTCTGTTCATCACTATCAGTCCTTTGGAATTGAGATTCTAGATAGAGGCTCTTGCTGTGGGTTCTTTACCCTTTTTGTGTTTTTCACCCGTGGAAGGGAAGTATTTGCTTCTGTTCTTCCTCTCCTTGGCACCTCCTGGAAATTGACCTAAGTGTGTCCAGCCTCGGACACTGAGATGAGTCTAACACAGACCGTGCCCATAGACCTACTGTTCCTTATGCTCCTCAGCCTCCCACCTTGACCGAGAGGAAGCAGAGCAGGACGGGGTCCGTGGTGCTGCCGTACATCATGTCTTCCACCCTAAGGAGACTGTCCATCACATCGGTGGCTTCCTCGGTGGTCTCCACATCTTCCACCTCCTCGGATAGCACCCCCTCCAGGCCAGGATCAGATGGGTGAGTAGCTATTTGGTATAAAAACTGGGCCTTTGGTTACAAAGACCGTGAATAGATCAGTCCCAGCCACTCACCACTGATGAAAAAACAGCGTGTGGCCTACTCAGGCTGTAACATCATCTTATTATTAGAAAGAATCTTCCTAAGACACACGTTACTCCCTCCCCTAGAAGTTTCAATGGCTCCCTCTTGCCTCTAGGATAAAATATAATCTCCCCAACTTGAGACCTGAAGCTTTTTGCAATCTGGCTTCCGCCTACCTTTCCATGCCTATTTCTTTTCTTTAAGTTTTTTAATTAACCAAAATCTATTTTCTCTTCCTCCCACGTCCCTCCCTCCCACTTAAAAAGACAAAAAACAAAGTGTTCGTAACATTCTTATTTCACACTGTGTCCCTCCAAGAACTCCAGGTTCCAACCAAACTGTTGTAGACCTCTTGCCTGCCTTCATGTCTCTGTCTCCCCCGCCCAGAATGCTCTCCCTCCTGATCCCCACCTGCTCACATCCCTAGTCTCCTTTTCAACCACCATCTCCTGCACCAGGGATTCTGGTGAAACCTTCAGACCATTCTCAGATTCGTGGCTTTAAATGCACAAAATAAATGCATGCAGGATTACAAGGGAAACTAGTAGATTGAAATATAATTATCAAAGTAGTTTCTTAAAAACAAGTTCACAGGCCACTGGTTGTGCTCCCCTGCTCGACAAAAAACCATCGTGCTTGGTAATGCTCTCTGCTTCCTAAAATTACCTTCCATTGCCTGCATCTGTGTTGCAGCCTCCAAGAAGAACATAAGGTCCTTGAAGGCAGAACTTCTTTTGATTTTGTATCCCCTTTGGCACAGTGCCTAGCACGTAGCATCGTTGTTCAGTCATGTCCAGCTCTTTGTCACCCCATTTGGGGTTTTCTTGTCAAAGACTCATCTTCCTGAGTTCAAATCTGACCTCAGACACTTCCTGGGCAAGTCACTTAACTCTGCCTCAGTTTCCTCATCTGTATCTTTGTCAGAAAAATCCAAACCGGGTCATGAAGAGATGGCCACAACTGAAAATGACTGAACAACAAAAGTCACAAATAGCAGAACCAGGGTTCAACCCAGGTCCTTTGACTACAAACTCAAACTCTTTCCATTGCATCGCATCATCTGTCCTTCAGCGGTGATGGCTGAAAGCTGGATTTGAATCAAGAAGCCCCGAGTTCAGATTCTGCTTCAGATCTTTCCTAGCTAAGTCACCTAATCCCTCTCAGCCTCAGTTTCCTTGTCTGTAAAACATGAATAACAACACCATCTCCTATGGTGGCTGTAAGGATCAATGGGATAATGTCTCAGAAAGCTTTAACATGACATTGGGTCATGGATGTCTAACTAGAGAGGGAGCCCGAGGGGCGGCTGGGCCCTCCTCCTCCCTGTAAAGGGACAAAACTGAGGCGAGGAGGGGGAGAAGCTGGCTGAGGTATGAAATGCCAAGCTGCGGGTCCTTTGCCGGGTTGGTTTTTCTTTTCTGTCAAGGGAGAATGACCCTGGGTGGAATTAAGAGACGCAACAAGTGACAGTTATTAAAAAAAACACCTGATGTTTCTTTTGTACTCTATAATTTTCTGATTTTTTTCTGAATATGTTCTCCCCATCTGAGCCTTACCACAATCCTGCCAGGGGAAGGGAAGGCAAGGCTGATGACCCCTGTTTTATAAATGTGCAAAGATGCCACATGAAGTCATTAGCAGAGTCAGGATCAAACCCAGGCCTTTTGGAGTATTTGGGGGGCAGGCAGTCAGGGTGAAGTGACCTGCCCAGGGTCACACAGCTAGTAAGTGTCTGAGGCTGAATTTGAACTCAGGTCCTCCTGACTCCAGGGTTGATGCTCTGTCTACCACACCACCTAGCTGACCCCCTTTTTGAGTATTTTTCTACCATGTGAATGAAATAGTGAAAGTTTAAGACACCTTGGGGTTGAATTAAATCAATTCTATTAATTTAGTTAATTAGTTGATAGTAGTTATTAATTAACAAACATGTATTATGCTCAACATTGTCATTCCTCACATGGGTCCTCCAGACCCATTCCAAGGTCCCTCCTTAAGGTGAATGGTCGTCAGGGAGAGTGACCTGGGATTTGGGGAAAGGAACAAAGAGTGAGATGGTGTCCTTTTGCCTGGGTGGCAGGTCCATTCTGGAGCCCCTCCTAGAGCGGAGAGCTTCGTCAGGGGCCAAAGTGGAAGATGTGTCCCTCAGAGAAGACAGCGATAACCGCATCGGCAAGTTCAAGCGGAAAGACTGGAACATTAGCAAGTCTCAGGTCATCGCAGAGAGGGAGCCAGAAGCTGACCTGTTGGTAAGTCACAGTGGGCGCAGGCCCCAGCTTCTCTGCAGGAACCGAATTCTGGAGTCAGGGATAGAGCCTCCGTGGCCGGGACTTCCAGTTAGATCCCGGACCACAGCTCGCTTCCGAATGTACCTACTAGCAGCATGGGAGAGACCGAGGGATGCTCAGGGAAATCCATTCTGCCCCCTGAAAGCTGGAGGCTCTTGGGAGACCCCAACTCATGGCCCTCATCCCGTGATGTCAGCAAGTGAGCCCAGGCCTTAGCCTGTGCTCCTTTGCCGTTCTGCAGTCCCCAAACTCCATCTGTCCTCCTCTCTTAACTGAGGTCGTGGGGCAGGTAAGGGGTTTTTGTGGTTATTTATCATGGGTCATTTTGGGCTACATCTGGCAAAGGCAACCCTTCCTAGGAGGAAAGGGGAATCTGAATGATGAGACAAGAGAGAATACTGGGTCATGGAGTCATAATAAGGTCGTAGATTTAGAGCTAGCAGCAATCTTAGAGGTCCCCACATCTGCCCCCTTATTTTATGAGGAATCTGAGGCTCTGAAAGGTTGAGTAATGGAGTCACAGAGCTAATAAGTATCTTAGGGGCAAGATTTAAACTCTGGTATTCCTAAAACTGAGTTTGGTTCACTATTCACTACATGATGGACCGCTAGATCTGGAGTTCAAATCCAGCCTCAGATACTCTTTCACTCTGTGAGCCTGGGCAAGTTACTTAACCCCTGTGTGCCTCAGCTTCCTCATCTGTAAAATGGGTGGGATTGGGGGAGGGGGTGAAATGGCTTCCGAAGCCCCTTCTAGTTCTAAATCTCAGCTCCTTTGGTCTATAGAGGCTCCACTGAATACCTGGTGATGTTCACTGATCCTTTCAAAGGCCTTAGCCGTACCCGACTCCATTACATCTTATTCTTTGGTTAGGGCAACGAAAGCCTTTGATACCCCCACCCTTCCCCATCACGCCTCTTGTCCAGAGGGAAGTGCTCAAGCAAGGAAAACCATTTGGCCTCCAAATTGAGGCATTATTATCCCCTTCTGTGCCTTGTCTTTTCCCTCCCTAGAGCCCTGCTAGCAAAGTGCAAAGACCCAAGAGTCTCCAGTTAGTGGACAGCCGGCTGACCTTGTTCCAGGGCTCCCCCCTGCCCTCATCTATGCCCCTGAGCCCGCCGCCACTGACCCCGAAAACACCCAGGACCCAAAGTAAGTTCTCTCCACACTCTCATTTTTTCACCACTTGGGGACACAAGAACACAGTCATCCGTGCCACCAGCGGTCTGCGCTGCACCTGGGGCTTCCAAACTGGCTTGGCACCATTGGCCACAGGTACAGAAGGACAAGTAACAACAATACCCCACATCTATACAGTGGATTCAGGTTACAAAACACTTTCATAGCCATTAACTCACTTGACACTTGAGCCAAAGTTACCTTTGACTTTTTGGAGAGGCACGATCCAGGAGAAAGAATATTGGAGTCACGGGTCCTGGGTTCAAGTCCTGGCTCTGCCACTTACTACTGCATGAATGATCTTGAGCAAACGACTCCATTTCTCTGGGCCTCTGTGTCCTCATCTCTACGTAGATGCTGGACTCGAGGACCTCTGCGCCCTAAGTCTGTGATAACTCCGATCTTTCTTCTCTCTCTTCTCTCCTGCAGTCTCTTACCAAGTCCTACACCCTTTCTCACCTGTCCCATTCATTCTATTCCTATTGTTTCTACTTTCGTACAGGCCTAAATTATGTAAGCTCCTTGGAGGTAGGGCCTGTTTCATTTACAGCATCTGTGTCCCGGGTGCCTACTACGGTGCCAAGCACGTAGCAAATTAATTAGTCATAGCTGATCTTTATGTAGCATTTACTACATGCCAGGCATTGTACTAAGCACTTTACAAATGTTATTTCACTTGGTCCTTACAGAAACACTGCATTTTACAAATGAGACACTGAGGCAAAGTGACTTGCCCTGGGTCACACAACTAGTCATGTGCCTGAGGCTAGATTTGAACTCAGGTCTTCCTGACCCCAGGCCCAACACTCTATCCGCTGTACCACCTAGCTGCTTACTGATTGATGAATCTCCCACTTAAATCATTTCACTAACCCCCTCATTGGTCCTCCTATTTCAATTTAATTCAATTCAACTATCAATAGATCAAGTATTTATTAAGCCCCTACTATGCACTGGGTGCTAAGGACTGGGGATACAAGCACAAAGAATGGAATCCCTACTCTCAAGGAGCTTAGTAAGCCCCTACTATGTGCCTGCAGGACTCTAGGGTACTTCCCTTCCCAGTGAAGTTTGCTTCTCTGGCCATGCTCTCCAGTCTGCTGCCTCACCTGCCTTGACAGTCTTTTCTCCTATCACCATTCTCTATGCACTCCACAGATGATTGCCCTGCGTTGTCCAACCTCCGGGCCTTTCCTCACACTGCTTCCTCTGCCTGGAATGCCGTCCCTTGCCCTCTTCCACTCTTGAACTTTTAATTCTCCTTTAAACCCCAGCTTAAGAGCCACTGACTTCACAAAGTCTTCTTGATTTCCCAACTGCTGTGAACTTTTCTGAGAACTTTTCATAAAGTTTGGCTCATGTGTCCCCAAGCTACATGTCATGTATTATTATTATTATTATTATTATTATTATTATTATTATTATTATTATTATTATTATTATTATTAATCATGGCTGTCTGTTTCATCTGCCCCTAGTCTCTAAGGGTCAGGATGCTATCATTTTTAAGTCTCCCATGGCTAGCATCGTACTCTGCACACAGGAGGCACTTAATAAATGTCTGTTGAGCCAAATTGAACAATCTTATAAATTTAGGCAGGATAGGTACCATTATCCCCTTTTTATAGGTGAGGAAACTGAGTTTCATAGAGGTAAAGGGACTTACCCAGATCGCCTTGCTAAAAAGGGCTGAAACTATAAGCATTCTGCTTGCCAGCTGTGTTCATGTTCCATTGAAACAAGCAAACAAAGAGCAAAGTACTAGGTTGGGAATTTTAATGGAGATGAGTAGAAAAGAGTCCTTAAGACCCCAATACCAAGAGTTAAATCTCCATGCTGCTCTTCTCCCTCTTTGACCTTTGATTCCCATCCTTTCCAGGCTCGCCAACTTTGCAGGTAGATGGACTGATGTCTTCTGGTGCAAAGACAGTTCCACCCCCACCCCCTCCCAAGAGCAAGCCTTATGAGACCAGCAGCCAGAGGAACTCAGCAGAGGTAGGGGATCGGAGCTGGCCATGAGGTTTTCCAGGCTGCTTTGAGGAGAACCAGTCCTACCTTACTGGCTCTTTTTTCACTTCTGGAAAGAGCAAGCATCCTTATCTTCCCATTGAAAATGGAGCCTATGTCACCCATCTTTTCTTCAAGACAGGGAGGCAAGGGTGGGATGAAGAATGGGCCAGGACCCATGACTTGATGGGTTTGGGGGAGCTCCTGGTGGGGAAATTCCCCCTTCTGGTACAGATCAGCAATTATGCTGAAATTTACAGTGTTGGAGAATTGTCTTGGGCTCTGAGTGGTTAACAGTAAAGAATGAATGAATGAAAAGCATTTATTAGGCAATTATTAGGTTCCAAACTCTGAGGACAAAACCATAAAATCAAGGCAGTCCCTAGGTGAATGATCAGGGAAGGGAGGTTTGCTCTGGGGAATCACAAAGATAATAAACAGAGTTCTAAAGAAGACATGATTTTTTATTAATGTTTCCAGAACAAGAAGTGAAAATGGGTGGGAGGAAGAAGGGTATGCACGCGACAGCCAGGCCAGGTTCATGGCAAAGAAGATGGCTAACATGGATAGTGTGTGACTATGTGGGATCTGAGGCATGGCCTGGTCGGTCTGAGATCGTCAAAATATAATAGAGAAATAACTAACCTTGGGTTAGGAATAAGGAAGAAAAATCCTTTTCTCTTAACCCTGCCCCATTCTGCCTCTGCTCTTTCAGGTTGCACCCCCGCTTCCCGTCCATCGAGAAGCCAAGGGCCCGCCACCTCCACCTCCCAAGGCCCGCAAGTCCGGAGTCCTCTCTTCAGAGCCAGGATCACAATGAAGACCCTGCTACCCCTCAGTACCTGTCTAGTATTTTGGGATCTGCCAACATGGACTGTCCATCTCAAGACCAGCCTCCAAAAGGCATGGCACCATTGTCCTCTCATCTGGGACAACCTTGAACCTGGATTGATTCTTTGGAAAGCTTTCCCCACAGCCATGTTCCAAGGCCATCTCACGCCTTCTTCATTCACTTGCAGAATTCCAAAACTGATTACAGCCTGTACATGATAGTTAAGTATCTACCTTCGGCCCACAGCCATCTGGGCCTCCAAAGAGTTTCCTGCCGACTGGTTATCCAGAGTGACCCTGGAGTCCTTTCCCTGTCCATGAGAGGCATTTCTTGCTTTGCTTCTGAAAAGAGATGCTTGTGTTTGGGTTCCCTTCCTCAATGGACATACCCACTCCCATGTACCTAAACAATGAGACACCCACATCTGGACCACTTTTTGTAGCCGAAGTAACAATAATTCATTAGTACGTAATGATGTGCCCTTTGAGAAAAGGGAATGTGTCCAAGGTAAGGCTGGATGCACCATCTTTTGGTGATGATGTAAAAAGGGTACCTGTTCAGGGAGGATTGCACCAGAGCGCTGCTGAGGTACCTCTAAAATCCCATAATTCCATGAGTTTATGGGCAGTTTACAAAGGAGCCATGTTGATCGTGGCTGTGAATTGAATGAAAAAATGGGTGGGGTTTCCCCACTCCAATAGCCAGAAGAACTCAAAGATTTTTAAATGATTGAGATATCACATTCTGATTATACCAAGAGCTAAAAGCAAAGAATTTCTCCTAAATGGAATGCTTTCAGGATGACCTGGTTACATCACAGGTCTTATCTGCTCTCCTGAGAGTCTGTATCCCTGGTCTGACTGGAGACTTTCAGTTCTGGGGATTCCATCAAGTTCACAAACATTTATTAAACACTTCCTGTATGCCAGGCATGGTGCCAAGTACTGGGAATACAAATACAATTAGAAAGATTGTCCCTGCCTGCAAAGAGTTTATGTTCTAGCGGGGAAAGACAACACGTAAAAGTGTAGGAGCATAGGAGAGAAGGCTTGCCCAGCATGGAGCCTGGAGAGGCAAGTTCCTTCTCTATGGTTTATTGTAACTGCCTCTACTTTCTGACCTGTCACACACAACCCCATTGCATTACCTCTTCTGAGCTGGTGTGAATGAAGTAGGTGACTGTAGAGTCACAGGTGTGAATGTCATTGCCCCAGTGACGCCAACTTCATTCCCCTCCATCCCACTTTCCATGGAGTCCAACCTTCAGTGTCTTCCATCCCACTTTCCATGTAGTCAGACCATCAATCTCCTCCATCCCCTTTCTATGACTCAGTGGCCCCATCATGTTTCTATCTGACGCTTTCCTTTTCCACACATTTGATTTTGCCTTGTAAAATCTACAACAGTTCCCCAAAGGGAGCCCCTCCATAGAACTGAGAAATTTACAAGAAATTCCAGAGCCTACATAATGCCCTAAAAGCTTCTCTTTTTTGGTCTGAACCTGTGATGTGGGGATCTCCTGTCCACAAAGACCCACAACTATCCTTCAGGATCATAGTCACAGAGGGATGCCTGGGGGGACTGAGAGGCTAAGTGATTTGGCCCTGCTCAGTATGGCTCAGAAGCAGGGCATGAACCCCAATCTTCCTGGCTTTGAGGCCAGATCTCTACCTAGGCAGCCACATTTCCTCTCTCCCTGCTCATAGCAGGTGGTTCATAAGTATTTGGAGGCTCTGACACTTTCTTAGCTGTGTAGCCCTGTTTTTGCACCAAAACCAATCAACCAGCAAGACCATTTCCAATAGGGGTGAGGAAAGGGACCAGAAGAGGCTTCATGAAGGAAGTGTGCTTGAGTTGGACTTTGAAAGAAGAGTGGGATTTCAACAAGGGAAGACTGTTGAGTGTGTGCATAGTGTTTAGATGGGAGGTGTCCCACCCATTCCAGGTTTTAGCAGAAAAACAAAAAGGGCATGATTTTGAGCCCCCTGGAATTATCACACCTGCAAGGAACACTACCTGAAGTCACTCCCATCCCACATAACTGGGTCTTTCTTAGACACAAGGGTTTTTAACCTGAAGTCCATGAACTTAGATGAGGAAAAATGATATCATCCTTTTTACTAACCTCTAAAATTTAGCATTTCCTTCAATTATGAACATGGGTGACCAATATTATCCTGAGAAAGTGATCCTAGGCTTTACCGCCCTGCCAAAGGGGTCCAGGACATCAGGTAAGAAGCCCTTCTTCAAAGGCAGAAGGAGTCAAGAAAGGGCTTCAGGCACAAAGATGGAACCAGTGGTTTGGGTTTTCCCCCTGCCTTCTTTTATCATCCTGCATCCCCTTGCCCCTAACCCTAGAGGGCAATGAGCCTGGATGAGGAAGCCAGAAAAGCAAGAAACCAGCACAGTCTCAAGCCCCCACCCCAGGAGACTGGTATTCAGGGTGATAGATATCATGGGAAGATCCATGCACTTGGAACCCTGTCTTTGATGTTGCCTCTGGGACCTACCACAGTCCTGTCCTTTCCTGAGAACTCAGCTTCATCGTCTGTAAAATAAGGGGGCTGGGTGAGATGCAGACTTTCATCAGGACAGATAAACAGTGCATGCTTGGCATGAGAGGGTCTGGAGTTCTTAGGGTTCCTTCCAGCCCCCAGAGTTCCCACACTTCAGTCTCTTACTAAACGGTAGAGAATTGGTTCATTCAGGAAGCAAAAGAGATACTTGGATCACAGCCTTACAAAGCATTGAGGGTGCCCCCAGCTGTCTGGTGGGCTCACTATGGTGCTCTGAGGACTGATGGATCTGTGCCCTTTCTGCCTGCCTTTTATCTGAAGATCAAGTGTTTTCCATGTTAATGGAAATAGTGTTCCCTATTCCCCCCCCCACACGCACATGCACACACACATTCTCACACCACAACCCTTTAAATGCATAGAATTCAGTGAGGATTGTGGAAAGCAGAAGAGGATTGTAAAGGAATAGACTTAGCTATGGGACCATATATTCTAATCATTAGCATGGAATAGAGTTTTTGACATTAGGTGTCTGTGACATTGGCAAAAAAAAGGGCAACCCCCAACAATCTCCCTACTTCACAAGCTACCAATATGATCTACTGTGTCTAGGACAATGCAAACACTTTAATAACCAAGCCCTCCCACACTGTACCATTTAAGAGCTTACAGGGCTTGGCAAGCCATTCTTGGTCAAGCTGTTCTAATTGACATTGGTCATGCCACACATAATGTCCACTTTGTGAAAGCCCAGTGAAGTTTGTGTAGGCTCTAGTCAGTAGAAGGACAAAGAGTGCCTTTCCTTTGCTATGGCATGATGAGCCTGGAGTTCCAAGACCCAGGCCATTCTATCAGGCAACCCTTCTGAGCATTCACCAAAGTCTTGTCTTAATCTTCAAGGTCCTGTCCTGGGAGGATTGATTGAAGGAACTAGGAAAGCTTAGGGAAGGGAGGGCTTGAGTTGGGCGAGGGGAGGCATGCCAGGTGTGCCAAAGATGCCTTTCTTCAGGCATTTAAATGGCTGCCCTGGACAAGAACAAGTAGACTTTTGCTCCTTAGTTTCAGAGGGAAGAACCAGAGCAATGGATACGAGTTGTAAAGGAAGGTTTTACCATGATTGAAGGAACTTCCTGAAAATTAGAGCAATCACCAAATGAAGTCCTTGAGTGGTTGCAGAATCTCCCACACTGGGTATCATTAAGCCATGGTTGGGTGACCGCTTAGTACACCCACTTGAGTTGTTGTGGGGAATTTTGGGGGGTAGGCATTGAATTAGAGGAAGCCTCTCCCAGCTCTGAGATTCTGTGTGATTGCTGGGCGGCTTCAGTAAACCCATAGTTAGGAAAGATGCTTTGAGAAGGCTGGAAATATTTTGCTGAGATTTGCTGTTATTTATTTATTTTTAAATTAAATCTGGAATTGATTTTCTGAAGTGTTCTGTGGCTTTGGTTGACTGGGAGCTTTTCTTTAGCAAAATGACACCTTCTTGACCCTTGTTAGTCCCCCTTTCCCAAAGTCACTTCATTAGAAGCAACCCACCTACCTTGGCTATCTCTGTGAAGCTACAGTTCACAGGTACATGCTCTCTGTCTCTCTCTGTGTCTCTGTCTCTCTTTGTCTCCTTCCCTCCCCCACCCCCCCCCCTCTCTCTCTCTCTCTCTCTCTCTGTCCCTCTCCCTCTCTCTGTCTCTGCCTCTTTCTGTCTCTCTCTGTCTCTTTCTCCCTTCTGTCCCTGCCTCTCTGTCTATCTCTGTCTGCTCTGTTTCTTGGGTTCAAAACAGCCTGAGAACAAAGATCATGGATGGTGGATGACTTTGTGTAGATCCCTTGGAGTCTCAGGGGACGGGATGTTCTAAGAGAAGATAAGATCCTGTCACTTAATTCCCCTGGGCCTTTCTTTCCTAATCCATAAAGTGAGAGATTCAGACAAGATGGAATCTAAAATCTACTCCAGCTCAAAATCTGTGTTTAGAAGAGCAAATGTAAAATATCCTTCCATTGTCATAACCTGCAACATTGGCACCTGGGTCCAGTGGAAGGCTCACTTAGGCCACAGCCCTGCAGAAGGAAGTACATCCCAGGATGATGTCAGCACCCTCAAAATGCATATTCCTGCCAACTCTACCCTCCTCCCACTCCATCTTAGGTTTCTGGGATTGTATAGGACTTCATCTAAAATCCAACCAAAGACCTTCAATAATAATTACCATCATTTTTCAAACTACTCTTAACTCCTTTGCATAATTTGATTTCTGTAAAGTAAATTAGTTTGAATTTTTTTTACATTGCTTAAACTTTCCCTTGTATTTTTCTCTCTCCTCCCACACACGGAGCGATCCTTCTTAACAAAAAAAAAAAAAATGCCTGATCTTTTCAACAAAATCTTTCAGTAAAATCCTTACATATTGGGTAGTACAGTGTATCATTGCCCTGGGAGTTGGCAGGCCTGGCTTCTTGTCCTGGCCCTGCCATGAATTTGCTGTATCATTTGGCCTAAAATTTCTCTGTTTGTAAAATGAGAGGGCCAGAATTACATGATCTCTTAAGACCTTTTTGATTTTAATATTCTATTGTTCTAAATGGACACCTGCCCCGTTGGTAACTATTTTATCCATATGTGTGTGTGTATGTATGTATACAAACACATGTCATATGTATATATATACATTGTGAAGCTATATGCATACATATATACATATATGTATACACATTTATATATGAAATCCTTTTAGGTTGCAGATTTTTAGATCCATAAAGATCTAGAGGGGTAAAAAAAAATTAAAAAAATAAAGACCTAAAGGGGTGTTATCCGAGCAGCCTGGTACACAAGGAAAGAGCTGGCCTTGCAGCCAGAAAGACCTCTGGGTGATGTTGGGCCAGTCATGTAACCTCCTCGAGACCCACCAGGCAACTCTCTAGTATTCTGAATAGAGGAGTGGGTGCTCACCAACTTTGGGAGCGGATGTGGGTAGAACTCCCAATGGTAATGAAGTCACAAGACCATTGCCTGGGGCTAGGTGTCTGAAATGGTTTCCACATTGGCAAAAAAAAGAAAAAAGAATAAATATTGCTCCAATTACAGTAATTCACATTTCTCTGGAATTAAAGTACTTTTCTCACAATAGCCCAGGTAGTGCCAATGTTATCACATTATTATCTCTAAACTGAGATTTAGGAAGGCGGAGGAAACATTGGGCTTCTCATTTTTAAAGGGGCATGGAGGGTCAGGGTCGGGTGGGACTAGATGGTGCCTGAGGTTCCTCCCATCTCTAAACTCTCTGGTCCAGCCTGCTCTCCAGCACCTCCTACAGCTTCTCAAGGGAATTAACGCCTTTCTCTTGGATCACTTGGACCACTCGTTCATTTGAAACCACTGGAAGCCAGCCCTCCCCTCTGAGGCCCAGGGTTGTGGTGAGAGGCACTTTTCCTGGGCAAGAGCCAGAGGGTCTCGGATGTTTCTGCATTGGCATTGACAGCCTCCACTTGGGCAAAGGGAGCTCACATCTTTGGGAATCCAGAATGTGACTTCTTAAGATGGTAAATAAGATATATAAACCAAGCAGTTTTATTTTTCTTTTCTGAGAATTGTATTAACAGTTGTACAGTTTGTAAATAATGCAGTTTTTTAAGTAAATGAATGAATAAATGTAGTTTTTGAGTAAATGACCAATGAAAACCGCGTTCCTCTCCATTCTGCTGGGCACATTGTGTATGCTCATTCATTTTTGTCCTTTATCTGTTCTCATTTAAAGTAAACAAACATTGATTAAGCACCTATTGTGTGCCAAGCATTGTGCTAAGGGCTGTGGATTTCTATTCTTAATGAATTCACAGTCTAATGGAAAAACAACATGCAAATGAGTATATAAAGAAGATATATAAAAGATTAATTGTGGGTAGTCTCAGAGGGAAGGTACTAGCATTATAAGAGATCAGGAAAAGCTTTTTACACAAGGTGGAATCTTAGGTGGGACTTGAAAGAATCCAGGAGGCAGAGTTGAAGAGGTATGGGGGACAGCCTGTGAAAGTGGCCAGTAGGGCAATAGAGTGTCTTGTGTGAAGAACAGGCCGTGACTACATTCCTGTAGGGAATGTAGGGTTTCAGAAGGCATGGCAGTGAGGAAGATGTAAGGAGACTAGAAAGGTACGAGGGGGGCCAGGTTTTGAAGGGCTTGGAAAGGCAAGCAGGATTTTGTTTTTGATGCTGGGAGTGATAGGGAGCCTCGGAAGCTGTGTGAATTGGGGATTGGGGAGGTGGGGAGGGGAACTTGGTCAGATTTGTGCTTTTGGCAGATGAACTTAGCAGCTTAGTGACTGAGGGCGGGAGGGGAGACTTGAGGCAGGGAGACCAACCTACAGGGTTATAGCAATAGGAAAATCAGCTGACCCAACACAAGTCAGACTCATTCTAAAGAATGAGAGGTTTGGACTATGGCCCCTGAGGCAAGTTCAGGGTGGCTAGAAGCACTGGGAAAGATGATGTAATGAGAGGGAACTGTAATATTTCACCTGATTTTTACCTATAAACTGAAGCTGGGGTGGACATTATGGGCTTGGGGGAGGCAGTGGGAAGTAAGCAGCCCATCTTAGAATCTGTGATCCAGCTTTCTTTATCTCAGGGAAGCTGGATATGCTCTGACATACAACTCAGATTTTGTGAGGGCAGTTTTTTCAAAAGATTCAAAGATTAGGTAGGATTTCACCAAAACAACAAAAAAAGAGGAAGGTTTTTTACTTTAGTCGTTTTTCAGTTGTATCCAACTCCCTGTGAGCTCTTTTGGGGTTTTCTTGGCAGTAATATTGGACTGGTTTGCCATTTCCTTCTCCAGCTCATTTTACAGATGAGGAAACTGAGGTAAACAGGGTTAAGTGACTTCCCCAGGGTCTCACAGTAAGTGCCTGAGGCCAGATTTGAACTCAGTCTTCCTGACGCCAGGCCTAGCACTATATCCACTGTGCCATTTACCTGCCCTAAGGGAGTTGTTTAAAGGGACCAATATGTGTACAAAGACAACTCATCAACCAATTTAGATTTTAGAAATTTTTATCTGGACCAGTATTTCCCATGACTTCTAAAATGGCCACCTGGAGAACAGTGCCTGTGCATGGCACCAGATGGCGCTCCATCTTGCTTTCACTGTGCATTCCTGAGCGACTCCTAGGTTCTAGTGCTGAGCTCACTAACCACTGGGCCCTCTCAGCCCCCCCAGTCCCCTATGGTAACTCCTCCTGGGTTTCTGTCTAGGTTTTTCAATTTAAATGTGTATGATTTAATCCCATCATAATTAATAACTAAATTAGCCGATGCTTCCAGCCCATGGAGATTCTAATTCCCCAACTTCACATGTTCTGAAAGGATTACTCATACACATGGAGATTAAATGGATGCTTTATCAAAAGAGGGAAAAGAACTGAATGCTGTTGGGTTCAAGACTCCCAAGTGGTGGCAAACCTGCCCCTGCCTAAGGATGCTTGGGCCTCACTGCTCTTATATCTGCCCTGGAGCGGCAGGTCCCCTAAGGCTTCTGGTCTTTCCATGGACCCTGCAGCCCGGCTCTTACATACACTGGCTACTTCAATTAGACGGCAGCTAGGTTGCCCCATAGTGCATCGAGTGCTGGGCCTGGAGGCAAGAAGACTCATCTTCCTGAGTTCAAATCCAGCCTCAGACACTTACTAACTGTGTGACCCTAAGCAAGTCACCGAACACTGTTTGCCTCAGTTTCCTCATCTGTAAAATGAGCTGGAGAAGGAAATGGAAAACCCCTCCAGTATCTTTGCCAAGAAAACCCCAAATGGGATCTCAGAGAGTCAGACAGGACTGAAAGGACTGAACAACAACAGCAAATTAGTCTGTGAGTTCCTCGAGAGTAAACACTGTCCTGATATACTGGTAGGGGATCATACCCTCCCCACCCCACCTCACCCCCATCTCAAACACTTTAGTCTTAAAAGTAAAGGGCTCATGGTAGCCTCTGTCTCAGCTCATCACAAGGTCTGGCTGATCCTGTAACCACTGATTGTCTACACTACGCAGTCCTAGAGGATGTCTTACAGGTTAGTCATCAGGGGTCCAAGATCAGAATTCGTCTCAATGGCCCCCACCTCAAGCACCTCTGGGGTATATCTTAGATGTCACCTAGTATGGTTCCAGACCCAATAGTCAGGTGGGAGGTGCAACAGAATAGTTAAATCAAAAATGGAACCACCCTCCAAATGCATTGTGCAAGGCAGATGCCCCAGAAGAACAGGAGACAAGAGTCTGTTGACAGATGTTTCTAGTTGTTAGAAACACATCAAGTTCGTTGATCCTGTTGAGTCCTTCCACAACTCAACATGTGTGACTCCCGTTACTCTGTTTACTAGAGTAACTCATCCCCACACTCCCTCCCACTCTGGGACCTTAAGATGTAGACTATGTGTGAAATAACCAAAGATTGCCTATGGATCACTGGGAGCTGGGCAATGGGTGCCGTATGCAGAAGATGGAAGCAAGAATTGGCAATGAAAAATAGGTACAGGAGGATATTTTTGTCTTTTATATCCTGAGCACCAAACACTGTGCTTGACACACAGTAGGTGCTTCATGAATGTTTGTTGATTGACTGACCCAGCATGTTAAAGTAAATTATGAGAAATTACAGATATTGGGAAGTAAAGATGTGAGTGTGAAAAGGAGGGTAACTTTTGACAGGATGGTGAATGATATGGAAGGATTATTGCTAATCACAGCTTTCACCCCCAAGTTTCTCAGTCCAGGTCAGAAGAGCAAAACAACTCACCTTCTAAAAGCCCGCTGGGAAATGGAACTTCCCACCCCCGAAGAAACCCTGGCAGCCCTTACCTATTCAGGTTTCCAACACACTCACACACACACACACACACACACACACACACACACACTCACACACCCATACATAGATCCAGCTCTGGCGTCTGAATTACAGAATGAGATCAAACATTGATAACCACTTTATTCAAAAAGGACCCTCACTTCCAAGATATTTTCAGTGCAGAAACCTGCCCGTGATTGGAGATGCTTCCAAATTCATCACAACACATTTTGCCAGTCTTCATCCAAAGGGTCACTACTTTAACTACAGAACTATGTTGGGAAATTCTTTTGGTCCAGTGGAGTTAAGCCTTCTTCCTCCCAGCTTCTCCTTCAATCAGGCTGGCCTGAAAAATGATACACATGTGTACATCCAACATAACTGACTTTACTGACTTCCCAAAACAATGGAAAGGCCTCACCAGTTTCTTCTTGTATCTATGGAATGAAGCCAATACGGCAGATTCCCTTTGTGAAATTTCATAGTTTGGGGGAGTTAGGTGAATTTTGTAAACTTGAGGGAAGCAGAATAACATGGTATTGTAAGAAGAGTGCATTTGGAGCCAGAGGACCCAAGTTCGAATCTCGACTCTTCCCGTGTCTGTGGCATCAGACCCCTCTGAGCATCAAATACCCAGGAGCAAAGAAAGAAGACTTGGGGATAGGTATAAATAGGACACCAGACCCGGAGTCAGGGAGACCGGATATTAAATCCTGCGCTAGACACACGTGATCCAGAGCGAGTCGCTTAACCTCCCTCAGCCTTGATGTCCTTCTCTGTAAAATGGGGATAATAGTGATTGTGAGGATCAGATGGGATAGTATCTGTCTGTTAAGTACTTTGCCAACTTTGACACGTTGTATAAATGCTGGCTGTTATTAAATGTGACAGCCCTCTTCAAATAATGGGTAGCATTCTTTAGCTCTTTTACAGTGTGCAAAACACTTTACAAATAGAATCTCATTTGATCTGGGAGGTAGATGCTATGATGATGTCCATTTTGCAGATGAGGAAACTGAGGCAGCAGTCACTTAACTTGCCTTGAACTCAGGTCTTCCTTACTCCAGGTGCAGCGCTCTATCCACTGTACTATATAACTGCCTCTAGTAATACCAAATATATCTAGTAATGCCAAATTATTGGCTTTTCTGTCCATCTAGTAACGCTACATATGTCTGAAGGACCGTCTGGCAGAGGAGGGGGCAGGCTTGTTCTGTGTTGCTCTTGATCTAGATCAGATCTAGAGTCAGTGGATAGAGATTAGGGGAAAGCAGATTCTGGCTTACTAGGAAGAGTTCATTCATTAATTCATTAACCAAATATTTTAAAATACCTTGTGTGTGCAGGGTTTTCTGCTAGATATTATGAGTCATAAGAAAAAGGAAGAAAATTTTTAAAAAAACTTCTCGCTAGAAACAAGAATGTTCAGCAAGGACAAGAATGACCCTAGGAGAAAGTGGGTGCCCTGTCCCCAGAAGAAGGTGGGGGATCACTTGTTCAGGGTGCTAGAGAAGAGAGTTCTTCACCTTCCAGAGTACCAAGGACCCCCATGGCATGCCATCTGGTGCAGCCAATAGACCTACCCAGAATAATGATCTAAAGTAACTGAAGGAAGCACTAAATTTCAGTTAGAGGTTAGTGAAAATAGGAATGCCATTTTTCCCCTACAAGTTCACAGACCCCAAAAAATCTCTCCATGTACCCCAAGTTAAAAATTCCTGATTTAAGAGGACCTCCTGCCTCAAAAAGAAAACTAGAGGATGTCCCGGGAACCTTTCAACTCAGGAATTTGGGAATTCTGTGCTTTACTCACCAAAGCCCCCTTTAGATCCCGGAGTGGTGAACGTGGCTGGTGAATGGCGCATTCCAAACGCTGTGGCTCTGCCAGCTGGTTGCCTTCACTGCCCATCTGAATGAAAACAATAGAATTCTTGGACAATGAGAAAAAGAACTTGGAGAAGTCTTTTCCAAAATGATGGGATCAGACCCACAAGATGTACACAGGAGTGCATAACCAGAATAGCCTTTGTTTTCTTTGAGTGACTCAGTTTATCTCATTGAGCCTTGCTTCACCTTTCCCCCGTGCCTGCTGCTTCTCTTCTGGGGCAGGAAGCCCAGAGACCCATGCCTGGGAGCAGAGAACTTCCTGTGTGACTATTCATGGGGCTGGCTGAGGGGAGGTGCTGACTCCAGAGCCACACCCTATTGGGTGCTAACCTAGTCTATGTGGACGTGAACCTCCCAGGGTCCTAGGGGAAGGGGCCAACTCAAGAACCAATCAGCCCTGGTCATTCAGGTGGTGTTTGATAATGTCAAAAACTCTATAAGAGGGGAGAAGACAGCTTGAAGATCCCTTTCCGGTTGGTGAGGCAGAGGTGGACAGCGTGACTCTGGGCCAGCCCTTGGGCTGAACCTAGATGTTGGTAACTATGAATTGTATTGGGTTGGTCTGTTGATATTTGTAATTTGTTTGTATTTGTTCTGAAGTTCAGGGTAATGGCTTTTTCCCCTGAACTAAATGAATGTTGTCTGTAGGCTCCCCTGAACTAACTGAATGCTGGATTAAAGTAAGCTGGTCAACCCCTTCACTATGCTTTCCTTGGTTAAGCAGATAAAAAGAACCTGTGCTTTCCCGGCCTGCCGGCAGCCTCCTGGGTGCTGGCTGTGGGTGGATCTTACGCCCCCACAGAAGCTGCTAGCCGGATTGTTAAAACAGAGTGTTCAATGAAAAGCACATTGTGTGAAGGAGATGGTTTCAGAAAAACCTGGGAAGATTTATATGAACTGATGCAAACTAAAGTGAACAGAACCAGGAGAACAATGCACATGGTAACGTCAATGTTATAATGGTAACCAACTGGGAAAGACTTAGCTACTCTGATCAATACAGTGATCCAAGGCAATTCCAAAGGGCCTATGATGAAAAATGTTATCCATCCCAGAGAGAGAGCTGGCAAACTCTGAGTGCAGCTTCAAGCAGATTTTTAAAATTTTGTTTTTCTTCCTTTTTGTTTCTGTTGGTGGTGCAACATGGCTAATATGGGAATATATTTTACATGACTTTGCATGTATAAAGGCTATCATATCTGCCTTCTCAATGCACGGGGGAGGGAGAGAATTTAGAACCAAAAATAAAAATAGTAATAATAAAGAAAGAACAAAGGCAGAAGACTGGAAGTATAAGAAAAGTACATGCTTTCAGGGCAGGTGTATCTTAAGGGCAGCTGAAGAGGATGGAAAGTATGGCAGAAAGGTAAGTGGCTCATCCTAATTCTGTGAAAACTCCCCATTTGGCAAAGGACCTTGACCCAAGGCTGATGTAATGAGAACTGCTCTTGGAAATTTCACCAGATCCCTTGGCTTCACTTATCTCTATTCAAATAGCCCCCAAATATTGTCCTTACTTAAACATGCTACCTTGGAATCTCTCAGTTTCTCTCTGTATCTCTGTCTGTCTCTGTCTCCATCTCTCTGCTTCTCTCTCTCTCTCTCTCTCTCTCTCTCTCAATGTCTGTTTCCCTGTCTGTCTATCTATCTATCTATCTATCTATCTATCTATCTATCTATCTATCTATCATCTATCTATCTCTCTATTTTGTCATATATGTCCCCAGAATCCCAGTATTTCAGAACTTGGTAAGATTTCAGAATCCATCTAATCTCTGAGAGTTTCCCATCTACATCCTGTAGCTGCCGAGTGGCTGTCCAGGCTTCTCTTCAAGTGTCCACAAGTGAGGAGGAGCCAATGACTTCTCGGGGCAGCTCATTGCATTGTTAAGAAGCCTCTCCCCCCCTTTAACATCTATCCTCAATTTTCCTCTTTGCATCTTCCCCCCATCACTCTGGGTTCCTCCACACCCTTGCTGTGGCAAGCAGAACAAGACCAATCCCTCTTCTAGTCTTCAAATACTTGAATTTAGCTGTCGTGTCTCTGCTGAGTCTTCTCTGCTTGGGGATTAAACTCCCTCAGGCCTTTTAACCAATCCCCATACAGCATGGCCTCAAGAGTCTTAAACATCCTTGCCGTCCTGCTCTAGGACTCTACGCTTCATCGATATCTTTCCTAAAACGTGGCAATAGTGTGGTGTTGTTGTTCAGTCATATCCAATTCTCTGGGACCCCATTTGGGGTTTTCTTGGCAAAGATACTAGAGTGGTTTGCCATTCCCTTCTCCAGCTCATTTTACAGACAAAGAAACTGAGACAAACAAGGTGAAGTGACTTGCCCAGGGTCACACAGCTACCAAGTGTCTGAGGCCACATTTGAACTCAGGTCTTCCTGACTGTAGACCTGGTGCTCTGTACACTATGGCACAACCTAGCTGCTCAAAATGTGGCAACAGAAGTGAACAATACTCCAGGTGGAGTTTGACCAGGTCACACATCTGGTCTGCCATACTGCATTCTAAGAATCTCTAGGTTAGGCCTGTGTCTGACACAGCTGAACCAACTTTCCTGATATAACCACCCAAGCTGGTCGTGCCCACTCTCCATTCCAAAAAATGGCTCCTTTTGTATCTGCTTCTGGGTGTACATTTTCCTCCCCCTATAGAATGTGGGCTTCTTGAGGGCCCTGGAACATAGCAGAGTTACTGGCAGATAGTGAGTGTTTAATAAATGTTTGTTGATTAATAGGTACATAGTAAGTGCTTAACAAATTTGGGATAAATTGAATTAAATAAGTGCCATTTTTCAACAGGGAAAACACACTTCTTCATTTTAATTAACAATTTTTTTTCCACCCAACTAAAATCTATTTTCTCTCTCTCCCACTTTCCCCCACCCTTCTCCTTTTGGGGGGGCGGTTTGGGGAGGGAGGAGAGAAAAATAAAGCTCTTCTAATAAATATACATAGGGCAGCTAGGTGGTACAGTGGATAGAGCTCCAGGCCTACAGTCAGGAGGATCTACATTCAAATCTAACCTCAGACACTTACTAGCTGGGTGGTCATGGGCAAGTCACTTCTCCCTGTTTACCTCAGTTTCCTCATCGGTAAAATGAGCTGGAGAAGGAAATGACAAACCACTCTAGTATCTTTGCCAAGAAGACTGCAAATGTGGTCTTGGAGAGTTGGACATGACTGAACAACAACCACAAACAAATATCCATGTTCAAGCAACATCAAGTCAAAAACCTGTGCCTCCTGAGCCCATCAGCCCTTCTTCAAGAGGTCAGTAGCAAACAAACACACCTCTTGGAATGAATCGATCAAGGTCTCAGCATCCCTTTTCCCTCCTGGGCGAAGGCCATAGGACCAGTGTTGGCCAGAGCTGATCATCACACACACAGTCAGGAGAAGGCATCCAGCTAGGAGCTTCCGGGTCAGTTCCATTCTGTGGTACATTAAAAAATGGAAGGAAACAAACAAACCTAAAGAAGCAGCATTCACGGAGAGGGACAACTATTTGGGGTTGGCAATGAGCCCAGAAATGAGTTAAGCTAACCTTGCAAGACGGGACAAGGTCTTCAGAATGTTTGCAGAGAAGAGCAGCCAGGCACTGAGACACACAGTAATTAGTCCCTGTACAGTCAGTGGGTGGCAAAGTCTAGGTTGGAACTCCCAATCCCAGAATTTCTCAGCAACCTCCTCCCCACGTTCACCAAATGGTTCTTTCTTTTCTTCTCCTTGGATCTCCAAACCTAGTCCTATTTCCTGCTCAAACCCACCCTCTTCTCTTACAGCTGTGTTCCCCAAATCTGTTGAGTCCTCCCTCCTCTAGGACTGGAACTATATTGCTAGAATCTATAAATGTATAGACAGATCTATATATCTATATATATTCTAGTAATAGGTGAATAGAGTAACTTGAAAACTTAATTTTTCATGTCCTGAAAATGACCAAATAGGTCAGTATTTTTGATAAACACATTTTATTCTGTGAAATGTTAGCATTGAAAAGCATTGCCAATATAAAAACTGTCCTCCAAGAACTCAGATTCACACAGTGGGGACCACAACCATCCTCCATGGTCTGGGAAATGTCGCCTTCCATTGGAGGAAGTGGAAAGAAGGCTAGCATGAGAGGGATGAACTTTGAATCATGGGACATGAGATAGAAGAGGGAGACCTTGAGCAGGTGACTGCACCTCCCTATGCAATGACCTCCAAGGCCCCTCCCAGCTCTGATATTCCGTGCTTCTCTGTTTAAAGGATCAGACCTCCAGAACTAGAAAGGATTGAACCTCTGTGAGCCTCGGTGATCTCATCACTAAAATGGGGACAATGGCTGTCTCTTCCTGAAAGGGCTATGATGACTATCTAGAGGCCATCCAGCCCACATCCCAAGTCCCATTTCATAGACAAAATGAGATAATGCAGGTAAAGTCCATCATCCACTGTAACATTCTACAGATAAGGACACTAAGACCAAGAGGTCAAGGGACTTGCCTGAGGTCACACAGATAATAGGCACGAGAGGTGAGATTAGAACCCAGGTCCTCTGGCCCCAGAGCCAGGGCTTTCTCCACTCCCCTTTAGGTCACAGAAGCCATCATCTCTATCCTGAAAAGCTTCTCACAGGATAAGATCACATATCGCTTGACATTTTTTACAAATGCAGTTAAGGATTGATCACATATAATTAAACCTAATCAGATCTGGAGGGTATTTTAATGTTTGCAAAGCCCTTTTCTTCCCCACAACTCTGTGAGGCAGGTAGTATGATATGATTACCTCTGTTTTCCAGAGAAGGAAACTGAGACTTAGAACATGCCCATGATCATACAGCTGAGTCTGCAAGGGAGGATTCAAACCCAGGTCTCCTGACTCTTAACAACAGCATCCTTTTCCCTAACACTGTGTCATATGGTATCCCTTCCTTTTATCAAAAGAAATGTGAGGTGTGCAAATATAGAGGTGTCTCCACTCCAAATGTTTACATGTTATTTGTGCCCAACCTATGGTAGAGCCTTCTGAGCCAGACTGGTCTGATCAGCCACAGTCGGACACACCGTACCTTGACCCTGACGTAGTGATGTCATTTTGATCCTCTGGGAGCCAAGAACAACAACCAAACCATCCCCCAGCTCAGCACCAAGCATTTCAAGTACCCAAGTTCCACTTTACTGCCAGAGAGAGAGAGGTCAGTCAAAGGAAGGCTAAGTAATTATTGCAAAAAATGTTATGAAATGGTCAGAAAAACTTTTAATTATAATTTTAAAAGTATTTTTTTTGTAATGGGGTCGACAAAAGCCTGGTCCTGCGAGCAAATGTATTTGGAGAGCCTGCCTTTGGAATGTCATGGAGATGTGGAAGGCTCTTCAGAGTGTAGACAGCTGGTTGGTAGACGGAGTGAAGACTTCTGTCAGCCTGAGAAGTAGGGAAGGAGTCCCCTTCTTGGTCACCACGTCCACCTGCATGGCTTTTGTCTCAGTTGTGTCTATTCTTTCCAGCTCTTGACTGAAGGAGCATTGGAGAGGGCTATGACCTCATGAGCTTTGAAGGTTTGGAAGAGTGAGTTGCCATAGGTCTAGGAAATGGAGGCCATTTAGGAGTCTGTCAATTGCCAAGCACATTGTACCCTTGAAACTTGACCTAGTCCAGAGGCAAATAAGCCAGTAGCTAAGACACTGTGTCCTAAAACAAGAGAGTGACTTACTCAGTGGTTGTGCCATATTTGGTCATAGTCCTCTCTGATGCTCCTTCATCCAAGAGTGGAAAACGATAGATCTACAAAAACTTGGGTTCAAATCCCAACTCTGACACTCACTACTTTGTGTGAGCTCAAACAATTCACTTAACCTCCCCAAGTCTCAATTTCTTCCTTTGTCAAATGAGGAGTTGGATCTAGGTTCTGATCTGGTGAATGGCAAAGCATCTCTTAAGACCCTCATGCCCCTAGAAACACCAAACACCCCTTCTCCCCACCCCCAACACTTACCTTTTAGCATTGCTTTAAGCACTGGCTCTGGAATCAGTGACACTTCCTAATGTACCTTAACCCCTCATGGACCTGTTGCCTCAAGTGAGGGTTCTGGCTAAAGCACATTACCTGCTTCTGGAAGGCAAAGATTGGGAAGAATTCTGGACGTCCTCCTGCCTTCAAGATTTGCTCAAGCAATGTTGTTCCTGTCTTCTGTCTCACCCCCTTTTTATGGGAGCATCTTCCACAGCACAAAAGTCATTACTTTTGGTAAATTAATTTAATCTTCATCCATAATGGCTGTGCAGGTTTTTTTTTTCCCCTTAAATTTCTCATCCAGCTTTTAATGGCACACTTAACTGTAGAAACCCTGGTGAGACAGCCATGTGCACTTAAATCCTAATGCTAAAATCCCACCTAAGCCTTCTCTAGTCAACATCACAAGTCAAAGAGATTAAAACCACAGTGAGTGGTTTCAGGGGGCTCCTCGGTCCTTTTATTTCCCAAGTGAGGTGTCTATTTTAAATTAGGCAAGGTGAATATACAATTTTAAAAAAAAGATTTCAAAAAAAAGATTTCAGGAACATAATGTTTGGGAGCACATTTAACACATTTGTTAAAAAGAGGATAATTGAGGCTTGATGTCAGGAAAAGCTTAGCAGTGAGAACTGTCCAAAAGACTAAAAAGGGGTGGGTTCCCTCTTCTGAGAGGTCTTTAAGCCGGGTCTGAATTTACCATTTGTTGGTATGTTATAAGGGAGATCCTTTTTGTTAGGTATTGATTTAAGTCCCTTTCATCCCTGAATTAGGATTCAAAGGAACTGTCTAATATTGAATCAACTAAAGTCAAAATCAGAACCAGGAAGACCTGGGTTCAAATCTTGCCTCAGATACACATTGGCTGTGAGTCACTTAACCTCAGTGTTCAAGGTAACTCTCTGGCTCCAAGCTGCAGAGAAATGCTGGCCTGAATCAGTAGAAGGAGCTTCCTTATTCCTGTGAAATAATAAGCCTATTCCCTATCTCTTCTTCCAACCAGTAAAATGGGTGTTAGCATTAGGGCCCAACCACACTCTATGGGATTTTCTTATTCTCTAGATTCATAGCCTCCACTCAGAAAATAGATTTTCATCTCTCCAGTGGCAAGTACCCACTTCAAAGGATTTATTTTATAGAAAAGTTTGATGATGGGGAGAAAAGCAGAGCAGAGAGTGTTGAATGAGTGGCTGTTCATTCTCAGGATGTATGCAAACCCTAGAAATGCAATCAGAATGATGAGGGCCTTCCAATCATCAAAGTCTCCATGGGGATAACTGGGTGGGATTCTTCAAATTATCCAGGGCTTCACCTTGCCACACCTAGAGTAGGGAGAATGAGAGTCAGGGTATGACGTCAGTCAGTAACATTATTCTGTGGGACAGTGGGGGGTGGAAAAGAGGCAATCCCCATTACATCAGTGGTTCCTCAAATTTCCACATTGCCTGGGTTGCTTATATATGTATATACACATTTATATACGTGTATATGTATATACATTTATATATACGTGTGTGTGTGTGTGTGTGTATGTTGAGGGTTACAGGTGCTGGGACTCCAAAATACCAAAATACCACGCAGATCCTGCCCAAATGAATTAGACCCAAACCTTCTTTCAGTCAAAGAAAAACAAGATTTATTAAAGATCTGCCATATTGGCCAGATTCTTAAGGAATCTGAACATTTGTAATGCTAATGTAAGCATTTAAGATTGAATCTGAGCATCTTCATGGTGGCCAAGATGGATCTTATATACAGAAAGACTGTGGGAGCCACCTAGGGTTGGCCAACTAGTCTGGGGTGATTGGAAGAGGGGTCTAGGGAGGATCTTAATGGGAGTGGCCAGTAGGCTGGGGTGACTAGAGGTTGGAAGGGAACCAAGAGAATGGGGTTAAGGGTGGGAAGTAGTTGAAGACTGAGAATTGGGCCTAGGGAAAACGGAAGGCTTATGGCCTCAGGCTAATGCCAGATCAAGTGGGAAGATTCACGGAGAGTTCAAGGGGGTTCCCAGAGCCTATACCCCATTATCTTGAGGCCCAATTCTCGATTACCCCTAACCTAGCCTAGCCCTCCTCCATTGTCTGTTATCTCCAGGTAGCCTTCAGCTACTTCCCACCCTCAATCCCATTCTCCTGGTTCCTGGAGTCTGACCTCTAGGCACCCCAGTCCCATCAAGATCCTCCTTAGACTCCTCAAGATCCTCCCTGGATCCCTCCTTACACCACCCCAGACTACTTGACCACCCCTACATCCCTCCCACAGTCTTTCTGTATATAAGATCTATCTTGCTTTCATGAAGGTGCTCAAATTCAATCTAGCTCAGATTCAGCGTGGCCCAGATTCAATCTGGCCCTCTTATCAAGTGTCACAAAGGCTCAGATTCCCTAAGAGTCTAGCCAATATGGCAAATCTTTAATAAACTTTGAAAGAAGACTTGGGTTGAATTCATTCAGCTAGGACCCAATGTGTCACTATTTTGAGGCCCCAGCATCCCTAAGCCTCAACAATATATATGTATGTATGTATGTGTATATATATATACACACACACACACAATAGCTCATATTTCTAGGTGGAATTATGATCATACTGCTATTAAAAAAAAGATGTTAATATAGTTAGTTCCATTTTACAGATGGGGAAACACAAGGCTCATGTGACCTTCTGGATCACAGAGCCAGACACAGTGAAAGCTCTTTAGTTGACTTGAACGTTGATGACCCAACTACTGGCAAATTTAAGTAGGTGAACTGGGAGATATCCAGGCTGAAGGGGGATGGCTAGACACTAAGACAGCTGAGTGTTCAGAGCGATAGACTTGGAGTGTTGGGGAGTCAGGAAGATCTAAACTTGTACCCTGCCTCAGATATTGTAAAATAAGGGACCTGGACTCAATGGCCTTTAATGTCCTTTCTAGGATTGGAGCTATGATCCTAGGTCTGGGTTGTGGAATGGGGTCCTGCTCAGCCTAACACTTTTAGCGTCAGGAAGGGGAGGGGGAAAGGTGTCTTTCTCTTCCTATTTAGCACTATTTTTTGTGGTGGGGAGATAGAAGATGATGTGTCATGTATGAAGAACAGAGGCCAGCAGATATGATATGATGGTATACTTAAAGAATTGTGAGAAGTGAATATTTCTCTCTTCTATTTAATAACTAATTATTGCTTTAGGACCAAGGTTTTCCCCCTTTTCTACTTCCTCATCTAGAAACCACCCAGTGGGGAAAATTTCCCTTAAAGATTCACCCAGGCCAAGATTTACTCAGATAGTAAAAGAAATTTTAAGTTCAGGTTAATGGGTGTATTCCTGCTCATTGTATTTGCTCAGACCTGTCTGGGAAAATGTTGATTCTCTCTATTATCAAGACAGGTGATATGGAAATTGAGGTCTCTTTGACTGAGATTCTAGTACCCCAAGATAGCCTGCGTCCCATTTGATTAATCACTCAGAGGTGATTAGGTATCCCTCAGGAACACAATCTCTTCGAAGGGCATATAAACTGACCCCAATGCCATCCTTTGGCCTAAGAGACACAGCCAAATGACAGTCCTTTTATGAATAACCTGCTGGCCTTATTAATTAAATGATTAAATTGCCAAGAACTTTGTCTCTTGAAACTTTTTGATCATCACAGAATTGATTAAAACCTAGTTGAAACAATTAGCAACTTTAGCAAAGTTGCAGGGTATAAAATAAAACCACATAAATCGTTGGCATTTCTATATATTACCAACAAAGTCCAGCAGTGAGAGATAAAAAGAGAAATTCCTTTTAAAATCACTGAAGAGAATATAAAATATTTGGAGTTCACCTGCCAAGACAAACCCAGGAACTATATGAACACAAAAGCAAAATATTTTTTACACAAATAAAGTCAGATCTGAACAAATGGAGAAATATTAATGCTCATGGGTAGCCTGAGGCAATATAACATGACAGTTCTACCTAAATTAATTTACTTATTCAGTGCCATACCAATCAAAGTAGCAAAGAATTATTTTATAGAGCTAGAAAAAAGTCATAACCAACTTCATCTGGAGAATAAAAGGTCAAGAATATCTAGAGAATCAGTGAAAAAAGGCAAAGGAAGGAAGGTGGTCCAGCCACACCAGGATGAAAAATGCTATCCACCCCCAGAGAAAGAACTGATGCGACCTGAATGCAGATTGAAACATTTTTTAAACTTTATTATTCTTGGGGTTTTTTTTTGGTCCGTATTTTCTTTGGCAACATGGCTAATACGGAAATGTTTTACATGAATACACAAATTGCTCACCTTCTCAAGGAAAGGGGAGGGGAAGGAATGAGGAGAAAATTTGGAAGGCAAAATTAAAAAAAATGTTAAAAATGCTGTTACATGTAATTGAGAAAAATTAAATTAAATGTGAAAAAATTAATCATTTAGTCATTTTGACCTTTAAAACAGAAGAAGAACAAAGGTCAGTTTGACCAGATCAGAGTGCAGGGAGGGGAATGAAATGCAGCGAGGTTGGGAAGATAGGTTAGGGCCAGGCTTTAAAAGCTAAACAACTCATATACTGAGAATTCTGGGAGAGCAGGGGTTGGTTTTGTATCTCACACATCACCTAGCATGGTGCTTTATTTCCAAGACATTTCATGAATGAATGAATGGAAATTGCAAATTACTTGGCACATGACTCTTGAGTTTGACGCTTTTTGTTTAAACAGAGGAAAACACAGCTTCTATTTCTTCTGAAACAAATATTTGTTTCGCAGAAACCCAGATTTTGAAGGGACTTCAGCGGCCTGCACGTGAACAAGAAAACATTCTACAATAGCCCTGACAAGTAGGTGTGTGACTGTAAGAAATGGGAGGAGTTTTCTTTCCACAGAACTAAAGGTGTACTTCCCTCCCCTCCCCCACCCCAGCTTTAGCAGAAATCAGGCCTCAAGGTCGGTCAGGTGAGAGGCCAGAGGCTTGTACGCACGTGCATGCTTTTTGAGAAGGCAGTCTGGGGAATTAGAGAGGCCAAACAACTTGAACCAGTTCAAGCTCATCTAGGGTCTGGTGTTGGTCAAGAATCCAGGCCTACTGATTTGCATAATTTGCATATGTTAAAGAGGGAAAGTAGGGGAAGAATGCCACTTGGCCTTCCCCTAGGAGTCCTGTGGTCTGTACAGCCTTCCCTAGGGATTATCACAGGGTTCTTCCTCAGGACTTTGGCCCTGCCTGGAAGTCCAGTGAATCCCAAAATTGCATTTCTCACACTGACCTATGCCCAAAGATCCCCAGTAAGGGTGGAAGAAGTAATTATAATACGGGAACTTTAAGGTTTGTAAAGTGCTTACAAATATTATCTGATTTGATCCTTAAGCAACCCTCAGAAGTAGGCGCTACTATCAACCTCATTTTACAGATGAGGATGAGGCAGACATAGGTGAAGTGACTTACCCAGGGTCGCACATTTTGTATCTGACACAGGAATTGGACTTGGGTTTCCTGACTCCAGGTTCAATGCTCTATCTTTACCACCTAGACAGGCAGAGGTTAAGATGGTGTCCAAGAGTTGGACAACATGCATGTTGAAAGCCAGTCCATTCTGCTTTGGAATAACTAATCATTAGGAAGCTAATTTCCCACCCCAACTAAAAAAAAAGCACAAATCTGTCTTTTTGCAACTTCCATCTAAGTCCATGGGGCTAAGCAATTAGTTGAATCCCTCTTCCTCATGGGTGGTTCTTCTGTCATTTGATGGCACTAAGCCTTCATGGGCTCCTGGTCCAGCTTCTTTGGACCAGCCTAAACATGGCCAAGTCCTAGAGGTGAGGAAGATGGCCAACGGTCAGACTGAATGATTTGGAGATGGTCAGGACGGGAAGTAGAGACCTGGATAAGGCCAAAAGCTCATCAAACAGAGTGGGTGGGTGTCCAAGGTTCCTGTAGAGAGGAAGTGGAGATGATGGCTGGAGAGTACACGCCATGGTTTAGTGATGGCTGGGAACTAGATTGATTGATCGTGGGTGTTTGATTGGCACCAGCTCCTAACACTTCTGCTGGAAGGGTCCTCAGGGCCCTTGCCATTCCCGCAGCTTCCAATATTTCAGGGATTGATTTGCATTTTCTTTCTTCTCAGTATTCCATCCACCAGCGCAGGCTGCACACTTTCTATGGCTTAGTAGGTAGTTGTTGAGAGATGCTATGGTTGAAAGATATGTCTCCATGTTGTTGTTCAGGTGCAGCTAGTGGATAAAGCACAGGCCTGGAGTCAGGAAGACTCATCTTTGTGAGTTCAAATCTGGCCTCAGACACTTACTAGCTGTGTGATCGTGGGCAAATCACTTCACCCTGTTTGCCTCAGTTTCCTCATCTTTAAAATGAGCCGGAGAAGGGAATGGCAAACCACTCCAGTATCTAAAACCCCAAATGAGGTCATGGAGTGTCAGACCCAACTGAAAAACAACTGAAAATTACTTTGAAGCTGCCTCCTCACCCGGTAAGGCCAATTCAAAGTAGTTCATGATCTGTAAATATGCCCATGACTTACTTTAAAACTCTACGCCAGAAGCTGGTGTAGTGGATAGAGCACTGGGCCTGGAGTCAGGAGGATCTGAGTTCAAATCCAACCCCATACACTAGCTGTGTAACTCTGGGCAAGTCACTTACCTCGGCCTGTTTCCTCATTTGTAAGATAAGGATAATAATGTCACCTACATCCAGAGTTGTTGTGAGGGTCAAACCAGATACTATTTGTAAAGTACCTGGCCCGTAGTAAGCACTATTTAAATCCTAGAGATTATCATTCTTCTTAAACATGATCAAGGACCATGCTCTTTAAAGTAACCCTCTCCAAGAGAAGTTTGAGAAGACTTATGTGAATTGATGCAAAGTGAAACAGGCAGAATGATTACAACGACAATAAAACAATCAAAGCTGAGTGCTCTGAAATTATAATGACCAAGCTAGGCCCCAAAGATTTATGACAAGACAGCTTCCAATCTTCTTTGTAGAGGTGGGGGCCACGTGTGTGGAATGCTGCATAGGATATCAGGCCTTCTGATAGGTGGTTTAGTTTTTGTGGACTTTCCCCCACTCCCCACTAACATATTCTCTGTTATAAGGGATGTGTCTCTGGGAGGGGGAGGGGAAGGAGAGGGGTATGTTGAGGAAATATAAGTGATATAGAAACAAAAGACATCAATGAAAATTTACTCTTTAAAAAATTAACTTCTATCTCCTGAAAATACATATGCCCAGGTTCTTTAATCAGTTATTATACAGTATCAAGTATTATACAGTATGACTGTGTGATGTTCTTCACAATCTTCGTCTTAGCCACCTTCTCCAGCACATGTTCCAGCTCATCCATGTCCTTCCTAATTTGTGTTTCTCCCAAGTGAGCACAACATAGCTGTGGTCTGACCGGGATGGAGGTGAGGTGTGTGTGTGTGTGGGGGCAAGTCATTCCTCGAATTAGATTGTTAATGCCATCTAGTATTAAATTGGCTTCTGGGGGTTGTCATGTCACACTTTGGGCTAACAATGAGCATTCAGTCTTCTAAAAAATATGATCCTAGATGTAGAAATGGAAGGGGCATCAGAAGCCATCTCGTCCAACCCTCTCATTTTACAGATGAGGAAACTGAGGGAGATTAAGTGACCTGCCCAAGGTCATACAGTTGGTGGTGTTTGAACCCATAGCTACTGCCTTGGTTTGGATCTCATTCCACCACACAATGTTGACTCCCATAGCCTTCAGCTGCCTCCCACCTCCCTCCATCCCATATTTGTATGGTGGACATAATGGAAAGAGCCCTGGAGTCAGAAGACCTTGGCTCCTCCCTCATCTCTGATACTCCTTTGTGGGACTTTGAGACTCCACTAATTTTTAAAATGAGTGGGACCTCTAAGGTCCCTTCCAGTAACTCAGGGAGATATGGGTTTCAAATCCTCCCTCTGCTAGGCAAGTCACTGAGCCCAAGCTCAGTCTCCACACCTATAAAACAGGGAGAATCCCTTAAGTATCTAGCTGGGATGTTAAGAGGCTCAAATGAAATAATGCATGTAAAACTGTTTTATGGACATTGAAGTATTACGCACATGTCAATTTTTTTTTATGAAAATGCTTTTCTTCAGTGTATTTTTCAGTATTTTTTTGGGTCTCCTTTAGCAAGTCATTGACTTCTTTTTCATGGTTTTCTCGCATCCTTCTCATTTCTCTTCCCAATTTTTCCTCTACTTCTCTAACTTGCTTTTCCAAATCCTTTTTGAGCTCTTCCATGGCCTGGGACCAGTTCGTTTTTCTTGGAGGCTTTTGGTGTAGGCTCTTGCACTTTATTGACTTCTTTAGGCTGTATGTTTTGGTCTTCTTTGTCAGCAAAGAAAGAATGCAAAGTCTGAGACTGAATCTCGGTGCGTTTTTGCTGCCTGGCCATATTCCCAGCCAACTAACTTGACCTTTGAGTTTTTCAGTGGGGTATGACTGCTTGTAGACTACAGAGTTCTATGTTCCACGTTTGGGGGGGAGGTGCCAGCTCTGCCACACCAGCACTGCTCCTTCCCCAGCCCCCAACCCGAACTGGGCTTAGATCTTCAGCAGGCTGTGCACCCCTGCTCTGATCCGCCACTTAATTCCTCCCACCAGGTGGGCCTGGAGCTGGAAGTAACAACAGCTGTAGCTGCCCCACCTCCGCTGCCCCTGGGGCTGGAAGCTGAACTGCGAACTCCTTCTACTCCCACAGCTTTTCCCACTAACCTTCTCCGCAGTCTTTGGTGTTTGTGGGTCGAGTGGTCTGGTAACTGCTGCAGCTCACTGATCCAGGGCGCTAGGGCCCCCTCTGCCCGGCTTCTGGTCTGGATGGTTCACGCCGCTCAGGCTGGGTTCTGCTCCATTCCGTTCCCAGCTCCCAGCTCCCAGCTCCGAGCTCCGTGTGGGATAGACCTCACCCAGAGACCATCCAGGCTGTCCTGGGCTGGAGCCCTGCTTCCCTCTGCTGTTCTGTGGGTTCTGCCGTTCTAGAATTGGTTCAGAGCCATTTTTTATAGGTTTTTTGGAGGGGCTCCGTATGGAGCTCACTCCAGTCCCTGCTTACCAGCCGCCATCTTCATGAAAATGCTTTTCAAACCCTTAGAGGAAGGCCATTATACAATACTGTCTGTGCATTCATTCAAGGGATGCTCTCTGAATTAGTATTTTCAGTCCCTTCACATCTGGAAGGCAAAGACCAGGTAGGTCTGCCTTCTCTTGCTTTGCATAGCACCTAACAACAGGTAACAGCATTTAATGCTTTGATGATACTCATGGGTAAATTCTCACTCTTGTCATATGACATTCAGGCATTAAAGTATATTATCAGCTAAGTCACTTGCAATAAACCCACACTAAGATTTGAGATAAGACACAGGATCTGTGATTTCATTGGAACATGGAGCTCTCAGCAAGGAAACTCCTACCAATGAAGGTAGGTATGTTCTCTGAAACTTAAGGAGTCTCAGACAGTTCCCTGGGGGCACTGACATGAGGGAATGAGGAAATTTTGTTACTGTGTTGTTCAGTCATTTTTAGTGGTGTCCAACTCTTTGTGACCCCACTTAAGGGTTTTCTTGGCAGAGATACTAAAGTGGTTTGCCATTTTGTTCTGTAGCTAATTTTACAGATGAGTAAACCGGGGCAAAAGGGTGAAGTGCCTTGTCCAGGACACACAGCTAGTAAGTGCCCAAGGCCAGATTTGAATTCAGGAAGATGAGTCTTCCTGACTCCAGGCCCAGATCTCTGTGCACTATGGCACCACCTACCTGCCCATTTTGCCATTTTGTTACTAGCTGGTTAAATTTAATATAGTTTTCCACCAAAATAAACATTTCCCATCAATATCCTAGAATTGGCAATGTCCCAGGATGGCTGATAGAATGCTTACACTGGTAGGGAAGGACAAACTAGAGACATTGAGGAAAGGCAGACTCAGGGCTCCATGAGGAGCAGGTAGAAAAGCCACACTGTTCCTAATGTTAACGTCTTAAGGACTCCAGCAAAAGTGCAACCAGGAGCTGAGTTAGCTCTTTGCCACGTGCTCTCGGCTCTCTGGCTTGAGCCCACATTTCCCTGGATTCTACATCTACTCATGGAGAGTACGTCACAGGGTTTGGGGGAGATGTTTTATACTAACCGATATTACTTTGGTACATAAATACTTCTAAAATCTATTTGAGTCTGGCTGACTAATTTGTTTTAATGATAATCATGGTGGGAAGAACATGGGTAGGGGCTCATGAGCTATCCTAGGAGAAAACAAGCCCACAACCCTTCAAATGTGTAGTAGCTACAGTCATCAGTATGAGTGGTAGTAGGGATAGTCACCCCACAGCAAGTACAACCAGATAAACAAGAAACATTTAAAAGTGAATTTAATGTTCCATAAGAAATGATGATCAGGTAGGTGGACTTCAGAAAAACCTTGAAAGACTTACATGAACTGATGCTGAGTGAAGTGAGCAGAACCAGGGAAACATTGTATACAGTAACAGCAATACTGTGCAATGACCAACTTTGATAGACTTAGCTCTTCTCAGTAATGCAATGATCTAAGACAAATCTGAGACTCATGATGGAAAATGCTATCCACATCCAGAAAAAGAACTATGGAGTCTCAATAGAGATCAAAGCATACTATTTTCTCTTTTTTCTTTCTTGTGTTTTTTCCCTTTGGTTCTGATTCTTCTTTCACATGACTAATGTGGAAATATGTTTAATATGATTGTATAGCCTACATCAGACTGCATGTCATCTTAGGGAGGGGAAAGGGGGGGAATTAAGAACTCAAAATTTTATAAAAGTGAATGTTGAAAACTAAAAATAAATAAATAATTTAAATTTTAAAAATTTTTAAAAAGATAAATGAATTTGAGAATTTGGGCTTTCATCAGAGATCACATATCATTTCTAGGAAGTCGAAATAAAAGAGGAAAAATTATTTCACTTTAAACATGTCTACTTCACTCAGATTAGAAATGGATTTAAAGAAACTCAAAAGTGATTAAAACACTGTCATGACTTAGGGATTTCTAAATGACAGATGAAAAGTTCTTTTTGCCCTAATGCAAAATCTCAGCAGGAAGAATATGTCCCACTCCTTCTATGTCTAATTAAGCTGTTAGAGGTTTTGAAAAAGAAGTAATCTTTGGTAGAGGATGCTTTATGTAGAAACAAAAATTATGTAACCAATTCACTTTGCAATTAATTGTTGCCCTAGGGGATCTAAGGAAAGGTTTAGATGTTTGCCATGTTTTAAGGAAGGTAGAAAGCATATCAGAAGATAGATTTAAAGTGTAAATCTGCAAGTTGATAACCAGGACAAATATTCCAAATCTTGATTTATGATGGCGATACTAGTGAAATTTTCAAAAATGAAATTTACTGCTACTGTTTCCTTGATGTTGAAGTGGAAAAAGGCAAGATAAGAAAATAATCCTTTTACTCCTGAGGAACTGGAGAGTAATTTCTCATAGACAAGTTATCTGAATTTTATCCACATAGAAAATCATCTAATGGTAGTAACATGGGTACTTCAGGAACAAGCTTAGAACTGGCAGGAACAGTAGGACCACCCCACCTGGTTGGATCTTTCTGTTGGGACAGTGCTAGGCCCGATGCACTGCTGTGGAAACAAACCACAGGCTCAAAATCAATCTCAAGATCACATAATTCTAAACATACTCAGAAAGGAGCTTGAAACAACTAATTGTGTTGGGAAGGGGGGTGGGAGTGGGCAGTGTAAAGGAGGAGTTGAGTGCAGCAGAGGAATGAGTGTAGGGATGAAAAAACTTTCCTTAAGCATTTCCTCAGTGGCCAAGCCTCGAGTGAAGCCCTGGGGATACAGAGAGAAAAAGCTTTGTGGTTGCTCTGGAAGAGATCACCCTCCAATCTGGAGGAGCAAGGAGGATGGCCAGGCCCCGACACATCAAAGGTGGGGCTCTCCCATAGGGCAGGGAGTGTGGAAGGGGGCAGCCTGCCACCACCGAGCAGGTGGAAAAGAGGCTGAGGGGACAATCCCAGGGAAGGACCCAGTGAGAGGAAAAGGAGAAGGGGGTGCATGGAAAGGAAGCCTGAAGGTGGGCTCTAGGGGGAGTATCAGTGATCGAGTCCATCTGGGTCTCAAGTCCGGTTGGCCTGGAGCAAAAAGCACAAAGGACTGAGAGGCAGAAGAGATTCCAGAGACCTGAGAGTTGAAACTCCTCATTTTACAGCTGAGGAAACTGACCCAGAGAGGGAAAGTGATGGAGAGAAAAGAGGAATGTCAACGGGCTCAATAGAATCACGAATGGGTAAGAGACAGGCCAGAAGTACCGTGGTGGCCTGAAATTCACAGCTCCTTATGAAGCTCAAGCATGACAGCCAATGAGAAACTTTGAAACAATTTTATTTATTCTTATATTTTTTGGTAGGATGGGGAAAACTTTTTCTTGTAACAAGGACAGCACACACACACACACACACACACACACAGATGCACACAGACACACACAAACATATACACAGACACACACACAGACATACACAGACACACATAGACACACACAAAGACACACAAACAGACATAGACACAGACATAGACATAGACACATCCCAGCCCTGGTCACTACCATGAATGTTACTAAGTTGGTTATGATTATGATGGAAGCTTTAAGGAGAGGGAAACATCCCGGCAGAGGAGGGACAGATTCTGAGGGCAGAGTGAGACATGTTTTCTTAGACATGGCTGATTTGGGAATTTGGCTTGCTTGACTACAACATGTTTGCAACAGTTTTTTTTTTCTTTCTTTCTCAATACAGGGTGGTGCGGGAGGGAAAGAAGGAAGACTTTCATTCATTAAAAAAATTTTTAATTAAAAAAAAATAGAAGGTAGGGGAGCCTCAGGGCTACTCACTCCTCTCTCTAAGAAATAATGAGACATGGGGCTGAACCTGCAGCAATATATTTCACTTTTTCTAAACTCTACTGTGTTCCAGGCACACCAAGTGTCTAGGTAGGAAGCACAGTGGTTAAAGCGATGGGCCTGGAGTCAGGGAGACTTGAGCTCAAATCTGACCTCAGACACTCAGTAGCTGTGTGACTCTAAGGAAGTCACTTAACCTCCTTCTGCCAACTCTAAAATGTTAATAATAGCACCTACCTCCTGGGGTTGTTGTCTCAAATGGGATATTTGTAAAGAACTTAGCGCAGTGTCTGGCACACAGCAGGCATGTAATAAATGTTTGCTGTCCTTCCTAGGGACATCTCTAGGTAACAGTGGAAAAGGAGATGTTCAGGGAAGGGGCTTGCCAT
The DNA here is from genome assembly GCF_011100635.1 of Trichosurus vulpecula. Taxonomy (NCBI): domain Eukaryota; kingdom Metazoa; phylum Chordata; class Mammalia; order Diprotodontia; family Phalangeridae; genus Trichosurus; species Trichosurus vulpecula. Next base: position 428,693,552 of record NC_050575.1, on the reverse strand, counting down.
TAACCTCAGCAGAAGAAAGGATTCTTTGTTTTGCTTTATTTGTTTTATGGGTAAGAGGGTGAGGAAATGCTCCCAAATCTTAGCCAGGAAATAGCCACTATACCCATTGCTGCAAGATGGGTACCATGGGGAACGTATGCTAATTCTAAAACCATTCCAACCTCTAACAATCCCTTTTGAATTCGTTGCTCTTCTAGTAAGCAAAAGCAACAAATTTGTTTAACTGCATGTCACCATCTTAGCACATAGTCAAGGGTGGGCAAACAGTTCAAGACCACTGCCTGTTTTTGGCCATGAGGTAAGACTGTTTTTTACATTTTACAATAAAGTTTTATTATATTTAACACTGTAAACCACCAGGGGGCAGGTGTGATTTGGCCCAGGGCTCTGGTGTGCAGATCCCCCCACATAAAAGCCTGAGGTGTACAGCAGCCAAGGGCCAAGAGGTAATAAGTGACCTTTCTTTACAGGTGTGTTGACAAGCCATTTTTAGAGAATGTTATTGTTCTTTTGATGTCTAGGTCACCTCGGTTTGGTGACTTTTAAAAATGTTGACCATAGAGTAATTCTTTTTGGTGAACTAGATGTATCTGGTGCGCCAAATAAATACCTCTCATCCTACATCCTCATGGCCAGCTGTTATCCGATGTTGTAAAAATAAAGGTATGATGTTAACGCATGGCTCCCTTTGGCTTTGCTGGATCTGTGACCTAACGGGGATGCACACTCCCCACAAACTAGGCTCCTCTTCACCCTTTCTCATCCTCTCAATTCTCTTCCATATCCTTCCACAGAATCTCCCTCAAGACCCACTGAACAACCTTCAGGGAAGGTCTTGGCTCTTGGTACTAATGCCCAACAACTGTTTTCCTTCCTATTCTGTGACCAGCCCATCTCCTTTGCTGCTTATACTCATTCGTGAGGACACCTTTTACAAAGCTGCTTCCCTGCCCCCCACTCCCCAAGTCATGAGTTTTTAAAAAAATATCAATTCAAAGGCAAGATGAGCAGAACCTCCATGGCATTGTTTCAGATTGCTTTTTTTTTTTTTATTAATACACTTTACATTAGACTTGAAATCTGCAGTTCCTGAACATACCAGTTTTAGAGTCTTCTGCAGTTTTAAGTCACGTCTAAAGAGGTACCTTTAAGTGAATGAATGATGCATTCTATACTTATTGAAAATATAATACAGCAGTGAAATGGATTATTTAAATATAATTTATACACATACTGATTATGAAAATAGATCTCTTTCAATACAATATTCTACTTCTCTGTCTTAATAAAAAATGATAAAGCAAAGAAAATAATTCATTTCTGAAGTTGCTTTCCCTCAACTACAGAGGTCCGGATCTCCTCTCCTTATGCACACACTCTTTATCGTTAAGGAAAGCTTTGCATATGTAGAAAAGACTAGACAACATAAATATTGAACCCATGTCCTTCCTCCTAAAGGAGGCAAACATGTTGAATAGGAGTCTTTCCTTCTGAGCCTTGAGAACGGGCCCTTTGCCCAGTCTTGGGAGAGCTAAAATTGGGACATGAAGTCACTTGCAAACAGGATGGGTCAGATCTTTGCCAAGGAGAGCCACAGGTGCAGACTGATTGGCGTCACATCTGGGATCAGCCAGCTGCCAATTTGGGAGGAGGTGATCAGAGCGTCAGTTTCAATCCTTGAGTCCCCATTATAAAGTCTGAACTGCAATTACACTGTGTTGATTCCCAAGAACATAATTCTCACCTATTCATTTCCGTTTCCCAACACTCATTGCAATGGATTTGGATTTGATTCACCACTCCTGAGTGGCGATTGTCTACACTGACCAGCACCTGCAGTTAATGACTATTGCTGGTGCACTTTTTTTTTGGTTATACAAGCATCTTTGCGTGCTTGACTGTATGAGATAACCGGGCCTGTGCAAATCAATTAACTGTCTGCTTTGGGGATGAGGTGAACCTACTTGGAGCAAAAATCCTTTTCAACCAGGAATATGCGATTAAGTTGGAGCTACAGCTAATCCCCCGCTCTGAGAGTGAAAACATCCTTCTTTCTGCATTTTAAGCTAGTTTACTAGAAGCTCAGTTCTGGCACATTTTAAAAGATGTCTACCCCATCCCACCACCTGAATTCAAAGATATATAATGAAGTCCCCACCACCACTGCCCCTGCCATCCCTGCCTCAGTTAGAACTGAGAATTTCTTTAGTTTAGCTGTTGTGTTGCTCGAAAAAAAATAAACATTATGAAAATGTACCTGAAAAGAGAGGCTTGGGGAGCTCTGCTCCACCACATTCATATATTCTGAGAATTTATACAGGCAATTAAAGTAACAGTAGCAACCCTAAAGCTATCTGGAACCTCCATAACTTTTTCCCCCATTGCACAAACTTTTAACAGTTTAAATATCCATATTGCATCTAGAGATTCAATAAATAATTGCATATGTTGTGCTTTTCATAAATTAAAACCCTCAACGAATTTCAAACCAAGATGGTGTTTCCATAACATGCCTATTTAAAAGCAAATCTACTATTATATACTATTCCTGACTATAAGGCCAGGCACAGTCTCCCAGCCCATTCGAAAGGCAGCAATGTAATCTAAGTTTCATTCAGCTATTAAGTAAATGCTTCCTCTTTACAACTTGAGGAAAAAAAGTCAGATTGTTTTTTCCTTAGGCACTACTGAGAATATACGTTATTGTCTAATTCTTTTACAGTGTTATATCTTCTAGACTACTGAGTAGGTGGAGAAAGATGTGTCACAAGGAAAACATTTCGGGACAAGTCACCCAGCCTCTGGCCCCTCAAAGGGCACCTCATCTGACGCTCTGGGACATATGCAATGGGGTCAGCATCTCTTCAAAGATGGCTCCCTTGACATTGGAGCCTCTCAAGTTGGCTTCTTGGAGATCACAGCCCGAAAGATCACAATTCTACAAGGTAACAACAAAACCCAGTGAAAATCTGAAGAAAATAGATGAAACTTTAGTTGTTATTATTTCAATTATCACCAAAAAGAGAACAGCTTCCATATCATAGCTTTACAAAACCCTATGATATAGGTCAGACCAGTATCATTATCCTCATTTCACAAATACACACAGAGGCAGGCAATCCAGGGGATTAATGACTTGTCCAAGGTAACAAAGTATATGCCCAAACTAGGACTTGCAGACCACTTTCCTGTTCACTCCATTATCTTCTCCATGTTCTGGGAAGCAAATGCCAACTCAAATGGAAGATGCCCACCCCCAACCCCCCAGAGCCAAGTTATTCTTCGGACTTGACTTCTACCCAAGGAATATGAACTTCGGATTGTGGTTCCTGGTCCACTCTGCCTGAAGCTTTGGTTGTTTATCATAGGAACCCACAATGGTGAAAGAGAAAGGATTTGGTGGTGGTGATGGTTGGTGTGCTTTAAAACAAAATGATAACAAACTCTTCTAATTACAAACCCCTAAACAATTTTTTTGACCATGATTAGTCTCAAACAATCAGGGAAAATCAATGTTTTTGTATGTATAAAGTAACATGAGATTAAAAAGGAAATTCATTCTATTGAAAAGATGTCATTTTTTTTTCCCCATCCAAGTTCGTGGACCTCAGGTTAAGAACCTCTGATACTGTAAAGGAAGGCATGCCAGTGGCTGCCAACCTATGACCAGCCAGGTCAGTTTTCAAGATCAAATGACTGTGGGATTCCAGCTTTGTGGACATTTACATGGCAAGGGCCCAAGATGCCTAATGAGCTTAGGGTGGCAGGAGACAGGGGTTCTACATTCCTGAAAAACAGAAATTTAAAATAAAAATTGGAGGCCTCTGTCACAACTAGAACCTATCAGTGCACCCAGGCCTCTTTTCAAACTTTGCATGATCTACTGTCCACCAAAATTAACAAACTAAAATCTTCCATCTGGTAAGTTTTTAGATCCCAGGGACTCTCATGGTCAAACTAAGCTTAGCAGGCAGTACCTCTCTACGTCTGTCCAAGTCAGGCCTGGTAACCCTGGGCTCGTATCCATAGTCACTGAGTCTTGGGGGTTAGACTCCTGTCAGCTTAACATATAAAGGGAGAAACCACATGCTAGATGTTTTAAGATGGCTGATTAAAGGTAAAGAGTGTCAGTGTGGCATTGGAGTCGAGTCTGGATATGAAAATGAAGTTAAACACAGATGTCACTGAAACATCTTACGTTAGCTTAAAGAATCTGGTCCTGTTGTAGAAATAAACTTAAGAAAATCAAAAGACTTTGGAATGCTATAGCTCCTGTTCAGGTCAGATGTGTGAAGTCCTCAGGAAAAACAGGAAAAAGAATGAAACACTTTCAAATTAGTAAAATTTTATATACACACACAAATACATATATGTAAACACATATACATAGGTATTTACAGTTACATCTACATAAATATCCCAGAACTAATATCTGCTTTGTAAAACATGTTTTTAAAAAGTAAGGATTTGCTTCTCCCACTTCTCCACAGAGGTGTAGGACCACAGGGGTACAGGAACGAATATAATGTCAGAATGATTCAACAAATGGGGCAATTTTGTTGAAATTTTTTCCTTTTTTTCCTTTGCTATGTGGGATGTCTCTGTGGGAGGGGAGAAGGGAAAGGACATAATGGGAAACGTAGGTGATATAAAACAAACAACATTTTTTTTTATTTAAAAAAAAAAACAAAAAAACCCACAATTGAAATGAAAATTTTCTTTCTAGTTATGACAGCAAATCACTTGAGGCTACATACCACCCAACTCTTGTTCAACAGCTGGACACCAAAACATCGATGGCCAACTCACCTCTAAATCTGTCCCTGCTAGAGTTGCTCCTCGAAGGTTACAATTCTTTAATTTTGCATTTTTTAATGTAGCAACTCGAAGGTTGATCCCTGTCATCTGACTTCCTTCCATATCCACGCCTTTCAAATTAGCACCTAAAGAGAGGGATGATATTTTGAGAATGGTTTCTACTGACACTGGACTCCCACCTCCCACAACCACACAGCGATTAGCTAATTTATAAATGGGAGGGGGCAAGAAAATAGAAACCTTTCTACAAATTAAAGCAGAATTTTAGTAAATGCAACTAATTTTCTAAGTATGAAAGACCCAACTTAATAGTCTTAAGCAATCAGGTAAAATCAATGTTTTTATGTGTAAAAAATAAAATACATGAGATTACAAAGGACACTATTTCGTTAACATTCTAGATTAAAGTGACAGATAAGTTCCAATTTTTTGAACTACTGGAGCAAACGTGAAAACATCTAATCTGAATAACAAATTAAAAAAAAAATCTTTCTGAAGGTTTGTCAGCTTGGAACATAAAATAAACAGTACGTTTGTCAATTAGACCTAAATGATCACTTTTGTAATATAATTGTGATACACTTCCTCTTACTCAGGACTTTCAGGGGCGATTACTTTTATGTAGAGACATACAGAAACAGTCACTTGTTCATCAACAAAGAAGATTCTTTTCTTATGGAAAAGTATGAAGTTTTGTTTTTTTAAATGGAAGCTCCCCAAAACTAAAACCTTGCTGAATAGAGTTCCTCCCTGATGATGAGCATTAGTGGCAAGGAGGGAGGAAAGAAACACTGATTATGTGCTTAGTCCTTAAGCACCTACTACGTGCCAAGCATGTGCTAAGCACTTTAAAGTAATTATCTCATTTGTTCCTCCTACAAACCTTGGGAGGGAAGAGCTATTATTATCCTCATTTTACAGATGAGGAAACTGAGGCAAACAGAAGTGAGGGACTTTCCCAGGGTCACACAGCTAGGAAGTTTCTGAGTCTGAATCTGAACTCAGATCTTCCTGCCTCCAGGCCCAGGGCTCTATCCAGTGAGCCACCTAGCTGCACGTATGCACATGTATGACAGGTGTGAATACGATGAACTCTTTTCATTCCCTTAATGTCACTGTTAGTGACAGTGGCTTCCCCAGGAAAGGCCCAGGATCCTCCACTGTGCTGAGAGGATTTCGAAATGAAATCTCACCTTCCAAGTTGGCTTTAAGGCCTGACGGATCCTCAAAGTTACATAACTTCAGAGAGGCCCCTTCTGCATTAGAACAAAGCATTTTCACCCCCTGGAGGTTCGCACACTGTCAAAAGAAGGGAAAATGCCCATATTATAGGGAGACCGTAGGAGAAGAAAAACAATTTCCACTAAAAGTCAACAGAACACACTTGGCCAACAGGGCCCTTCCGGTACGCAAATGCTTTCCTTACAATCACTTCTTCACTTGGGTAGAATAAGCATCGTCAGAATGGGCCCTTTCCAGGCTTGGTGCCTAAGGGACCGAGACATTCAAGAACCTGCCCAAAGGCCCACCCATAAGGGACTGAACCAGCACTCGAAGCCCTGTGTATGAGAAGCAAGTATTCTTTCCACTTGGCCCACACTGACTTGGATGCAATGAGAACAGAGGACATTAGTTCTGTTCTCCAAGTAATAAACACTTATATTCAAACTAGTCAGCATTGAGGAGGTTAGTAAATTAGTAAAGAATGCACTCTTGATATCAAAAATGGGGTCTCAGACAAACAAAGCCATGAAACGTGGCCAAGTTTTGTATCTAGTAGTGGGTCATTCACAATCTGTGAGCGCAGAGGAGATGCCTGGATTTACTGATACTGATCAGTATTGTTCAGCACCAATAAAATGGGCGTGGAATTCCAAGAGCTTGTGATCATCCCTGATTTTAGAAAAGTCTATTAATTAACCCAATGCCAGCAGAGTCCTCTCCTGCCCTCCACTGCTGACCAGATGCTAGTACAAGTCCTTCTGCAACGATGACTACTATAGGATATTTTCAAAATGTGAACTCACAGAATCACAGCATGACTTTAGCAAATATGACCTTTTCCGTACAGACAGAGGAGAAAGTAAGAACACTTCAAACCTAGAAGGCCTGGAATTTAAGAATGAAACACATTTTTGCATCAATGAGCCTGGCAGCCTGGTGTCATTCATTGTATAATGACAGCCAGCTCAGAGTTTTGTAAGATGTTGGACTTGGGATATCGGCATCTCCAGCTGAATATCCCAGCATCGGCTTAAACTCAACACTTCAAAACAGAACCCAACCTGAGTTGGGCTTCCAATCCAAACTTTTTCTTTTTTCCTTTCCTTTCCCACCTCACCCCATCTCAATATCTCAGTTCACTGGAAATGGGTGAACTTCCTACTTCACCAAGAAGACTGAAGGCATCTACCATAAGCTACCTCAGTCCCTCCTCAGAATTTCTCAGTGTTTTAATAATACAAGCTTCCCTCCCACCCTCTTGCTGCAGAAGACATCTCCCAACTCTTCCCTAAGGCTAACTGCTACAGCTGTACCCATGATCTCCTTTCCAAACTCCTCCAAAAAGTACCGCCCCCATCATACATGCTTAATCTCCTCTCCCACTGGCACCTTCCCAGCCACCTACAAACACACTGAAGTCTCCCTGATCTTCCCCTAAATTCTTCCCTTAATATATCACACATTTCTTTCTTACCCTTCATTGCTAAAATTCTTAGAAAGCAGTCTAGGTCCGATGACTGCAATGCCTCATAAGCCATTCTCTTCACAACCTGGTACCACATGACCTTGCCAGCATTAGCTCACGCCGTTCTGTCATGTACATTCTTTCCCCAGAAGCCTCCACTCTGGTCATCGTTCTCACTTCCCCCTCCCAGACCCCACCTCCCAATATAATCTCAGTCAGTCCCTGGGTCCTCCAGTACTTGATGAGCGACCTTTTGCCTTAGTTTGCTGTGAACCAAGCCTCTTAGCCATCTCTGAACATCTTTGCTTCCTTTCAGCCCCTCCCCCATTAGATGCTAAGCTCTAGGGGGCAGGGAACATCTTACTTGCTTTTATTTATGTTCACGTATATAAACACACACACACACACACACACACACACCGATCCACCCTCAAAATGCTGACCATGAATTATCTCCAAAGTTTTTTTTTCCAATTCTGCCCTTCTATTAACCATAAAAACGGACAGCCTGGTAAAGGACATGATAATGTGGCAAGTACGCCCAATTTCCACTATTTTGCCTCACTAGTTAAAAGTTGCCAAATTTGTGAGGTGTGTGTTTAGCACAGGTACCAATCAAAGTAACAAATCAGCAGCTTTCACTAGAGCAAGTCTTATAAGTCTTTCCTTCATAGAAAAATCAAACATGATGGATGTGATGGGTGTGATCACCTCCTGGAGCTCAGCTACTACTTCATTTCTGTCTTCATCTCTCTAGTGCCTGATAACATAGAGGGCACTTAATGAATGCTTACTGACTGATGGATTTCTAATCGCTGGTCTTCAGATCTGACACAATAACAAGTTAACAAGGATTTATAAAGCATCTACTATATGCCAGGCACTGTGCAAAACACCAAAAATACAATAAAAGACACAAAACAGATATTGCTCTCCAAGAGTGCACAGTCTAATGGGAGAGCCAATGTATAAATGATCATGGACCCAAAAGCCGTATCTAGGAGATCCTGGAGATAATTTTGGGGGGAGGGCACTAAGAGGGAGGCCTGGGAAAGGCCTCCTGCAAAGTCTTGAAGGAAGCCAGGGAAGCTGGGAGGGAGAGATGAGGAGAGAGCGCTCCCTGCCTGGGGGACAGACAGTGAGTACATCCCAGATCCCAGTTTTACTGAGTGAAATTGTTCTTACATCAAGCACTGATCCGGACAGATCGGCTCGTTCTAGATTTGCACAGCAGAGGTTAGCATGTGCCAGGTTGCAGCGACTTAAATTGGCCATTTTGAAGTTTATGTATCGAAGGTCCAAACGAGAAAGATCAGCACCACTGAAGTTTAGACCCTAAAAGAAACAACAAATTGAACTGTCAAGAGTCAAAGTGATCATTCCACTTAATTCCATTTGGAAGCCACTGGTATGTCTGACAGACACCGTGCCATGCTGATTCTGAGGAGGACAAAGGGTGCAGTTTAGAAACTACTACAGAAAGTAGTCACTCCAATAAAATGGCAACATATTACGACAACAACTGCCTCTTCGATGGTCTTAAATAAGAATAAAGGCTTTTAAGTTAAAATAGGAATAGGTTTAAAGTATTTTGTCAATTCAGCAAATGGCAAAGGTTTGTAACAAAAAAGAACCTTTTGTGTTTGCTCCAACCAATGTTATATAATAAAAAAGGACCAGTTGTACAATACGGCAAGCCAAGCCACCTTAGCCAATCATTGGGGAGCTGCTCTTCACTGGTGTGTTTTACACTGATGAGGAAACTGCATTATTTAGTAATTCAAGCATTTTTGTAAAAAGAAAACAAAAGGTAATTGCTGTTTAGGATTAAAATGCTGATATGTTTAAGATTTTAAACCTGTGTTCAAAAGGAAATTAAACAAAATGAAAGGAAAAACAATACACAAGGTTTAGTACAACTGTTTTCTAAAACATTCTGTCGAATGACCGATAATGTTGCTAATTGGAGCAAATGGATGATGGAAAAAGACTGCCTTGAATACCTGGCAACGCAATTCTGACTTGGTTGGCGTAGCTAGCAGAAACCGAACAAACTCCTTTCGAGAGATTGGAGAATGGTCTTCTGGTGGTTGGGAATTCTTTAGAAAGAAAACAGGAATATGTCAGTCTTTTTGAGCTAGCTATGATACTACAATGGTGCTCTAAATTCTAATATATTATAAGTAAATATTAAAAAGTACCTTTATTGCCACTTCAAGGTGTTCAATCAATGAGTCAATACCAAAAAATCTGGCTTCTTCTAACACACCTGCCAATGCAATGGCCAAAAAAAAAAAAGTAGCAGTCTCCAATTATCTTTGATCCTTCATCATTTAATGCAGGGTTTGTTAAAGGACATAGCGTCTAGGAAGCAGATTACTATTCAACATGGAAGAGAAATTAGTAATGGCATATCCCCAAAATGAAATATTCACAAAGAGAATGAACCTTTCAAACAGTTTTTACTTTGTATGAGGAAAAAAATGAAGCTAACTGATCACTCGACTGGATTTAAATAAATATATATTTTGAACATATTTCTGATCATTTCTGTAATTATTAAGCTAGAGGAAAGAAATCCTCATTAACAAATGAGGGCACAATTATGTTAATTGTTTGACTGGGATTCTAAGAAAAACATTCAATCACATAAAATCCTAAAACTCCATTAACCTTCAAAATTGAACAGAGATAAATAAGGTTTATAAAAAGTTTCTCCCCCACTTCTTACACATTTTTGAGATGATGGGAAAAAGGATTTGGACTGTGATGGCTCTCAGAATGGTCAAATGCATGGCGCTTTATCATATGCTTTTCTTAAATTGATAGAGATTATCTGAATCTCTGAAATGATTTGGGGGGCTTATTTCCTTATTTAACAAGCCCTTGTCATAGCATGGAAACAAAACATACAGTAGCTGAATCAGTCAGTACTGTATAGGTCTCTTCCCTTATCCACTTCCCATGACAAGGAGGCCCTTCTCCCTGCCAAGTCAAATGCCTGGATGTGCATCCGTGACCCCAGAGCATTCTGTCTCCAGCAGATTTTCCCCCACTATCATCTCTACTTTCCCTAATCTTCAATCTCTGTCAACTGGCTGCCTCCTTGCTGCCTAGAAGGATGCCCATATCTTTTCATCCCCACCAGTTCTTATCCTAAATTTCTCCTCTCTTTTACAGCAAAGCAATCTATAATCTCTACATCCACTTTCTTTCAAACCTCTGTAGTCTGGCAGCTGACCTCCTCATTCATCGGGTCACTCCTGCTATTTACCAGTGATCTGTTAATTGTCAAATCTAATGGGCTTTTTTCGTCCTCATCCTTCTGGATCTTTTTGCCGCCTTTGACACTGCTGATCATCACCCTCTTCTCCTTGACACTATCTTCTCTCTAGGTTTTTGGGACATTGCTCTCCCCTGCTCTCCTTTCAGCCTGCCTAACAGCTGCTCCTCAGTCTCCACTGCTGCATCTTCACCCAGATGATATCCACCAACCCTGGGTCCTCTTCTCTTCTCCCTCTTCACTATTTCACTTAGTGATCTCATCAGCTCCACGGATTCAACGATCACTCTCAGCAGGCGATTCTTAGAGTTACTTATCTGGCCCTCACCTCTTTTCTGACCTCCAGTCTCACATCAGTAACTGTCTTTTGGACACCTCCACTGGACATCTTAAAGATATCTTAAATTCAACCAGTCCCAAACTAAAGTCATTATCTTTCCTTTCAAACCCTCCCCTCTTTTTAACTTCCAGCCTTTCAAAGGCACCATCATCCTCTCATGCTTGCAACCTCAGGGTCACTCAACTCCTCCCTCTCTCACTCCCCACATCCAAACTGTAGCCAACTTGTCCATTTTCACCTTTGCCCCATCTCTTGTATAGCCCCCCTTTTCTCCTCTGACACTTCCAGTCCCTGGTGCAGGCCCTCATCACCTCACACCTGGATCAGTGAGACAGTCTTCTGGTATGTCTGGTACGTCTCTCTGCTTCAAGTGTTTCCTACACCAGGTCATCTTCCACTCAGCCACCAAAGATATCTTCCTAAAACAGAGGTCTGACATGTTCTCTTCCTTTCTCAAGTCAGTAAGTAAACAAAGCTTATCAAGTGCCAGCTCTGTGCTAAGTGCTAAGAAGACAAAGAAAGGTTAAAGACAGCTTGTGCTCGAGGGGCTCACAATCTAATGAGGGAGACAACATGCAAACAGCTATGTATAAGCAAGTTATGTGCAGGATAGAGAGCATCTCATTTGAGGAATAGCAAGGAAGCCCATGTCAATATACTGCAGAGTATGTGGAAAGGGGTGCATGTTGGGGGGCAGCTTACAAAAGGCTTTATATGATCCTGGAGGCAATAGGAAGCCACTGGAGCTTACTGAAGAGGAGTGTGGCATGTGACATCTTCCTACACTTCAGAGACAGCCAACTGAAGGATGCACTGGAGTGGGGAGAGACTTATGGCAGGCAGACCCAGCAGCAGCTACTGCTGTAGTCCAGGCATGACGGAATAAGGGTGCGCACCAGGGTAGGGTCCAAGGAGAGAAAGGAGTATAAGGAGAGAGAGTTACAAAGGTCAAATCAAAGGGCCCAAGTCATAGATTGGACGTGGGGGATGAGAGGAGGAGGCAAGGATGATGTTGAGGCTTTGAAGCTGGGTGACTGGGAAGACAGTGGTGCCCTCCACATTAATAAAGAAGTGAGGAAGAGTGTGGGGTTTAGGGATGTGGATAATGAGTACAGTGTGAGACGTCTGTGGATCATCTGCTTTGAGATGTCCAGCAGGCAGCTGGAGATGTGAGAGCGGAGGTCAGCAGAGGGGTTACGGCTGGATACGGAGGTTCAAGGACCATCAGAACAGAGATGGTAATTGAATTTTTGGGAACTAATGAGCTCACCAGGTGAAAAAGTATATAGCAAGAAGAAAAAGAGGCCCTGGATAGAGCCCTGTGAGTGACAGAGCTACCAGGCATGACCTAGAGGAAGAACCACTGAAGCAGGAGCAGTCAGACAGGTAGGAGAACCAGCAGAGCATACTAAGTAGCGTGAAAACCTAAAGAGTGCAGAGCATTCAGGAGAAGAGGGCAACTGACAGAGCCAAAGGCCCAAAGAGGTCAAGAAAGATGAAGATTGAGAAAAGGCCATTAGATTGAGATTCCTATTAAATCCTCAGGGGCAAATATAAAGTCCTCTTTTGGGCCTTTAAAACCCATCCCAACCAGGTCCTTCCCTACCTTTCCAGGCTTCTTAAATGTTCCTCCCCTCCATAAACATCTAGCAACACCAAGTGTCTGATAGTTCCCTGGGAACAAGAGCATAGGCAGGCCCCCACACCTGGAATGTTCTCTCACTTCAGCCAGCTGGCTTCCTTCAAGATTCGGTTCCAATCCCTCCTTCCCTCTGAGATGACATCTCCAGTTGTCCTGATCCATATCTGGCCACTGGACCCAGATGGCTCCGGAGGAGAAAGTGAGGCTGGTGACCTTGCGCAGCCCTCCCTCACTGAAATCCACTTCACTTGCATGTCATGGCATCACTTCCCTGATGCCGTGGTCCTCTTCGAGAGCAAAGGACAAACAACAACCACCTTCCATTTACACTGATTACAGCTAGTAGAATTGTTTGTATGTTTCCTCCCTTATAACATATGACCTCCTTGAGGGCAGGGACAGTGCTTTTTTGCCTCTCGGTATCCTGAGTGTTTTGCACAGGGCCTTACAACAGTCAGTGCCAAATAAATGCTTGTTGACTTGATCTGCCAGTGATATTTTTTTCTGAAGGACTGTCAGGCTGCAGACTATTTTCCTGTTTATACTAATTGGACCTATCAGGAGAGGAGAATATGGTAGATAAATACTTCTGTACCTTGTTTTATACAACAGAGATGTTCACGAAGCCTTATTTGGAAACAGAACCATATATGACCACTTGCTAATTTATCTTTTGTTTAAATGAGGGAGAATAATCACTGGGCTAGTAGCAAGGTGATGAAAATTAGAGGGCTCCAGTGACTGCAAAGTCATAGCAGGGCTGGAATGAAGGATGCCTACAAATGAACTCACCTATTTTATCTTGGAAGCTTTAAAGCAGGAGATTATCTAGCCTAACTCCCTTATTTTCAAAGATTAGGAAAATTAAGGCATAGAGGGGTTCAGTGTCTTGTCCAAATTCACATGGGCTCTTTTGTTTGTGATTATTAATATGTTGTTATTAAAATCTTATGACTGTATTTTTGGGAAGAGGTACCTATCAGAAAAAAAAAAAGCAAACCACTTGTAACATTTTCTTCCCCTCAAATGAATAATTGATTTGTTGTTTTTGAATCATGTCTCTCTATGTCACGCAAGCTTGAAGTAGAGCAGGCACTGCTGGGCCCCACTAAGCTGCAGGGGAGCTGCCTGGGCCAGCCTGCCCGCCTCCTCACTCCCAAGGGCTCCCCACACCAGGCTGGACTAAGCAAGGATGCCCAAGAAATTCTAGCCCCTCATCCCACACTCTACTTGCCACCAGCCTCAACCTCAGCCGCCACAGGAGCAGGGACTATAGGCATGGCCACTGGCCCAACAAAATAACTGAGACTGCCACGGTATCTTAAAAGTCTAGGAAGGACTTTACATATACTATCTCATTTGAATAACCCTGTGACGCAGGCACCATATTTTATTATCTCTACTTTACAGATGGGAAAATCAGGTCAGACAGGTTAAGTAGAAGGTAGTGTGATACAGAGGAAGAAACCCTGACTTTGGAAACTGAGGGTTTGGGTCTGAATCCCACTTCTACCACACTACCTCTGAGACCATGGGCAAGCCTCAGTTTTCTCACCTGATGGATGACAGACTGAACCAGACGACTCCTAAGGTTCCTTTTACTCTAAACCAATTATCCTACAACTTGCTCATGTGAGTGACCGTCACATGCAGGATTCAAACTCAATTTGTGACTCTGAGTCTGACTCTAGGCACTCCCCCTCCCATCCTCCAAGCACTTCTTATGGAGGCCAGGGCAATCTTGCATTGCAAGAGCAAGGGGGTCCATTTGGGTAGCAGCAGCATCTTCCAGGGACTGGAGGGCGCTTCAGGCGGGGAAGAAGACAATGTTTTCTTTCTCCTACAACTGTCGATTTTGATTTGGAGAATTAAGTAGGAAGATATGCCATATGATGAAATAGCTTTGTGCTTTTAACTGAAGTTTTGCTAGTAAAAACCAAAAAGTTCCCAAACTTTGTTGGCACGTGACTGAAGAGGAGAAGCCCTATCTTCCCCAAATGGAGCTGCTCCACAATCATAAACTCAATCATGGTTTGTAGCTCTTGGGATAGGCTGTGTCCCACACCTTTCCCTAGTGAGTTGTCTGTTTACTAAAGAACACCATATTTTGACTACTACTGAAGGCTATTTGCATGGGTGTATGCGTGTGTGTGGTTGTTTTAAATGACTCATCTGGGCAGAATCAGGTGCCAAGGGTGAGTTCGCTGAGACAGATTTAGGCTTCATTTCAGAGAAAACTTCCTAACAATTTCAGTTGCTCCAAAGCGGACCAGGCTGACATGGGCAGTAGAAAGCTCCTCCCCCACTGGAAGCTTTCAAGCAAAGGCAGGATGACCGCTTCAGAGTATCTTTA
Source organism: Trichosurus vulpecula (assembly GCF_011100635.1). Taxonomy (NCBI): domain Eukaryota; kingdom Metazoa; phylum Chordata; class Mammalia; order Diprotodontia; family Phalangeridae; genus Trichosurus; species Trichosurus vulpecula. The sequence continues at coordinate 428,678,427 of NC_050575.1, read as the reverse complement.
GAGATGGGAGCATTCCTTGCAGGATCCTCATTTTCTAAATAATATCAAGAAATAAATACCTCCCTTCTAGACCCATAGGAAGGTGAGGAGTAGGTTGAAGACAAAAGGTCTTTCTTAGGGAAACGGATTAAGGATGGAAACCAAGCTGAACAAAGAACCTTCTATTGGTGACTTCCTCCCTGGAGCTTCCAGAGCATGTAACACCCCTAGTCCGCCTGCCTCTAACCAGGTTCAGCCCTGGACTTTTTATACTATTTTTCCACCTTCCTTGAGGGCAAGGATTGTGCTTTTCCCCCGAGAGTTTGCATTCCCAGTACTTAGCACACGGTAACGTCCAGCCATCTCTCTCATATCGGTTTCTCTCCCACCCCCAGAAGGGATAGGCCTCCCAAAGGGAAAAGTGCCTTTGGTAAAGGTCTTTTCACTCATTGAGGGGAGTGCTCAAGGAAGGAACTGAGGAGTTCTAGTTGAAGACTAGGTGACTGGGGTTCTGGAATGTTATCCCCAAACTGCATCATGACATATTATGACATTTTCCTGGTTCAATATTCCTACGGCTGTCACTTCAGTTTGCCTTGGGGTAGAGGCATGGGGAGACTATGGCCATTGGGACATTTTTCTCTCTGGGTCGGAAATGCTTGGCTTTAGAATGACTTTAAATGAATAAAAACTGTTTCTGGGAGACATGCCTAAAATGTAGAGAATTGTATTAAAGATTTTTCTTCTATGTAAGTATTATTGGGAAAGAATGTACAAGCAGTTGGTGGATCAGGAGATGCTTCATACAGAAGGTGGTGAAAAGTTCTCAAAAGTTAAATTCTTAAGACAGAGAAAAATCATTCTCATAAGAAAGAAAAGGGTGGGTGTTTGGGATTTGTCTAAAGAGATCGATATGTTTATACAGGAAATTCAATCAGTTTAGATTTTTCAAGTACATGTACAGTAGTACTGCATTACCACTGATGCCCACCTCCCTTGGGAATGCTGTTTTCACCCATAGATTGTAAACTTCTTGAAGGCAGGGACTGCCTTTTTGCTTGTATGTGTATCCTCAGGCATAAAGTAAGCATTTAATAACTGTTTGTAGTCTGGAAAAGATAAGGGGCAGGGGAGGGGAGAGAAGTGTTATTTAAAAAAAAAAAAGAAATCTTTATTCCAAAGGCCAGCTTGTGGAAGAGGGAGGACACATATTTGTTCTTCTTTCCCAGGAGAAATGGGTTTGGGGTGCAGGACAGGAAAAGGGAGTTATAAAATTTCAGCTTAACATAAGCACTTTCCTTGGAGCAAATGTAATGGGTTGCTCTTTGGGAGGTAGTAGATTTTTTTTTAAATTTTATTTATTTATTTAATATATTTAGTTTTCAGCATTGATTTTCACAAAAGTTTGAATTACAAATTTTCTCCCCATTTCTACCCTCCCCCCCACTCCAAGATGGCATATATTCTGGTTGCCCTGTTTCCCAGTCAGCCCTCCCTTCTGTCACCCCAATCCCCTCCCATCCCCTTTTTCCTTCCTTTCTTGTAGGGCAAGATAAATTTCTACGCCCCATTGCCTGTGTATCTTATTTTCTAGTTGCATGCAAAAACTTTTTTTTTTGTTTTTGAACATCTGTTTTTAAAACTTTGAGTTCCAAATTCTCTCCCCTCTTCCCTTCCCACCCACCCTCCCTAAGAAGTCAAGCAATTCAACATAGGCCACATGTGTATCATTATGTATAACCCTTCCACAATACTCATGTTGTGAAAGACTAACTATATTTTGCTCCTTCCTCATCTATCCCCCTTTACTGAATTTTCTCCCTGACCCTGTCCCCTTTCGAAAGTGTTTGTTTTTGATTACCTCCACTCCCATCTGCCCTCCCTTCTATCATCCCCCCCTTTTTTTTATCTTCTTCCTTCTTCTTTCCTGTGGGGTGAGATACCTGAGTATGTATGGTATTCCCTCCTCAGGTCAAATTTGATGAGAGCAAGATTCACTCATTCCCCCTCACCTGCCTTCTCTTCTCTTCCTACAGAACTGCTTTTTCTTGCCACTTTTATGCGAGATAATTTACCCCATTCTATCTCTCCCTATCTCCCTCTCTCAATATATTCCTCTCTCATCCCTTAATTTGATTTTATTTCTTTTAGATATCTTCCCTTCATCTTCAACTTACCCTGTGCCCGCTCTCTCTCTCTATATATACACATACATATATACATACATACACATTCACTTACACATATATATATATACGTATGCATATTCCCTTCAGCTACCCTAATACTGAGGTCTCATGAATCATACACATCATCTTTCCATGTAGGAATGTAAACAAAACAGTTCAACTTTAGTAAGTCCCTTGCAATTTCTTTTTCTTGTTCTTTTTCTTGATTACCTTTTCATGCTTCTCTTGATTCTTGTGTTTGAAAATCAAATTTCCTATTCAGCTCTGGTCTTTTCACTGAGAAAGCTTGAAAGTCTTCTATTTTATTGAAAATCCATATTTTGCCTTGGAGCATGATACTCAGTTTTGCTGAGTAGGTGATTCTTGGTTTTAATCCTAGCTCCATTGACCTCTGGAATATCGTATTCCAAGCCCTTCAATCTCTTAATGTAGAAGCTGCCAGATCTTGGGTTATTCTGATTGGGTTTCCACAATACTCAAATTGTTTCTTTCTGGCTGCTTGCAGTATTTTCTCCTTGATCTGGGAGCTCTGGAATTTGGCGACAATATTCCTAGGAGATTTCTTTTGGGGATCTATTTGAGGAGGCCACCAGTGGATTCTTTCAATTTCTATTTTGCCCTGTGGCTCTAGAATATCAGGGCAGTTCTCCTTGATAATTTCTTGAAAGATGATATCTAGGCTCTTTTTTTGATCATGGCTTTCAGGTAGTCCAATAATTTTTAAATTATCTCTCCTGGATCTATTTTCCAGGTCAGTGGTTTTTCCAATGAGATATTTCACATTGTCTTCCATTTTTTCATTCCTTTGGTTCTGTTTTATAATATCTTGATTTCTCATCAAGTCACTAGCTTCCACTTGCTCCAATCTAATTTTTAAGGTATTATTTTCTTCAGTGGTCTTTGTCCGCCTTTTCCATTTGGCTAATTCTGCCTTTCAAGGCATTCTTCTCCTCATTGGCTTTTTGGAGCTCTTTTGCCATTTGAGTTAGTCTATTTTTTAAGGTGTTGTTTTCTTCAGTATATTTTTCAGTATTTTTTTGGGTCTCCTTTAGCAAGTCATTGACTTGTTTTTCTTGGTTTTCTTGCATCCTTCTCATTTCTCTTCCCGATTTTTCCTCTACTTCTCTAACTTGCTTTTCCAAATCCTTTTTGAGCTCTTCCATGCCCTGGGACCAGTTCATGTTTTTCTTGGAGGTTTTTGTTGTAGGCTCTTTCACTTTGTTAACTTCTTCTGGCTATATGTTTTGGTCTTCTTTGTCACCAAAGAAAGAATCCAAAGTCCGAGACTGAATCTGGGTGTGTTTTCGCTGCCTGGCCATATTCCCAGCCAACTAACTTGACCCTTGAGTTTTTCAGCGGGGTATGACTGCTTGTAGAGTTTAGAAAACTATGTTCCAAGCTTGGGGGCATGTGCCAGCTCCGCCACACCAGCACTCCTCCTTCCCCAAGAACCCCCAACCCGGACTGGACTTAGATCTTCAGCAGGCTCTTCACTCCTGCTCTGATCCGCCACTTAACTCCTCCCACCAGGTGGGCCTGGGGCTGGAAGCAACTGCAGCTGCCCCACCTCCGCTGCCCCCGGGGTGGTAGCCAAACCGCAAACTCCTTCTACTGCAAACTCCTTCTACTCCCGCAGCTTTTCTCACTAATCTTCTCTGTTGTCTTTGGTGTTTATGGGTTGAGAAGTCTGGTAACTGCTGCAGCTCACTGATTCAGGGCACTAGGGCATACTACGCCTGGCTCCTGGTCACCGCTCACGCTGGGCTCCGCTCTGTTCCACTCCATTCTGCTCTGCTCCCAGTTCCGTGAGGGGTAGACCTCACCCAGAGACCATCCAGGCTGTCCTGGGCTAGAGCCCTGCTTCCCTCTGCTGTTTTGTGGGTTCTGCAGTTCTAGGATTGGTTCAGAGCCATTTTTTATAGGTTTTTGGAGGGACTCGGTGGGGATCTCGTGCTAGTCCCTGCTTTCCAGCAGCCATCTTGGCTCCGCCCCTGGTAGTAGATCTTTAAACAGAAGCTGGATAACTTGTTATCAAGGCTGGTGGAGCAGGGATTTTCTATTTTGTTTGGATTCGATTAGAAGGCACCTGAAGTTTCTTTCACGAAGTACTAGGATCTCTGGCTACCTGGAGGCCCCACTGATATCTACCAACTGATAGGATCTTTTCCCAAAGCATTCTTTCTTCTTTTTGGTGGTTGCACCACCACTTCCTCAGCCTGTGACATCAGTAACTTGGGATCTGCCATAGAATCCCAATCTGATTAGCACTAGAAGGGACAAGGGGGATGATCTGGTCCAACCTTCACATTCTGCAGATAATGAAACAAGGCCCCCAAAGAATACAGAGCCAGGAGGGAAAAGAGACGGAGGACAGGGGATCCAAGTCCCTGAACTCCCAATCAAGGCTCTTTCTACTCCTTTAGATCACTCCTAAGTCCTTCAGACCCCACCCCTGGCTTCCTTCTCTCTATGGACTATCCTACAAAGTTTAAACTCTTGTGCCGATATCTAAAGGCCTCTACACCCTCTGGGACCCTACTTTGTCTTAAAATGCCACTCACCACCCACTCTAGGCACTCTAAGCATAAACCAAACCGTAGGAGGAAGGGGAGGAGCAGCAGTGACAGCAGCTTTTGTTGTTCAGTCACACCTGACTCTTCATGACTCCATTTCTGATTTTCTTGGCAAAGATACTGCAGTGGTTTGCCATTTCCTTCTCCAGCTCATTTTACAGATGAGGAAACTGAGGCAAACAGGGTGAAGTCACACAGCTGCTAAGTGTCTAAGGCCAGATTTGATTTCAGATCTTTCTGACTGCAGGATTGGCATGCTATCCACTGTGCCACCGAGCTGCCCCAGTAATAGCAGCAGCAGCTAGCTCTTCTAGAGCACTTTAAATTTTGCCAAGTGCTAGACAAACAAAAGATCTCATTAGATCCTCACAACAACCTTGACAGGTAGGTGCTATTATTATCGTCCCCATCTTACAGAAGGGGAAACTGAGGCAGGCAGTGATGAAGTGATTGCCCAGGGATGCACAGTCAGTAAGTAAATAAGGCCAGATTTGATCTCACATCTTGACTCCGGGCCGAGGACTCTACCCACTGCGCGCAGCCACTACACAACTCTACCCACTGCGCGCACAGCCACTACACAACTCTACCCACTGCGCGCACAGCCACTACACAACTCTACCCACTGCGCGCACAGCCACTACACAATCCTGTCTGCTGCTTTTTGTGCTTCATTTCTCAGTTCTGTGGCTCTGCCTGCATGGCCTCCCTCTCCCCCTGCGCCTCCTGATTGCTCACCCAGCACCACATTCCCTATGAAGCCTGCCTGATTATCTTGGGGGTGATCTTTCTTTCTTCTTTGCTTTCTTATGAGAATGATTTTTCTCTGTGTCTTAAGAATTTAACTTTTGAGAACTTTTCACCAACCTTCTGTATGAAGCATCTCCTGATCCACCAACTGCTTGTCCATTCTTTCCCAATACTACTTATATAGAAGAAAATCTTTAATACAATTCTCTACATTTTAGACATGTCTGCCAGAAACAATTTTTATTCATTTAAAGTCATTGTAAAGCCAAGCATCTCCAGCCCAGAGCCAGAAATGTCCCAATGGCCATAGTCTCCTCATACCTATTCAGACCTCACAAAGCACACTCTTTATAACTCTCAAAGGCACTACAGAATATTGGGCATTTTAGTGTGTTTAAGGAATCACACAGGAAAAAAGTACAAGGGATGGAGAAATTGCGTGCTCAGAAAAAATAAGGAGCGAGGCCACACTGATGGACAAGGGCCCACATGCTCCAGGGGCAATCAGCTGAAGGGAGGCTCCCAGCACTGGGAATGTGCTCTCTGGGACAGAGGGTCTATGGGCAAACATGGACAAGAGCTCCCCAGTGCAGGCAGGCAGGGAAGAGCTGCAATCTCCATGAGTGGAGGGATACTCATCCCTGTGGATGAAATCATAGGTACTCCAGATCAGAACCAAATCAGATACCCTGGTTTCCACTGCTTTGCTCCACAGGCAGAATATTTGATAGGATGGACTATGAGACAAAAGATCACGCAATGCGTCGGGGCTCTGTGCTTGTCATCAGTGTGAGCACGACCCATCTGAGCAGAGGGGGCCCATGCCCCCTCCCTGTAGCCAGTCTGGTGCACCACCAGGCCTTAGTCAACAGCCCCAGGGCCCACCTCCAAGACCTTCCAGCTTCCTGGGCCAGGCCAGAGGGGGCATTCTGTGGGCACAACCCAGGCAAATACTATCCTCTTTTCAAATAAAAGAAAATTTTACCACTGTGGGAAACAAATAGCACAAAGCACAGAAACGCTCCTAAACTATGAGGCTTGAAAGACTTACCTAATAAATTAATGCCATCATTCACAATGAGCTGTCCATGACGTAGGTAGTTGAGAATAGGTTCGAAATACTCAGGACTGCGGTCAATCAGGAAAGCTCCCCGGTGATCTTGCTTATTTCCCCAGGCACCTGTGGTCCCATTAAGACACACACACACACACACACACACACACACACACAAAGATTTTAGAAAATAAAATGTATAGTTCCGTGACTTTTTAATTCTTACAAGGATTGTTGACATCACGAAATGGCAAAGAATAGCAGTGTTATAAGCCATCGTCCCAAGAGATCCCACAAAGTCTGGGGAATCTGTGTCCTACTCACCTTTGTCCTTAAACATGTGGGCCAGCATGCTGTCGGGTTCTTTATTCACTAAAGTGCTCCTAAGAATTCAGGAGAAAAAAGATGATTTCTCCTTTGTCTTTATAAAGAAACTTATTTAGTCAAAGGTCTAGTGGATCGCAGCTGTTCTCTCAAAAAGGCTCATGATCTGAGCTGGCAGGAATAAAGCTGAGCCATAATACCATTGAGTGAGCTGCCATTCCTGCAGCCCTAACTGGCCTTTCCTCGGACTGATCCCCCCAAGAGGCGATCACAAACCAATGTGGGAGATCGCTGAGCCCATCACTCTCTCACACGTTTCAGATGAGTGGCTGCATTCTCTCCCTCTACAAGTGACAAGGCCACGACAACTTCTACCTAGACTACATGGGACAGCACATTTTGGAAGCATTAACTCATGACCATAGAAAGCCTCCTCTGTCACACTTGTCATGTTCTCTCTGAAAAAGGACAAGGGGAATCCTCCTCAGACAACAGGAAGCCTCTTATTATTTTTGCTCTGTGAGATCTTAGCCAAGTTGTTTCACCTCCCCAGCCTCAGTTTCCTGTCTGTAAAATGGGTAGGATAGAACCGAGGCTCCCAAAGAATGGCCCTCTAGAGCCCAACAATTCCAGAGTCAGTAAAGTGGTTTCTGACTGCTGTTTATTCAAAGAGCATTTGAAGGATTTGGGAGGCAATGAATAATGTGTATTCAAAGAACCCTAGTAAATCTACTGCTTTTTAAAAAGATTTAGGAAGGTGTATTCCTACCGTGTGGTTGTAAAGTACCGTCCTCCTACATTTAGAGTTAGCCAGTCTGTGTGAGCTCCCGTCGGTCCTTCGGGGAGCTTCAGATCTGTCTGAGGATCTGCAGAGAGAAGAAAGAAGACGAGATGGCCCTGGACTTGTGTAGCGGTTCCCTAAGGGATTCAGTGGTTCCTTATAGGTGGGACCTAATCCTCAACTCTGGGCAACAGGGAAAACACCATAATTATCCCTAATCCGGAGGTGAGAGAAGTGGGGGTTAGACTTCCCAAAGCCATGGAGAAAGTGGAGCATAGTGGAGGCACAAGGTGTTCCTAATTTGTAAGCAGGATGGGTTTCCAAAAACTGTGGTTACTGTAATTGGAACTAGGACTGGCCTTTCCCATAGAAACCATGTTAGAAATATGATGAAGTCGCCAGGCTAACCCACAAAAGTTTTATAATCTATAATGGTTTTGAAAACTATGCTAAGAATAAGAGAAGCCAAGGAGAATTTGGTTCTTCTTTCCCAAGGGCAGAGCCAGCTCAAGGCCAAATTTTGAAATCAACCAAACTTATTTTTACCTCCCTTCCTCCCTTGCTGCCTGCTGGCCAGGCCCTTCAGACTTTACTCCTAGCTCCTCCCTGACTCTGGAGGCCCCCAGCTCACACCAGAGGCACCCTACTCCATGGCCAGCCTTGCTCCAAAACACCCCCTGCTTTAAAGTGACCCATTCAATTGTTTTCTCAGCCGTAACTGCTTACAGTGAAGCAAACATAAACTTTACTGAAATAACATCTTGTTGCAGCCTTTACATGTTTTCTTCAACAGACAAAATTCTATTTCTTTTGAACTTGAGACGTTTTTTTCCAACAAATGATTTCTGCCATTGATTATGCAGTCAGAAAGAAAACTCACATTAAGTAGAAATATCTAAAATGTCTAGTTTTTTTTAAATAACTTAGTATTTTATTTTTCCCCAATTACATGTGAAAATAATTTTTTAACATTTTTTTTTAAAATTTTGAGTTTCAAATCCTCTTTCCTTCCCCTTCCTCCTCATTAAGGCAAGTAATTTGATATAGATTATACATGTACAGTCATGTAAAACATGTGTTGTTAAAGACTATGGATACATTATCATTGCCAAAGAAAATCTGAAGGTTAAGTTAAACTTCCTAAAAATAGAATAACCTTATTTCTGATTTCTAGGCCTATTCCTATCTTTTTTAAACACAAAAGAGAGCCATTCCCAACAAAAAATGACCATCTCTTTGGTATGAAACATGCTGCCAAGTCAGAATGTTGACACAAGTCTAAAAGGCCTACCACAAGATCCTTTTCAATGGCCCATTTTGCCCAGTATCAACATTTCATCTTTCATTTCATTCCATCAAAAGAGGGTATAGTTTTTAGGTCACTTACCAATAAATGGTTCTCCTTCACACACAAAGAGAACATCATCATCTCTGGGAAGAAAAAAGATCCTGTCAGTACAATTTGGTTGGGCCTGGTTCTGAAATCACAGCAGTTAACTGGTTCTGTTATAAGAGCAGGGGTTCTTTGCCTTTTTTATGCCCTGGCCCCCTTTGGCAATTTGATGAAGTCTAATGGATGTCTTCTTAGACGAATGTTTTAAATGTATAAAATAAATAGCATTACAAGGAAAATCAATTATGCTGAAATACAGTTTAAAAAATATTTTTTATGAGTTCATGGGACCATGGTAACAACAAGCACGCTAGATAATTCCTGGCCTCACATATACTAATGCCGAGAGGTCAAATAAATTGTCTAAAATTTTAATACTTTGTTTGAATTTTGCCACCTATTGGGCTTGAAATATAACCATCCGTTTAAATGTAAATTTCATCAACTTTAAAAAATAACAATACAATCTAAAGCCACGCTTAAAATCATAGTCACCTCTTAACTTTTTTCTGTATCTCAAATTTTTAATACATGGATATTTTCCCCCTCATTAAACACATCGATTTATCTATATGTATGTATGTATGTACGTATATATGTGTGTGTGTGCGCATATATATGCATTGTCCCTGAATTATCCAAGCCAGTAGTTAATGATAAGCTCACTAAGTAAAAAAGGCAATGAGACAAATCTACTGCCCCTCCGCCCACTGCCAATCCCCTAATGTCCACTTGCCTAAAAGGTGGGTGATACGGGCATCACCGGGATTTGAGATGACCTTTACCTAAGCCCTCTTCCACTACTGCCTATCACTGAGAGGAGACCATGCTACCTGTGAAGCCTAGAGTTAGCAAGTTTACTATGAGAAGGGCTAAGTTGACACTTTCTGTTCTGGGAGAGTTTATATTTCTATCAAGAAGTCCTGTTTTTGGAATGATTGTGAATTCACTGGGTCAAGCCCTAGAATACTACAGCGCCTCCTAAAAATGGGAGCCAAAGTTACTCCAAGGAGCCTGGCCAGCACTCAGCTCCTTACAGTGACTTAGAGATCAGTGCACATGACCCCTCTCCTCCCTCGGGTTCTTCCCACTTCACCAGATTACATGCAAATAGCAGAGTGATTCCATTTTCAGTCCAATGCTGATTTTTGTATAACTGAATTGCAAACCGATCAATGAGCATTCATTAAGTGCCCCCTAAGTGACAGTACCAGGGGATGTGGATACAAATACAAAAAAACAATACCTACTTGCAAAGAGCTTACACTCTAAGAGGAGAGACAAGTCACCTATGTCTATGGTGATAAAGAAAACAACTAGTATATAAACTCCCAGAGAAGTTAAAATGTTTTGATTCTTCTGTAACCATGTTCACTGGATTGCCAAAAGGTGTCCGTATTTGCCTTCTTTTAGGGGAACATACAAAAACCAAAAGAAAGCAGCCTCCAGGGTCACAAAGGTCCTTCCATGGCAGGCCCGCCCCATAGTGTACTCTTAGAAGAATGGTAAAGCAGCGAGCAGCCAATGAGAAAGGCCGCATCATGAATTGTCAGCATAATAAAAGTTGAATTTCACTGACAAATATTACCTAATCAAAGCAATGTCGTCAATCAGCCCGCCTTTCCCATTGTATACGCTTGTCGCTCTGATTCCGAGTTTACTGCTGGCCACAGAGAGCAAGTCTGATAAGGTTCCATACACAGCAACCACCTGCAAAGAGACCATTTTGTTAGCTAACCAGCGTCACCACCCATGAATAAAGTCCATTTGTACCAGAACGTAAATCAGCTAGCCAAACCTGGTTAAGAGCCACAGTAGATCTATGAAGGAAGCCTGCTGTCAGGAAACACCAAAATGAATGACTTGTTTTTTAGTTATTTCTGATTCTTTATGGCCTCATTTGGGGTTGGCAAAGATACTGGAATGGTTTGCCATTTCCTTCTCCAGCTCATTTGACAGACGAGGAAACTGAGGTAAACAGGGTTAAGTGACTTGTCCAGGGTCACACAGCTAGTAAGGTTGGATTTGAACTCAGAAAGATGAGTCTTTCTGACTCCAGGCCAGGCACCCTATCCACCGTGACACCGAGCTGGCCCAAATGAATGACTAGGCGGGGGTGGGGTGGGGAACCTTCAGCCTTGTGGCCACATGTAGCCTTCTAGGTCCTTGAGTTTGACTTTTTTTACTAAAAGTCCAAGTTTTACAGAACAAACCTTTTTTATTAAGAGGATTTGTTCTGTGAAGTTTGGATTCAAAGGGCCACACTTGAGCACCTAGAGAGCCACATGTGGCCTTGAGCCAGAAGGTTCCCCACCCAGGACTAGACCTTTATCAAGTGCTTACTATATGTCAACCATGCCTTGGGGCTAGGTGCTGAGAACAGAGATAGAAAAGTTCCAGCAGCTCATATCCTAATGAGGGCAGAAAACACAAGTTTAGTTGCAAGGCAGATGGAAAAGCTTGGTCGTCCTTAAGGTCTAGCGGCAGGGCAGTTGGCAAGGCCCAAGGATCCAGAGGGTGCAGCACAAGGGCAAGTGGGCCCTCATGTTAGCAAAACACTGTGGTCAATAACTCCATGCTCATCTGATCAGGACCTGGGAAGGACCATGAGGGGGGAAGGGGAGGACTGAGGAAGGGTTTGGGGGAGGAAGGTGCTCAGACATATGACTGCAGGAAAGGGGGAAATGGGCCTGAGGGTCACCGCAGGAGTGGGTGCTCTGAATGCTTTGCCTTCCAGCTGGGAGGGGGAATGGAAAAAAAGGAATGAGTAGGAAGGTTGGGGAAAACAGGAGGTGTATGTGTGTATGTGTGTGTGTATACATACATACACACAATATACGTATTTTATATGTATATGTGTGTGTGTATATGTATACACATATTATGTATATGTATATATATGTAACCCAATAGCATCAATCAAGCACCAAGTATCTGAGATGACTGACAGGACGTACAAATACCAAATAACGGTGGAGAATTCCCCTGAAAAGCTAGGATATTCAATAAGCACTTACTAAGCACCTACCTGCATGTAGCTGGTACTGTGCCAGACATGCGAGATACAAAAACCAAGCTGTCTCTGCCCTAAGAGTTTACCATTTGTTTTTGTGGGAGAAAGTAAAGGGTGTGAATGTGCTATTAGATAGACACAAGGAACTCTAAGATGGCAGAACCATGGCTGGAAAGACTGGTACCAGCTTACATAGCATGATTTAAAGTAGGCCTGCACAACATACAGCCCATGGGCTGCTTGGGGCAGCCAAAGGATTTCAGGAGGCCCGGGAAAAATGCAGCGTGGCCACTCTGCACTCTCCTGTCGTTTTGCAACATGATCCACAGCAACCAACCATCAGTCTGTCTCTAATCTGACCTATCTGCTGCCCAAACCTACTGCCAAATTGTGTAGGTTTGATTTAAAGAAAATAAAACTAAGGTTAGAGCAAGCACCCTCTTTAAAACAACAGGCAGTCAGAGGACAAGTGGAGGACAGTAGACATTAGTTGGTCAGAAAAGGGTCAGAAAGGGAAACAGGAGAGTCCAGAAGGACCGAGTTCCAAAGTCTATGGATGGTTGAGCCATAGGAAGACTATGGTAAGACTAGACCAATGTTTGCTCAGAGGTGGTCACACCAAATCTTGGGAGAAGTAGGGGTGGGCAGAAGCTCTCAAAGCATGGGGAAGAAAGGCAACATAGCAGCAGGGCCCTGATTCTCCCTGGAACAAAGTCAGCATGTTGGTCTGCTTCAAAAACTCCTGACCATCAATCTGTCTTCCTTCCTTTCTTTTTCCCCTCTTTCTATTTTTTATATGTATCTTTTGGCCTCCCCGCAGTTGGGTTCCCCCCCCCCCTTAATTTCTCTCCCCTTTTAGGCTGTCCCTTCATTTATCCCTTCCATTTCTTCACTGGCTGTCATATGGCATTACATACGGTATTTCTGTTAAAATATTATCTTGTCAAATCAAAATGTATGCTCCTCTTCTTCAATAAAAAAGGCAATTTTTCACTTTTTGTACTCTAAGTTCACTACTCAAAAGAGAGAATAAAAAATACCCAAATGAAATTAAGTTGCTTTTTCCTTCCATGTAGTCCTCCTTTGAGTCAGTGACTCTCAAAACAAAAAGAGTTCTACATCACTCCTCTAAAGAAGAGAATGAAGTAAAGAACAGTATGCAGAAATAACTACATTAATTCTAGGTTAAAACCAGATGTCTTAGCAACTTGTATTATAAAACTTCAGTATGGACCTATAATAACAATCTGCTGAAGTCCACACAGCCTTTTTCAAAACCAATTTGCTGGTCTGAGGTTAAGAGTTGGCCGTTTCCATCTTCCTCCCATGTTCAAGTCAGATTAGTGCACACAACAGAAAAATCTATCATAAACCAAAAAACCCACCCAGCACAGTAAAAGCTGATTCATTCATAAGGCAACCAGAGCCCAAGAGGGGCCTTCCTCTAGGGAACAAAAGAGTTCCAAAATAAAGCCCAAAGTGAGAGCTGGGTCAGAACACCTCACTCAAGTATCACAGACTCACACTCACACATACACAGAGCTGTATTTACTAATACACAAAATATCTTCCAATCTGATTTCTATTGTAACTAAGCAGCTAGTACTGAATGGGTCAACTTTCCCTGGCTTTAGACTGTCATAAATTATTAGCTCCAAAGTACATAGGCAAATAGCTAAGGGCAAGGCTGATGTGCATGACTGAACAAGTATGTTCCTGAGTGTTATATTTAATTTAGCTTTATGTTCTCTATCAGCCCTTGAGATCTAGAAAATATCTTTGGAGTCACTGGAAATGGGAGGTTCAACTTGGCTAAATGTTAGTTTTAAAGTTTTATGAGCCAGTTTCAGTGCTTGGGAAGCAACCAGCTTTTTAGCAGGGTCAGATATTTTTGATTAGTCTAAAATTCATCGGTTTCCCTAGGGCTTCTCATTTTGACAAATACATTAATTAAATGAAGCCTAACAGTTGAGAATCTCTCATAAAATAAAATATACAGTGGACCACCAGCTCAGGAAAAGGGGTCTAAAACAGGCACCAATCATAGCAGAGGCCTGCATGTTTACAAATGTCCCCAAAGCTAGGCCAATGGAGCCTTAACCTATACTGTTTTCCGTAATTTTTCATTCCCAGTTTGATTTTATGGATCAATTTAATTAATATCATGAGCCACATTTCTGACAGGCAATCTGTTTTAACAGGCATGCTGAAATTTTCCCCCTGACATTGAACATAAACTAAATTGAACATTAGAACTTTAAAAAGAAATGAGCTCCTTCAAGTCAGGACAAATTTTATTTTTTAAACCTTCTTTGAATCCCTAGAACCTTGGCACAGTGCTGGAGACAGCACATAGTAGGCACTTAATATGTCTGCTGACTTCAAACTCTAGGATTTGGGGCTATAATACATGCAGAAAGTTCTCTGACAGAGCAAGTTGAAGCTGTTTCAAAGAGAAGGCTGCCCTTTTGCTTCTAAAAGTATTTGACTCCGAAAAGGAATCAATGGCATTTTAGATTGATCTTAAACACTCTGAAGCAAAGGCCAGCAATGGAATGAGAATACTAGTACTTCATTCCAAACTTTCAGTAGAGAAAGCAGTCTTTGCTCAGCTGGGTAGCTGAGTTTCCTGGTATGTAGTGGCCAAAACAATTATCACCTGGGGATAATAGCTAGCATTTCTGGTTAGGGCAGCTAGGTGGCGCAATGGGTAGCGTGCAGGGCCTGGAGCCAGGAAGACTCCTGCACCTAAAATCAAATCTGATCTCAGACACTAGCTGTGTGACCCTGGGCAAGTCACTTAACTATACTTGTCTCAGTTTCCTCATCTGTCACAATGGCTGGAGAAGGAAATGACAAGCCACTCCAATATCTTTGCCAAGAAAACTCCAAATGGGGTCATGAAGAATCAGACAAGACTGAACAACCACAATTTCAGACACACTTTAAGGCTTTCAAAGTACTCTACAAATACTATTTTATTTTATCCTCACAATAACCCAGGGAGATAGAAGCTATAATTATCACCCCCATTTTAAAGAGAAGGAAACTGAAATAGACAGAGGTGAGTGATTTGCTTCTGTGGCCACATTTGAACTCAGGTCTTTCTACTCCAGGACCAGTGTTCTAGCCATTGTGCCACCTGGCTGCCTTGGGGGCTAACCATTTGGTGACATGACTGTCCTTAGCTATGTTGCTCCCATGAAGCCAATCTACTGCAGGGCTCCTACCTGAATTCTTTTCAGAGCAAGCCAGACTGAACCCACTGAAGAGCCCAGGGTGACTTCCATACCACACTGGGGCACCAAAGGAGGCCTTGAGTGATACTTCTATTCACTGTACTTTGTCAAAGGGCTGTGGCCTTAATGAGACATCTGTGTGGAATGCCAGAGGGCCATGCTGAGCATCTGCAAAAACCAGGATGGTAATAACTGGAATAGTTTAATGCCCCATCAATAACAGCATTTACATAGGGCTTTCAGGTTTACAAACTGCTTTGGACCTTCACAACGTCCCTGGGAGACAAGGGCTGTTACTAGTCCCGTTTGACAGATGAGAATCACCTTAGAGAGGCTCAGTGACTTGCCCAGGGTCACCTAGCTAGCAGGAGGCCAGATCTTATCTTGTCTTCCTGACTCTAGTGAATGAACCTGTAAACTTTTTTTTGGCAGACACACACACACACATACACACACAAATAGTCTTAGGGTATTTACAATGTCCTTTTCCTGGTCAAGTCTGCTAGGATTAATTCCAACAATTATTTAGGAAACATTCAATAGAGGTCTGGTAATAGAAAAAACACAGGAGTGGTATATGGTACGTGCTTGATTTTTAACTTCGATAATTTAAGTTTTAAGAAAGATTTTTTTTAAAATAAAAAGGAAAGAAAAATGCTGAGCTTGGGAGTAAGGGAGATGAAGGAAGATTGTGTTCCATCATTTCATCTGCTGCACCCACCCTGCCTTACATTCTGCTTCTCTCTACATCCATAGGGTGACCTTTCCCAGAAGGGTTGCTGCTGGGGAGCAGGGATCTGGACATTTGAAAACCTGGATCAATCTCAAGCACTTAGCAAAGTGAATTACGTACACAAAGTAAGCCCTTCATCTTTGGAAAGGAATCTGTAGATTGAACTTAAAAGCTAAGCCATTACAGTTTAAGAGGCTTCATTATGTAACTGACCAGAATACAGCCTTCTTGGGCTGAGCCAGCTGTCCATATGCTTTAAAGGCATTTACAGGTTGGATGTATCACACTTACATACTAAGTTATTGAAGGTGAAAAGTTGGAAAATGCCCATGGACGTTATGAAGACTCTATTCTTCTCTCTCATCAATTAGTATCCATTAGCTCCTAGGTCCAATGCTGGAAAGGTCATCAGAGGCCATGTTCCATAAACAGTTGTTAAAAGAATGCTAACAAACTTACCTAACCCCAGGTTACATTTAACAGCTATGTTAAACCAATTGAACTTGACTTCTGTGTAATAAGCAAAATAAAGAAGTGAACAGCTCAGAAGGATATCAATGCTCCAGAACCCTTTTCTTTCTTTTGCCCAGTATTCAACTGGAAATGGTTCAGTAATGCAAACCTTCAGGTTCCTCCTATTTTATGAAAACAAGAGTTCATAACTTTGTGCTTATTAACAGGAGCAATGAAATATGACCTGAACAGGAAACACTCCTTACTTGCCAGAAGGCATTTCAAAATCGTTAAAACAGTAGAGAACAAAAGCAGTGGCTTCACTAACGCAGAGTACTATGAAGTTAAAGCACACTGAAATCCCCCAGAAACAGGAGTCACGATCATGATGCACGTACTGCTGGTCTGCAGAAGGACCCCAGTCCTGGGGAGCAGCCCCGTGGGCCCAGTTACCAAAGCTAGTGGAAAGCAGAGGCAGAGCTGCCCCAACTGAGATTTATCAGCTGGGAATGATCTTATGCCAATTTCTAAAATACCAAGAGTCACAGGGCTTTCAGGTGAACCAACACAGCTGATTTTTGGGCTGTGGACATGAAGCAAGAGGTGACCTTTAAAAAGGTAAGGATGGGTGGAGGAAGCAGGAGAAAAAGGAAGGGATGAAAATAATCCAGCTACCATGTCCGGGGTAGACTAGTCCATTTTTTGTTCTCATATTCTCTCATTGAGTGATTTATGTCATCTTGGGAACACTAGCTACATGTCACCCCTTTCCTAGAGAACTGAGGCAGCATGGACTGGTGATGGACAGCCCTTGAGTCAAGGGAGATGGAGATGAGTCAGGCCAGAGCTCCACCCGACACTCAGGGCTGTGTATGACTGATATATGGCACATGACCCAGTTAACCTCTCGATTTTCAGTCTCCTTCTAAGGGGATAAAACATACCCTATCAAACCTCACAGGGCTCTGCTGAGGATCACAAGCTACTGTATGTGATTGTAAAGCAATATTTAAATATCTAGAGGCAACAAAGAGTAGCAGAGTGGCAGCTCTGGATCAAGGAGTCAGGTTCAAGTTCAGTTCTGATGCACATAGGCTGAATGGCCATGGGCAAATCTTTTGGTGCCCCAGGTAACGTTCTAAAGCTATGGGTCACCCAGAAGTGGCCAATCTGAGCCAGTGGGGGGAGTTTCCAAAAGGGGAGTTCCACATACAAATAAAATCACAGGTCAATAAATAAACATTTATAAAGTGTCTACTACGTGGCCCGGTATTATGCTAAAAGTTGGGAATTTGTGTTTGTCCTTCGTTCTCGAAGAGGACCATGACATCGGGGAAATGATGACATGACTTGCAGTTGACTTTGCTTTGAGTGAGAGAGCTCTGTGCAAGGTCACCAGCCTTACTTTCTCCTCCAGAGCCATCTGGGTCCAGTGGCCTGATATTTACCAGGAGGACTGGAGATGGCCCAGGATGCAATGGGAGACCCTGGCCCTTCCAAGCTAAGGTCGTTTCAGGTTCTCACTTTGAGTAAGAACTTAATCAAGAGATGGCCCCCTTAATCAAAACTCAAAAAGAAAAAAAATCAAACTGGGAGGGGAAGACCCTCAGGGTTCCTGGCCAAAAGAAATATTTACTATTTGGTATTTACATTCACTTTGTGCTAGGAGGGCAGGGACCTATTGTCCAATCAATGAGCTCCAGAGTGTTTAAGGCTTGGTTTTTGAGAAAGAAATGTAGCCAGTAAACCCAAAGTTAAGGAGGCAGCCTTCAGCTGGGAGAAAGGCAAAAGTCATTTCTTGCCCTAGAGAAGCTCAGAACATGCAAATAACCAAATAAAAAAGATAAATCCAGGATAAACTGAAGATAAGCAGCTGAGGGAAGGCACTGGCATTAACAAGTCTTGTTGAGGGTGGGATTTTAGCTGGTAGGGAGCCAGGAGATGGAGGTGAGGAAGAAGGGCATTCCAGGCCCTCCCATTCCATGAGAATGCCCAGAGCCAAGAGATGGCATGTCTGGTTCATGGAAACGCCAGGAGGCCAGTGTCATTGGACTGAAGGGTCCATGTCAAGGAGTAAGGTGTAAGAAAACTGGAAAGGTCAGAGAAGATCAGGTTATAAAAGGTTTTGAACACTGACCAGATTTTATATTTGATCTTGGAGGTAAAAAGAGTCATAGAAGTTTATTAGGCAGGAGAGTGATATGGTCAGACCTGAGCTTTAGAAATATCACAGGTGAGTGGAGAAGGGATTTGAGTGGGAGAGATTTGAAAAAGTGAGACCAAGCAGCAGGCTACTGAAATAGACCAAGTGTGAGGCAATGAGGGCCTGCGCCCGGGTGGGGACAGTAGGAGAGGAAACAAGGGGGAGTATATGAGACGCTGTGAAGGTAAAATTGACTGCAACTGGCAACAGACCGGATATAGGAAATGAAAGTAAGGAGTAAAGGAAACACCTAAGTTTTGAGCCAAAGTGATTGAAAAGATGGTTTCACCCTTGAGTGAGGAAGAGGGAAAGGTTTGGGGGTGGGGAAGGATAAGTTCTGTTTTGGACACAGTGAGTTTAAGACCTGCACCAAAAACATGCTCACACAAATGTCAGCTGTTTCTAGGAAATAAGGCCAGGCAGTTTTGGGTCTCATTAAAAAAAGAACCTATAACTTTCGTTTGTCAACTGTTTCTCTTTTTTTAATTTAATTTTTATTTTTCTTCTAGTTACATGTAAACAAAATTTCTGACATTCTTCTTTTAAATTTTGAGTTACAAATTCTTTCCCTTCCCCTTCCTTGAGAAGACAAGCAATCTGATATTAGATTACACATGTGCAGTCATGTAAAACATTTCCATATTGCTAACCATTTTTTAAAAATGAGATAAAATTTTTCAAAAATATTTTTTCTGATAGAAGAAATCTTAAGCTATTTTACACAAAAGGGTTAACTAAGGTTTGTAGTGCGATTTATTTCTGAGGCTCCACTGCAATTGTCTCAACCTTTTACTAGAGTAATCCCTCTGGAATAAATTTAGCCACATCTGGAAATATTCTACTACAAAACTTGAGAAATGCTGATTACTATCCTAAAATTCTCTGAAGATAAAAAGTGAAAAGAAAATTAAATAAGTGTTTATTCTTAATCCAAAATCTCAAAAGCTTCATGACCTTTTTAAAAGAAAAGCAACACCCTTGAACAAATATATGTAGACAATGCCTCAATTTTGGCATTTAGAAAATGTTTAAAAACAAAAAAACCAAACCAAACCCCTACGATTCCATGGAGATGAAGAATACAGTTAAGCCTCCATGATGAGGCCTTGGATTTTGGCTAGCCAGTTGGCATTTCACCAGCAGGAACATACCAGAGATGTTAGATAAGCAAAAGGTTGATCTGAGGCCTGTTTCTAGGGACAAAAATGTTTTGTGGTTCTGGATGTACTAAGTCACTTTTTCCAGTGACAATACAATAGTTTTATATTTTGAATAAGAGAAAAAGGCATCTGCAAAAGCAGGTCGAAGAGGATGAAAACTTTAGACCAAATTCTTCAGTGAGACATTTCATTCCCACACTCTAGGTGCTAATGAACAATAACACTGAAAAAAAAAACCCACCTCATTACTAGTTTGGTTTTATATTTGTATTTGGAAATAGCAACGTAAAGGTAAACTTGAATGCTGAACAAGATTGACCTATGCAGACAAAAAGAAAAGTCAGGAGCGAAGAGAGAACTGTTAACTTTTTAACTATGTGTAGGTTTAATATTAATGAAAATCAAAGAATTTTCATTAATACCTACAACCCTGTCTTTGAATTATACTAGATAGTAATGTTAGTTCTAGGAGGAAGCAAAACACAGCTTTTTAGTCAATGAACCAAGTTCTACTTCAAACTGGGAAAGCACTGCCCCCTACAAAGACTGGTTCTAAATCAGTCTGTTAACCAGCTGTAAAACACCCCTGGTTTTAGAAATGTTTCCTGGCCATACGTAGACAAGACAACTTCTAATAATCCGTTTTCTCCTTTCTGCTATTCAGGGACCTAACAAATATATTCCTAAACAAATATTCCTCTCAAAGACCAACAGTTTCTAGTGATAGATAAGACCACTGCTGGATAGTAGAGGTTTGGGGGAAAAAAATGTTAGATGTCACACCTCAACAAGGGGCACAAATAGTTAAGGGGGGGGTGGGGGGGGGGAACAGGGAGAGGATGACAACCACACCATCCAAAGGTATCAAAGTCAGATTCCTTCCCCCACTCTCCAGCCCTCCTCCCTCCAACAGGATCTAAGCTTCCATTAGGATGATACTTAGATACTGTGTCTGACTCAAATGTTCAGCTTCACTAATGTGCCAAATTTTGTCAGCAAAAACCTTATCTTTACAACATCTCTCTTGTGTTCCCTTCCCTTCCTTATATAACCACAACTGTAGAGCCCTCATCACCTGCAACCAGGTCCAAAGTAAAAGCATTCTAACCTATCTCTGTACCTCAAGTTTCTTCCCACTCCAATCTAGCCTTCAACCATAGGTCTGACATGGTCTTCTTCTCCACAACCTCCCCCCCCCCCATTAGTTCTGGTGGCTCCCCGCTACCTCAAAGAGCAGAGCTCCTCAACCCCCTCTAAGCACTCTACAATCCAGCTACAGTGGCCTTGCTGCAGTTCTTCAAACGTTCCATCTCCCACCTCAGAGCCTTTGCACTGGCTGTGCCCCAGGCCTGGAATGCTCCCTCTGCTTCCTTCAAGGCCTCCTCAAAATCCACCTTAGGCAGGAGGCCTAGTCTTTTGTATTACCTTTCTCTACTCTTTGATAAACCTAGATATTTACATATTGTCTCCAGAATGAGAAGTGAACCTGGAGGGCAGGACTGTCTTTAGCCTCTCTTGATATCCCCCGGGCTCAGCACAGTAGCAGAATCGGGCTCAGCACAGTAGCAGAATCTATAGAGTTTAATAAATGCCAGTGGCTACTTTTTGATTTTAGGTTTAATTGAACTTATGCATACACCAAGTTTTTCAAAAATTTAATGACAAAAAAAAACTTTAAAAGAGTCACATTAACTTTGGTTTGTTAGGGGAGGGAGCTAAAGAAAAATCTGCGACAACAACACTGATCCCTAGCATCCCAGCAATATCTGCCCTCCCTGTGGCTTCACCCTGTGGGCCCCAAGCCAGACCTGAAAGAGATCTCTACCTCATCAATAAAGATACCCCTCAGCTGCTGACCAAGATTTCAAGCCAAACCAAACTATTGCCACTGTACTGCTAAAAGCCAAGAGGTTCAGTGACAGATAAATGTTGGAAACCCTAACCCTAGATGACCAATAAGGACTCTTCAGACTGCATCTCCATTCTGTGGCCCTGAGGCTTTCATCTATTAGGCACCTCACAGCTAGATTCTCTTTATGCAAATCCCCTGGGCTTCCACTGCCTTTGCCAACCTCATCTCCTAATAACAGTCTAGAAAGGACACTGGCAAGGAGCTCAGAATCCTAGCTTTGCAACCAGAACTATCCATGTGACCCTGAGCAAGTCATGTCACCTGAGACTCAGTTCTCCCAGCTGTAAAAGCAAAGTTTGAATTAGACGACATCTAATATCCCGGGAAGGCAGCTGGCCACATGGAGCTCTGGACCTGGAGTCAGGAAGAACTAAATCCAAATCAGGCCTCAGACACTTACCTAGCTGTGTGATCCTGGGCAAGTCATTTCACCACTCTCTACTTCAGTTTTCCCATCTGTAAAATGGGGATATAACAGCACATATCTCCCAAGGTGTCTTTCACATGTGGTGCCTGGCATACAGTAGGTGTGGTACACATGCTGATTCCCTCCCATCCCCCTACCTTCCAGCTAGAGGGCTACACTCCCAATGGGAACCCCAGGCACAGGATGACAGTCATCCCAGTTCACATTTACATAGGGCTTATAAGGTTTACTATAAAAGGAAGGTAGGTGGATTTCCTTGACCCAGACCTGTGATTTTGTGGCACTAGAGAATACAATAGCAGGAAACTCCATCCCCCAACGCAGATTAGCTACTGTAACACAGAGAATTCCCAGAGGGTACTGAGAGGGTTAGAGACTTGCCTAGAGCTCACAGACATTGTATGAAGAAAGTGAAATCCGGACCTTTCAAAGACTGAGGGCACTAGCTTTTACTTCCCACTCTCAGTGCAAGTAACAGCAATGCTTTACAGATCAGGAACATGAAAGGTGAAATGATTAAGATTAGGCTCATGAATCTAGGGGCCTTAGAAGGTCATTTAAGTCCCAAGCCATAATTTTTCAGATGAAGGTGAAGTGATTTGTCAAAAACCAGCTCAGTGGTACAGTGGATAGAGCACTGGGCCTGGAGTCAGGAGGACCTGAGGTTCAAATCTGTCCTCGGACAGTTAATACTGGGCAAGTCACTTAGCCCTGTTTGCCTCAGTTTCCTCATCTGTAAAATGAGCTGGAGAAGGAAATGGCTAACCACTCTGACAAGAAAACTCAAATGGGTCAAGAAGAGTCGGACATGACTAATGACTAAAGAACAACAGAAGTGACCCATACGACTCCAAATCCAGAAATCTTTCCAGTGACCTACAAGTAAACAGTATCTGGCTCTGGGTTTGAGATTCTGTCTTACTCCACCCGGGTAGAACTCAGACCACTAATCAGCATTAAACTTGGGAATCCAGAAGAGCTGGGTGGTTGCTCCACACAGCAGGAGTGGACTGGATGGCCTGGGACTCAAGAGGATGTGTGACCCTGGTCGAACCACAGTACTCATCTCTCTCAGGCCTTCTTTATCTCAAATATAACCCGAAGAGACAGAAACCTCACCAGAGAATGCAAGCACAGTTATAGATAGGCCTCCCTTCCCTTGGCGCCCTCCTCACTCCACCCCTCCCCTCCCCCAAGACTTCTCTTTTACTTTGTAAATGCTTAAAAGTGGATTCATGGTTTCCACAGAGGAAGGGAAGCTTCTTAAGTGCAGAGGTGTTTCTACTTTTTTGTCTTTGTATCACAGTCACACACAAAGTATCAAGCGTCCCAGCAGAAGTCTTTTAAAGGTCCCAAGGCCACAGACAACTCTCTGAAATTATGGGAGAGGGAAGATAATACGTGTATAGGTATCTATGCGCCTGTGTATGTAAATATCCAAAATACAGTAACATAAAATAGACACAAGGTGATTTTGGAGGAGGCGGCGGGAGGAATAAAGAAAAGCCAAGAACTGGACCATTTTGGATGTGGAGGATGGTCGATGTAAAGGCACAGATGAGAAGGGGAGAAATCCCTTGCCAGGATCTCAGCCTCCTTACCTACCAAACTGGGCAGGGGGAGGGGAGCGATAAGACTAGAAGGGACCCGACTTTGACTCGATGTGTCCCTGGAAGGTCACAGCAGGAACCATGGAGCAGGTGAAGGGGACTTCTATACAATGTGTCTGGCAAAGTAGGTTTGAGCCATGCTGGAAAGGGTTTTTAAATGCCACAAAAGTTTCCATTGGTTGGGTAAGCTGTTTCATCTCCCTGGGCCTCAGTTTCCTCACCTGTAAAATCGGGGGTGGGGTGGGCTGCATGGACTTTGAGATCCTGGGATCCCATTTACTCTACCTTGACCTTGCCAAGTCACTTCCCCTCCCCCGCCTCAGTTTCCTCATCTGTAAAGTGACAGGATTATTGGACTAGGCGATCTCTGAGGTCCCTTCCAGGGCTACCCCTAGGACGCTATGTAAGCCTCAGTTTCCCGATCTGTAAAACGGAGGGACTACGCTGCGATAAGCGGGTTAGCCGCAGCAGAGGGGGCAGCCACGACCGCTGTTCCCGGCCACCAGGAAATCCCCAAGGCGGGATAAATGCAGATGGAGGACTTTTCGGGGCGCTCCAGGGCTGGAGTCCTGTCGCCCCGCCCCACACCTGCCAAACACCTGGACTCAGGGCTCCGCTTCCTACTCTGGCCCCCCCAGGTGCCCCTCCCCACTCCTCCCCCCGAGCGCCCCTCCCCCTCCCTTCCCGCCCCTCCCCCCTCACCTTGCCGTTCTTGGGGCTGCCGTTCAGGAACAGGGTGACCCGCCTCATCGCGCTGCCCGCGCCGGGTCCCGTGGGAGCCGCCACCCCCCCGCCTTCCCCCTCCCCCCCGCCGCCCACCCGGGACCCAGAGGCAGCCCTCAGCCTGACCCGCCTCCCTGGGGGGGGTCCTTCCGCCCCAGACCCCAACACAGACACACACACCCCCCGAGAGCCGTCCCCTCCCACTCTCCACACCCCACTACTCCGCCCGTTCCTGGCCTTTCCCCCTCACCCCGCCCTCGGAGAGACTGGCGGCGACTCAGACCAATCACCGAACAGGGACGGAGGCCACTCGCCCAATCGCGAGGAGGAGAGGGTGGGCCCTACTTTAACGTGACAGAGGGAGGAGGCTCAAGTGGGACGAAGAAAAGGTCCAATCGAAAGCTGAGACAGGCTCGGGGCGGGAACCTGGAGGGTGACGGCTCCAGCGTCCGTCCAATCGCGGAGCAGTGCGAGGGAAGGCAGGGTGCGCGAGGCGGAGGAACAGCAACCCACTCTAGGGACAGCCCCACTGTCCCGCCCCTCTCTCCCCTCGGCCCACCAATCGCGGAAGCACCGCCGGTCCGGAATTGCCTATTGGCTACGATCGAACCCCGGCATCTGGTCGTGATTGGTCCGAAGGCTACTTTTCGAAATCGCGGGAGCCTACCGAAAGGAGTGTCTGCAGCCGGCGGGAATTGTCGTCTCTCTTTGGTAGACTCGCCAAAGGATCATTCCGCCGAGAAGGCGAAGAAGTCCTCGCGTCAGCTGAGCAGGTTCCGCTGTTGCGCAGGCGCGTGGAGGGACGGCGGAGGGATACGTGGAGAACGGGCGGTTGGACGCGAGGGCCGACGCGCTGACGGAGGTGCTCGTGATGGGGCGGGGTACGCTGCCGGCCGTTTGAACCTGGCGGCGGGACATGGCCTCGGCGGCGGACGGGAGGTGAGGGAGCTCGGTCCGGCTCGGGGGCCGGGGCACCGGCGGGAGGCGGGGGGAGGAAGAGGGACCGGGGCGGCCGCCTGGCTCGTTGTCTTAGCCTTCCTGAAGCCTTACATGCAGTAGGCGCTCAATTAATGCCCGTCTTTTCCGTGCTCTCGGAGCCTCCGTGAAGGTGCTCGCCTAGGTCGGCTCTTCCTGGGCTCAGCTGAGGTTCAGTCCCCTGCCTTTCCTGACCGCCCCCTCCCCCCACCCCAATCAGTCCAGCCCTTTCTCTCCTCGTCTCTCTATCTCTATGTTTATCTCTGCGCTCTCTTTATCTCAGTCTCTGAGTGCGAATCTCTCTTTGTGTACGTGTGTGTGCACGCAGCGCATCCTTCTGTCCCTACATCTCTCTGTGTCTCGAGCATCTTCATCTCTGTGTTGATCTTTGTGAGTCCTTCTGTTTCCGTGTCTCTCTCATGCATCTTTATCTCTGTGTGTCCTTTTGTTTCTGTGTCTCTCTGGTGCATCTTTATCTCTGTGTGACTCCGCTCCTCCTCCTGTCCGTGCACCTGTTGCTCTGTGTGGCTCAGTTTCACCAGGCATCTTGATCTCTGTGAATCTCAGTCTCTTTGCTTCTCTGTCTACTCTGTGCATCTCTCCAGGTCTCCATCGGTTTCTGTCTTTCTGTGTATCTCTCAGTCTCCGGCTCTGGATCTCCATCTCTCCCCTCGTTGTTTTTTGTCCTTCTTGAAGAGAAGGCAGGACATCAGGGAGGTGATGGCATGACACTCAGATGAATGGGATTGAAGTGAGGCAGGGCAGTGCGGAGTCACCAGCCTCGTGTTCTCCTCCCACTTTATCTTGTCTTTTCTCAGTGGGTGGAGAGCTGGCCTCTCTTTGCACCAGGGATACATCCATGCTCTGTGACCCTCAGAGACTGACTGAACCTACCTTGCTCTTAAGACGATAGTGAATGACAGCTTTGGTAGAGGGAGTCTCCTCCCCTGGGATTTCCTTGTACCAGTAAAATCACAGCTCCATTTCCTGCCCCTGACCTTGTCCCCGTTTCTGTGTTTCTCTTTACTGGGTGCTGGGGAATGTTCAGATGGGAGTAGAGAAGCAAAGTCCCTTTTGAGATTCCCTTTGATTTGCAGTGTTTCCGTCTTGTAGGTATGTAGTATTTTCATGTTGTCTGCCTCATCGGAACATGAGCTCCATTAGGGCAGAGACTACATGTTTTGTTTCTGTGTAGCCTCAGCATTTCACAGTGCCCAGTACACAGTGAGATTCTAATAAATTCACATTCTTTGCCTGGATTGAGTTCCCAGTTCTGGTACTTGCTATCCCTATGACCCTCAGCAAGACACTGGACTTTCCTAGTCCTGTTTCCTCCTTTGTAAAATTGGGATAAAAGCACCTTTGCATGGCTATCATGAGGCTGTAGTGTGCTAACCTGTAATACTCTTTGCATACCTTATAGTGCTAAACTTCTGTTGTTATTGTTTTTATGAGAGCTTTGTTTGCAATAGCATTGGTGTCTCTGCCTTAAATCTCTCTTCTGAAGTACATCCTCCACAGTTGCCAAAATGATATTAAAAATCCACTCACCTGCCCAAAATGCTGCCCAGCGCTGGGATCCAGTGCCGAGTTTGTCATTTAGTAGTCACAACGCAGCCTTAGCCTGTCTTTCCAGCCTCAGCATACATAGCCAGCCTGGCTTCCCTTTTTAACTACCATTCCTCGCACAGAACATTTCATGGCTCATCTTCAGATGTTCCTCCTTCCTGGAGTATACTCCCTCCTTGTCTTGGAATCCCAAATTTCCTTCAGAGCCCAGTCGCTAGTGCCTCCCTCTGCTCTGCCTTGTAGGTAGTTTGTGTATATTTATGTGTATCCCAGAAGAACCACTAGACCTCACCCAAAACATTTACCCCTCTGTGCTGGGGGGAGATTGAAAGAGAAGCTTTCAGGAACTCTGCTGAAGCTGCATGAAATTACCGTTATGTCAGGAGAACTATACAAGACGCAGGGGAAAAAAGGCAGAAATCTCACCAGTTGGTCCCTGCTCTCAAGGAGCATTTCATCTGTTGGGGAAATAGGACCATGTGTGCAGACTAAATCTGGGGGAACCAGGAGAGGCTTCAAGTGGAAGCTGGTGCTAGCTCTTGTAACAACAGTCCTGCTTGCCGCTGCTGTGGCTGTGTAAGGCCAATAACACCACACAGGAGGGCTGCTAGCACAAGTTCTTTGATGTGCTCTTCTACGGAAAGCAACTTTAAGAAGTTAACAATCATAACATACATATGTCATTCACTTAATTCAGGAGAAAAAGTCAGCACCCTGAACTTCAGAGCAAATATGAACAGAAATTACAAACAGAAAATATAAACAGATCAACAGACTATAGCAATACATGCGTAGTTACCGAGAGAAGCACCAACATCTGAGTTTTCAAAGCCAGGGTGGCTCCAACGGCTACCCAGAGTCTCATCTGGTCAAATCACATGACACTCCTCCAATGAGTGTGCCCCCCAAGCAAAATGCCAACCTCAGAGTATATATACCCTGTTTAGGGCCCTGGGGTTTAGTGCCTAATTAGCAAAAGGGGCTTAGCAACCTGAGGCTTAGCATCTACTTAGCCAAAGGGTATGGGAAAGATCTTTAATCACTAGCACCACATTATTGTTTGCAATCAATTACTCTTGATTCAAACAAAGGCAAGATTCATCAAAGGCACTTAATTGTCTTAGTGCTGAGAAGCACTCCAAAACAAAAGACAATTAAAGTCCCACTTTACTTGCTTGATTCAAACAAAGGCAAGACTCAAAAGCACTTGATTGCCCTAAGTGCTGAGAAGGACTTCAAAAGACAACAAAAAGTCCCTCCCTACTGGTCATTACCCTTCTTCAAAGGAGGGATTCTTGGGGATGGAAGTAAGGGAGAGGCACACGACAGGCAAGGGGGTCCTCACAGCTAAAGCGTGGACAGAGAAAGCAGAGTGTGGGAAGGGGGAGATAGACAGGGAAGCTGGGCCCAGGCCAAGAGGGCTTTCTTTTCAAAGCCCAGCTGGAGTTGGTGTTTCTCCTAGTAACTATCAAGACCACTGGTGTTTATGAATTTGGGGGGAACCTGGGGTCAGATCCCTCCTCTGCTACTTAGATCCTTGGCAGAGCACTTCATGTTCTTCCATGTCACTCTGCTCATTGTTAAAATGAGGGAGCAGAGGACATAACAAGAGCAGGTTGCCTGTACTCACTCTCCTCGGATGGAGGTCTCTTGTCTGTAAAATCATGCTGCCGTTTATAATGGAAAGCATGCGGAGTCAGAAGCACCTGGGGTACAATCTCAGCTCAGAACTCGGTCACTGAATCTCTCTGAGCATCAGTTTCTTCATCTGGATTATGGGATGTTGGTCATACTTGCAGGGCTTACTCACT
Organism: Trichosurus vulpecula; assembly: GCF_011100635.1. Classification (NCBI taxonomy): domain Eukaryota; kingdom Metazoa; phylum Chordata; class Mammalia; order Diprotodontia; family Phalangeridae; genus Trichosurus; species Trichosurus vulpecula. The sequence continues at coordinate 428,649,556 of NC_050575.1, read as the reverse complement.
AGGTTGTGATGCTGAAATGAGATCTGTGAAGTCCTTCATAGATTGTAAAGCTCTTGGATGATGTCCAAGCTTGCTTCCAGCTCTGATTCCCACGACCTTACATCCCATTCTGTCTGGCATCCTTACAGAGCTCTTGATAATAGGGCACAGCATTGTAAAGTCACAAAAACACCTTCAGCCCAAGGATTGCCTGGGTCCCTTCAAGTAGCAGAAGGCCTGGGTACCATTTGCTATAGAAAATTTATGGGCGTACGGGGACCGGGCACCCAGTGAGAAAACAGCCAGGGTATGATTTGTAGTATGGTAAAAATGTTGATAGGGATTGAGATCGTTGATCAATTCATGATTGTGTATTGATATGTTATTTCTCTATCCCAGCTTCATGAGGATGAGATCTTCATCTTCACTGGAATTTCCATCTCATCGAAAAGCATGTTAGACATACCTTGTATTTGTTGTGAGAAGGGGCAAAAGAACCGCCTTTGGAAGCAGAGAACTTGGGTTAAATCCTAGCTCTGAGACCTTGGGTAAATCACTTTACCTTTCAGCCTCATATAAAAATGTGAAATGGGAACAAGCTCAAAAAGAATTCTTTAAAGAGCTCAAAAAATAAATTTTAAAATTCAGGTAAAAGAAGTAGAATAAAAATTGGAAAAAGAAATGAGAAGGGAAACAAGAAAATTATGAAAAGAGAGTCAACAGTTGGGTAAAAGAAGCACAAAAATATTAAGGAAAATAACAACATAAAAAACAGAACTGGCCAAATGGTGAAAGAGGCATAAAAATTCATTACAGAGAACTCCTTAAAAAGCAAAATTGGCTAAATTGAAAAAGAGGCACAAAATTTCACCAAAGAGATCACTTTAAAAAGTAGAAAAAGAAATTGAACAAGCAATCAATGAACTCCCTAAGAAAAACATCCCCATGGGTCAGAAGGATTAACAAGTGAATTCTACCAAATATTTAAGGAAAAATTAATCGCAATACCTTATAAACTATTTGGGGAAATAGGTGAAGGAGGAGTCCTACCAAATTCCATTTATGACACATATGGTGCTAATACCTAAATCAGGAGGAGAAAAAAAAACAGAAAAAAGAAAACTACAGACCAATTTTCTGAATGACTAGTGATGCAAAAATTTTTAATAAAATATTAGCAAAGAGATTACAGTAATCTATCACAAGGATCATACACTATGACCAGGAGGGAATTGTGCCAGGAATGCAGGGCTGGATTAGGAAAACTATCAGCATAATCAACCATAACAATAACAAAAGCAATAGAAATCAATAGATGCAGAAAAAGCCTTTGACAAAATACAACACATTCCTATTAAAAGCACTAGAAAGCGTAGGAATAAATGAAGCTTACCTTAAAATAATAAGTAAAATGTATCTAAAAGCATCAGTTAGCATTACTATAAGGAGGATAAGCCGGCAGACTTCCCAATACAATCAGGAGTGAAGCAAAGATGCCCTTTACCACCACTATTACTTGATATTGTACAAAAATGATGGCAATGGCAGTAAGAGAAGGAAAAGAAATTAAAGGTATTAGAAAACTCAATGAGGAAACAAAACTATAACTCTTTACAGATGATATGATGATATACTTAGAGAATCCTAGAGAATCAACTAAAAAAACTACTTGAAATAATTAGCAACTTGAGTAAAATTGCAGGATATAAAATAAACACACATAAATCATCAGCATTTCTATATACGACCCACAAAGTCCAGCAGAAAGAGATAGAAGGAGATATTTTATTTAAAATAACTGTAAACAATACAAAATAATTGGGATTCTCAAAGGGATTTAGTGTTGAAAAGGACCTTAGCAATCATTAGTCCAACACTCATTTTACTATCATTTTATAGAGGCAGTTAAGTGGCACAGTGGATAGAGTGCCAGGCCTTCCTGAGATCAAATCTGACCTCAGACATTTAGTAGCTGTGTGATTCTGGGCAAGTTATTTCACCCTGTTTGCTTCAGTTTCCTCATCTGTAAAATGAACTGGAGAAGGAAATGGCAAACCAGTCCAGTATCTCTGCCAAGAAAACTCCAGGTGGGATCATGAAGATTCAGACACGACTGAAAAGCAACTGACATAATTCTAACTGATTGAGGCTAATGCTAGGTAGTGAGTGGTAGACATGAAGTAGTATTGTATTCTGTCTAGCATGTGGATCAGTTTTGGGGAATGCACAGAGGCAGATATAATACAGAGATGGGGAAATTGGCTGTAGTGTAGAATTTCTAAAGAGAAATCAGAGGCACAGACACAAGTGACTTGATCAAAGTCACCAAAGCATTCAGTAGCAGAATTAAAATTTGAACCTACCTTCAAATTCAATGTTTTTTTCTTTTTTATTCTAATTAACTTTTATCTTTTTAATTTAAAAAAATGCTTTGTTCCCCCTCCCTTCTTCTCCCAACCCCCCAAGCCATTGAGAAGGAAGAGAAACAAAACTGGTACTAACATGTATAGTCAAGCAAAGCAAATTCCCCCATTAGCCACGTCCAAAGCTGTGTCTCTGTCTGACCTCTGTCGTCTGACCGCTCTGTCAGGAAGTGTGGAGTCCCAGGCAGTTGTAGTTGATCTTTGCACTGACCAGAGATCTAAGTCTTTACAGTAATGCTGTTATTGTGTAAATTGTTCTCCCGGCTCTGGTCAATCATGCCTCAGTCATACACATCTCTCCAGCCTTCTCCCCTTCTCCCCTTCCTCATTCATTACAGCACAATAGCATTCCGTCACCTGTATATGCCATAACTTGTTCAGCTCTTCCTCACTTGATGGGTACCCCGTCAGTTCTCAGCCCTCTGCAACCTCAAAATGACCTGCTAGAAATAATTCCGTATTCTTTTATAGCACTGACATCACTCATCAACATTATGAATTCCTTCTTGACCTGTAGAGTTTGTTGGATTTCTTTATCTTTTTCATCCTAGCCTTTCTATTTTATATTCAAAACTCTCCTCAGGACCAAGGGCATGTGTTTGTTGTTCTGTCCATGTAATTGTACCAAGAATTTAGCTAAGTTTCCTAAATTAATCAAAAAGCCATTTTGAACGTTTTCCCATTAGCCGTCATATTCCTTATTTTTTAGATGGATGTCATTTCAGAAGCCACGGATGGCCTTGAAATCAAGGAGCCTGCTGTTGACAGCACTGGTATGTGGGGATCAGTTTCCTTATTTTGGAATTTAGGGTTTAGGAATCTTTAAAATTTTTGTGCTGTAATTCATACTGCACAATGTCTTGCTTTGGCTTTCAGAAAATAGGTCTTTAGATGATGAGAAACATTTACTCCACCAAAAACAAGAAGCAGCAGTGGACCCAGCCTTCAAGACGCCAGATAAACTTAAGACCCCAATGAACTTTTCTACTGTAACAGTGGAGCAGCTTGGAATTACACCAGAGAGTTTTGTGAAGAATTCACCAGGTAAGAGCAGAAGATGACTTTGTAGTCTGCTTTTTCAGACCTTGAAATACCAGGCAGCCCTTTTTTTCTTTTTTTATCCAGCTTGCTTGTATAGCTATCTGGTTGGAATAACTTGTTTTGCTATTCAGACTACCTTTCCCAAGGATACTTCTTCAGTCTTATCAGAGCAGAGTTTATCATAATATGAATTAACTCTTCACTGAAGCAGATTTCTACAGTCTCTTTCCTATATAGGAGGGGAAAAAATCTTTTTAGATTATGTGGATCTTCTTGCTTCAGTGTTTCCGCCAGTCTACAGTTTCATCATTTTGGATCCACCCTCTTCTATTGTGGATCCTAGTACCGTGACTATTGCACTATCTTCAACATAGAAATAAGAGGAGCATATGGAAGAGGTACGTGAGTGAGCCAGAATGGCTTTGTTGCCTTTCTAAGCATGATTCCTAAAGTGGTAGATGAGGGCAATACTGGATTTTTACCAACCCTTTGGATAAGTTCTTTCAGATGCAGACAAGCATCTACTGGTTTGCCATTTCCTTCTCCAGCTCAAATTTCAGATGAGGCAGACAGGGTGAAGTGACTTTCCCAGGGTCACACAGCTGGTAAATATCTGAGGTCACATTTGAACTCAGGTCTGCCTGACTCTAGGCCCAGTGCTGTATCCACTGAGCCACCTAGCTGCTGATCATACAGGTACACAGACTCAGAAGTAGCCGGCTGGCCATACGGAAAAAGAAGTTTTTAATGGTTAGATGGTCAGCATGGCCAGAGGTCTCCAGATTAGCCCATCAGTCTGTGCCTGATCCTTTGTTTTTTAATATTTCTTTCAGAGACTTGGAATAAAGGCCACATGCTCCCCAGGTCTGCAGATGACACAAAACCGAGACAGAGAGCTAGGATCCAAAAAGATCTTGACACTAGAGCATTAATTTGAATCAAATATAGTCAGATAGCAGTTATTTTGGAAAACACCTGGGCTTTTAGTGGCTTCAAAGCTCAGTGTTAACCCACTGTTGTGCTAGTCCGAAAGGTAGTTTGAGGCTGCACTGCGAAGCATGGCGTTCAGGGAAGGGGAGCTGATGTGGCCCCAGTGTTCTGCTCTCTCCAGCCCTATTCCAGAGTGTTGTGTTCGTTTCTGTGTGCTTTGGGGAAGTCATTCATGTCATCAGAGGAGTGGCCAAAGGAACTAGGCATGTTTGGCCTGGAAAAGAGAAGATTGGGGAGGGGTGGTCAGTATCTATTTGAAGGTAAATCAGGCAGAGAGTGAAAATGGGATTTTTATGTATGACCTCTGAAAGCCCAACGAGGAACGGGGAGTGGAGATTGAAGAGAAGCTGGTTTAGTTGATGTCAGGAAAGTCTTCCTAACAATTAGAACTGTCCCACAGTGGAACAGGCCATATGAGTGTGGAACATTTGGTGCTAATACCTTTTGGGATGGGTTGGACTGGTTGGCCCCTGAAGCCCCTTTCAATTGTTAAGTTATTCTGTGATTTCATGATCAATTTTCATTGCTTTGGCCACAAGAACTTACAGCTTATTGGCCAACTTGTGGTGGTATTTGGTCTCCAAACTTAGCTTAGGGATACATCCTCAGATGATAGTCCCGTAAAGCCTATACTAATTGGATAGAAAGAATCTGCCATCACTTGCAGTCTGCCAGCATAGTTTTTGAGAATCCAGGGTCACCCCCACTTTCCCTGAAGCAGGAGAGGAGGATTTTAGTGGATGTTGAATATTCTTGTGTCCAAATTCTAGGTCTGGTCAGTCTAGATGTGAGAGTAGTCATAGGATGTTACAAGTCAAAAGGTATTTTGTCTCCAGGTGATATTTTACAGAACAAAAAGTCCGAGAGCAGGCAAGACCAGATTTAGAATTCACATACACATGTATACATATATGTATACGTGCACACACACATATCTTTGGGTACAAGTGATCCAAGCATATCACCTGCTTAATTTGATTTTGTTTTTGTAAGATGAAATTCTCCCAAGAGGCCAGATAGAAGTACTTAGGACAGAGGTGCTGGGTCCTTCTCTTTTTGGTTCTGATATCCCTTGATTTGCATTAAACCTTTTCATAGCTTCTATTCAGTATGAAAGGGAATTGTCAAGGTCACCACTCTCCTGCGCATAAATGGAGTCTAGTTATTTATCTCTTCTTCCCCACAGCTTATTTCTAAGCTTCTTGTACCCGCCATGGTCACTAGTCTGCAGGTGGACAACCCCTGCCATCTGAGGAGTTCATCAGCCATTTTGAAACTCCCTTTTTCCCCTAGATCTTTTGTCTACATTGTCAAAGCCTGTCTGGCCAGGACATTGAAGCTCTGCTGGGTTGGATGGTCCCCAGCTCTGATGCCCAGGCCTATCTTGTCAGGTCTTATTTTGCCTCTTAGCTACAGGGGGACAATCTGAAGGTCTTTTAAGTATTTATATATTATGATTGGGAAGGGAAGATTATTTCCCAAAATATCCTAAAGGAGAGAAATCTCACTATGGTTTCTTACCCCATTTATCTAGTTACAATAGGATTATGCTACACTTGAATTACAAAGGAGAAAGACTGACCTCAAGGCTTCCCAGGTTAATTAATGCAGTCTTGTGAGTCCATGCACACAGAACATACACAAAGAATTTCTGAGTCGGAAGGGATTTTAGAAGACACCCAGTCCCCAACCCACCTTTGAAAAAAAGTACTTTACAAGGTAATCCGGAAGCTGTCCTAAAGCAGTGAGGAGGAAGGAGTGCGCAGAGTCTTGAAGCAGCCCCCTCAGCTTTGGGACAGCTCTGCACCTTAGGAAGCTTTACCTGACATCAAGCCTCAGTTTGTCTCTGCCTTTTTTGCCCAGTACTCCTGGTTCTGACTTTGGCCAAGCAGAACAAGACTAATCCTCCAGAAGCTGGATGTAACCTGGTGTGCTGCTTGGGAGTGGCCTCTCATGCAGGCCACCCTGCCCGTGCCTTCCCTGGTTTTCCTATGGCCCCTCACCGTCCTTGTTGAACTCTGAATGTGGTCCAGGAGCCCAGCCGTGGTCTGCTTGGGGCGGAAAACCACAGAACAGACTGCCATCTGAGATCTCTTGGGCTCTGGGCCCGAGTTTGCATTCTCTTTCTTGATGGCTCCCTGGGCTTGCAGACCACTCTCAATATGTAATTATTCATGAAGAGAAAAATGAGCAGAGTATCTTTGCTATGATAGAATGATTGTCAGTTTGGAATTTCATGTAAGTTTGTTCAGTTCGTGTCGATTAGGTATTTGAAGATAAGTTTTCATGTTGGAGGATGAGGATAAGGAAAGACACTTGTGGCCAGTTCAGGGTTGCCACAAATGCATGGTTTAGGAGAAAGCCTGATGACGGTCTCTGGACTCAGAGGCAGGCCCGGTTTGGCATTCGGGCTCAGCTGCTCATTCTGTCAATAGTGCTTGGGCCAGCTGCTTCAGCTCTTTGGGCCTCAATACGTGAAGAAGACTGGACTAGGTGACAGTGTCTAAATGCACATTCGATTTAAGTGTCTTGTGCTGGGTATACAAAAACTCCTATTCTGATATGAAAAAACAAACAAGTATGCCAATAAGTAAATGGAAAATGTATGCAAAATGAGGGTTGGTGATGGAGGGAGAGAGAATTTGTAACTTGTGGGTCAGGACAGGCCTTGGGTGGGAGGAGCACTTGACCTCATAAAGGACAGTTTTAATTCTGAGATCCTTTGAAGGTGTCTTCTAGGCTAGCCAGAGTATGGGAGCCCAGGACTTTGCTGGGCTGTTTGATGTTTGGCCTGAGGGGAGCTAGGGTGAATGTGATTGAGGTCTTCCCCTTCCTTTCCACCTACCTGTCTGCCCTGCAGCTGAACTTTGCCTTATCTCCCCTAATTAGAAAGTCAGTTGGAGGTCCGGAATCCTCCAGCTTATCTCTGTGTCTGTCCCTAGTGCTTCGCCCAGGGCTTGGCACATTATAAGCACTTTTTCATTCATTCATTCAACCTCTATGCCAGGAAAAACTTCACTGATATTTAGAATTCTGTCAAAGCTGAATAGATTGACTTGGAGCAGAGTGATTTCACTACAGATGACTTATGCCACTAAGAATATTTCTAACAGGTGAGCGGTTTGCCTAGACAAATTCAGCAAGATTTTTCAGGTATAAGATGTTATATGAATTGAGTAAATGCATTTTTTTAAATGTGTAAGTACAGGGTATCCCAAAAGTCTTATACAGTTTTAAAGCTTAAAGCTTGATTTTTAAAGTGCACTAAGACTTTTGGGACATCCTATTGAGTGGAGAGATACCTCGCCAGGAACTTAAAATCTAAGTAGATGTGTTTAAAGTTTAGTCTTTGACCAGAAATTTACATGTGCCAGATAATGTATTTTTTGGCCAGTGTGCACATTTTCAAGTGAATGAGACTCTGAGGGAGAAAATAGTTTAATTTTTTTTTTATTTTAAAAAAATTCCTAACACTAAAATAAGAACCTTTCCCTCTCCTACCTGCCCTTTCTCTCCCCCGTATTGGAACAGGAAAAGGGTTCCTGAAACCATGACCCTCTCCTGTATATGACTTTTAAATGTATAATAAATTCAATATATAATGTTCAAAGTTGTCCTTGCTTATCTGTGATTCTTTCTGTCCTCTTCTGTGTATTTAGAAAGAAATGCTTCACTGACCCTTTTTTCTTTTGGCTGCTTTATCCCTAACTCCCCTCTCTTTCCCATCTTTCTCCAGTTGAGGGGAAAAGCATTAGTGAATATGAATAGTCAAACAAAACAATTTCCCACATATTCCCACATTCGCTATGTTTAAAAAAAATGTATCCCTTAATTTTGTATCTTCTGTCTATGTTCTCTATCAGGAGGTGGGGAGCATTGGAAGCAGCTAATATTGATCATTGTTTGGGACAAGTATAATGAACAGGTGCACATACCTTGAAGGCACATTGGTCTTTGAGTGAAACTGGGAAAGAAGTCATCTTGGTCAGACTGGACTGTCCAGTGTCCCCATGTTTGGATCTGAGAACCCTCATTTCCTTCACGATTTAGCTCAAGTACCATCTTCTACATTAGATTTTTTCTAGTACCCACAGCTGCTAGTGCCTTTATCCCCTCCCTCTCCTCAGGCTGTGGCCTGTCTATGGAGCACATGTCTCTCTAAGGAATGTCAGGGCCTGGTGGGCAAGAACGTATTTTACTTCTCTGTATCCCCAGCACCAAACGTAGCAGATCCTTACTAAATTATTCAGTTGGGCAAGTCCAGTATTCTTCATGTGTAGAAAATAGGTACAGAAATGTTAAAAATCTCTATGTCTGCTGATTGTATGCAGAAGATTATTACTACTAGAACCTTAAAAATAATAACCTTCGTTAAAACATGTTAACTGTTGAGTACTTTTTTCAAGGGGTTTCCTAAGTGTAAGAAAATTTTCATTCCAGGAAAATCCTTGCTAAAAAAATCAAGGCGCCGTTCCACAATTGGAGTCAGAGGCTCTCCTGAAACAAATCTTCTCATTAGATACATTGCTCAGCAAAGGAGTTTTAAAAATGCAAGCGACTCTCCTTTGGTAGAAGCTTCTCCTTCAATACAGGTATGTGTTTGTTTAATAAGTTCTTGAAATGATCTTTTTTACTAATATAAATTGTCTCAGTTTTCTTCTCTCTTCTTTGACACATTCTAGTTATGGGCAGAGACCACTTTTTTCCTGTCCTGCAAATTCCCTAATGTAGATCATGTACTTGGTTGGCTTACAGTAAGTCTGTTTGTATAAAGGTAGCATGCTACATTCAACAATTCTCTGCCGATAGCCAGAAAGGTATGTGATGATTGCCACATGTAGGCAAGATGGTGGAGTATGTCCTACACAGATTCCCAGTGGAAGAAGTAAGGACCCATTGGTGCTTCCCGTTTCACAGTCTAGACTATAAGCTCCTCAATGACAAGGCCTATTGTTGGCCTTAGCTCTTCCTGTCCGCAGTGTCTGGCACATCTCGACACTTAATAAATGCTTGTTGGTTTTCAGAGCTGTTCACCTCCAGAACACTTCTGAATCTCAAAGGCACGTGAGCATGCCTGCAGTAAAAAGCATCATCGCATCCCTACTGCCCACAGAGAATCCCCTCCGCCATTGGGAATCTGTGCAGGACATATTCCCTGATCCTGTCTGTATGTGACAATCATTACATGCCTTTCTGGTTGTCAGCAGAGAATTGTTGACTGAGAGAACACACTTTTGTGTGTGTGTGTGTGCACACACATTACATACGCACGTGAGTTAAGTACAAAATAGATTCAAAGTAAATGTAAGATAATGGGGGGAGGGCGAGCTCAGGGAGCACTAGCAGCTGGGGGCATTGGGAAAGGCCTGACCTTTGAAGAGAGCCACACACGCTACCAAGGAGAGATGAGTGGCAGAGATTAAAGGCATGAAGAGAAGAGAGAAAATGGATAAGAGCAAGCAGCAGATGAGGGGGCATAAAATGAAGAGTATGGGAAAGGGAGTAACATGTAGGTAGTCTGGGACAGGGGTCCTTGAATTTGTTTGCTACCTTCTGTATTTTATACCTGTAAGAACATAGTGAGAAAGGGTATCTGGCTTTGCCACCCAGCCAGAGGGATTCGTGGCCGAAAAGGGATAGGGAGCATCATGAGCAGGGGGTGGTGTGGTCAGAACTGGGTTGTTGATGGGTCTTTGGGTGCCATGTGGTGGCTGGTTGGGGGAGGGCCAGGGCAAACACCAGGTAAGAAGCTGTTGCATTAGTTCAGATGAGAGGTGATGAGGACCTGAAGTAGATGTAGAGAGAACAGAGGAGAAATGGAAGCAAAGTAAAGGAATCTGAAATTGGAGAAAGGAGTAGTGAGAGTGACAAAATCTACTACTGGAGTTACACTCATCTGGTGGGCAGCCCACCGAGCTGATGATGCTGTCGTTCCCTGAGTCTTGGATACACACTGCAGGTGGCCCACAAGCCAACCAGAAACATTTATTAAATGGAAGAGAACACCCTAGTTGGCCCTTGGGAAACTTCACATTCCTTCCTGGGATCCTGGAATTGGTATCCTCTAACATCTAAACTTCTCTTTAATTTTATATTTGATTTGAGGGCTTTTATTGATAGTATCTTTCCAATTATATTCTTCTTACCTGTTAGATCATCCTTGGTAACCAAATAGAAAAAGCTAGTTAGGTAAAACTAACTAAACGTATCAACCTTATCTGCTGGCAGATGCAGTATTCTCATATTCCCCCACCTCTGTCAAGAAGCGAGGAAGGTGCATTTTCTCCTCTCTAGTGTTCACTTGCATGATTTTTGTTTTTGGTTCTTTTCATTTCTATTTATTATATATATTTGCTGAATTCTACTTAGTTTCACTCTTACTGTTCTCACATTTTTCTTATTATTTTTCATGAGACTGTAATATTTTCTTACGTTCATGTATCACAATTTGTTTAGCCATTACCTGACCAATAGGCATCTACTTCATTTCTAGAAGGGCCTGCAAAAAGTGCTGCTCGAATATTAGGGAGGTGGTAGTGAGCACTGTAGGGTGTCTGGGTCAATGGGTATGGACATTTTAGTCACAGCATAATTCTAAATTGCTTTCCAGTATGGTTGGACCAATTAATAGCTCTACCAGAAGCTATGTTAGTGTTCCTTTCCCCTCCAACATCTGTCTACAATGTACCTATAAACATAACTATGTCTTCCCTGTCCTCAAAAAAAAAAGATCCTCACTGGATCTGTCCGTCCCTGCTACCTGTGAAACTTCCTGAGAAGGCTGTCTGTAATACAGGACTCCATTACCTTTCATCTCACTCTTTTTCTTTGCATTCTGGCTTCTGATGTCATTCTACCAAAACTACTCTCTCCAGATTTACCAGTGATCTCTTAATTGCTAAATCTAATAGCCTTTTCTCAGTCCTCTTCCTGATTCTATCTTCTTGCTTTTCATCACATTGTTCTCTCTCCCAGTTCTCTTCTTACATTTCTAATGAGTCCTAGCACACTGCTTGGCACATAATAGATACAGTAATAGACCATTCTCAGATCTGTTTGCTCAGGCCTAACCTCTTTTCCTGATCTCCAGTCTCATATCATCTTTTGCCTTTTAGACACCTCCAACTGAATATCCCATAAACAAACCGTGTCAAAAATGGACTCATTTTTTGCCTCCTAAACTCTCCCCTCTTCCTCACTTCCCTGTTACTGAGGGCACTGCCATTCTCCCAGTCACCTGGGCTGCCAGTCTAGATGTCATCTTTGACTCGTCATTCTCGCCACCACACTGTCACCGCCCCCCATCCGATCTTTTGCCAAGGCCCATCAATTTTACCTTCATAACATTTCTCATATATACATGCTTCCACCATCCTGGTTTAGGACCTCATCACCTCACACTTAGACTGTTATTACAGTAGCCTGCTGGTTGATCTTCCAGTCTCAATCTTTCGCCACTGTAGTCCATCCTCCATTCAGCTGTCAAATTTATCTTCCAAAAACATAGGTCTAACTAGCCCCCTATCCCCCCCAGTCAATGAAATCTTGTGGTTTCCCACTGATTTCAGGACCACATATAAAGTCCTTGATTTGACTTTCAAAAGCCCTTCATAACCTAGCTCCTTCCTATCATTCCAGTCTTTTTATCACTTTAATCCCCTCCATGTACTTTCTGATCCAGTGACACTAACCTCCTTGCTGTTCTTTCACACAAGATACTCCCATCTCCTCACTCCAGGAACTTTCATTGCTTGTCCCCCATGTCTGGAATGCTCTCCCTCCTCATCCTGCTTTTTGACTTCAAGCCTCAACCAAAGTCGAACTTTGTGCAAAAAGCTTTTCCCAGTTTTCCTTCATTTTAATGCCCTTCCCTCTGATGTCACCCCCAATTTATCCTGTTAATGTATATTGTTTATACAGTTTTTTGCATGTTGTTTCTCCCATTAGACTGAGCTCCTGTTTTTTGGGCTGTTTTTTGCCTTTCTTTGTATCTCAGCTTATAATACAGTGCCTGGCACACAGTTGGTACTAATCAACTGACTGATGGACTGTTTCTATGACTATTTGGCAACTTGGCAAGGTATAAGGTGAAGCCTTAGAATTGAAAAGTCTATCATTTTAGCATCAATATTTTTTAATGCTGTCATATGGCTGTGAAACTTGAAACACTAATTTTGAGAGTACCTAATTACCTAATCAATAAATATTTATTAAGGGCCAGTGTGCCAAGCACTGTGCTAGGCTCTTGCCAATGAACCAGAAAGCAATGGAAAGACATATAGGCATAAATAGGTTTCAGGATATTGATTATGGTGATTTGTCTGCAAGAAGTGGTTTAAAACACTACGCTTTCCCCAAAAATTGTAGTCAAAGATGACCCAAAGGGCCATGAAAAGGCATCTATGATGGGTTTGCTAAAGTTGTAACATATTATAAGTGAAGAATTACTTAGTTGCAATGATATTAAAGGTTATGATCAGAAAAATCTATGATTGAGTTGCTAACATGGACTTGTCCTATGGGGTAGTGCTCCACTGGTATCCTTGCTGTGTGGAGAATGTGAAGAACGTCACCCCCACCCCCACCCCAGTATCTGGCTTAAATTCCCTATGATCAATTTGAAAGAGAACCTAGATGATAGTGGCGTTGATGCACAGGCAAAGTTAGGTTATAATCTGCATTTTAAAGGGGCCTCTGAGCCAGGAAACAACCAAAAACCCATCAGTCATATATAATGAGAGTAAGGAACCCGTCCCACACTACCCCGTGCCCATGGAATGTTAAAGGAAAGAAAACCTCCAGCTCCTTGGCTGTAGATCTTCTGCCCCCCATCCTTGAGAGGGAATGGATAAAAATGCCACAAGAAGGAATTGTGGCTGGAGCTCAGTCTCCCAGTGGACAGGAATCCCCACATTGAGGGGATTGCTGACCTAGGGAGGCATGGGGGTATAAATTCTAGAGTGGAATCTTGGAGATAGAAAGGAACTTGGCAACCCATTGGATGTCTCAAGAGGCTTCTTAATCCCAAGCACCTTTGCTACTGGGGAGGTAGGAAAAATTGTTTGGAAAGAAAATGGGGAGTGCTCAGGCTTCTTAGTAGGGCCTTCAGAAGAGAAATCACTAGTGTTACAGCTCCTTTTTTAGCCTCTGGTTTCACTGTTTTGTTTGAAATGCTGTAAATTCCCAGAACATCAGACTTATTTGTATTCAAATATAGATAGAAAAGCACATTTCGAGATAAAAAAATCGGAATTTTGAAGTAATTCTGTTTGTTCCCCTCCATTAGTAAAAATCGTTTAAGACCTGACTGAATACTGGCTTGTCTTTTTTTGGTATTTAATATGTGTGTCATAAAGGTCTAGTTTACATCATAAATGTGCATGACCTTATTTGAATTTAAAAGTCCTGCTGATTTGGTAGCCACGACCTTGCTTTATGAGCACGTTTGACTAAAAGTAAAATTCAGTGTGTGAACAGATCACCACCAAACATGGCATCCAGATTTTAACTGTCTGCTCTTCTTCCACTCTAGAACCTAATGGGAGGTAATTTGAAAGCTTAACAGAACTTTTTATCTGTGGTATTTGCTGTAATTGGAAGAATACTTACTGTTTGTTTAGTATAACTTTTGATAGAAATGGAAAATTAGAATAATTAGATTTTTTTTTTTTTAAAGAATAGAAATCAAGAAAATAAGGTTGCAGGGGAATGCTAGGGAAGTGTTTTAACGCATTGTAGTTCACTTATCTAGATGAGAAGAGAACATGTGAAGAAATTGTATATAGTTTAGCCAATTTTTTCCCTCCATTACTCTACATGTATAATCTTGTATTTATTTATTTTTGACTTCTCATTGCAGGTAGAAACCTTGGCAAAAGAATTGAATATACAGTGTAAAAGCTTCAGATCTGTAAATAATTCTACACATTCTTTTTTTCTTTCATGTAAATCCTTTAGTTAAAATGGAAAGTCACATGAAAATGGAATTGATGTCCGCTGTTCCTTGCCTTTCCCACCTTTCTGTTGCACTGGCAGACAGTAAATCTGGTTCGGGGGTCCCAGCCGTTCTGTCAGTTCCCCTGGCTGGGCCTTATGAAAGGGCTCAACTAAATGGTTTCTTCCAATTCTTTCTTGTTCCAGAGTTCTGTGATTCTTAACAAATTGTTATCCATATGATGCAGAGCTTGGAATACTTTCTGAAATCACTAAGATTATCAAAAACAGCTGCTGGGAGAAAGGCTTAACAAAAACAGAAAATGGTCTGGCTGACCCCAAACTTGGATGGATCTTTAATAGTCTTTGAAGAAGAGATATATTTCGCATGCATTATTTTCATTTGTGAGCTTTGAAAACATTTGCTAACTCAGCTCAAGGCACTTGACCAAATTGCTTATCATTGCCTTATGTTCTCTATTTTGAACTTAGAGGAAGTGTAGGGTTCAGTGGCTGGAGGGCTAACCTCCAAGCCAGGAAGACTTGGGTTCAAGTGTCACTTCTGGTGCCAACTGGCTTTGTGACCCTGGGCAAATCACTTAACCTCCCAGTTGTAGAGTTCCCTGTAGAAGTGAAATCACACATCCAGTGCTTATCCCCATCCCCTGTCATATCCCCAGATTGCTGCAGAAGCTTTGAACACCCAGGCACTTTGGACTTAGGGTGTGAAATAGAAATTCTCCTTTGAGTAGGGAAATTCTACATTATGTTATCATAATCCTTATAGATCCAGATGAAAACATGGGACTACAAGACTGGAAAAATCACAGGAAGGGGGCAATGTTCCTCTCTCCTCTCCCCTTCTCATTTAGGAATTTGCAGCCTACTGTTTAGTCACTCTTAGGCCAAGCCTTGTTTCATGTGTCAACAGGTTCCACCTTCAAACACTGATTCTCAAAGTTTGCCAGTGGTAGAACCTTTATAAAATCATTTGTAATAGTTTTTTTTAATGCCTGCTACTAATGATACTAAGTATCGTGATGCTGCTTTTAAGAGATTTTAGACCATGTTTGTTCTAAAACGAACAATATTATGGGCATTGTATGTATTGAACATTCTTGTTTTTCACTGAAGTGCTTTTTAAAAAAAGCTTACAGTTTTCTTTGAAGGAGGTAAATAGATGCCTTAGTCATTTTGCTAGAATCTTAAAACTTTAGAAGTATTACAATTGTACACTAAGATCACTGAAAATAAACCCACACTGGAGGTATCTAGGTTTTTGGATATTTGTTTCATTAACAACTTTTATTAACAACTTCATACCTTCCCAGTTTTACCTAACTCCCCATAATTTGTGTTTGCATACAGATACTTAAAGTGAAAAGTAATTAGTGATAATGACAAGTCCTATCAAGTGTATACTTTGCAGGGACAAACACCTGGTTGATGCCCTAAGCCAGGGGGCATTGACTGGGGTTAGTCTGGTCCTCAGTTCAAATCCTTCTGACTTCTATCTGTATGGCTTTAGGCAAGTCATTTAATCTCTCTGGGCCTCAATTTTCTCATCTATAAAATGAGGGGATCAGACTAGATGGCATCTAAGATCCCTCCCAGCTCTCAGTCTGTGGTTATATGTTACTGGAGGCATTTAGCTCTGTGAGAACAGAACTGCCAGGAGCTGTCTTGTTTGGAAAAGAGGGCCCAGGCAAAGGCAGGAAAGCTGGCTACTTAGAGAAAAAAAAACCGAAGCCCGCTGTGCTGAGAAGCCAAGCCAGAGCCTCCTGGACTTCTGGATTGAGCCCATCACTGCGTTGGGGCTTTGTCACTCTAACATTGCCAAATGGTTGGGATGACCTTGGTGTGGTCAAGTCCCTGTTGTTCATAATCCATTACGGGGCCTAAGACAATACCAAAGAAAACCAGTTCAAGTACTTCCTCATTTTTCTCACCTTCCTCTTCTCTCTCTCTCCCCTCTACATCTCCCTCTCTGGCTTGATTTCCTGGTATTCTCATTCATTCTGCCTTCTGTGGCTGCAAAGCCCAACTTTACATATCTGGCTTTCCACATAAGCCCTTTGTTTCACATGAACCCATCCTAGAATTGAAATTCTTCTTTCCCCTGATTATGTCATGGGAGCTGTTAATCTGATTGAAGAAAGAAACATTGAGGTTTGAAGGTTCAAATTAATTTATAATCCTTAGCAGGGTATTTACACCTTAAACAAGGAACTTTTTTTTTTTTTTTTTAACAAAACTATATCATTCCTGGTATTCTGGGAGAGAACATAGAGCCCTCTGCTCTGGTTTGTTTATTCCATCTCTCCCACCCTTTCCTTTTGGTCTGGTTCCTGTTTCCCATCTACCTTTACAACATCGCACTAGAAGTAGAATTCTTGTTGTCATCCTTGGACCACCTGGGTGATAAAACTGTTATGCTTAAAACATGGAGATAATAAGAACTCAGCCTCCAGCTCATTGGATAGAGCCTCTGTAAATGATTTCTTATTTAAGATAGATAGATGGGGCTGATCTTCAGCGATCAGCTTGACATAGTTATAATAAACTCCTTTTAATTCTCAAAAAATAGAATACACAGAATGAGGCATGGAGAGATTTTGTTTTAATTTAAATTGTTTTTGTTCATTTTAAGCTTAAACACAAAATGAGAAACAAAAAAAGGAACATTTCCATGTATACAGCAGAACATAGAAAGGATTCAATATAAAACAATATATTTCCATTCCTGTAAAACCAAACACTATACATATTTTTGTTTGTCAGTTCTTTCTCTAGAGGTGGATGGTGTCTTCCTTCATAGGTCCGAGTCTTTCCATGTTTTTCTAAAATCAACCATCTCATCATTTCTTATAGTGCAGTAGTATTCCATCACAATCATATACCACAACTTGTTTAGCCACTCCCCAACTGAAGTGCATCTATCATTTTAGCCAATCTGATAGGTGTAAGATGATATCTCAAAGTTGTTTTAATTTTCATTTCTTTTATCAATAATGATTTAGAGAATTTTTTCATATGACCGAATAGTTTTGATTTCTTAATCATATTTTTGACCATGTATAAATTGGGGAATACCTTGTATTCTTATGAATTTGACCAAGTTGTTTATGCATTTGAGAAATGAGATCTTTATCTGAGAGATTGTCTATGAAAAAGTTCCCCCAATTTTCTACTTTCCCTCTAATCTTGGCTACATTGGTTTTATTTGTATAATAACTTTTTAATTTAATATAATTGAAATTTACACTTCCCTATGCTCTCTATCTCTTGTTTCTTCATATATTATTCTCTTATCCATGAGTCTGATAGATAATATGTTGCGTGTTCTAATTTTCTTGTGACATCTCCCTTTGTATCTAGGTCATGTATCCATTGTGACCCAATCTTGGCATATGGGTTAAGATATTGGTCTATGCCCAATTTCTGCCATCCTGTTTTGCAGCTTTCCCAACAGTTATTACCAAATAATGAATTCATATACTAAAACTTAAATCTTCATATTTCTCAAACACAATGTTACTATAGTCCTTTACTACTATGTGTCATGTGTCTACTCTGTTCCACCTATCTACCTTTCTGTTTCTTAGCCAGTACCAGATAATTTTGATATTTTCTGCCTTTTGATATAGTTTAAGGTCTGTCACTGCTGAATCTCCTTCTATTATATTTTTTATTAGCTTCTTTGAAATTTTTGACCTTTTGTTCTTTCAAATGACTTTTGTTATTATGTTTTTCTGACTCAGTAAAATAATTTTTTAGTAATTTAATTGGGATGGCATTGAATAAATAGGTTAGTTAGATAAAATTGTCATTTTGTTATATTGGCTTTGCCCTACATATGAACAATTAACATCTCACCAATTATTTAAATCTGACTTTATTTGTATAATTTTATAATTAATGTTCATGTAGTTCCTGGGTCTGTTTTGGCAGGTATACTGTCTATGGTTATTTTAAATGCTCTAAAACAATATTGGATAATATTAGTGACACATAGTGTGGTTTCCTTGTTTATCTCTTTTAGTTAAATGCATTTTAACTTTAACTTTGTCTGAGATGTTGATTGCTACCCCTGCTTATTTTTATATCATCCGAAGCTAGAGATTTTTTCTGTACTCTGTCAACTATGTCAAGTGAGTTATGGCCCAACCTAGATGAACTTTGGGGTTGTTTAAAATACTCTGGTGTAATCAGGTAGTACCAACATCTTTTGTGTTGTCTTTGCAAGTAGCCCTTTGGCTCATGTGGAGGAGGGTTTTGTGTCTGGGGAAGGAAGGTTTCATGTAGGACGTTTTCAAACAAATGCATTTTCCAGAAGGGAAGTCTTCATTTACTTGTTCAACAAACTCATATTAATAGAGTCTCCTGAATTTAATACAATTATTTATCATCATATGTATCTTAAATGGTGCAGTTTTAGGTATGGAATAAAGGATATACATTTTGGATTAACCTAGTCTGTTCTTCATATAATTTAGCAGGCCAGCCCTTTTCGATATAGAAATGGTGATTCATTAAGAGAGCGAATTTCTGCCTTCCAATCTGCTTTTCACCAAGTAAAGGAAAACGAAGAAAAATCTGAACATTCAGGGCCAGAGGGAGAAGTCCAAGCAGCAGACTGCAGTAAGTAAAGAAAGTCAATTTTGCCCAGAATTTTTATTCAAAACAAATTGTAAACTAAGGTGCCTGGCACAAAAATGTGTTTGATGAACACTTGCTGAGCACTCTGAGTTGCCCATCAGCTTCCTCCTCTGAAAGCAATCCTGTTTGGCCATTAAGCTCAGCAAATATTTATTGAGACCTGAACTGCTTCCATTGTATTAAAAATATTTTTTATAATCATTTATCATCTGTCACCTCAGCTTTTAAACCCTGCTTAATAAACCAGTGGTCATCTTTAATTGTGGAATCTCAAAAGCTGTGAAAAAGGAAAATTAATTTGACATTACTGTGCCTGTTGTCATGGTGATATAGCCTTAGTGGGTTAGATTCCAACAATTGCTTAGAACCATCGTCAAATACAAATATATAGCATTATGACTGGTACTCTTTAATAGAAGTCAGTAAGTGGAGGCCTCTTCCTCCAGAGCATCCATTCTGAGACAAACATTACCCATTCACGTTTGTGATTTTTTTTATTAGGTTTTACCTCCTTCTCAACTGATGTTTTTCAGTGCTTTTGACCCAGTGGGTCATTTATATCAGCATAGAAGGTTTGCTGATGATAGAATTCCTTTAAGAAAAACTGAATTACAATATAGCCTGTCAAGGTTAATTAAATTATGCAAAAAACCTTTTTAAATGCCTGCTGTTTTAGGAGGTGCTAGAAATACAAAGCATAGCTAATATGATGTCTTATTATCTAATTTGTTGTGAAGCAGGGGGACTCAGATAAAAAGCAGAGAACTTTAACTTTCACATACATAGTAAAACATAACAGAATTGTCACATGAAACTAAGTCTTATATACAGCTTACTTTTCCTTTTAAATATAAAATAAATTTAACAGGTAACTTTCAAAGCTGTCCCCCTTGTCTCTGATACTTTCTGGCCTGTCATCTGTTCTGTGCGTTTTTTTAAAAAATGCTTCCATGACCTTCTTTTAAGCTACTCTGTCTTTTTCCTCTGTCTCTCCCAGCCACCAATCCCTTTCTGCCCAATGTCCTTGTAACAAATAAGCAGTCGAGATAAATGAGGCTGTTTTGACAGGAGATTAGGGATGGCTTTGTTGAAATTTCATGTGATTTGGGCTGTAAAAGATGTGTCAAAATTTAGGGGAAGAAAATGGACCTGGGTAGTGGTGTGCATGATGATGCAAAGGCCATTGCCTGGCTACATCATATTGAGGGAGCCGTGTGGGCTGAGTCATGATGGTCTGTCTTGAGGCAAGGCTGCACAGGGGTCAAAGGTTCCAGTTTGTGGAGACTGACCCCCAATGTGGATTGTTTGCTTGAGGAAGAAACCACTAAGGTTTTCTGAATTGAGGAGTCACCTCACCAGATAAATCTGCTTAAGAGTCCCTCAGTAAAAGGCAGAACCTGTACTAGAATCTTTTCGAAGAATATAACCTTGAATTACCAGATTTCATTAAATTTGCCTTTTATCTGTTTTAGTGTTTTTTCTTTTCCTTTTTTTTACAGTATTTCAAAATGACTTAATTTTTAAGAGAACTTTTTAATAATTTTGTTAATTTTACAGAAATATTTAGAATTATACATTGAGTATTTTAAAGATTTCAAGGGTAAATTGTTTAATTTTAAAGCTGTCTTTTTTTTTTACCCTCCCCCCCACCCCCCAATCTGGAATTCAGCTAAGAACAAAAGCCCAAAACGTTGTGACCAGCCCAAGCTGTGTGGAGAGTTACCATCCAAGCGTAGGCGAATATCTTACCAGAGAGACTTAAAAGAAAATATAGCTGATGGTGAAAAAAAATTGACTGACATCCAGATATGCCATATTGCTACTTTTCCTGATACAAACCGAACTTACACCTGTGAAACTTCTACAACAGACCATTCTAAGGTAACAATTACCTGAGAAAGAAAACATCAGGACTTGGTGGTTGTTGATTTAAGTAGCGCTTGACTTTCTGCTTAGCTTATTATGGCAGTTGTATCTGGTCGTGGTGGTGGTGGGTAGGGGTGGCATTGTTGGATGTGACTGCTGAGTGGGTGCCCTTAGATTTTCATGTGGTTCCATCGTTTTTGTTGCATCAAATGGCCCATCTGAAAGGAAGCCTTCTTTAGTGAAATAGGGCTTTTCATACTTTTAAAAATTATTGCTGTTAGTGAAAGTAAGATTTTGAAGCATAAGGCCACAGGTAGGAATTCATTTCTGACAATGTAGTCATGTTCTACTAAATAAAACATCTCTTAACATGGATCTTATCATTGAGCAAAATCTGGCCAGCTCTAAAGGGTTACCACAGACCCTGCCTTGTAGAAATAGGATGACTAGAAAATGGATATTTATCTTCTAAATTTGACCCAAGAAACCGAAAAGATTCCCTTTGGCTGTGTTAGAGTACAACGGATAGCTTCATCGTTATGTGCCTGTGCCCAGCTACCACTGTGAGAGCAAACTGAAAACATGGCTATTTGACCAGATTGGACAAGAAATCAGCATTTGCTTTCTTGGTGTTTTCCAGGAAGTCGACCTTAATCAGTACTTTCCCTCCCACCCAGGAATCTTCTTGTGATCTGTCCGTTGTTGCACAGTCTGGATGCTCAGTTTTAAAGGATACTACACTGAAAAGTCTGTCAAGGGGTAACTATTCCATTTTTATTGTGATGACCTCGTGTCCTATTTAAAATGCGTTAATAATAGCTGGCTCTTCCCTGGCTCTTTAAGGTTGGCAGAATGCTTTTCATATTATCTCATTGGATCCTCACAGCATCCCTGGGAGGTAAGTGCTGTTGTCATCCCCTTTTCATAGATGAGGAAATGAGTCAAACAAGGTAAAGTGACTTGCCCAGGGTCACACAGCTAGTCAGCATCTGAGGCCACATTTGAACTCGAGTCTTCCTGACTCCAGGCCCATCACTGTGCACTTTGTCATTATTTTAGAATTCCTATTCTGAGAGGATATTTTCTATTTTGCTCTCCAATTTTGTTTTCAACCAAAGCTAATGAGATATTTCCAAGTCCTGTGGCATCTCTAACATGTATAAGACCCATCAGTATATTAATGAGCATCATCTGTAATCTCTGTTAGGGACAAGATAACATGGTTTGAATAGTAAGTATTTGACTAAAGGTTTCATACCAGAGGCCATAATCTATTAAACCAGACTTTGATAATATTAGGCCCTCACTGCTTTGCAGAAATCATTTAATCAGTGCTCATTGAATCCATGTCTCATGGTCCAACTAACTATCTGGACTTTTTCTCTTTGCTTCATTGCCTGACCCGTTGCTCCCAGCATCGCATCCTAGCCCCTATTTCTGAAACGCCCGATGATTTCCCTCACATCTTCACTCATTCCTTCCTTCCCTTTACCGTATCCTTTTTACTAGGGCTAGTCCTTGCTATATTCATCATCCTTCTGTTGCCCTGTACCACCTTCATACTCTTCTGTCTATAAGTCTGTGTAGGTCTCCTCAGACCTAAAAAACTCTTTGAACCGATTGGGTTTTTAGCTCTCAACTTCAATAACTACCAGACTTTGTAATATTTTTGCCTATCTTCTATGCCTTCAATTCTTTTTGTCCTATACCTTTTGCTCTCTGCCTACTGTTTCTACTCTTCTACAGAAATTAACAGTTTTAATTGTTGATTACTCTAGATAAAATCAGCTTAACTCCCTTTGCCTGAAAGACAGGGCATACTTGTGGTTCTCAAAGCCAGAATAAATCTTGAGTGTGTGTAAGGCAAGTCCACCATGACAAACTGCCTCTACCACACACAGTAACAGTGAGTAACAGTTACGTTTTAGATTTATGTAAAGAATTAACTTCCTAACCATTCAAGTTGCCCAGAAGTTCATTAAACTTCCTGGATTGGTAGCCAGTTACCAATTGCCATATGTGCTCAGGTAGAGACTAGTCTTTGTGACTGCTTGTTAGGGATGTGGCTGAGAAGTCGCCCATTGGGGTTTGTGAATCCGGCGAGTTGTATCCTGAGAGAGCGCCCATTGATGGGAGATTACATGACCCTCATTGGCCAGCCTTCCCTTCATTGCAGCCCATTCAGGCTCTCTGAGGAGCCCATTTCGGCCAACATCTTTTCCCCCAGTCATCTTTTTTTTTGTCACTTCTGTGCAGATGACATCCAAATTGTATTTTCATCTCTGCCTTCTCCTTAAGCTCTAGACTCACATCCAGTTAGCCAAGAAGATATCTGTACCGTCGCTTTGAATGCACTTTTCCCAAACCAAGTTTATTATCTTCACCCCAAAACAGTTTTCTGTTTCTGACTTTTTTCTGATAGTGACATCTTTATTCATCTGACTGGGTGCTCTCTTTTGATATTTCCCTTCCCTTTCATAGTTCCTTCATGTATAAGCCCTGCTGTCTATTCTTATAGCCAGCTTCCCAGTTCAGGACCTTATTATGCTTTGTGTTAACTATCACAGTTTCCTGACCATCATTCCCTCTATAATACAGTCATTGCTACACTAGATGGATTTTCCTTGTGCATAGATCCAAGCTTATTATTTTGCTCAAAGTCCTCCTGCTTTTCTGAATTACATAGCCTACTGAATAAAGGTCAGACTGCCTAGCTAAAATCAAGGTCCTATACCAATTTGGGGCCACCCCTTTCCTGCCTTATGGCATAGGATTCAGCTCCACTGCTCTCCCCCATTCATATCCCAGCCTCTTTTCTCAACATATTTCTTAGAGCTAGAATAGTAGGCCATCTCCATGTCTTCTAACTCCCTAAGGCCTAACTGAAATGTTACCTTTTCCTAATCCTTATTGAAACCCACCTCCACACACACATGTGCACACACACGCACACACACACACGCATGCATACACACATACACAAAGTCAGTAGGGATTCTTCTCTGCCTATTGTCAGACTGATTCCTTTAGAGTACTGACTGTTTTTGCCTTTCTTTGTATTCCCAGTACATTGGTTGGTACATGGTAGGTGCTTAATAAGTGTATGGATTTGTCTCCACCTTGGCACTTATTGTTGTTCATTTGTGTCTAATTCTCTGCCACTCCATGCGTTGCATTATCCATGGCATTTTCTTGGCAGAGATAGTGGTGTGGTTTGTCATTTCCTTCTCCATTGGATGTAGGCAAACAGAGGCTAAGTGACTTGCCCAGGATCACACAGCTAGTAAGTGTCTGAGGCTGAATTTGAACTCAGGTCTTCCTGACTCCCAGCCCAGCACTCTTATCTTCTTGGCCACCTTACTGCCTCTTTGGTTTTTTATGTCTCATATATTTTGTTGTTACAGTTATATATTGATTTCTTGCATCCTCCTAAGTAGATTATGCGCTCCATGAGGGCAGGGATTGAGTCTTATTTAGTTAATTATTGTATCACTTCGAGCCTTGAGGAGATAGTATTATGTGTCTTAGTGTTTACTTAAGTTGAAGTTTGAAGGTATTAAATTTTCACAGTGGAGGCCAGATGTGTGAACCAAGTCCCATAATACCAAAAGTAGGAGATGTTCCCTTGAATCCAAGAGGAATTGAGGGTTTTTTGGTGGAGGGAAGCGTTCACATATGGAACCTGTTATTCTAAGTGGTTGAGTAGACTGAAAACGTTTAATAGGCTCGAGAAGGATTTACAGAAATTTGCGGAGAAATATGTTCATTACTGGCCGTTAATGGAAAATCCTGGACTTCTTTATAATTTTGCTGATCTTTGGAGGCTGAGTTAGGACTACTCTTGTCGTGCTCTCCCAGAAAACAGCCATTGGTAACAATTAATGGAGTGCAGGATGGGGTCATTAATCTTTTTAGTGCTTTTTTCAAAACTCTCTAAGTTGTATTAGGGATATAGTTTTCTTTGATCTCGAGGTGCCCTTGCTTTATCTTGTTGCCTAAATCCCACACTATTAGAGGAAAGTAATTTGGCTTGACAGAGATTACATAAAGTGTACTGTGAAGAGAACATTATTGCTTTGTGTCTGGACTATGAACAATAGAGGAGCTTAAGTTTGGAGCCGTTGTGATGCCCTCAGCACT
Source organism: Trichosurus vulpecula (assembly GCF_011100635.1). NCBI lineage: Eukaryota > Metazoa > Chordata > Mammalia > Diprotodontia > Phalangeridae > Trichosurus > Trichosurus vulpecula. The sequence goes on along the minus strand of NC_050575.1, from coordinate 428,624,525 downwards.
GAAGGATGGGGACGGGGTCACTTTAGAGGTAGAGAGTGGACTTGGGTTACAAAGAGTGGTCTCACAGTCAGACTGTGAACATAGATGGCATCGAATGTAACACTCTTGTTCTTCAGGTGAAAAAAACTCCAGTGGCTCAGACAGGTGGAATTACATGTCCATCATCGCCAGATTAATTCCACCATTGGCAGAACCCAGGGCCTCAGACTCAAATCTAATGCTTCCCACTGATTCCCTTTGGCAAGTCATTAATTCATAGGAGTTTGTTCACCTAGAGGCTGGAAAAGATATAAACCTCTTTTCTTTTTTTTGAACATGTCTCCTCCCTGTCTCTGGCCCAAGGCCAGAAGTGCAGCACAGCAGCCTGGGCTGGGCCCATCCCCATTGCTGATCGGCAGCTTTGGCCTGCACTTTCTGGTTTGGGCCAGTCTTCCACTCCTTAGGCACCTTGGTGACCCTCTATTCCCAGGGGCTCACCACATTGGTGCCAACCTCACTGGCTTTAAACCTCTACCGCTCCAAACACCCAAACTTGGGGATTCTAGTAGACTCAGCCTCCCCAATAGCAGATCACAGGTGTGTGCTGCCGTGCTTGGCTATGGATGCTGTTAGCTGTTTTTAAAGGTTTTCTACATTAATACTTCTGCCCGTGATGGCATTTTAGAGTATGTTTCTGAATGACAAGGTCCACAGCAATAATTACAGTAGCGGTTTTCTGCGTTTAACATGAACAAGCTGCCCCGTGAGGCCGTGTCGTCAGGCTCCAGAGCCCTTCCAGGGTCTTTGGACAGGCAGGAGTGAGGAGTAGCAGCAGCATTTTTACTATCTTATAGTGCACCTTTGATGAGAAAAGACTAAAAACTAAGAGCCTACTCTCCTCCCAATGTGCTCCCACACAAGAAGGCACTGTAAGATAAGCTACTTTACTTAAAAATCCTCTCCAAAGCTTGCTTTCTTTGTAAACAAATGTTTTTGGGGTTTTTTTTTTTTTTTAGTTTTTTTATTAATCTAGATGGGCATGACTTGCAGCTAAAGTCTTAAGCTTTTGTGTTTCCTTTGAAGGGAAGGAGGTAGCTGGATGTGCAGAGGAAGAAAGAGCAAGTGATGCTGCTTCAAGACACCGTGGAAGGAGAGGCCAAGCTGAGAAGGAACTGAGCACAGAAGCGTCCAGTGACACCATGCCGCCCACTGCACCTGCGTACAAGGGGGACCTGTCGTCCTGTGAGTCCTCCTTCCTCCGCTCTGTGCTGAAGAAGACCCCCGTGAAGCTGCTTCTGGAGAGCTTACAGGTACCGGCCTTGCACACAGAGGGGCTTGTGTTGCTAGAAGGGAATTTTTCACGTGGTGATTGAAAGATAAAACTCCAGAGCCTTTAGCAGCTTGAGAGATGTCTTAAGTTTTGTCCTTTCTTTTTGCATTGATTGTAGTGTTTGACAGAAAAGTCTGCTTCCTCTGTCATTATGTACTCAATCAGAGGGCTTTTTTTTTTTTTTGGCTTGTCCTATGAATTTCATCAGTACATGGAGCCCCTGGTGAGGAAGCCTCTCTTAAATAGCTCAGGAATTTCTGCAATTTCTACTCTTCTAAAGTGACCTGCCACACTGGACATCTTGCCTCTCAGTTCACCCAGAAGCGAGACTTGAGCTGAGACCTTCCTGTCCCATACTGTGTTCCAAGGCTGACTTTTATAATCATGGGAATGATTTTACTCGGTTGTTGGTGAGAGTGAATTGTACTTTAGAGTCACAAAGGATCTGAGACATCGCCTAGTACCACCTCCTCATTTAGTGTCAAGAGGTTGATATTACCGAAGACCATATAAATAATTAATGGCAAAACTGATGAGATGCTCACTCCATTCTGTGGACTTTAGCTTCACTGCACTTTTTAAATATACCCTCCTTTCCCCAAAACCTTGTTAGTCCCCCGGTCCTCCCACAGGGTTGTGTACTTGGTAACCCTTTGGGGGCATGATAACAGTTGACATCAGGATAGCTGATGGTTGTCCAGGATCACACAGACAATTGTCTTAGGAAGGATTCTAATACATCTTCCTGGCTCCCAGGTCCAGCATTCTTTCCACTAAGTCATGCTGCTCTCTTGTGGAAGAAAGAATAACATTTTTACCAAGCTGAATAAAGTTTGAAGTATGCCCATTTATTGTTAAGCATTCATTAGCTAAAAAGAAGTACATTCAACTATTTAATGAATATCTGTTTCACAAATATGGATATTTGATGGGGAGGTGTAGTTATTAGTATATTATAGCTAGTGCTAAATAAGTATTTGTTGAACAGAATGCATTTATAGGAGTTCCAGTAGGTACCTATTCAGGATCAAGCTGGTTTGGAAGAGGTTCTGTTGTGTTGAAGAAGTTTGTTAGGGAAATACATTAAGGGAAGTTGGGTCTTTGAATGGGTGCTGTGTTGGGGCTGGGAGAGCCCACTTAGGAAATTTAGAGTTGAGAGTAGAATAAAACCGGTTGGTCAGAGTTGTATGTTGAAGAGAGCTCTGTAGGTTCCCCTTTGGCCCTGCCTTCTTCCCCAGTGAAAATCCATGTGGTGCTGGCTTTTAGGCTTCCCATGGTCCTCATCTTTTGGGTTTGTATAACTCTCACTGTCAAGTGCTAGCCTCCTCCATAGTTGGGAAGCAGAGACCATGGGTCGGGTGGGGAGCATGGATACCCTGTCATCTTTTTCCAGTAATGGGGGTATGCAGACAAGACATTACCAGCAGGAAGAGATTTCTATAAGGAAACAAGTATAGTGGAGAGGACAGTGGATTTACGTTTGGAAATCCTAAGTTCAAATCTCATCACCTATCTTCTGGGTCCAGTGTCCTCTGTAAAACAAGAGGGGCTTTTAAAGTATCCCTTCAGGTCAGAAATTACATAGTCATATGATTCTAGTTATTGCTTGTCTGTTTAATTACTAAATTATGACTTTATTTACCTACAAGGTTCAGCAATAATACATTTCTTAATGATTCTGTTAACTAGCTGTCAGAGGGACTTTTCCTAGATCCAGGATGAGAGGAAACCTGCCAGGCTGGTCCTGTGGATGACATCTAGGCCCAGGAGCACATCAGGAAACATCCTTTTAGGCTGAGACTTTCCACCAAGTCCTGGTACCTTTTCCTTCTTCAAGCCCTTCATGGTTCCCATGATGAATTTGGAGATTTTTCAAAGCCTGAGAGTCTTTATGAAAAAAGGAATAGGAATATCATGATGATAAAGGAAACATCAGGATAATGGGAATGGAAGACAGGGGTTAGAGAAGTGTCCCTAGCAAGGAGATGCTCCGTCAGTTCTTGTAGGCTGATAATGCCACCTTTTAAGATGAGTGGGGAGGGTAGACAGAATAGTTCCCATAAAATGGGAATTCTGCTCTGTCAGGCATAAAGCACTTTCCTCAAAGTAAAGCTGTGAATATGGTTTACGCTGTTCACGTCTAGTAGTAAGAGGCAGAATCCATCTTCCCCTGTGTGCTTCCCAGGCCACCCCTACACTGGAGTCCAAGGAGATGTTAAATGTTGATGATATTCTTGGCAGAAGAAGTTTTGCAACTCTGTCCTAAGTAATATTAGGGGTCTAAACTATGTCATTGATTTTTGTTTTATTAGGAGCATTGTGACACCACTGGGTATGATGGAAAGCAATCGTTCTCATTCTCAGATCTTTCAAAGGGTTGTGAAGAACTGAAAAATGGTAAGGAAATGTAGGCTCTTTTCTGAGTCTAAGAATTATTATTATTCGTTGTTGCCAATAACTCCTTGCTTGGTGCTATTTTCATCCATCTCCTATGCCTTTGCATCTCTGTTGAGTCACATTCCTGACCTCAGGATCACTTACAAACCAACAAGCATTTAAAGGCCTGCTAGGCCTGGGCACTGGGATAAGGGCTAAGGAGACAGAGGCAAAAAACAGTCATAGCTTGCACAGGTCATAGCCTGACAGGGGAAACAAACCATTTACATGGCAACAAATATGTCTAAACAAGGTGTAGACAGTATAAAACGTGGGCAACAGAGGAAAGTCACTAGCACTCAGGAGGGTCTGGAAAAGCTGCCACAGAAAGTACGACTTGAGCTGAGCGTTGAAGGAAGCCAGGAAGCAAAAGACCAAGAGGGAGGATGCTGTTCCAGGCATGGGGCTTGGTCGGTAATAATGTCTGGAGTAGGGGATGAATGTCTGTTTGGTGCAAGGAACAGCAGTAAGAGGCCAGTGGGGCTGCCTTCCTGACTGCATAGATGGGGGAAGAAAATGTACCAAGACTGGAAAGGTAAGAAGTGGCCAAGCTGTATCAAATGCCCAAATAGAGGAGTTTGTATTTGATCCTTGAAGAAGTAATTGGTTAGTGTATTGGCAATTAAGGTGGGACTTTTTTTTACTGTTTTCCCTTTTGGAGCACTGAGGTAATCAAGTGCCTCTGTTTCTTTGATTAAATCTGGGAGTCTTTGATGACCTGCTTAAGAAACGAGAAAGCCTAGTTCACATAGGTTTGAATCGCATGGTTGTGATACCCTTTGACCCTGAACAGAGTATATAAACTCATAGGTTAGCATTTTGTTTGGGGCTCACTCATTGGAGGAGTGTTGGTATGGAGACTCTGGGTAGCCCTTAAAGAGCCCCCCGGCTTTGAAGAAACCCAGATGTTGGTGCTTCTCTGGTAACTATGTATTGCTATGGACAGACTGGTTTGTGTTTTTTGCTCTGTTTAGATAATGTGTGTTTGTAATTTCTGTTTATATTTGCTCTGAAGTTCAAGGTGCTGGCTTTTCCCCCTGAACTAAGTGATATGTATGTTTTATTAAGGTGAGATTTTTAACCCCTTAAAGTTGCTTTCCTTAGAAAACCAGATCAAAGGACTTCTGTTGGCCATCCTGTGTGCTGGTGTTATTGGTCTTACACAGCCACGTTGTTGTTGCAGTTAGGTACTGAAATTTTTAATTGGGGAAGAGGAGGTGTGTTTGACGTAGTCTGACTCGAAGATTGACTCTCGAATAGAGGATGGACTGGAGGGCTGAGAGACCTGAGGCTGGGGACCTCAGCAGGCTGTCCAAGTAAGCCAGGGGGAGGGTCTGGAGTGGGAGCAGGGGTAGAAGAGAGGTAGAAATGGCAGGACTTGAGAACTGATTGGCTGTGGGGAATGAGAGTAGTGTTGAGGATAACTCCTAGGTTGGGAGCCTGAGCGACTGGGAAGATTGGTGGTGCCACTAGGGTAATAAGGAAGTTAGGAAGAAGGGAAGAGTTTGGGAGGAAAGATAATGAGTTCATTTTCGGATAGAATGACCTTAAGATATCCACAAGACATCTACTTCATGATGTCCAACAGGCATTTGGTGATACCAGAGTGGAGTTCAAGAGAGAGGTTAGGGCTGGACATCAGAGAGGCTTGTGCATAGAAGTGATTATTTTATCCAGGGGAGCTGATGAGGTCGCCAAATAAATTAGTATAGAGGGGGAAGAGGAGAGAGGGCCCAAGACAGAGCCTCTGGGGAGGGAACACTCTTACATTGTGGGTGTGAGCTGGTGAAGACCCAGCAAAGGGGGCTGAGAAGGCAACGGGTCAGCCAGGTGGAAAGAGAACCAGGAGAGAGAAGTGTCATGAAAACCTAGGGAAAAGAGTATCAAGGAGAAGAAGGTGACCAAGTAGTAAAGACTGCAGGAGAGGTCAAGAAGAAAGAGGACTGAGAAAAGGCCATTCAGTTTTGCAGCTAGGAATGGTTGGTAACTTAGCAAGAGCTTTTCTTCATTTGAATGATGAATGTGAGAATGAAGTGAGTGAGAGGAAAGGAGTTGGAGGCATCACATTGTAGAAGATCCCTGATAGGGTTTGTCAGATCAAATGCTACAGGCATGTTTGTAACTAGACTGGGAGAGATGGAAGAGTGGGAATGCTAGAGGGCATCTTGTGAAGAAAACAGGACAGAGTGGGTTCACTTGTGCATGTAAAAAGTCTTCTCTTAAAGAGAGACAGATGAAGGAGTATGATGGTGGCAGAAAGCCTCTGTGAGGTGATGAGGAAGAAGAGGGGAGAAGAGGGAACTCAGAGGAGTCATGATCTTTTTAGTGCTATATGAGGCAGGGTTCTCAGCTGTGACTATAGGGGGAGGGAGGACCATGGGAGGCTGGAGGAGGGGTGAAAAAGGTTTGCAAGAAGAGCGGTAGACAGAGGAATAGTCAATGAATTTAGTCAGATGTAAGGATTGCCTCGCCTCGGTGAGAGCCCAGTTGAGATTATGTAATATAAATTAGTAGGCCCAGTAAGCACAATTTCTAGATTTCCTCCAGTTTTGTTTAAGAGCATGTGAGTAGGGGTGAAGGCAGCAGATGGTAGGAGTAGGCCAAGGCTGAGGCTTTGCAGAGCAGAGTCACAGGATGAGGGACAAGGGACAGGAGAAGTGGTGGCCTGGTTCACCAAGGGGTCAAGATGGGGAAAGGAAAGAGACAAGGGCCTGGGGAAGAACTGAGGGGTCAAGGATTAGAGGTCACACTTGAAGACGACGAACAAGGTTTAGGAAGAAGTGAAATGGTAACGTAATTGTCAGATCAATTCATGGACATGGACCAGAAACACTTGAGGAGGGCAAGATCAAGTAGACATGATTGTCTGTGTCTGTAGTTGAAGTGGGGTGGAGGAGGAAGTCACGGGAAATGAATAAGCTTCGAGATTGAGAGATCAGGGGATTTGAGAGAGTGCCAGTGTGAATGCTCAAGTCTCCCTATGCGAAGGCAAGGGTTGAAGAGGAGAACAAGGCTGTAAGCCAGCCCACTGAACTTGGGGGAAAGCTGTGGCAGCCAGAGGCAGCCCAAGATGAAAGCTGATTTGTTACCGTACATCAGCAAACTTTGCTTAGAGCACAGTAGAAAGGGTGGGTAGCTTTAGAGTGGGACCTTGGGGTGATTTGGTTATGTTGTTTGAGAATATTAGAATACCCCATCAATAGGAGTTTGAATAATGGCATCCAGTTCAGAATCACTGAAGGGTTTGATGCTGTGGAAGTATGGTAATCACTGAGGAAGGAGTTCAGGTAGGGTGGTAATCATCCACTGGGGTGGAGGTGTCTCAGGAAATCAGGCAGCTTGTTTGAAGCTTGAAATGGAGTGGGGTTGCTAGGAAAGTCCCGTTCTTCCCAGGCAGGGGCGGCCTTTCCCTCTGTAATGATGACAAAGTCTGCCACTCTGTGGCAAAATTTTAAATAAAATTACACATTTCATTTTTTGTAAATTTAAAAACATTGAAAAAATTCCAAATTATCATCCTTGCTGTTCACTCTCTATTGCTGCTGTTTTTTCGGCAGTATTACATGATTTTCAAATCTAAGGCTTCAAAGTATAAGATTGTTTACATTTTTTTTGTCTCCTGCAGAAAAAAGCAGTTTAAAAGTCCAAAAAACATGGCCCAGAAAGAGAGTTACTTTTGGAGAAGAGCTAAGCCCAGAAGTGTTTGACGAATCCCTGCCAGCAAACACCCCACTGCGCAAAGGTGGCACACCTGCTCGACAGCAAGATGCAAGAAGCGGTCATCCCTCCTTTTTCCCAAGACTGTCCATTTCGGAGGCAATATCTCAACCAAACTTTGAAGAGCCAGAAGAGAACCTTGTAAGTGAGAAAAGCCCTGTGCCAGGCTTGCCCTGGCAGCAGTCCTCTGCCCACTTTGGCAAGTAGGCTGATTTGAGTCACATATTTGTGCTTCAACTAATGTGCTTACTGCCTCTTTTTGAGGATTGGGGAAGGGGGGGTGTTGTTTGAGTTAAATAGAATGAGTTCAGATTGCTCATTTGCTGGAAAAACCCAGAGCCAAACATTGACTTAAAACAGGGCAGTTTACCTTAATTCTGTGTCACCCTTTGGCAGTTTGTGAAGCCTATGGAACCCTAAAATATTTTTAAATGAACACAATAAAATTCATAGTGGGATTACAGAGGAAGCCAATTATGTTGAAATACTATTATTAATTAAAAAGAAGTTCACAATTAAGAATCCTTGGTTTAAAATATTAATGTATAGTTATGTAATGTATTTTATATTTGATTCTAATGCTATGTATGACTTAGTTTTAAATAAGTCTGAAATATTTGACTCTTTCCAACGGTTTTCTCGTGAAATCTTGTGAGAAAATTATTGGGAGTATTAAATGTATAGGTTACATTGTAAGTTTGTACCCCTGAAATGAGATAGATGTCTTTGGAACTTTTATGCATATACACCACACACACACACACACACACCATTGCCTCTTTTTTGGTGAAAGTTCAGCCCATATTGGGACCAGTAAGATTTAGGATCATTGAATCTAAAGCCATTTTTCATACTGCACATCTGTTGTGTAAGTAGTTTATGATGTTCAAGAAGGACTTTTCTGTTTCTTGGGTATAAAAAAAGTGATTTTTCACAAATAAAACATAGTAGATTAGGCATATTGTCACTTGTAATTGTAAATTTTTTATTTTGATGTATTGCATGTGTCACTAAACTCAATTTACTGACAAAAGTACCAGAAAATAATAATAGCTTACTTTATATACTGCTTTACTGTTTACTAAAGAAAAGAAGGTACAAACATTATGTTTTATTATTATGTTTTATTTAGTATTGTGTATTTGTGTATTATTTAGTATTTTATAGGTTAGGAAAGTGAAACTTCCAGAAAGTGGCATGCCTTCCCCCAGGTAGCCAGTGTGGAAGCAGCCAAGCTCCAGGCTCCTTCCCACATCTCTGCCTCTCCTGCTAGTTAACATTAGTTAACATTGCAGCCTCTCTTTTCTGACTTGCTGTATTAGGGAAATTAGGTTAAGGCCTCTTTATATGTCCTCAGTATTTCTCTTGCTCATTTGTTGGATCTCAGTCTTAATTTTCCTCCCAATCCTTTCAATCCACTTTATCCAGGTAAACATGGAACCACTCGAAGTGTCTTTTGCAGTTCTAGGACCTGCTACTAATTCTTCATCCTCTGAAACTCTTGAAGGTATGGGTAATGTTTTTTAATGCTCTTTTTAGTGTCCTCTTAAACAAGTAGTAAAGGATAAAACAAATACAACTTCCCTACCGGCAAGGTGACTTTGAAGATGTTATATTTGGGAATTTAAAAACTTTTTTTTTTTGAGGGGGGACGGCACGGCAGTTGGGGTTAAGTGACTTGCCCGAGGTCACACAGCTAGTAAATGCGTAAAGTGTCAGGTCTGATTTGAACTCAGGTCATCCTGACTTCAGGGCCGGTGCTCTGCTCACTGTGCCACCTAGCTGACCCCATATTTGGGGATTTTTAAGAAGTTTAGTAAGAATTCTCTTAAAGAGACTATACTCAATTTGACAATAGGAAGTCTTGATATGTGATTTTGTTCGTTAAGTCTTTGCTATAGTAGTTAAATTTTAAAATCAGTATAGGCCAAGTCAGGGAGATGGGCATCCTGCCAGAGTCTCTCAGATGCTCACAGTCCTGATTCAATACTCCCAGGAGCTAGCTCTAGACTTATTAAACAGGTAACCCAGAGAATGATGAGATTTCTCCTCAGTCTTTCCTCATGGCTACTCTCTGGTTCAGGTAGGAGCCATGACTCTCCTTTATGGGATGGACCTCAGAGCATTCTAGTTAGGAGGAAGAGAGTGTGTTGTGTAAAGAGACCTATGTGGATATGCAGGCACTAATCAGGGCAGATTTTGACCAGACTTGCACAGAAAATGCAAGTGAGAGCAGGTCCGTCAGGCCTTGGAGGACGATGTCAGCAGTGCCTGGCCTCCGAGAACAGTGTTAGGAACCTGAGGAGGAAGGCTGAGGGTCACAGTTTTTAGCTGTATTGGGGAAGAAGGGGCTTGTTAGGCCTGCTGTTCTGGGTGAATGACACACTCACAGGACCAAAGAAAGAAGTGCTCCCCCATTCTTAGTTGCCCTTCGTTTTCTCTAGCAAAGAGAAGTATTTGCATGGGATAAGACAAAACCAAGCTGGCTAAATGTGGAGAGTCACTCGGAATTTGTAAAGAGCGTTTAGCCGTCTATGAGTTTAAGGTCCTGAATCTAGGTGGCTGAGGACATTGAAAGATATGAGTGCTGAGCCATTGTGAGGACTCTTCCAAAGGCTGGAGAATAGCAGAAATAATGGAGTCTGTGCATAGACCAACCAGCCAGCACTAGGGATTATTGGGGGCAGAGCTTCAAAAAGTGAGCTGATTCTTCCTATTCAGGAACTCTGATTCAGTTGGAGCGAGGCAGTGCATGTGCACCATAAATATCGTGGGGATTGGGAAAGGCTTTCTGCTGGAGGAGTGGTACTTGATCTGCATTTTGAGGAGGAGTACATTCCAGGCCCAAGAGACATCCAGTGTAGAGGTGGGGAGACAGGTGATAGAGTGAGATGTACGTGGAACAAAGAGAAGGCCAGTGGGACTGGACAGCAAAGTGTTGGGAGCAGTGGAGTAGGCCATGTGGTGAGGATAGACAGGCTGAGGCCCATGGTGGGAAGGGCCTTTGATGCCAAATGGCAAAGGTTATACTTTATTCTAAAGGAAGTAAGGAAGTCACTGCTTAACTTCAACTCCAGGAAAATTTCTAGTATGTTTTAGCGATGGTGAAAAAGGAAGTGGTCCTAGAGAGCCCCAGACTTATTAAGAATGGATAACACTAGATTCGCCTTAGAAGGGCTATTAGAAAGTATTTTGACAGGGTTACCAATTTGGTAGACCAGGAGGATGGTGGCATAGACCAAATTTACGTGGATGGGAGCAAAGCATTGCAGAGTCTCCCTTACTGTTCTCTTGGAATAGATAGAGAGGTGTGGGTTTCAGGAAACTCCATCCAGATGCATTCAGAAGGCTTTGAATGGCAAAGACACAAAAGAGGGAGGGGGAGGAGTTCACACTAAGTGGACCGCTGTTCATTTCAAAGGATGATGAAGCTGTCCAAAGGAGCTCTGCAGATTAGTGCAGCGTCCGTGTTCCACTTCTCTGGTTCCCACCTGTGCAGGCGAGAGCGATGCACTCTCTCTTCTTAGCTCTTGGGCACAAGCTTGGTCGTTCTCGTTACATGACACTGCTTCCCTTTGTTCTTTCCATTGGCATCACGGTGATCCATGTCTGTATGGCTTTTCTGGGGCTTACTTTACTTTATGTCAGCTTTGTAAGACTGCTCATTGAGGTTGCCATTTTAGGAAGGAAGGAAGGCCATTAGCAAGTAGATCCTGTGGAGAATGATTGGGATTGTGAAGCCTCAGTATTATGCCCTATAAGGATCTACTGTAAGAACTGAGGAGATTTCATCTGGAAAGGGCACACAATAGCTAGCTTTTGAAGTATTTGTTGCTTGCCAGCAACAAAAAATCAGACTTTTTCTGGAGGGCAATACTGGGCACAGCTAATGAAAGTCACAAAGAGATCTCAGGCTTAATGGCAGAAGAAAACATCTAACAATTCTGTCAGCAATGCCTCCAGGTGGTGGAGGACTGCAGAAAAAGACCAAATAAATGTGCCCACTTGTTGGCTCTTCTCTAGTGGAGATTTTGGTTTAGGAATACACTGAAGTCAATCTGTCATCCAGGTCCCTTCCAAGTCCTGAGATTCTGTGATACCAGTTCCTGGGCATAGTTGTAGTGCCCCTGGCAAGTATAAGGACCTGGAAAAGACGAAGGATTATCTAGTCTCCTCTATTTTACTGATGAGAAAACTGACCTCAGGAAGACTGTGATTTGATTAAGATGGCATATCCAAGTAGAGAACCCTAAGTATAAGATATCTTTGGACCTAGAGTGGCCTCAATCTTCTCTATCCTGGGAAGTTTTAAAGGAATTTCATTTCCCATAAAACGTAATGTGCTTGGTCTTAATGCTATTTAAGACATTTTAATATCAAAATCTGATGAACTGAATTAAAATTTTACAAATACCTATGTAAATCAGTTACCAGTACCCTAAACTTTAAAAGTATAGTGTCCAAATGCAGCTTAATTCAATAGATATTTATTAAGTGCTCATTATTGTTACATGCAAAAGATAGAAAGACAAATGAAAACGGTCTGCCCACGGAGAGCTTCCATTTCCCTTCATTATTAGTCTGTCATTGTATTGGATATTGCTTGAAATCAGAACACAATACATTTTTCCTTTAGTGCAAACAAGTTGTGGTATCCGTAACATGTTTTAATTTGCAAGTGTTAAGTAACACATTGCATTTTTTAAAATGTATTAAATAGTTCTATTTCAGTCTGTTAATACGTGGATTCGAACTTGGAATCTTTAAGGCTCTATCGCAGCACAGACTCTGGCAGAAGCCTGCCGGGCTGGAAGGGCTGTAAGTACAGGTCCAGCTACAGTCTTAGTTTGCCAAGACTCGGATGAATTTGATTTACCCCAGAAGACTGGCTGGCCACTCAGCAGTGATTTCTTTTATTCTGATTTGTTATTTCTTTGATATACTGTCCACAAGTACCTAAGCTGTAGAGGCCTCATACTGTGGATTAGAAGTAGGTGCCCCTGCAATGATAAAACAGTGTTAGGTTGTTTTTAGAAAGGTCAGGTTTCATGGTGCTCAGTAGACATACCTGGTTTCTAAACTTATCTTGGGTCTCTAGAAGGTGTCAGGATAGCAATACCTTCGTTGCCTCAGAAGTTACTATGTGTTAGATGTTTCAGTGTGTGTGAGAGGTCATCTTTTGTGTTATTAGGCAGGTTAATTAAAATTCTGATTTTGCCTTGTATTCTCTTCAGACACTGATGCTGTTAATTCTTCAAGTAAATGTAAAACAATTTCCCCTCTCAAACTTAATAGGATAACACGATCCTCTAGCAAAAGAAAGGTAAGATGTTTTTGGTTTTTTGTTTGTATTTTTTAGTGTAACGCTTTTACTTGAAGCTTTGATTGTTAATAGACTTTTGAATGAAAAAATTTCTTTATGAAATGAATGTTTTTTCCTTCCCTCCATTTAGAAAATCCTTTTTGACTGGGTTCCAATGACCTCTTTTGTAAAAGAAATCCTTTAAAATTTGATATTTTTTCCATTACTTGTTAATGTAGCAAGCAGGTGATCTAGTTTAACGAAAACTTTATTTCCATTTAGAGCTTTTTGCCTTTTGTTGTAACTGTATTGTGTCCTTCTGAAATTTTAGTGGGGTGCAGGCAGCCTTAGGGCAGTGAGATCTAAACCAGAGTCCTAAATGCCTGCTTTAATCAGTAAAATCTATTAAACAGTGTTCTTTGCTTTAATAATTCAAATTTAGTTGGAGTTGAACTTTCCATAAAGTTGAATTAATGGAATTTTATTTGTAATTTCAAAATATTTGAATACCCCCTTCTCCTAATTTTATTCTGTGAGTATTCAAGGTAGTAAATACTGGATTCGTGAACCTTACCTAATCCAATAGATTCTAATTCTTTTTTTTTTAATTGACAAATCAGTTATTAGTTTGTTCCTTCTTTTCCTTAAATGTGATTGGAATAACAGATGATACAGTCCTGGCTTTACATGTCAGTTCAAGATCAGGTTGGAAACTTTGAGTTGATAAATTCTTGTGGATCATTTCAGCAGTTTTCTCCTTCAAGCCTTAAAATCAGTTACCATCTCATGAATTTAGTGTTTGAGGGGAAAGTGGCACATGAAAGAAGGGTAAGGGGCAGTGTAGCAAAAAAAAAAAGTATGTGATTGACAGAATGGGCTTTTTTTCAGTGTCTTAATTAACAACTCATACAAGAGTTTTAAAACTTAACGTCTTTCTAACTTCAAATTTTGTATTTGCTACAGCAGTCACCTAATGTTACTGAAGAGGATGATTTTAGCAATATAGTTAGCATAGATGTTAAGCATGATATGGAAAGGAGACCCAGTAGGAAGAAAGCTCAAGGAACAAAGAACATGAACAGAACAGCATTGAAGAAGATACAAGTAAGTGTGTGCACCCTGGCCCTTGTCCTTCCTCCATCCTGACATAGCCCGCCCTCGGGGCAGGCCTCGGTGGAGTTGGCCCAGAAGTCTCCTCTTGCTGTAGGAGGGAGCTCTTGTTTTCTCCATGCTCCACATCCCCCTTTCCTCCAACTCTCCTCCATCACATGCTTCCCAGGCTCTTTGTCTTCCTGCTTTTTTTGCCTCTTCCATGTCCCTGGGCTGGTCAGTATCACTCTTAACAAGTATTTCCCACAGTATTCCAGGTATGATGCTTGTCATCAAGAGGTCTAGTATAACACCGGCCTTTTATTATTAACACTTAAAAATCTATTCTTTTTTTTTTTTAGCAGCCACACTTTACTTTTGGCTCATGTTAAATTTGTGGTTTCATTTCTTTGTCTCCTCAGTGCATTAGCCTGGTGTCTGAGACATGGCAAGCCCCTAATAAATGCGTGTTGACTGGCATCAACTCAGACAGCTGCCAGGCCAGGTTTCTTCCATGTTATATTTGCAATTTTTTTTAAAAATTAGCTAAATTCAATACTTTGTATCTTATCCTTTTAGTTTCCAGCTTTGATTCAGCCCTTTGCTTTTCTGATGGAGATAATTTTGTTTATTTTGTCCTTACACATTGATTATTGAGCCTAGCTTTGTGTCGTAGACAGATTTCATCCCAGCTTAGATCTGTAGGAAAGCACCCTCCCTCTAAAGTGGAGATTTGAGCTATATTAGTCCCAGTAGCTCAGAATGTTGTGCTAAAGAGGAGTAACCTTGGATTTGGAGGCCTGGTTCTGGCCTAGGATGTTGGGCAAGTTCATTGAGCCTCACCTAGTCTCAGTTTACCCATCTGTAAAGTAGTTACAGTACACCAACTCTACTTTTGAATATTATTGTGATTAAAAAATGATGTACTTCATAATGTAGTGTGCTATGTGTGCATGTTATTGTTGCGATTACTACTAATAATAAATATCCAGCCCACCCCTCACCATATGACCCCTAAAGATATAAGAAAAAACTGTCAGGTACTTGGAAGAAATAAAAAACAACTTTTAAAAATTCTCAATGATGTTCTGTTGCTTATTGTTTTGACATACCTCTCTCTCTCGAGGTAGAACTGTGGCAGCTCACATCTCTGCAGGTGGAGGTACACTCCTTCCAGCTGCATGTTGTAGCCCACCTCCCGCCTTTTCCAGCCTGGCCTGCTGCTTTGCTCTGTTCTGTCCGAATTTTACAGGTTGGGGCTGGCCTGACACATTGGAGCACACAGGCTTTGTTCCTTCTCCTCACTACATGGCCAGATGACCTTGTTTGCTCATGCATCTATGATGATATCCTGATTACTGCTCCTTCTGCAAAATTATTATTTGGTAATTGTCCTTTGGGTGTCCTGCAACTTTAGGTTTTTGGAAACTAGACTTGTAAGAAGACTTGTAGCCATTCAACATTACCAAGGCACTAGAGATCACTAGAATCATTGTACAGTTTCCTAAAAGTAGTCTAGGCCCTTCTCTTGTTTCCGTTTAATTCTGAGTCTAGCTTTTTAGCTTTCCACAGGATCTCTCTGAGTTGGATGTACTGCTGCCAGCTAAGTTCTATGGGTTGTCCATCCAGTTGTGCCTGTCCTCATCTGAACAATAAGCATTCTTTTATCTATTTGAGTTTTCATGTGTAGAAAGTGAAACAAAACTCTTTTGAGTGTCTTTGGTTCTAATTTGGAAGACTGCAGGGTTCTGGGCCTGGATATAATTGGAGCAGTGATGTCAGCTGCACCCCTGGAATAGGGACCTTCACTATCTAGAGTGAGGATGACTGGTTGAAAATTGTTCAGATGTATGAAGACAGCCTAATAAAGAATTTGAATGATAGAGCTAAATTATAAAGGATAACGTCACTACTTCTCTTTTGGTTACCATGTTTTATATATTTTCTTAGGTGCTAAAAAATTGCAGAAGGAGGAAAGGAAAGGGAAAGAGGCTGCAGAAATCTTTCTCTGGCCTAAGAGAGGTGGCTTCTAAGAAACCTCTTCTGAGTCCTATTCCTGAGATCCCCGAGAGCCCTTCTACAACAGCGCCCAACGCCCAAAGAATGCCCATTTTGTGGCACTCAGGTACATGGTACTTTTCCTTTTGTTTCCCATAAATATGGCGGTATAGCTACTTCCGTCAGTGTGGGTGAGTAAGTTAAGACTGCAATCCATTTCCACCCCATCCTACGTCATTCTTGCCCGTATTTATTCTCTTCTGAATAATCCACCGGCACAAAAATTGCTTAACAAACATCTGTTGACCACTTAACTATGTGCTGGACATACTAATGTAAATGTGCCCTGAAGGACATTTCTCCAAGAGCATGTGCTGCAGCCTGAGGAGGAAGCAGTGGCTGGGCAGGAAAGCTCCCCAGCCTTCTTCTGTCCCTCTGCCCAAGGGGCTTTCAGTTAACTTGCCTCCATCCCATTTGATAGGAAGGGAGAGTCACTTGTACAGTTGGCCGCGTATGCTGAATATAAGCACTAAATTCATTTAGTCTGCCTTTCTAGGGAGGTGGGGCCACAAAATACCCCACTTGTTAACCCAAAAGGCTAGGGACACACTCCAGTTCATACCTTCACAGCATGTATCACTGGTATTATTTACAATTTTTCCTGTTTAAATAAGCCTGGGACATCTCAGACAATCTACATAGTTATTGCAACGGTACAGCACTTGTCTTTATGTTCAAAAACCCCCAAAGTTGTTCAGAGTCATGATTTATGGGTCCTCAGAAAGGTTGTGTTGGTAACAGGCAAATAAACAGTACCACTATGGCTGCCAAATACTGGACCTTTAATAAGGAAAGCAGATTACAAAATGCTTCCTTTGTAGTGCTATACAAAAGATAGAAAATTAAAATTAAGATAAGAATATCAACCACCTTTAAGTACTCCCAGTTTCTTTCCTATAGTGCAGTTCTCCACTTCTTTAGAGTGATTCATTTTAAAATTTTACCTCTTTACCAATATGTAAGTAGGAATTCATGTATCTGTGAAATTGTGTAAGTAACCCAACCTACAGCTTGCTTGGCATAGACTAGGTCTACCCCATGTTAATACCAAATTATGTATTATATTACTTTGCGTTGGGTTCTTTTGTTAACCAAGTAGAGAAGGACTGAACTTTTCAGTTTCATTTTGTGTGTGTGGTAGCAATTTAGAGTTACAGAGTTATAACACTTAGTCTGGACAATGCCCTTAGCAGTTCATAGTAATTAAGTGTCGTATTGTGATAAAGAAAGAGTTAAATGGGAAAAGGAACCCTATCAAAGAAAGCAGAAAAATCTGATTTTAGTCCTGTCTTTACTGATCTTAGACGGTTTGGCCATTTTGTCAGCTTCAGCTCCTTGGTCATGTTTCCATGCGTGACAGGCATGGGTTTTGCAAAAGTCGGTGGAATGCATGAGTGAAGTATACATCACCACCAAAGCATTTATAAAAATGAAATGTTTTCATGAGCTAGAAGATATTGATTAATCCATTCACCAGATATTTTGGGCCCCTAACCTCTTAGGTTATTGTTATGGGAAAGAAGTAGGAGATAGCTAAGGAGAGTATCCTGTTTTGATGGCTAGAACCTTTGCTCTCTTAGAAGAGAAAGTAGGTTGCATCATAGTTGTACAAGGTACAAAACACAAGGTGTACACGAGCAACAGTTTTTAAAGTTTTAACTTTTTTTTCCATTGTTACCTTTTTGTCAGATTGTCTTGACTTCCCAAAAGAAGATTACAGCAGTTCCAAAGATGGAGATGAAGGTGCCATGGACGCTGACCTAAATAAACCAGTTGGAAAACTCAGAAATAATTATTTGCCCCAGAACCCAGAAACCTTGGATCCATCTTACAAAGAAAATGATGCCTCTGAACTCTCCAGTTCTAGTATAGGAAGTGACTCATCCCTTGGTCCTGTGACTTTTGACCAGGGTTCAAACGTAAGTACGATAGCAGTTTATGGAAGTGGCCGTATTCGACATGCCGACGAGCTGGAGCATCAAGACCACGCCAAGAAAAGGACCAAGATCCAAGATGTCTGTCTTCTTTCTCCAGTGTTAACTCTTACAACAGAAGAAGAAATGACTCCAATCATCCCCCAGTCCAGTTTTTTTCTGTTGCAGCCCCTGCATTCTGCTGCCATTATTCCAAATGTGGAAAGTGTCTGTGAATCTGAAGGTGCTGACAACATGGAGCAGGTAGGAGAGCTCGGCACATCATGTGAAAAGCAGAAAGATGCTTTAATAGCTTCTGAAGGAAGACTGAAGAGCAGTCATTCAGCAGATGCTCCAAGGGCAGAACTGAGTCATCTGAATGAAGATGGGGAGCAAATCCAAAGTCACGGCCAAGAGCTGACACAAAGAAAACCAAAAGCAAACAGTGGCATCTTGAATTACAAAAATCTTATAAAAAGACGGAGAAGAAGCTCTATTTATTGTCCAGCTGACCAGAAGATCCATTTCGAAGAACCTGAGCATCAGCCGCCTACCCCTTCTCCAGTGGAAGAATTACCTCTTGACAGTTCTGAACTCTTTAACAATTTAACTGAGTCACTCAAACAAGCCTTTAGGAGATTAAACACCAGTGGAACAAGAGTAAGACGAAGCACGAGATTTCGAAGAAATTCTGAAAGTCAGGGTCTCGTTTGGGTTTCACTTCCAGGCGCGTCTCCTTCCTCTGCTCCTTGCAAAGCCAAAAGGAGGACAATGTGTTCATCTAATACCAGAGAATTTGAAAATCTGTCCAACACACAAGAGCCCTGTCTCCTGTCCGCTATTTCAAGCAGAGAAAATTCTGAGAATGACTCTGCTTCTGGTGCTTCTCACGGAGCCAGGAGGAAGAGCTTTTGTGTGTCTGCTCTTTCAGAGACCAGAAATGCCTCCCGACCTAAATACTACAGGAGAACAAGCCTTTCTCATAGGAATGAGGAAAACCACCCGAGTGACTTTGAAAAAATGGAAGGTTTGGAGAATCCGAACAATATCTGACATTTCCAGCATGCGTTTTATAAGGGGGAAGGTAACTATATGTTTAAGAGATTATCTGTTTGCAGTTGGCATCCTTTGCAGTTGGCATCCTTCAGAATGCTTCATTGTTCAGTATAAAATTTCTTTTGAAAGGTCAACAAATGAAACCAGTTAAAAATAGATGTTAAGTGTGTCTTCATATTTAACCTTTTTAAAGGAAAATAATCCATTTTTTTTTCCTTCTTAAAGGTAAATAATGCTTTAGTGAGCCTGAAACTAAGAAAGAATGAAAATTTTAGAGCATTAGTGTTAAGAATCCCCAGTTTTTATTTAGTAAATATCCAAAACTACCTAGAAATTCAGTGGTATTTTTGGAAAAGCTCCTTTAGATATCTAAATCTCACTAATTAGATAATTAGGAAAAAATAGTCATAATTGGTACTCATTATATACAGATCGAAGGAGCTTTAAGTAAATTGAAATCAAATTAACTTGAGGATGTAAAAGACAGGCCTAATGTTGACTTTTAAAATACTGTAAGAAGGCTGAGACAGTTTTTCTAAATATAAAAATGGAACCTTCATAAAATTTTGTCTAGGAAGTAAAGAAAAATTTTTTAGGCAATTGATAAAAGCTAGCCTCCACTTTGCTTGCAGATTTCAAAAGCTCGATAATATTATGTGTATCTCCAAAGAAAATTGTGCATAAAATTATTAAAATCCAATCTGAAATATATATTGTTTAAAATAATTTTTCCAGTGACTTGTTTTCAAAAAATAAATGCCCCATTGAGGATTCTTTTTTTATGAGCTTGACTAGTAGCATTGTTTGCTTTCACCTAAGCTATCTGTATCTCTTTAGAAGTTCTGTTTTTTAATTCTTGGGGCCAAAATCTCAATAGTTACAGCTAATTCAGAAGCTTATTGAAAATTTTCTGCTCAACATGAAGTGATGCTATCATAGTTTAATTTGCAGTAACAATTTTTAAATGATCTAAATTGGTTGGGCCCCAGAAAAATATTCTTCTGGTGTGTGGATGGCGTTAGATCCAAGCTTACTCTTAAAGAGCAGCATCCTTTTCTTTATCCCATGCATTTCCATTTGGGAGCTTCTGCTAGCACTAGAGTGAGTTTAGCTTTTCTTTGCTGAGCTGGAACCTCATCAGTTGCTAGGTGAATGGGCACATGGAGTTTATAAGACTGAAAAAAACCCTGATATGTCTTGAACTTACAAAAATCCATATAAATCATTGTGTCATTAAACAGTTTTCTTTGAAGTCCTATTAAACCTTTCTGCCGTAATAGCAAAAACTTGTTAACAAATAGAACTCTTTATAAATAACACAACAAGGAAAAAAATTCCTGCTGTGATGGAGCATTTTTTCTCTTCGGTAAAGAGACTGCGTTACCTTCTTGGCACCAGTAGGTCTGGGACCCCTGCTGCTAAGACTAATGTATTTTACATTAACACTCAAAGTGATCCCAACTCCTGCTAAAGGGTGGATTGTTTCCAAAGCTTGGTTTTTTGCAATGTAAAACATTTATGGGCTTTTTTTTCTGTTTATGGTTGATATGGTTAGCAAATCATCTGTACCTCAAAAAAAGTACTCGATTTCCTGCTATATTTTTTTCAAACAAATTTAGTCAGTAGCTCTCAATATTTTATCAGTCTTTTGTTTTTTAATTGTTTAACATGAAGGTAAAACTTCTCTGACTTAATCTATAGTGTTTCAGTTTTCTCTAGTCTAATGCAGCATCAGATGACTTTTATGTTTGTGAATTAAAGTTGAGTTTTCTGTTTCAATTCCCAGCCTATTTACTAACAGGGAGGGGGAAATATTTGGTATGTGTATGTTTCCTTTATCTCGGAATGAACTTTTGCTGTAAACTTTTGTCTTTTTATGACTAAAGATGAAAATAAAATGTATTGTATACACTTTTGAATTACTATTGGTTTCAAAATGTTTCATTATAAATATTTTACTTGGTTTCTACAGATAACAATAGGCAGTTTTCCCAAAAACAGAAGATCTGAAGAATTAAAGCAACTTAGAAGCAATTTCATCCAACAAACTCTGTTTGTGTTGTAAAAATTTTAAACGTTAAGATTTCTGTATTTGATCATGCTTGTTTGCTTTTACTGTTTTTTCATGGGTGGTAAAAACAAAGATCATGATGTACTTATGTCGTGTTCATTTTTTCTGACTGCCTTGCCAAACATCTTTACTCATAGTATATTTTCTTGAAATCTCCCTGTATCCTGGAAATTTTAAAATAGAATCTTCAAATGGCTTTTTATATTGATGTAAATTCTTATTTGTACCAGAAGATGGCAGCCTGACATGAGGCTTTTTGTGTGTGTTTAATTATAAATCCAGGGCAACACCTGATTATTTTTGTGTGTTCTTTAAATTGTCCCCCAATTATTTGGTATGAATTAAGACTGTGGTACTGAAGCTGGGCACCCCCAATCCTGTCTAGGACATCAGCCTCTGACAGCCTCCCACACTGACATCTTTGTTAGTTTTCTTCTGCCTCCTACCCTCACCCCAAGTCCTGCCTTTTGCTGCTGTTTCTCAAATCTTCTCAGTCTTGCCCATACCGTCACTTGCCTTCTGCAGAGGGAGCCCTGGTTGTCAGGTTCAGGTTCCATGCTTAGCTCCAGTAATCTTCCTTCAGCTTGACACAGACACAGAATTGGGGAGGCTGTTTATAATAGATTTTAAAGATAGCACTTGATCACAGCTGATGTATTTAAATTGGGGAGGGGGGGTGGTGGTCTAGGGAGGTGCAGGGAAAAGTTACATGAATACATGTCCAACAGGAACACTCAGCTGGAAATGCTTGGTTTTTTTTTCCTGCCTACCTGTATTGGAAAGAGGCAAGTCACATGTAAACAAGCTGATGTAACTAATGTTCATTGGATCCAAAAACCAAAATGGATTTCCCACAGCCTGTTTGCAGAGATCAGGGCACATTCCTCACAAGCTCCTTCCATTTCTGGGCCTACCGTAGAACCAATTAATCTTAGCTCTTGCCATCCATCTCTAACTAGCTGGGGGTGGTTGTACTAGGTTAGAGGTCTCTACTTTAAAAACTGATCTTTTCTCTGGTATTTTGGTTCAGTTTTCCTTTTTCCCTTGTTTTGAGTAAATCCTCCTCCTCTCCCTCTCCCCAGCCCCTAGTTGGGGATAAGGGAGGAGACAATCTTAACCTTAGGTCACTTTCAGACAGAAGAAAGTAGCTTGGTTTTAATATTCCAGAAGTCTGGTTGGGATAATTGACATTGGTAGAAAGTGACACTACTTAACTGTCCCCAAGAAATCTAGTTAGTGTCAATGGACCCATTAGAGAAATAGAGAAAAACCTGAGTGATCTGAGGTATACTTGGGAGTGTTATTCCTGCCAACGTGTAATTGTTCCTTTTCCTTACTTTGGTAAATACTTGCTGAATTAAAAAAGGCAAAGATTCCATTTCATCCATTTTACTGGACTGAAAATGATAACTTTTTTTAAATAATAAAGGTTGAAATAAAAATTCACCAGAAAAAAAATTGACTAACCAGAAGATGACTATTAACTTTGTAAGAATTTTGGTTGAATTTTGAAAATAAATTGCTTTTCACTTTTCTTGGGCTTTACTCACCATTTTTCTTGTTTTTAAATTTTTTACTATGAGTTGAAGCCCCAGCTTCCCACAGCAAGTTTCTCTGGTGTTAGTCTAACCAGATTATGCATAGTTATACATTGTCTATACTCGTACTTCATTGCCACTAATCTTAAAAGTTAGCTAATATTTGTCAAGCCATTATCACAACTTTGAAAATCTTTTAATAGGAGGGTAAGGATTCTCTAGGATTTCGGGATTTGCTGTTTATCTTTTCATAGCTCTTCAGGACATTGCAGTTAGAAATTCGAGTGTTGGGGTGCTTATAAATCCGGGAGGAAAACGAATATAATCAGGTGACAGTTTCCCACTTCAAACAGCAGTTGCACACAGGCATTCATTTGTGGTCTGATCGCTTCAATTTTGTGAAATGCTCAGTTTCACTCTTTACTTGTAATAACAGTTTGCTATGTATAAAGCATTTCATTCACTCTCAGCTTTGTGAAGCCAAGGTAGAAGCACATCTCCCATTTTACACATGAGAAAAGAGAGTGACATTAAATGGTTCAGCCATTGCATGGATCCAACAAGTAACAGCTATGTAGTCCAAGCACAGGATCCTTTATACCAGACAGGAGGAAGTTATTGGGACTTTTCAAAGATGTGGCAGAGGCAACATGATGTGTATTGGCTCTGAAGCCCTTTCCTGCTTGTTATTACTTGGGTGACATCAGTCACTGGACCCCGCTGTGCCTCAGTTTCCCCATCTGTCAAGAGTTTGGACTAGATGGGGCCCTTTTTTAGGAGCCCACCTTATCCATGTGTTTTCAGCCAAAGAGCTTCTGTGAAGACTCCAGTAATGTAACATTTATAATTTTAATCCAGTCCATGAGTAATATAATCCCATGGCAAGACATTCCATTCAATTAACAGGCAGTTTGTCTAGTAATCTGTGACATCTGTGATCTCTTGAGTACTACTGGTCTTGGGACCCCTTTACATTCATAAAAATTATTGAGAATCTCAAAGAGCTTTTGATTATGGGGATTATATCTATCCATTTCTAGTGTAATAGTATAAATTAAAATGTTTTATAATGAGAATAGTTTTGACCTCAGATCTCCTGTAAAGGGTCCCTGGGTTTTGAGAACTGCTGATCTAGGCAACTCTAACTCCTCTAGGGCATCTCATCCTCTGCTATTGCAAGGCAACTAGCATTTATTAAGCACCTACTATGTGCCAAGTACTGTGCCAAGAGCTAGGGATACAAAGAAATGCAAAAACCGGTATCTGCTTTCAAGTAGCTCAGTCTAATGAGAGAGATCACGTGTAAACAACTGTGCAAACAAGAAGTTCGGTCATTTCTGACTGTGACCGCATTTGGGGTTTTCTTGGTAGAGATAATGGAGTGGTTTACCATTTCCTTCTCCAGTTCATTTTACAGATGAGGAAACTGAGGCAAGCAGGATGAAGTGACTTGCCCAGGGTCACACTGTCAGATTTGAACTCGGGTCTTCTTGACTCTTAAGCCCCATGCTCTATCCACTGAACTACCTAGCTGCCCTAGGTGTAGACAGGATAAATTGGAGCTTGTCTCAGAGGGAAGGTACTAAGTAAGACCGGGAAAGGCTTCTTGTAGAAAGTAGCAGTTTTAGCTGAGACCCAGGGAGGCTGGGAAGTGGACATAAGGAAAATGTTCCAGGCGTCAACACAGCGTAGCGAATCTCAGAGATGGAGTGCCATGTGTGAGGAGCAGCCAGCAGTGAAACCTGGGTCACTGGCTCAATGAGTAAGGTGTAAGAAGACTAGGAAGGTCAGGAGGGGCCAGAGGAAAGGCTCTGAAAGCCAAATAGGATATTGTCTACCTCTGAATCTTTCCCAAGGGTCTGCTGCAGGGGAGAGGCCTTCCTTTGGGTTTTTGGTGTTCCCAAGGTCTTGACACCTTTTCCTGTCTTCCCCAGTTATGCACGTCCTCAGTAATGCCCTTAGTGTCACTTCCACGTGCAAGTGGCCATTGAGAGCATGCTAATTATATGCATCTCATATCTCCATTGCTAGTTAACTTCTGTTTGCCTTAATCCAATCAAGAAGGAAATGATAAACCACTCCAGTATCTTTGCTAAGAAAACCTCGCAGACAGTATGGTCCATGGGGTAAGGAAGAGTTGGACATGACTGAACAAAACTCATGATGAGATTCACCAGCCTCGTAGGCACTATTCAGTTTCCTCACTATCTAGCCGGGTTTCTTGGAGTTTCAGGTCCATGTAATCCAACTTCAACCTCTGTGCAAGATACACATGTTCACGGAAGAAATTAATGGGCCTCCCATCTAGTTGTATGTGAGGGTTTGGACAATATGTAATTGTTATCCACTTTGTTTTCTCAGGGTAGATGGTTAGGCAATTGAGCATTGCTGAGAATTTTAGGTGATGAGGTTTTGGTGTGCTCTGAGGCTTGATGCAATTAGTATAGTACCTAAATTGGAGTAACGGGTGAATCTCATCATGAGTTTTTATTCAGTCGTGTCCACCTCTTCATTACCCCATGTACCATACTGTCTGTGAGGTTTTCTTGGCAAAGATACTGGACTGGTTTGCCATTTCCTTCTTGAACGAGTGGTTTGCCTAGGGTCACACAGCTAATAAAGCCTAGGTCTGGACTCCAGGCCCAATGCTTTATCCACTGAACCACCTAGCTACCTCTCATCCTGAGTAGGATAGCTTTTTGCCTGGACTCTCCTTGGAACATCATGATGCTAGCAAATGCTTTATGTAATGGTACCACCCCTTGCCTTCACTATTTCATACGGCCTCCCATTTGGTCTTCCTGTCTCCAGTGTCTCTACCTTCCAATTTATCCTCCACATAGCAGCCAAAGTGATTTTCTTGAAGCTTATATCTGTTACTCCTGCCCAGATAATGCTTGGTGGACCCCTGTTAACTTTAGGATCAAATGAAAACAGATGCGTAAAGCCCATCACAAACTGGTTCCCACCTACCTTTCCAGGCCTATCATATTTCGCTCCCTTTTAAGCAGTACAGGTTCCAGCTAGACTGGCTGGTTTGTTCTTTTTGTATAATATTCCACCACCTTTGCACAGGTTGTTGCCCATAATAAAAGTGCATTCCCACCTCACCTCCGTTTCCAAAAAGCCAGGACCTTTCCTTCCTCAAGGGTCCTGTACATCTAATTCTAAATTTACAGTCTCATGAAAAAAATCCTTGCCTTGGAAGGAATTTTTGTTCTACTAGGGTGTTAGAACAAGTGCGTAAATAAATGGGGGATAGATACTGGACCTATAGACTCCCACAATTGAGGTCGACAACTCTTCAGCATATATTCCTGGCTGCCTAGTACTCTTAGTTCAGTGACAGCTAGTATGTGTCGGGATGGGACTTCAAACTAGGCCTTCCCGTCTGGGTCTGGCTATCCGCTAAGCTGTACTACCTAAGATTTGAGATATACAATAAAGAACAAAAAAGTTCAGAAGAGGACACAAAACGAGGCGGTTTTCTTACGAACTTGTCAAGGAAGTTAATTAATAAGAAAAGGACGCTGGATCTAAATTGTTGGTAACCTTGAAGAGAAATCTCAGTGGTGGTCAGAAGACAGAGGCAGGTTAAGCAGACAAGTCTTTCCAGAAGTTTGGATATGGAGAAGGGCTAAAAGCTGACAGCCTGGGATGGCACAATCAAGTGAGGATTCTTTAAGAATGGGGTAGGCTTTAGCAAGTTTTCTAGGAAGTGAGGAAAGAACCCATAGGGAGGGAAAATGAGGTAAAGAATGATTGATGAGGCAAGCTCCTGGAGGAGAAATGGGAGGAAATGTGGTTGGCAAAGAAAAGAACAACCCCTTTGTCAGAGAAAGAGAGAAAGAAAGAAAGGGAAGGAAGGAAGGAAGAGAAAGGAAAGGAGGAAATAAGGAAAGAAAGAAAAAGGGAGGAAGGAAGAAAGAAAGAAAAAGAAAAAGGGAAAAAGGAAGGAAGGAAGAAAAGAAAAGAAAAAAAGGAAGAAAAAAGGGAGAGGAAGACAGAGATGGTGTGTGTATGGGGGTGGGGAGTGGGGGGGCCAGTATGGAGGGAGGACAATTTACTGTGAATGACCTGTAAAGAAGGCAAGGGCATGTACTAAAGAAGGAGTAGAGGAGGCATGGGGGGATGGAGAGAGTCAACTGAGGAAGACTAAAAGCTTTATGACGTAGGAGAGAGCTTCCAGTTGGGATAATAACAAGAATTTGTCCTGAACCCACTTGGCATCAGATCATGAGCATGATGGTAGGACTTCCTCCAGCAGCATGTTGTAGCTCAGGCATAGATAGGAGCAAACCAGATATAGGGTGGGGGTAATCCAGGGCCTAGTGCATATTAGGCACTTTATAAATGCTTGTTGATTTAATGACAGAGTGTGAATGGTGGTCGACAGGACACAGAGAAAGGCAAAAATGGATCACGATCTAATGAGAGAGCCAACATACTTCTGTACCAACAGGCTATATATGGGATACATTAGAGATAATCAATAGAGAGAAGGCTTTAGCATTGGAGAGGATTGGGAGGAAAGGCTTTTGCAAGAGGTGGGATTTTAGCTGAGACTTGAAGGAAGCCAGGAGATGGAGAGGAAAGACCATTCTATGCTATGCATACTCTGTGTATAATAATTTATGTACACGTCCCCACCCTCAGTAGACCGCAAGCTTCTCGAGGGCAAGCATAGTATCATTTGTGTGTGTGTGGAGTAGTGTAGACAGATATTAAGATATGTATGCACACATACAAAATAAAATGTGTGCGCGCGCGCGTGTGTGTGTGTGTGTGGACACGACCTTATATACAGTAGGTGCTTAATAAATGCTTGTTGATTTGCTTGGTGGAACAATGGAATGAGACTGTTCTCCACAAAATGAAAGAAGTAGATTTAGAACTAGTCCCTGCTACCTCTCCTATCTTATAGGCCATCAGTCCATCCCCTTTTATTTTACAAAAGAAAATTGAAGCTGAGATTCCAAATGACTGGCCCAAAGTCACACGAGTTGATAAGATCAATACTGTTATGATATAGTAAGAGATACAGAGGTAGAAACCACCTCAGAGGCCAACTCCCTCATTTTACCAATGTGGAAACTGAGCCCCAGGGCTGCTGAATGACTTGTCCATGGTTATACAGTTTATGGAAGCAGGATTAGAACCTGCGTCCTTTTGATTCCAGAGCCTGTGTTCTTTTTATGTGGACCACGTGAACCATGCTTGCAAGGGGCAGAGTGGTGTTAGAAGGTACTTTTGTTGCTGTTTGTTTGGTTTGTTAAGTCAGAAGGAGGACTGGCTCAGACATCAGCTAACCCTACTATGCAAAGTAAGTTTGGGGTTGTTTTTTTATTTAATCTCTGTGGCTCCAGCGAGATGGACATTTTCATTCTGTAATTAGGTCTTGTAAATCTCGTACAACGGCAACAAGCGACTCCAAGCAAACTGGAAGAGAAAACCTCCAGCCTCCGTAGAGGATGCAGAGTCGGAACAGATTCCCAAGTCCCAACCTGAAAAACCTGGTGTTAGTTTTGGGTCCTTTCCAGTGAACCTTTGACTCCCATCTTCCTGCCCCCTGTGCGGATTTGGAACTGGTCAGCCATTTTTGTTTTTGGAAGGGAAAGGAGACAGATATAATGAATGACTTTTATTGTGTAATATTTCAAACCCTTTTGACTGCATTCGGATGGGATGGAAACTGTTCTGCCCCATGTCACAGCCAAAACAAACAAAACACATTCCCCAAGCCTGGATCCGTGCTCCTCAGAAACTGGCAGTAGTATGAGCCCTGCTCTCAAACAAGAATTTAGTTTGACAATTTTTAGCTCTTGTTCAGCTGAATGTTAGAATAGGTCAGAGCCAAAGCAAATACTGAAAAGGAAAAAAAATTAAATACACATATTTACAGCTTGCAGGTGGCATTGATTTTTCTCTTAAAAAAAGTTTAGCTGTTGGTCGTGAAGGAGCTTCAATTGTGGGGCTCCATTTCAGGGTTTTTTTATACACACTGTTACATACTTTGTTATTTGTTAAATTAACTTGTCTCAGAGAATGGCAACCCTGAATGAAAATAAATTCTGCATAGGCCCCCAAAGGGTGATAAATGCTGAAATTCCAGGATTTAAACGAATACAGGCTACCAAGAACCTGAGGGTCCTGAGAACATTAAACCCGGCAAACTGTTAATAACGCCCCCATAGTAATAAGCCTCCTAACATTCAATAGAGCCCCCAAAGTTAAGTTTCAAAGCTGCCTTTATGAAGCAGGCTTGAATATTGTCTACGAGGTTCCCTTCTCTCTATATCCAATCCCTCCTTTGGATGGGTGTAGAGAAAGCCTTCTTGCATATACAAGATAATTCATCTTGTAGTGGCCTGTTGTGTTTTATGGGCCTGACAAAATGTATTTATTATTAATCGCAATAATAACTTCTAATTTATAGTTACCTGTGCCCAGAGGTCTCTAGGTACCTTCACCAAGAAAACATAAATTCCCAAGCTAGGCATCCTGCCCAAATACCTCACAGAATGGGAGCAAAGGCTTAAATCCACCATTGAAGTAATCTCTTTGAGAAAATAAAATAAGGACTTTGATTGAAAATTTTAGCTGAACATTATCAGACATCTGGATGAGTGGAAGTGATCAGGACGAGACTAATTGAACCAACAGGTTCATGTTTCATATTGTAAATAACCCTGCAGAGAAAATCTTTCCTGAAACTTGCAATCCAGGGTGAGGAATGTTCCAGATTTTCTTGCAGATTTCCCCATGCAACAATCATTGTGACGTTGAAGGAGGCGGCTATAAAGCATCCCGAGTGGCATGCATGGGACATATAAATCATTTTAAAAGCTTTTTTAAAAAGAGTTTTTGTAGGATCTCTGCATTGTGGGAAATGAGATGGACTTGATCTTGGTGAATGAGTATTGCCGAGGTCCACGGCTCTCAGGCTGTCAAGTCTCCAATGTGGGACCAGGATCCTCAGTGAGGGATGGAAAGAAAACAATGTAAGATTCTTAAAAGGACGGTTTTCCAAATGTGAAGTTTTTCTTGAGTTCTTAGGTCCGAACCTACCATACTTAAAGGTTCATAGAGAGGTGTTTCCTGGACCCTGGTGGTAGGGTGGTGAGGAAGGTGGGACTGATAAAGGTAGATGAAGATATTTTCCACTTTTTTCATAGGGTTCATCTTGGGAGCTGAATAATTGCTTTTGCATCCATAGTCAATTTCTTTGGTGAATTTGTAAAGAGCAGTTTACAGTAAAGTTTTCTTACTGCCTATACTGAGTTTACAGTAAAGTTTTCGTACTGCCTACACACTGAGTTTGTAGTAAAGTTTTCTAACTGCCTATACTGAGTTTATAGTAAAGTTTTCTAACTGCCTATACTGAGTTTACAGTAGTTTTCTTACTGCCTATAGTGAATTTGCAGTAAAGTTTTCTTACTTCCTATACTGAGTTTACAGTAAAGTTTTCTTACTGCCTATACTGAGTTTAAAGTTTTCTTACTGCCAATACTGAGGTTTTCTCACACATCAAACTCCAGAGCCCCTCTCTCATATTCCTCATTGCTGCTTTCTTCTGTTTTCCCTTCAAAGGGAACCAAACAAATCAAATAAACGAAACCTTCACCCCATTCACCACTTTAAATTTTCCGTATTTTCCCCAGGCTCATTCCAACTCACTTCCCCACTACATGGTTTTTATTACCATATTAGAAACTGATGAAGAAATACACATACACACATAATACATATGTATAGATATACATGTGCATGTATGTGTATGTTACCCTTTAAAATTTTCTGATACCTTTCGTTTTTAGACTACCTTCATTTCACAAAATATTCCTCCTTCCTGCTCCTAATCACAGACTCATCCCCAATAACAAGGAATAAAGTGAAGAGAAAGTTCAGCCAAAGTAAACAGCCACTAAACAAATGTAACCTTAGGTGTCCACTCTAGCTCCCCAGGCAGCAGTGAAGAGAGGAAGGTGTGTTCTCACCTCTCTTTGGGGTAGGACCCAGCTTGCTCATGGTAAAAAGACCTTTCCATGTTCCATTTTTATTGCTGCTTTTGCTCTTTCCATTTATAAAACTATTTTTCTGTGTTGTCATCCTATCATTCATCCTCTGAGCTTCCCAGAGATCAGGAAAGAGGTGTTACTGCTCCCAGTCTTACAGATGAGAGTTGAAACACAGAGAAGCCAAACCATTTGTTCCATGTCCCGGTAGTCAACTGTGATCTGACTAGGAACTTGGCCTTCCATCTCCCATCTCAATCTGTGCCTCCCATGCCTGGAATGCACTCCCTCCTCACCTTCACGTGCTAGAATCCCTCCCTTTCTTCAAGGGTTAGCTCACGGGCCACCTTCCAAGGAAAGCCTTTCCTATTAGGGCTCTCCCTTCCTCCTCATGTTATCATGGGCATACTTAGCTATATTTATGCAGGACAACATAAGCTTGAGGGCAGGGATAATTTTTCATTTTGTCTTTGTTTTCCCGATTTCCTTAGTGAATGCCTGTTGTATTGGATTGGATAGGTTTGGTCACCAGCAGAATCAGATGAGAACCACACCAAACGGCCTCCTACGTAATTCAGACCAGGGAGCTCGGGCACTTTGGTGGAAGGCAAAGCTGAAGCAAGGCCGTATTATCTAACAGCTATTTCTTTTCAGATGGGGTCCTAAGAAAGTCAAGCTATGGGGATTCTCATTGTCAGGGTATGACTTGGAGAAGAGGCTGAAATTAACGCTCGAATGAGGATATAAGAATCATTCAGTCTTGTTCTAATTCCTGCAATCATCAGAATTTGATTGGCCCTCCCTGCCTTGCTGCCTGCCCCATGGGACCTTGAGACAAGTGACAACATTTCTAGGCCTGTTTCTTCTTCTGGCTTAATAATAGAGTCAGGAAGACTCATCTTCCTGTGTTCAAATCTGGCCTCAGATACTTCCTAGCTGTGTGACCCTGAACAAGTCACTTCACCCTGTTTGCCCCAGTTTCTTTTTCTGTAAAATGAGCTGGAGAAGGAAATGGCAAATTGCTCCAGTATCTTTGCCAAGAAAACCCCAAATGGGGTCGCTAGAATCAGACACAACTGAAAAGCAACTGAAAAGCATTTGTATAGCATGTGAAGGTTTACAAAACCCTTTATCTATATTATCTCATTTAATCCTTGCAACAATCCTGCGATTTAGATGCTATTATCATCCCCACTTTATTGATAGGAGACTGAGGTGAGAGAGGTTGTGAGTTGCCCAGCATCACACAGCTAGTCCATATCTGAGGCTAGATTTGAACTTAGGACTTCCCGACTGCAGGCCCGCCACTCTTATCCACTACGGCCCCTGCCCTCTGTAAAATGAGGGAGTTGGACTAGACAGCCACTAAGGTTCTCTCTAGCTCTAAAAATGAACATTTAGTCTTTTGATTTTCCCTTAAAATTGGACAGATTAAGGGTTGACAACTCTTCCCTTGAGGTATTAATTTCTTTTTGCTGTAAACAACAGAAAACCAAGATGTTCAATTCCAGGGCCCTTCATTAAAGATGCCAGTCTTTTCAGTAATTGGCCAGGTCAGTCCCAGAATTCTCAGAACTCTAAAACTGTCCTGGAAGCACAGGCCACTCAACAGAGCCACAATTAGAACTCTTGAACCTTGGACAGGCGGAGCCAGGAAGAGAATCTGACAATGAGTGCCCTCATGAGGGGAGAAGGGATAATGATCACCCTCTATTATTCTTCCTGGGTCAAGTACATTTTCCTTCCTACCTTCATGGGAATACACATGGGTTAGTGGAAGATCAACAGTCAGAGCACATATGGATGGTGTGATCTCTGGACCTCAGCAGATAGGCAAACTCTCCCTCCAAAAAATTAGCCCTTGGGACAAGAGTTCAGCTGCTGGATCCTAGTTACAACTTTGACATTCGGTCGTAATAATAATTCATGTTTCTGAAGCATTGGATTTAAGCCTCACATAGCAACTTTCGCATACTGGCCCTGTGTGATAGGCTGTACCAACGTCTTCATTTCCTCTTACAGATTAAAGAAAAAGACAAACTGAGGCCAAGGAAGAAGTCACTCGCCCATGGTTCTGTCTGGTGCACGCTCTTGACAGAGTCAGAAGACTTGGGTTCAGGTCCCTGCTGGGTTATTAGCTGCATGATCTTGGGTAAGTCTCTTTCCCCTCTGGTCACCCTGTCCAAGTGAAGTCATTAGATTAGATGATCTCTAGGACTCCCTCCAGCTCAGACAGCCTGTGTTTCTCAGCGTGTTTATATATGATTCCAATTGTCTTTCTCCACTGGTGGGAAACCGACTCACTGAGCAGTCCCCCAACCCCCCTAGAGATATGTGGTCCTCACTCTAGTCATTCTCCTGTCTCACTCAGGCTGTCCTGGACTCTCTGCCTGCAAAGTCCTCTTACCGCCAGGCCAAAAGCTGGCTAACAACATTAAGATGTTTTCCTCAACCTTGTCCCCAGAAAGATCCTCTCTTTTGAGAAGTATGCTCTCCCCAGGGCATTACATCATGACTTGGGTCAGCTCTTGGAGGAAGAAGTTGGACCCAATCACAGATCATCTGGATCTAAGCATACTTAGCTTCTTAAGTATTCCCACCAGAGAACTAAGAAACTGCTTATGTATTAGTCTTCTCTCCACATTTAACCTCTCACCTTATTGCAGCTGAGCAGGGCAATTTTTCCCCCTTCCTGTAGAAGTTTGTTTTGGGGATATTTTTAAAGAAAAGGAATATGATTGCTTTTTGTTTTTGCCATTACTTGAACTTCCTTAATTCTGTCAGTTGGATGGTGCCAACAAATCCTGATCTCAGCTGAGATGTGGCAGGCACCAAGGTGTGTCCCTTCGATTTATGACCCTTGTCTACTACTGGGGGGTGGAAAGCAGAGGATAGGAATGAATTTAATTTTCCTTGAGGAGAAAGATGAGAGCTGTCAAGTCCTGGTTGAGGATCGGGGTGGTCGTGTGGGATGACGGCCATGGATGTTGGAAGAGGGATTGGGTTTCTTCTTCCTTGGGAACAGGGTCTCTGAGAAAGATGTTAATGATTGATGAAACAACGCCCATCCGATAACCAGCGCAGCAAGAAATGTAGGAGTTGTTGGGGCTTTTTCCCCTTCAGCTCAGAAGTGGGAGTTGAGGAGAGATGGAAAAGTTGGAATGACCTCTGCGTGTCATCTTATGGCTTTATTTACTTTTCATGAAACACTAATTTAGAAAGGCTGACAGACTAGAGAGGTGGTCCTATGAGGGGACTGACTGGAAGAAGGGGCACATTATTATCAGGGAAGACTTTTATCAG
This sequence comes from Trichosurus vulpecula, assembly GCF_011100635.1. Lineage (NCBI taxonomy): Eukaryota > Metazoa > Chordata > Mammalia > Diprotodontia > Phalangeridae > Trichosurus > Trichosurus vulpecula. Next base: position 428,590,718 of record NC_050575.1, on the reverse strand, counting down.
CAAATGCCTATGCTGAGAAATGAAAATTCACTGCTATCTGGAGCCCAGTTAACAGAGCATATTAATAATATCCAGTTGATGACCTGGCTCATTTGGGCAAACTCTCTGAATGATCCTGGTCCTTGGTGTGGTGCAGACAAGTATTCGAACTTTGCCTTTGAATTCCTTTGAATCATTGTCGATTCAATCCAATTGAATTCTCCATTCATGCCATTCTGTCTTCTGCCTCTGCTTTTGCATGGGGCACCCCCATGCCTAGGATTCTCTCCTTCCTCTCTTCTCCCTTTTGGAACTCCTAGGTCCCTCTGAGGCTCAGCAGCATTGGTACCTGCCCCCTATGAGAGGCCTTTCCTCCTCGCCCACCTGTTAGACTCTGTTACCACCCTCTCCCCCATACTTTGTATTCATTTTGTATTACTCACATGGTCTTTCCTCTCAGGAGAATGTAAGATCCTTGAGGACAGGCACTATTCCATAGTTTATCTTTATTTCGTGGAGAAGATACCTTAAAGTTGGGCTTTGAAGTATTAAAATGCTTTCAGTGTCCATAGCTAGGAGGTACAGCATTGGGCCTTGAAGTTAGGGAGAGCTGAGTTTGAATTCTGCCTCACTTACTGCCTGTGTGACCTTGGGCAAATAAGCCGCTTGACCTTTAGGCCTCAGTTTCCTCATCTGTAAAACTGAGATAATAGTAGCACCTACCTCATAGAGTTGTCCTGAGGTTCAAATAGATATCAAATACAAAGTACTTTGGAAGCCTTTAAGCACTTTGCACATGTTATTAATAATAATACGGAGCTCATCTACATGGCTTCAGGCAGAGTGGTGGAGCACAGTGTCTGACCCATAGGAGGTGCCTAATCATTGCCACTTCTAGTCTCATAAACCTCTTTAAAAATGTAACCTTTTATTTTCAATTAACTGGCATTTATTTACTCTCCCTCCTACTTCTTACCTCGAAAAAAACCCCTCTCATAACAAATATGGACAAACAAAACAAATTCCTGCATCGGTTATATTCAAAACTGTGCATCTCATTCTGTATCTTGAGCCCTTCCCCTCTGCCAGGAGCTGCGTAGCACGATTCCCCATTGGTCCTCTGGAATTGATGGCTGACCAGTCACTGCATTGTCCAGGGTCCTCGTATATCTCTAATCAGAGGGACAGCAGAGGCCGCCTCATCAGATCAGGGTGCGTTCCCTTCCCCCAAAGCAAGCCCATCATTGTCCCAGCTCAGACCTGGAGACCAGGCTTCTAATTATCACTGTCAACAAACTAGTATGTCAAAGAGGTCCAATTACCTCGTTATCCCAAAGGCTGACTTTTCAGGACCAATGCTGACAGGACATTTGCTCATGATGTCTAGAAGCATGGCCAAATCCTCCTCCGAGGTCTCCTCATGATGCGGAGATCTGGATGCTGGGAGTCTTGAAGGCTCTGGCAGTGAAGTAGGCTCTGGATGGCCCTGCCAAACTATGAAGGTCTCCAGCACGAGGTACAAGCCGTCTACTGTCCTAGAGTCAGTATAGACATGGCCAGAGAAACTCAACATCGCATTGTCTTCAGGATGAATTTCCACTCCCAAATAGCAACTCCCAAAGACTGTCTACTGAGCAATGGAAGGTGCCATATGCATTAGAGGAGGGACTATACCCACCAAGAAAAGTCTAGCTCCATGAAGGGCTAAACTATTAGAAGTCAGGTCTGGCCATGTTCCTCTGCTCAGAAAACTTTAATGTTTCCCTCTTTCCTAAAGTCAAGTCAACAAGCATTTATTTAGTACCTACTGTATGCTAAGCACTAGCTAAGATTTTTGTGGTTGAGTTGTTTCAGTTGTGTCTGACTCCCTGTGACTCCATTTTAGGGGTTTTCTTGGCAAAGATACTGGAGTGGTTTGCCACTTCCTTCTCTGGCTAAGATCTGGGAATACAAAAAAAAGACGGAAAGATAGTCCTTGCCCTCAAGTAAGCCTACACTCTGAGGGAGGGAAAGAAAGAATAAAATACAATGAAAGACCTCTGCAATCTGACCCCGACCTAATTATTCAGGCTGGTCTCATATTCCTTCCCTTTATCCGCTCTGTGTAGATAAAACAGCCAAAGGAGACAACTGGCTGTTCCCTGATTTTGTCCCACCTTTCCTGCCTCCATGTGTCCATCCAGGATGTCCATGATGACTGGACACTCCCACCCCCTCATTGCCTTTCCCTCCTGTTTCCATTCAAAGCATCAGCATCCTTCTTGTCCCCAGGTTTCCAGCTTGGAGTTATCCTAGATTGCTTGGTGGATAGAGCTCCAGGCCTGGAGTTAGAAAGACCTGAGTTCAAATCCAACCTCAGACTGACTATGTGACCCTGGGCAAGTCACGCAAGCTCAGTTTCCTCGTCTAGAAAGTGGGGATAATGATAGCACCTGCCTCCCAGGGTTGTTGTGAGGATCCAATGAGGTAATAATCATAAAGTGCTTAGTGCAGTGCCAGGCACATGGTAAGTAATGTTAGCTATTATCATTGCCTTCCACATCCAGTCGTGGCAGCCTTACCTTTTCCACCCCACATCTCTTGCATCTTTCCCTCTTCACTCCCGTGGCCACCAACCCTCACTCTGCTCTCTCCTGGGCTCCCACTTGATCTCCCGGGTTCCAGGCTTTTCTCCAATCCATCCTCTACATAGTTCCTAAAATGATCGTCTTAAAGCATATCCGATCATGATACTCCACATCTCAAGGACCCTCAGGACTCCCTACTGTCTCTAGAATGAAATATAAAAGCCTCAGCTTGGCATTGATAGCTGTTCCCAACCTGGCTCCAGCCCACCTTTCTAGGATTAATTTCATATTCCTTCCATTCCCACACAGTGCAGTTGAGCCAACCTGGCCCACTTCCTTCTCCCCAAGCTTAGTAATTTTCATTTCCTGCTTCTGGATCTTTGCACTGACTGTCCCCCATGGCCTCGAATGCCCTTCTTCTCTCCTTCACTGCTCCAGTCTCCAGCTAGACTTAAGATCATCATTAGACCTTGGATAATTAAATTTCACATTTGAGGAAGCCTAGAGTAGTAAATAGAGCACAGGACCTGAAGTCAGGAAGACCTGAGTTCAAATCCTGCCCCAGACATTTACTAGTTGTATGAGCCTGAGAGGGTCACTTTCCTTCTGTTTCCTCGTCTTTAAAATGGGGGTAATAACCTTGGATGCTTTAGAAATGTGAACTAAGGAGTCCCAGTATTATGATCCCCACCTGCATCAGAGGCAGTGGATTGAGGGCTGGACCTGAGGGAAGGGAGGCTTGATTCAAATGCCTCAGACAGTTCTCAGATGTGTGACCTTGGGTCAGTCACTTAGCCTTCCTGTGCCTCAGTTTCTTCATCTGTAAAATGGGAAGTTTGGACTTGGTGGCCACTGTTACCCTTCCAGCTCTAAATCCTTGATCTTTGGTGGATGCTGAAGCTCCCAGATGGTGTGACTTGTCCGTCCTCACAGGGGCAAGTAAGGAAGTGTCAAAGCCGAGCTCCAAACCAAGGACTCTGGCTTCCCTACCCCACACAGTCTCTTTCCTAGAAAGATGGTTCCTGGTTTCTAGCCTAGACCCCTGTTCAGAAAGAACTTCATTTTGCCCCACGCCCCCCACTCCCAACCACATTTCTCTCATGTGACAGAGATAGAGAAGGGGACTGGACCTTATACAGGGAGCTCCCAGGTGAGTGGGTTACCTGTACCAAAGCAGGTTGGCACCTTCCAGTCTTACAGAGTTGTTTGGGGCACTGAGAGTTCAGATAACCTTCTGCAGGAAGTATGGGTCAAAGGCAGGACTCGAACCCAGGTCTTCGTGATTTGACATCCAGTTCTTTGTCTGTTACACCATTCTGCCTCATTTAATAGAACATGTTATAGTTATCCGTTTGTGTCTTACTCTGTGTCAATGCCATCCCCTCCCACAATTAAACTGCTCACACCAAGACAACTGGCCACACGTGTTTATCTGGTCACCACCCCCTTCCCTCCCCTTCTGCCTCCCCCCCCCCACCAACTGCCTGCCATGGGGACCCAACACAGCATTGTGCTTGTTGTAGCTTAATGCATTTGTGTGAGTCTCCAGCCACTCGTATGAGTGTTTCACTGACATCTCCACGTTTTACAGATGGAGAAACTGACCGTTGCCTCTCCCTGCATGTGCACGCACTCATTTCCAATCCAATCCAACCAATTAAATAAGCCTGGAAAGGCAGCCTGGAGCCTACCTGTGAAAAGTTTTCAATCAGGACTTTGCATTTTATCCCAAAGGCTCCAAGGAGACGATGAAGTTTCTTGGAGAGGGCAGAGAGATAGCCAGTCGTGCTTTCAGAAGATTGCCCAGCCCAAGGCTCTCTCCCCATCCTGGACAGGGCTTCCAGCTGAAAGGGCCCAGCTTCGTGGTGACTCTCCTGCTCTCCCATTTACTCTGGCTTTCTGGAACACACTGACTTTCCCCTTTGGGATTGTTGGGAGATTATGTATGAAACCAGGACAAGCGCTGATTTCAGGACCCAGGACCTTAGAGTAATTTCAAATTCAAAAACAATCAATTCAATTCATCAAACATTTATGAAATAAAGTACCTCCTACGTGTCACAGTCATTGCTAGGTGCTGGAGACACGATGACAAGACTACTCCTTCCCTGATGGAGCTTACGAGCAACACATACACAGATAAATGAAAATAAAACACACAAAGTGATTTCAGGGAGCTGGGGAGATCACTAAAAAACTTACCTTCTCTTTGGGACTATAACAGATAAACAGATAAGTAAAGTGGAAGAGATTTGAGAAGGAAGAGAGAGAGAGAGAGAGAGAGAGAGAGGGAGAGAGAGAGAAGTAAACTAACCAAGATGGGAGAATGGAGCCAGGAGGGCTTTATGGAACACAGGATTGGACCATCAGGTTGAGGTTTGGAAGAAAAACACCAGTAAATGATGCTAATTTCTCATATCATTAAGAGTATGAGCTCTGGGGTCAAGGATCATGGGTTCCAATTCCTCCTCTGACATTGATCACCTAGATGACCTCTGGAAAGTCATCGACTTTCCTTTATTCTCACTTCATTCATCCACAAATGAGGAGATTGTCCTGGATGATCTGTAAGTCTCCTTCCAGCCGCATATCTACGATCCTAAAATACTTACTGTGTAACCTCAGATGAGTCACTTCATTTCAATGGGACTCAGTTTCCTCATCTCTATAGTGAAGGGGGTGGTGTGGATTAAATGACCTCTGAGCCCCCTTCCAAGTCTTCATGCATGACTGTCCCCAATCTTTCCTGTCGATAGCCTGTTTGTATGTAGTTGTTTGCCTGTTGTCTCCTCCAATAGACTGTGAGCTCCTTGAGGGCAGAAATTGTTTTTGGCCCTTCTTTGTACCCCCGACACATAACATGTGCTTAATAAATACCTACTGATTGATTGGTTGATGCATCATTCCATACTCCTAGCTTTGCCTTCCCTCGGGCACAGCCATCCTTCAGTGCTGAAGAATTCAAACTTGGTCATGCCTTCATATCTTAATGGATTCTTATCCAAAGGGTAGGGAAAGAATCTGGATCTGGGATTTCATTGGTAAAGGAAACTCTCACATGACTGAGGTCCCCATGCCATTTCAGGTTGACACCTTCCCTGAAATTTAGTCTTAGAGAGTTGCCTGGGTACAGGGGGAAGGAAACTTGCCCAAGATCTCCCAGACAGTATTTGTCAAAGGTGGGACTTGAGGCTAGTTTTCTAGTAACTACTCTATGCTGTTTTTCCATTGTTTTTCATAATAATCCTCCATGGTCTAACACACTAGAGCTCACAGGGGTTTCTTGATCTTTTTTTGTGTACCACAGACCCCCTGAGAATGTTGTCTGGTGAAGCCTCTAGAACCTTTCTCAGAAGAATGTTTATAAATGCGTAAGATAAAATGCATAGGATTACAAAGGAAACCAATTCTATTGCAATATAGGTATCTATATATATGTATATGTATGTATACATACATACATATATATAAACTTCCCTAGCTAAGACCCTAGTTAAGAACCCCTGCTAGGTTATTTAGCATTCCATTTTATATAACTAGGGAAGCAGGAGGGGATTGCCCACTCTCTACCAATCACTCCCGCCCCCACTAGCTGCATTACTGGTCTCCTCCCTTTCCTATCACACATCTCAGAAATGAAATCTTTTCCATCACATCTTGAACACAAGCCAACATGGGGCATGTGAGGCAGCCACCACCGGTGTCTCTTCCTTGCTCTTTGTATCTATCATTTCATGCAAGTTGGATTTTTCAGAGATTGGTACATTATGTGACTCAGTCATGGAAGGTTTATTATAGCTATACAGAATGTAAATTAATAAAGTTAAGTGAATATTACCCACAGTCAAATGGCCACTAAGAATCTGAGGCAAAGTTTGAACTTGGGTCTTCTTGAATCCAATAATAATAAAATTATCTAGACCATTTATAAGAGTCATGTCTGACTCTTCGTGACCCCATGGAACATAGCAGGCCAGGACCTTCTCTCCTCAGCTATCTCCCAAAGTCTGTCCAAACTCATGTTCATTGTGTCCATGATACTCTCTATCCACCTCATCCTCTGCCGTCCCCTTTTCCTTTTGTCTTCAATCTTTCCCAAAATCAGAGTCTTTTCCAATGAGTCTTTTCTTCTGATTATGAGATCAAAGTATTTAAAATTCAACTTCAGTATTTGACCTTCCAGTGAATTGTCTGAATTAATTTCTTTAAGTATTGACTGATTTGAGCTTCTTGCAGTCCAAGGAACTCTCAAAAGTCTTCTCTAGCATCACAGTTTGAAAACATTGATTCTGTGGTGCTTAGCTTTCCTTATAGTCCCACTCTCACAGCCATACATTGCTACTGGAAAAACCATAACTTTGACTATACATACATTTGTCAGCAAGGTGATGTCTTTGCTTTTTAGTATGCTGGCCAGATCTGCCATAGCTTTCCTTCCAAGGAGCATCTTTTAATTTCATGGCTGCAGTCACCATCTACAGTGATCTTTGAACCCAAGAATATCAAATCTGACACTGCTTCCATTTCTTCTCCCTCCATTTGCCAGGAAGTGATGCAACCAGTTGCCAAGATCTTAGCTTTTTTGATGTTAAGCTTCAAGCCAGCTTTTATACTCTCCTTTTTCACCCTCATCGAGAGGCTTCTTAATTCCTCTCCACTTTCTGCCATCAGAGTGGTATCATCTGCATATCTGAGATTGCTGATACTTCTCCTGGAATCTTAATTCTGACTTTTGATTCATGCAGCTTGGCATTTTGCATGATGTTCTTTGCATATAAGTGAAATAAATAAAGTGACAATATACAGCCATGTTGTACTCCTTTTCCAGTTGTAAACCAATCGGTTGTTCCATGTTAGGTTCTAACTGTTGCTTCTTGGCCCGCATACAGGCTCCTCAGGAGATGAGTAAGATAATCTGGTACTCACCTCTCTTTGAGGACTTGCCACATTTTGCTGCAATCTACACAAACAAAGGTTTAATATAGTCAATAAAGCAGAAGTAGATGTCTTTCTGGAACTTCCTTGCTTTCTACGTAATCCAGCGAATATTAGCAATTCGGTCTCTAGTTCCTCTTCCTCTTTGAAAACCGGCCTGCACTTCTGGCAAGTTACAGAAAGCACTCAGTCCACATAAAGCACTTTAAGGTTTTCAGTTTACTTCCCATGTATTATCTCAATTCTCACAACAATCCTGTGAAGGGTTATCCCCATTTTTGCAGCTGAGGAAACAGATACAGACAGGTGAAATTCCATTTAATTCAATTAACATTTATTAAGTGCCTGCCCAGGGTCACACAGCTAAGGAAATACCTGAAGAGGGATTCAAACTCAGGTCTTAGTGACTCTATGCTCTATGCTTTGTAGCACTTAGCTGCCCCATCCTCAAATATAATTCTGCAGGGAATCCCACTATTAAAGACTTTCTTATAACCAGCTATTTTAAAGGATCTGTAACAATGGAGCTAACTACTGGCATTTCTGTTAAGAAAGGTTCAGGATTTGAATGAGCTATTGACAGGCTAAAACAGTACTGACAGAAAGAAATTGGCACTGGTTTTGGGTTGAGGGTTTCAGGGCAGTAAGAGAAATGTCTAAGCAATAATTATCAATCCATCAAATTACTAAATTGTCAGCAGCACGGAGTTGGCATGCTTATGTCTGAGGTTCACTCTGGTCCCATTCTCTCTAGGCCAGATGTCTTATACCTCCCCCGCTTGAAAAATCTCCTTTTCCTTCATTTAGTATTTTATTTTTCCCCAGTTACATGTAAAAACAATTTTTAACATTCATTTTTAAAACTTTGTGTTCCAAATTCTCTCCCTTCCTCCCTACTCACACCCCCTCATTGAGAAGGCAAGCAATTCAGTATGGGTTACACATGTGCAGTCACGCAAAATATTTCCATAATAGTAATGTTGTGAAAGAAAACTTAGACAAAAACCCTCAGGAAAAATAAAGAAAGCAAAAAAAGTATTCTTCAATCTGTATTCAGACACCATCAGTTCTTTCACTGGGGATGGATAGCGTTTTCCATCCTAAGTCCTTCAGAGTTGTCTTGTATCATTGTATTGCTGAGAATAGCTAAGTCATTCATAGCCGATCACCTTACTATATTGCCTTTACTTTGTACACGGTATAATTCATTTTGCATCATGTAAGTCTTTCCAGGTTTTCCTGAGAGCGTCCTGCTCATCATTTCTTATAGCACAATAGCATTCCATCATAATCACATACCATAATTTGTTCAGCCATTCCCCAGTTGATGGGCATCCCCTCAGTTTCCAATTCTTTGCCACCAGCAAAGAGCTGTTATAAATATTTTTGTACATATAGGTCCTTTTCCTTTTTGTCTTTTATCTCTTTTGCCATACAGATCTAGTTGTGGTATTACTAGGTCAAAGGGTATGCATGGTTTTATAGCCCTTTGGGCACAGTTCCAAATTGCTCTACAGAATGGTTGAATCAGTTCACAACTCCACCAACAGTATATTAATGTCCCACTTTTCCCACACTCTCTCCAACATTTGTCATTTTCCTTTTCTGTCCTGTTAGCCAATCTGATAGGTATGAGGCAGTACCTCAGAATTGTCTTAATTTGCATTTCTCCAATCAATAGTGAGTTAGAACATTTTTTCATATGGCCTTAGATAGCTTTGATTACTTCATCTGAAAACTGTTCATATCTTTTGATCATTTATCGGTTGGGGAATGGCTCTCATTTTCATAAATTGGACTCAGTTCTTTTTGTGTCTGAGAAGTAAGGCCTTTATCAAAGAAAATTCCTTCAAAATTAGCAATAGTAACTGAAAATTTTTTTTTTCAAGAATTCTAGGAGTTTTCATTTCAGGATCTCTTTTAGGAGGTGATCAGTTCTAGATGGGCAGTTTTCCTTGATAATTTCTTGAAAGATGATGTCTTTTTTTGATCATGGATTTTGCGTAATCCGATAATTTTAAAATTATCTCTCCTGGATCTATTTTTTGGGTCAGTTGTTGTTCTGATGAGATATTTCACTTTTTTTCTCATTCTTTTGGTTTTGTTTTATTGTTTCTTTATTTCTCATAAAGTCATGAGCTTCCATTTGCTCAATTCTAATTTTTAAGGAATTATTTTCTTCAGCAAGCTTTTGGATGTTCTTTTCCATTTGGCTAATTCTGCCTTTTAAAGCATTCTTCTCATCATTGGCTTTTTGTATCTCTTTTGCCATTTAGACTAGTCTGTTTTTTTAAGGTGTTATTTTCTTCAGTATTTTTTTGTTTCTCCTTTACCAACCTTTTGACTCACTTTTCATGATTTTCTTACATCACCCTCACTTCTCTTCCCAATTTTTCCTCTACCTCTTTTACTTGATTTTCAAAATCATTTTTGAACTCTTTCATGGCCTCAGACCCATTCATATTTTTCTTGGAGGTTTTGGATGTAGAAGCTTTGACTTTGTTATCTTCTTCTGAGTGTGCATTTTGATCTTCTTTGTCACCATAGCAACTTTCTATGGTCAGAATTTTTTCTGTTGTTTGCTCTTTTTCCCAGCCTCTTACTTACTTGACTTTTAACTCTTGGTTAAAAATAGAGCTCTGCTCCCAGGGTGAAGGGTGCACTGTTCCAAGGTTCAGGGGTTTTGTGCAGCTGTTTTCAGAGATACTTCTAAGGACCTGTAAGTTTTCAGTTCTTCCAAGGTAGTATGATCTAAGGGGAGGTGTTTGCTACTTTCCTGGCCTGTGCTCTGGTCTGAGAGTGACCACAAACACTTTTTCTGCCCTGAAACTGTGAGGAGGATTCTTCCTCCACTGTGGACACAAGCTCTGCTATGCCAGTGCTCCTCCTTAACCCAGGACTGCCACTCAGGACTGTGACCCAGATCCATGTATGGGCAAAGCAACAGAATCCTGCCCCAGTGCTAACAAAGAGACCCCTGTAACCTCCTTCTGACTAGTTGTTCAACCCCCTTCCGATCTGTGGGCTGAGAGCTCCACAAGCAGCTGCTGCCACTGCTGATTCAATGGCTCCCAAGGCCTTCTCTTAATTTGCTGGAGCCTGGTCTGCGCTGGCACGCCCTGTGCTGGACTGTGCTCCACTCTCATCCAGGTGCAACAGACCTTTCCTGGTTTCCTTTTAAGTTGTCTTTGGCATCTGTGGGCTGAGAGGTCTGGAAATTGCCACTGCTGCTACTGATTTAGTTGCCCTGAAGCCTGCTCACAGTTTGCTGGAGTTGGTCTGCACCTGCACTTGACTGTGTTCCTCTCCCACCCTGATGCAACAGACCTTTCCTGTTGACTTTCTAAGTCATCTTGGGTTGGAAAATTGTTTCACTCTATCTCCGTGGATTCTGCTGCTCTAGAAATCATTTAGCAGTCATTATTTAAAGGTATTAGGAGGGGTTTGGGGGAGAGCTCAGGCAAGACCCTGCCTGAAAATCTATTGCTTTTATCTCTCATAGACTTGAACCCTCAAGTTTCTTTGTCATTGATTTGAGATGTGTTCGACCAATTTTAGGAGCCCAGTGACTAGCACTTCAGTTCTATTTAACTGTGGGTAGCTTTTTCACAAAGGGATACATCAAAGATAGACCGAGAACAAATGTGCAAACTGTTTTCCTAATACCTTGGAACATACACCACCATGGTCTCTGATGGGAGGGATTAAGCTTGAAACTTAGCTTAGTTCCTACACAGAATTGGTCCCATAGAGTTTGTGCCCAAAGGTAGCAGGACTGTTATTTTTAAAAATTTTAAATATATTTCTATTTAATGGTATTTTATTTTTCTAATTACATATAAAGACACATTTTAATATTCATTTCTTTAAAATTTTGAGTTCCAATTTTTCTCTCTTCCTGCCTCACCTCGCCCCTCCTTAAGGTGGTAAGCAATTTGATTTAGGTTATGTACGTGCAATCATATAAAACATATTTCCATACTAGTTATGTTGCAAAAGAAGAAACAGACCAAAAGAAACACAGACACCACATACACATACACACCAAGTGAAAACAGTATGCTTCAAACCGCATTCAGACTCTATCACTTCTTTCTCCGCATTTTCATTGTGAAAATTAGAATTGTCTTGGATTATTGTATTTCTGAGAATAGCTAAGTCATTCGTAGTTGATCAACATAGAACATTGTGTGCTCTGTACATGATGTTCTCCTGGTTCTGCTCACTTCCACTCAGCATCAGTTCATGTAAGGTTTTCCAGGTTTTTCTAAAATCCACCTGCTCATCATTTCTTATGGCACAATAGTGTTCCATTATATTTATATACCACAACTTGTTCAGCCATCCTCTGAGGGATGGGTATCCCTTCGATTTCCAATTCTTTGCCACCACACACACACACACACACACACACACACACACACACACACACTGCTATGAATGTTGTTGTACAAATAGGTCTTTTCTCCTTTTCTTTGAGCAGCGGCACTATTGATGAATCCTTCTGCTAGTCTGGGATTCTGAAGGTCACTCCCAAAGGTTTCTTATTCCTTCCCAGGGCATCGGTGCTGTGCTGGATGCAAAGCCAGGCCTGAATTGCAGCTCCCAGATTCTTGTGGCTTATTCTATCAGCCTTTGAAACTCCCAAGGATGGAGAGTCCACTCTGTGAACCTAGAATGGAAAAGAATGAATGAAAGGCTAAGAGGATCCCATTTTCCTGAGGCCATCTGGCCTTCACCTTAAAGCATTGTCTCATTGGGGCAGCTAGGTGGTGCAATATACGGAGTTCTGAGCCTGGAGTCAGGAAGATCTAAGTTCAAATCCAGCCTCAGACACTTACAAGCTGTTTTGACCCTGGGTAAGTCACCTCACTGCTGTCTGCCTCTGTTTACCCCTCTGCAAAATGGGGATAATAATAGCACCTCCTTCCCAGGGTTATTGTAAAGATTAAATCAGATAACAATTGTAAATCACTTAGCACAGTGCCTGGCACATAGTAGGTGCTTTGTGAATCCTTATTCTCTCCCTCTCCAACACCAAAGTGTATCTGAAGACGATGAAATAAGGATCAAAAATGGCAGCCAAAGTTTACTTGGGCCCTTTGGAAGATACTGATGGTTCTGTCCATGCAGCCATTGGAAACAGGCTCCTCATGATAACCAACATCACTACAGAAGGTTCACTAATACTCCAGTCTCTCTAAAGTAGTTCCCCCACATCATCAGGATTTTCCGAGAACCAACTCCCTAGCGTCTTCCACGCGGAGATACCATCTGAGCAAGCTGATGGGGTCTGGGCTAGGTCCCCAGTATGCCTACAGAATGACAAAATTAAGGGGAGTAATTGGAATGCCTCAGACCTACACAGCCAGGTGAAGTGATTCAGGGCCCAGAGTTAGAAGACCTGAGTTCAAACCCAGCTTCAGACACTTTAACTAGTTATGTGACCTTGGAAAAGTCACTTAACCTCTGTTTGCCACAGTTTCCTCCACATAAAATGGAGGGAGTAATAATACCTACCTCCCAGGGTTGCTATGAGATAACATAGTGCCTGGTACTGATTGAATAACGGAATAAAGATAACCTAATAATCTGATTGAATAACCTAAACCTTTGTTTTGGCCCAAGAGCTGACAAAGCCCTTTCTCCCATGAGGGAGGCAGTTCAAGTATCATGTCATCTTCATTTCCCAGAAGAGACTCAGGGAGGTCAGGTGACTTCACAGACTCTCTGAGTTGAAAGGGACCTTAGCTACCATGTAGTTCAGCCTGTTACTGAATCAAAATTCTCTTTCTAGCACACCACACTCCAAAGTAGTCATCTAGTCTTGGCTTGAAACCTAGAGGAGTTTCATACTTCTGAGACAGCCTTCCCAGCATCCAGGGCCATTTTTAATCTTTCAGCTGTCTCTGAAGCAAAGCTATAACTAGAGTGGGGCAGCTGGGGATTTTCACCAATGCAGAAAATTTAGAGGGCATTGACAGCATCTTAATTTAGACATTTTCTTCTCTGTTCAACTCACTGCAGGTGGTGGTTGCTGGGGCTTGGCTTCTTCAAAGTCGGCCCTTTCTCCCTTGCCTAGCTTGGCTCTTATCAGTGGCCACATTTTCTGTGTTTCAAAGCGTATTCTTCCCTTCTCCAGGCTACTGGTTTAGGGCTCTGCTCCCATGGTAGCCCCTTCCATTGTGAGATAGCTCTCATGGTGAAATGGAGAGATCCTGCCTAGCTGTGTGACTTTGGTCGAGTCACTTAATCTGCCAGCCTCAGTTTCCTTATCTGTAAAACAGCGATAATAATCCCACTTTCCTCCTAGGGTTGGTGTAAGGATCAAATGAGATAACATGTTACATGCTTTACAAACCTTAGGTTATATATGTATACACACACACACACACACACACACACACACATATATATATATATATATATATATATATATATATTTACATTAATCGTTGGGGGCAGCTAGGTGGCCCAGTAGGTAGAGCTCTGGGCTTAGAATCAGGAAGACTCACCTTCATGAGTTCAAATCAAATCTTAGACACTTATTAGTTCTAGGACCCTGGGCAAGTCACTGAACCCTGTTTGCCTCAGTTTCCTGATCTGTAAAATAAGCTAGAGAAGGCAATGGCAAGCCACTCCAGCACCTCTGTCAAGAAAACCCCACATGGGGTCACAGAGAATCAGACACGGCTGAACAACTACAACATTAATCATTGGAAAGACCCAAGTCCAAATCTGCCTTTCTGACACTTCTCTCAACTCCCCCTAGTTTTTTCTCCCTGGGCCAAACAGTATAAGCCTCGTCTGTCTTGGGCATGACAGCCTCCATATCCTTGGAGACAGCTCGCATGCCCCCTGATATCCTGGCTCAGACATTTTGCTTTTTCACAGCACCTAGCATTGCACTGAGTAAATCAATCAATTGATCGACATTTATTATGCACCTACTGTGTGCCAGGCACTATACATATAAATATAATAAAAATATCCCTACATCCTGAGTGTCCACTGAATCAAACTGAATGCTCTAAGGCTAAAACCATCAGGGATGGAAATCCCCACAGAAACAAGTCTGATTTATTATTAAAAGGGAAGACAGTTCCATATGTAAAACTTTCAAATAACCAATAACACACCTAGTTTCAGAAACAGAAATTGAAGGGAGTGTGAGTGATATCCCTCAATTAATTTTGATGCTAATTCTCCCTGGGGGTGAGCAGATTGATCTGGTGGGAACTTATATCTGAATTAAACTCGAAATGAAATGTTGAGTGGTCTCGTTGGGCTTTGCTCAATGATTCACTCTGGTTTTGTGTTCGCAGGTAGGATGGATGGGCCAATAGAGATCAGTCTTTCGGGGCTGGTGGCCCTTTCTGCCTTCCCCTTTCCACTCTTTGAAGCAATGTGGATCAGAGGTAGAGCATTGGCCAAAGACCCAATACTAAGGCTTTCTAGGCACCCTCTTTGAAGTTTTAAAGTACTTGGCATGTTACATTATTAGAGCACTTAGAACAATGCTTGGTATACAGTAGGTGCTTAATGAATGCTAGTTGACTGATTGAACCTCTTAACGCTTACCTATGAGGGAAGTGTTGTAGGTTTTAGTGTGTTTATTTTACCAATAAGGAAACAGGTTGAGAGAAGAGGACACTCTTGCCAATGGGAACACAGGTTAGTACCTGTGTTAGAGGCTGTATTTGAATTCACCTCTTCCTGACTCATGATTCAAGTCCTGCCCCTGGCCTCACTAGCTCCTTAGACACGGGCAAGTCATTTCATTTCTCCGGGCCTCCGTGTCCTAAATGTAAAAGGTCAGGGCAGTGGTAATCTCCCTGTTGAATGCAAACTTTTCCAGTAGAATGTAAACTCCTGGAGGGCTGGGATTCTTTTGGTCTGGTTTGTAAGAGAAGGCAACTAGCGTTTATTAAGTGCTAGACGCTTGCTTAGTACTGGGAATACAGATACAGGCCAGAGACAAGTCCCTGCCCTCACGGAGCTGACAGTCTGACAGGGAAGACAACACCCAATCATCTATATGCACACAAGCTCGAGGCACCAGCAATAAGGAGGATCTGGAGGGAGCCAGGGTCGAATCCCGGCTCCGCTGAGTACTGGCTGTGTGGTCTTGGAGAAGTCACAAAAGCTCTCTAGGCCTCAGGTCTCTCATCCGTAAAATGAGGGGCTTGGTCTAGGTGGCTCTTTCCGGCTTTAACTCGATGATCCTATGATCCGGGCTCTACTCCTCATGACTTCGGTCACCATGCCCCCCCCCCCTCTCCGATCTCACTTTTCTCATTTGTAAAAAGAGGGGGTCAGAGCAGATGGCCTCTGAGGGCCCCTTCAGCTCCAGATCTGCGTCTAAGGGATATGCCAGGGGGCATATAGCAGAGATTAGCCAAGGATGCAGCCCCTGGGGGCAGGCAAAGCTGCATCAAGGGGCTGCTTTGTCGTATGACTTTTTTAAAATGGACATATTTTCAGTGCCAGGCAGTTCTGGCAATTTTTTGTTATTGTTTGGTCATTTCAGACTCCTCACGACCCCAGCTGGGGTTTTCTTGGCAGAGATACTGGAGCGTTTGCTATTTCCTTCTCCAGCTCATTTTATAGATGAAGAAACTGAGGCAAACAGGGTTAAGTGACTTGCCCAGGGTAACACAGGCAATAAGTGCCTGAGGCCAGATTTGAACTCATAAAGAGGAATCTTCCTCGCTGGAGGCCCGGTGCTCCATCCACTCCGCCACCTAGCTGCAACGTAGCAAAGCCCACAAATGGTTGTTTTATGTCAAGTCCAAATGAGCTCGTGAGCGTTTCATCTTGGCTCTCTACCTGAGGGTTCTTGTTCAGCCCAGCACTGAAGAAGTTAATGCATTGCCCTCTGCCCTCCCTTCTCCTCCCTCTCTCCCCAGAAAGCTTTGGGGGTAGAGGTGTGAGTGACGCGGGAAGCCCCAATAAATTCCGAGTGGCAGCGGCTTTGCGGCAGGAGAGGTGACTTTGCTCAGCAGTTTAAGCCCTTCAGATAATGTCCTTTATATCTTGGACGGATTTATTGGATATTTGCGCAGTTGGCAGGGGGATTTGAGATAGAACATGAGTGTTTCCTGAGATGTCAGTCCTGCGATGTTAGTGGCCTGAACAAGGATGTAATTCATATCTGCAGGTGCTTATTCTAGTATCAGCTATTTCAATAACATCATGCCTGTGGAATTTGGAATCCCCCGAGTCCTCTTTGTATTCTGATATGCCCATGTCTTTTCCTATGCGTGTTTTTCTTTCTTAAGGAGCTCTCATTTCCTTCAATAGGATATGTTTTATTTCATCCTTTTTCCTGCATTTACTCATATTAATGTCACCGCATTTGTGGTAATGGTTGGGCCTGGAAATAACCCATGTATCCATGTAAACATCAGCCTGAAGCCTTGGGCCTGGGATGCATTATTAAGAGGAATTGGAGTAGAATGCATTGAGGTGGAAGTCATAGTTTCTTTGGGAATTCTAGCCTGCTTGGACCCAGCAAGGATGGCCGCCCAGGTAGTGGGGTGGTCCCTTGCTCTAATTTGCAGGGTTTGGGAATGAGGAAGGAAACTCATTAAGACTTGGGTATTTTCTGGCCATCTGGGAAGGCGAATAGAGGAAAAAGAGGAGCGATTATGGGAAGAGGAAATGAGGCCTAGATTTGGAGTTGGAGAACCTGATTTTTCATCCTAACCCTGCTACTACTTACCTACGTGTCCTCAAGAAAATCCCCAACTTTTCTTATTTTATTCATTTTCAAGATAAGGTGATGTATAAGGATTTTAGAGTCAGGAAGGGCTGGGGAGGCATCCTACCTCAGACCCTGCTATGTGACCCTGTGTTAATCACTTAACCTGTCTGACCCTCAGTTTACTCAATTGCAAAATGAGGTGGTCAGAGAAAGATCTCTTTCACCTCTAAATCTATGATTCTACGATTCCTTGACATTCTAGATCTCTGACATATAGTGAAAAAAAGTCCTGGACCGGTCGTCAGATGAAGAGGCTTTGAGTCTCAGATCCACCACCGGAGACCCTGTTTGTGTCTGACTCCTTATTCTTAAAGTGGGGGTAACAATAGCCTCCCTATCTACCTCAAAGGGTTTTTTTATAAAGCTCAAGTCAGATAATATTGTACGGAAGCACTTTTTATAAATGTGATGCTCGTGTGCCCCATACATGATAATGCGGTAGTAGAATTCTGAAGTAAAATTAGTCCAAATCTGCTTGTGTAGCCTTATGGCTACAGGAAGGCAGGGTGTCACTATATAATTATCCAGGGAGGGAGTGCAGTATATGACTTGCCCAGCAGGTGGTGCTTTGCTAGAGCCACATCAATTCATTTTTGGCATGCGGATGGTACAGATTCAATTCAATTCGATAAGCATTTATGAAGAGTCTACAATGTGGTTTTCCAGACTGGCGCCTCATTGGTCACCAAAGAGTTTTCAGCAAACACCCGGGTTCCTCCCCCGTGTTAAACAGTTCAAATCCATACTAGCAGGGTTTAGAGTTATCTAGGGCTGTCATGTCAAACTCAGATAGAAACAAGGCACTACACTGTACATAAAGATACCTTCAGGCCACACGCCGACTTAGAAAACCATATAGTAATGTCGTTTGCTTTCTATTGCATTTTAATTTTTTTGTTAAATATTTCCCAATTAAATTTTTATCTGGTTCTAGAGTATTGTAAGGAAGCTGGATGTTTGACTCCTCTGATCTAGAGGGTAAAATGGATTTTTTTCAAGAAATTTTTAAAAACCTGAATTCTATCCTCTAGAATTCCTCCATTTCTTAACTGGGCTTTCCTCACCCTGGCCACAATCCTTTTTACTCATGGAATTTAAATTATACTGAGGCCGCATAATTTATTGAGCATAAAGAAAATGGAAGAAAAAGTTATGTTCCCATGACAGGCCAATGAGTAAAATCAACAAACATTTATTACTATGTGAGAGTCTCTGTGTGGAGTAATCTGCCCCCGGCCACCTCCCCCAAACTCCTTGCATTCGCCTTCCCAATTCTTCAGTTGTGTTCAGGGGAATTTCTGAACCACAAGTGCCCACAGAGTGTAGACAGGGTTCTGGGTCATGGACTATACCAGGGGAAATCAGCGAAAGAGCAGGGACAGAAGCTGTCTTCCCCTGCAGATCACCAGCCTATCCATAGTAGCTTCTAGTGATGGGGTTTGTATTGATCCGAATAATATAGGCATTGGGTCTCTGACAACTTCCACTCTCAATGGCAGGTAAGGTCCCAAGAGCTCCAATGCTATGTCTTCCCTTCAGGTTTCTAGGAGAGCCTGTGAGGCTAGGGGGAGGGATGTTTCTCTCATGAGCCCCGACTGGTGTGCACTTCCCCATTGATTATCAGTTGACAGACAATTAACTATTAGAAAAGGATAATTTATTAGGGTTATATAGTAAGGGCAGTTGGTACAAAACATCTTCCAAAAGTCTGTGACGCTTTCCCACAGGTACATACAGAGTGCAGGGAAAAGTGAACTCAAATTTTTTAGCAAAAATAGCAAAGAGAGTAAATCAGAACTCCTGGAAGTCTTCTTGCTGGAATTCTCAAAAAGTTCCCTGTACATAAAGTATAGCTTCCTGCTAGGCACCTTGTAGAGTCATAAAGCTGCCTTCCCTCAGTATGTCTACTGTCTGCCAATGTAGACACTACTGTCTGTGCCTGGGCCAATGCTAAGACACTGATTAGAAGTGCAAATCTTTGAACTCTCTGAAGTTTACTTGGTCCTTCTCTGGTCAAGAGAGTATATGAAGGAGACAGAGGCTCTTTTCCTCTCCCCTCTCCCTAAATGATTCTGCCTCAGGGTCTTGGCTCCCTTTCTTCTTTCTTCTAAGCTGCCAGACACTCAAATGTGAGGCTACTTTATGGGAAACCCAGAGGGCATTGCAGAGCATATATTAGTTTAATGCCTTTGATTAATTGATTAAATAGAGATCTCAGTCGATAAAGATATGAGGAGTAGAATATTTTGTTCATTACTTTAAGTGGGTTGAGTGGACCCCCATTCTTACATCTGGATCATCTCTGTTCCGCAGGCTTCCAGCAGTCTTGGTGGGCCTCCTGAGTCTCTGGGCATAGCCACAACAGGTGCGAGAGTGGTCCTAGACACCCCTGTCACCTCATGGAAAGCTAGCAGTCTCTGTCCCAAACTCAGGTACTAGACTGATGGGTCTAGCTGCCTCACCTCCACCTCCTGGCTTCCCTGGCTTTCCTTCAAACCCAGTTTTCTACAGAAGGCCTTTTCCGATTCCCACCCATCCACCACCACAGTCAGCGCCTTTCTTCCAGATTATTTACCTACATCGTATATATCTCATATACACTGTTTGATGCTGCCTACTCCATTAGAATGTGAGCTTGTTGAGGGCAGGGACTGTTTTTGCTTTATTTTATATAACTGGTCCTTGGCTCAATGCCTGTTACATCTTGTTGACTGACTCCCTGTCATAGCTCTCCTTCAGGGTGATCAGGAAGTCTGAAACTCAAGGGTATCAGAAGGAAAGAAGAGGCAGTCAATCATGGATGTTTGTGTACAGAGTCCAGCTCTTGTGGTCCCTCCTGCTATTACACCACTTCCTGCAGGAGAGGGTGCTTGGACTGCAATAGTTTCCTTGTGTCTTAAAAATTTTCAGTGGGGGGGGTGGGGGGGGGCGGAGCCAAGATGGCCGCATGAAGGCTGCGTCTTACCGGAGCTCTCTCACAAGGTCTGTCAGATTCCTATAAAAAAGTGAATTTGAGCAGATTTGAGAGAGTTAGAAACCGCGAGCAGTCTGCGTGGGGCAAATTTCCGAGCCGGGAGAGTCTGAAAGGCCTGAGGAACGAACCTGCAGGCTCGGAGAGTGCTCGGTGCAGAGCTGCTCCAGACCAAAGCGGAAGCGGCTGGCCAGGAAATCCACGTGGGAGACGGGCTGGGAGAAAGCTGAGCGCCCGAAACCGGCAGAGATCCCCAGGACTCCCAACACAAGACGGCAGTCTGTGGAAACGACGAGAGGCAGCGCAACGCCACCAGCCGTGAAAACACCCAGTCCTGACGCTTGCAAAACCCAGGAACTCAGCTTCTTGAACTTCCGGAAGACTCAATGGCCAGGTAAAAGGCTCTAATCCCTCCCCCCCTCACCAAGAGAATTCCTCGGGAAAATTAAAAAAAAAAGAGAACTGAAACAGAGGAGAGAGTCGTGGGGCCTCACAGGACAAATACTAGAAGCTCATTTGTCCCAGAGGGGCAGAGTCGGCAGGAGACAACGCCAGGAGCCCAGACGTAACCTTGCTCCCCCAGGGGAAGTGCCAGACATCAGCTCAAACAACAAACAGCTGAGACCACTGCTGAAAAGCAAGTGCTGGAGAGCACCCATAGGGAGTGAGACGCCAGGGAGCCAGACCCCTCCCCCACACCTCAGGAAACTGAAGGTTATAATTCTAGACTCACAACCCCCAGAATAAGAAAGCTGGGACAGAAAGTCCTGAGGCCCACAGATAGAAATCCATTGTAACGCCAGGAAAAGGGAAAACAACAAACATGAAGAAGAATACAAAAAAACCGAGGACAATAGATTCTTTTTATGGAGACAGGCAGGATCAAAATATCGATATGGAGGAGGACGGCAATGACACGGCAAATACATCAGATACCTCAAAAGCTAATATGAACTGGTCTTCAGCCCAAAAAGCACTGCTGGAAGAGCTAAAGGAGGATTTTAAAAACCAAATTAGGGAGCTAAAAGAAAATATGGAAAAAAGGGAGAAAAAATCCACTGATGAAATCAAGTCCCTAAAGAATAAGATTGACGAAATGGCTACGGAGATTCAGAATCTAGAGAGAGAAAAGGACACCCTGAGAGGTGAAATCAACCAATTGAAAATGGATGCTCAAAAGCAAAATGTAAACACGAACTCATATAAAATTAGACTTGAGCAAGTGGAAGCTAATGAATCTATGAGGCATCAAGAAGTAATAAAACAAAACATAAAGAATGAAAAAATAGAAAAAAATGTGAAATATCTGATTGGCAAAACAACTGACCTGGAAAATAGATCCAGGAGAGACAATTTGAGAGTTATTGGTCTACCGGAAATCCACGATGAAAAAAGGAGCCTTGACAGTATCTTCGAAGAAATTATCAAAGACAACTGCCCAGAGGTCCTAGAACCAGAGGGCAAAATAGTCATTGAAAGAATTCACCGATCACCCCCTGAAAGAGATCCCAAACTGAAAACACCAAGAAATATTATAGCCAAATTTCAGAGCTATAAACTCAAGGAGAAAATACTGCAAGCAGCCAAAAAGAAGCAATTCAAATATCGTGGAACTACAGTCAGGATCACGCAGGATCTCTCAGCTTCCACATTA
Source organism: Trichosurus vulpecula (assembly GCF_011100635.1). Classification (NCBI taxonomy): domain Eukaryota; kingdom Metazoa; phylum Chordata; class Mammalia; order Diprotodontia; family Phalangeridae; genus Trichosurus; species Trichosurus vulpecula. Next base: position 428,568,846 of record NC_050575.1, on the reverse strand, counting down.
AAAGACAGGAGAAATTGGAATATGATATTCCGAAGGGCAAAGGAGCTGGGACTACAACCAAGGATCAACTACCCAGCAAAACTAAGCATAATTTTCCAGGCAAGGAGAAGGATATTCAATGAAATAAGGGAATTCCAGACCTTCCTGATGAAAAGGCCAGAACTCAATGGAAAATTTGATCTCCAAATACAAAACTCAAGAGAGACATAAAAAGGTAACCAGGGGGGAAAACCCCACAAATCTCATTAACCAATAAGCTTAGGTTGTTTACATCTTTATGTGGGATTATATCATCTTATGTATTTTTTTATGCATATATATATATATATATATATATACATATATAAGTCATTCTTGTGAATGGTACAACTATTATGACAAATGAAAGGGATATACATAGGTTGTGAATGCCTGTATAAATTAACTGATGTAAAGATATAAAATATAGATAAGAGATATAAAGGGAGGGCTATGAGGGAAGTGGTAAGGAGGTAGTAGAAAAGGGTAAATTACACCAAAGGAAGTGGCAAGAAAACATATTATAGTAGAGGGAAAGAAGGGAGGGAGAAGAGCAGTATTTGAGCTTTACTGTCATCTGATCTAGTTCAAGAAGGGAATAACATACCCTGATAAGTTTAGAAATCTAACTTGTCCTACAGGAAGTGGGAGGGAAAGGGGGGAAAAAGGGAGGGGGAGGGCAGAAGGAAGAGGAGAAGTAGCAAGTGGGTAACGGTAAGATAAGGGAGGGGAATAAAGAGGGAGGGTTAACTGAGAAAGCGGTGGTCAAAAGCAAAACTTTGTTGAGGAGGAGAAGGGGAAAGGGAGAAATAAAAGCATAAACAGGGGGAATTAGGATGGAGAAAAAGACACAGATAGAAATCATAACCCTGAACGTGCAGGGGATGAACATTCTCACAAAACAGAAGCAGATAGCAGAATGGATTAAAAACCATAATCCTACAATATGCTGTTTACAAGAAACGCATCTGAAACAGGGGAATACACATAGGGTTAAGGTAAAAGGCTGGAGTAAAATATATTGTGCCTCAGCTAAAGTAAAAAAAGCAGGTGTAGCAATCCTAATCTCAGACAAAGCAAAAGTAAAGATAGATCTAATTAAAAGAGATAAGGAAGGACATTATATCCTGCTAAAAGGCACCATAAACAATGAAGCAATATCATTGCTTAACATACATGCACCAAGCGGTAAGGCATACAGATTCTTAGAGGAGAGGTTAAGGGAGTTACAGGAAGAAATAGACAGCAAAACTATAATATTGGGAGACCTCAACCTCCCCCTTTCTGAACTTGATAAATCTAACCTCAAAATAAATAAGAAAAAAGTTAAGGAGGTAAACAGAATTTTAGAAAATGCACATATGATAGACCTCTGGAGAAAACTGAATGGGGATAAAAAGGAATATACTTTCTTCTCAAAAGTACATGGCACATACTCAAATATTGACCATGTACTAGGGCATAAAAACCTCACAATCCAGTGCAGAAAAGCAGAAGTAGTCAATGCATCCTTTTCAGATCATGATGCAATAAGAATCATTTTTAATAAAGTACCATGGAAAAATAAGCTAAAAACTAATTGGAAACTAAATAATTTAATTCTAAAGAGTGAGTGGGCCAAAGAACAAATCAGAGAAACAATTAATAATTTCATTCAAGAGAATGACAATAATGAAACAACATACCAAAACTTATGGGATGCAGCAAAAGCAGTTCTTAGGGGAAGTTTTATATCTCTAAAGGCCTACATGAATAAAATAGGGAAAGAGGAGATCAATGATCTGGGCATACAGCTGAAAAAGCTAGAAAAAGAGCAAATTGAAAACCCCCAATTAAATACCAAATTAGAAATACTGAAAATCAAAGGAGAGATTAATAAAATTGAAACCAAGAAAACTATTGAATTAATAAATAAAACAAAGAGCTGGTTTTATGAAAAAACCAATAAAATTGACAAACCTTTGGCCAATTTGATTAAAAAAAAGAAAGAAGAAAATCAAATTACCAGTATAAAAAATGAAAAGGGTGAGGTCACCTCTAATGAAGAGGAAATCAAAACAATAATTAGGAATTATTTTGCCCAACTGTATGCCCATAAATTTGACAACCTTAGAGATATGGATGAATATCTACAAAAACATAAACTGCCCGGACTAACAGAGAAGGAAGTGAAATTTCTTAATGACCCCATATCAGAAAAAGAAATTGAGCAGGCCATCAACGAACTCCCTAGGAAAAAATCTCCAGGGCCAGATGGTTTTACATGCGAATTCTATCAAACATTTAAAGAACAACTAATTCCAATACTTTGTAGACTATTTGGGAAAATAGGTGAAGAAGGAGTCCTACCAAATTCTTTTTATGACACAAATATGGTACTAATACCCAAACCAGGTAGAGTTAAAACAGAGAAAGAAAATTATAGACCAATTTCTCTAATGAATATTGATGCAAAAATTTTAAATAAAATATTAGCAAAAAGATTGCAGCAACTCATTACGAGAATAATACACTATGACCAGGTAGGATTTATTCCAGGAATGCAAGGCTGGTTCAATATTAGGAAAACTATTAGCATAATTGACCGTATCAACAACAAAACTAGCAGAAACCATATGATCATCTCAATAGACGCAGAAAAAGCCTTTGACAAAGTACAACACCTATTCCTATTAAAAACACTAGAAAGCATAGGAATAAGTGGAACCTTCCTCAAAATTATAAATAGCATCTACCTAAAACCATCAACAAGCATTATTTGTAATGGGGATAAACTAGATGCATTCCCAATAAGATCAGGGGTGAAACAAGGATGTCCATTATCACCCCTATTATTCAATTTGGTACTAGAAACATTAGCTGTAGCAATAAGAGAAGAAAAAGAAATTGAAGGAATTAGAATAGGAAAAGAAGAAACTAAATTATCACTTTTTGCAGATGATATGATGATTTATCTAGAGAATCCTAGAGAATCAAGTAAAAAACTACTTGAAATAATAAACAACTTTAGCAAAGTTGCAGGATATAAAATAAACCCACATAAATCCTCAGCATTCCTATACATTACTGACAAAGCCCAACAGCAAGAGATAGAAAGAGAAATTCCATTCAAAGTTACTGAAGGCACTATAAAATATTTGGGAGTCTATTTGCCAAGACAAACCCAGGGCCTATATGAACATAACTATGAAACACTTTTCACGCGAATAAAATCAGATCTAAATAAATGGAGAAATATCAGTTGCTCATGGTTAGGCCGAGCTAATATAATAAAAATGACAATTCTACCTAAATTAATCTATCTATTCAGTGCCATACCAATCGAACTACCAAAAAATTTTTTACTGAGCTGGACAAAATAATAACAAAATTCATTTGGAAAAACAAGAGGTCTAGAGTATCTAGGATATTAATGAAAAGACATGCTAGAGATGGTGGCTTAGCCACACCAGATATTAAACTGTACTACACAGCAGCAGTCATCAAAACTGCCTGGTACTGGTTAAGAAACAGGGGTGTGGATCAGTGGAATAGGATAGGTACACAAGTAGGTGAAATCAACAAGTTTAGCAATCTACTCTTTGATAAACCCAAAGAGGCCAGCTTCTGGGCTAATAATTCACTATTTCACAAAAACTGTTGGGAAAATTGGAAAATGGTAGGGCAAAAACTGGGCATAGACCAATATCTTACACCATATACCAAAATAAAGTCAAAATGGGTTCATGATTTAGGAGTAAAAGTTGATACTCTAAGTAATTTGGGAAAGCAAGGAATAGTTTACTTATCAGATTTGTGGAAAAGTAAAGAATTCATGACCCAACAAGAGATAGAGAGCATTACAAAATGCAAAATGGATAATTTTGATTATGTCAAATTGAAATGTTTTTGTACAAAAAAAGCCAATGCAACAAGAATTAGGAGGGAAGCAGAAAATTGGGAGAAAATCTTTGCAACTAGTATCTCTGATAAAGGCCTCATCTCTAAAATATACAGGGAGCTGAGTCAAATATATAGGAATACAAGCCATTCCCCAATTGAGAAATGGTCAAAGGATATGAACAGGCAGTTTTCAGAGGAAGAAATTAAAGCTATCTACAGGCATATGGAAAAATGCTCTGGATCGCTGCTGATTAGAGAAATGCAAATCAAAACAACTCTTAGATACCACATCTCTCCTGTCAGATTGGCTAAAATAACAAATCAGGAGAATGATAAATGCTGGAAAGGATGTGGGGAAATTGGAACATTGTTGCATTGCTGGTGGAGTTGTGAGCTGATCCAGCCATTTTGGAGAGCAGTTTGGAACTATGCCCAAAGGGCTATAGATATTTTCATACCCTTTGACCCAGCAATACCACTTCTAGGGTTGTATCCCAAAGAAATCACACAAGCGGGAAAAGGACCCATATGTACAAGGCTATTTATAGCAGCTCTTTTTGTGGTAGCCAAGAATTGGAAATCAAAGGGATGCCCATCAATTGGGGAATGGCTGAACAAGCTGTGGTATATGAAGGTGATGGAATACTATTGTGCCATAAGAAATGGGGATGATGCAGACTTCATAACAACCTGGAAAAACCTACACGACATAATGCTGAGTGAGCGGAGCAGAGCCAGGAGAACGTTGTGCACAGCCACAGATATATGGATTCCGTGAGGACCAACCCTGACATACTGCGCTTTTCTCAGCAACCTAAGGGGCAAGGACAACTCCAGGGGACTCACGATGGAGGATGCTATCTTCATCGAGACAAAGAACTGCGAAGTTTGAATACAGACTGAGGCACACTACATGCTCGCCTTTTCTGCTTCTCTTTTGTTTTTGTCTTGGGGTTTTGTTTTGGTTTTTTTTTGGTTCTGTTTCTTCTTTCTCACGATTCATTCCATTGGTCAAAATTCTTCTCCACGACTTGACTAGTGCATAAATTAATTCAATGCAAAGTTATACATGACAGTTATATGAGACTTCATGCCGTCTTGGGGAGGAAGGGAGGAGGGAGGGGAGAAAAACTGGAACTCAAAACTATGTAGAACCGTGTGTGGTAAACTAAAAATAAATAAAGAAAGTTATAAAAAAAAATTTTCAGTGGGAACTTCTGGAGCCTTCAGGCAGTGGTGTGCTTGCAAATATTTAACAACCAGCCCTCTGGGAGGGTGTTAAAAATGTACCCATGACACATTTTTAAGTGTAATCTGCATTATTAAAATTTTCTCCATTCCTTAAGACTAGACCATAAAAAACCACAACCCCAATATATCAAGACATGATCTGTAGCATTTGCAGATTTTGAAGGTATAAAGGCTCAAATTGAAAATTTAACAATCTGCTCTAGGAGAGCCACTCCCTCTGACTCTGGCTCCCCTTTGCCTGATCATCACAGAGATGATATAGCATTGCAGAAATGCTCACTATATAATCTTACACATTAAGCAATCAAATGAAGCCACCAACGGATCCATGAACAAGCATGATTTTGTTTATACTTTGCCTCATTTGTGTAATTGTTGCAATTTCTCCCCTCTTCTTTTGACCCACCTCTACCCAGTGTTGAGATGAGACTCAGATGCTACAAGGTATGTCAAGTCAGTCAAAATGAGCCTCATCTACTCTGCCAGGCACTGTACTAAGCACTGGGGCTACAAAGAAAGGCAAAAAAAGAAAGAAAAACGTGGTCCCGGTCCTCAAAGAGCTCATATTCTAATGTAGGAGACCCATTAAGAGTGGCTTGAAACCTTAAAGCTCTATTTGCATTATTACTGATATCACTAAAACATTAATCAGTGCTCGTGGAATTTAAATGAATAATCAACCAACAAACTTTTATTAAGCCTCGTTCTCTCCCAGGTACTGTGCTAAAACCCTGAGGGTACAAGGAAAGGCAAAGACACATCTTGCCCACAAGGAACTTATATTTTAATAGCTACAAGGTTGAAGATTTTCTTAGAGGTAAAAGCTCTAGCCATTGAGAGGATTGGACAAGGCTTCTTGTAAATGGTAGTATTAGAGTTGAGTTTTGAAGAAAACCAGGGCTTCTAGGAGGCAGAGGCTAGGTGTGGAGGTGGAGGTGGAGGTGGTTAAACAATTTCCAAGATGGGGGACAGGCAGTGCAAAAGCTCTGGTATAGGTCAGGAAATATTTGACAGCTGGACGGACCCATAGCTCAGCCAAAACATGCCCTTGAGTATTATTTAGGCATTTTTTTCATCTAAGGTTGAAGGAAAACCTAATATTCTCAAGTCATCAAAGTTGAAGGCTAGGAGTCCCAGGCATATAGAAGGTCCTGAGGACAGGGTCTTGTGTCTTATTTCTTCCCCAGAATCTATCATGGTGCTTTGCACATAAGAGGTGCTAACAGGATGCTCTTCATTGATTAACAAAGAACAAAATTTGATGGAGGTGGGGAATGGTGGTAGCTAAAATATTCATTTTGGAGACTGGTTCATGCAAACTAGGGAGGCAGCCTAGGGTGTCAAACTCAGATAGAAAGGGTGAGGCATTAATGTGTAAATATGGATCTCTGTGGGTCCCATATTGACTTAATTTTAAAATGCAGTATTATCTTTGTTCTTGTTGTATTTTTATTTATTTTGTCACATATTGCCCAATTACATTTTAATCTGTTTCAGGTCCTGTTTTTCACATCTCCAGTAAGCCTGCCCTCAGAACCTGGCAGATCTGGGTTCAAGTCCTGCCTTTGACATATACTGGCTGTCCATAGGTAAATCACTTAACTTTTTAGTCCTCTAGGCAACTCTCTAAGATAATAAATTGCAGACAAGTGGCTGCTCCATAATGGTGAAGAAAGTTTCTATATTAAGAGATCCCCACACTGGTTGTCAGTGAAATCACAGGTCCAAATATAAAACTAGACTTCATAGCTCAAAGAAGGAGCACTGGTTTTGAACCTCAAGAGATTTAAGTTATATATTTAGCCCTCATTTAGTGATATTTGATGGGCCGTGCTTCCAATGGCTCAATGTGTACATCTGTAAAATGGAATAGCAATCTGCCTCTGACCTCCATTGCCTGGATGCACCGAGAGCATTTTGTTTGTTATCAATTCTGTGCCCCATCACGCTGTAGCAGTTCTCTCAACCGGACTATGCATAAAATCAGGAATTTGGCTGAGGGAGAGCAGGTGTAGAGGGAGGGGCCTTACGTCATCTGCATTTCAAGCTGTCCCCAACTTACAAATGAGTTGTGCACTAAAAGTTCAATTGTATGTTGGTGGTTTGGAATCTAGTAGTAGTAGTTTGGTGACTCGGTATCCAAGTCAAGTTAACAAGCTTTTACTAAGTACTCACTGTATGCCAGGCACTGTGCTAGGCACTAGGCATACAAAGAAAGGGAAAAGCAGTATTTGCTTCCAAGGAGCTTACATTCTAATGGGGGAGATAACGTGCCAACAACCATGTACAAACAAGATACATATCTATATCTATATCTAATCTATGTCTATGTCTATGTCTATATGTCTATGTCTATATCTAAGTATCTGTATCTACATCTACATCTATATCTACATCCATATCCATATCTATATCTATATCTATATCTATATCTATATCTATATCTATATCTATATCTATATCTATATCTATATCTATATCTATATCTACATCTACATCTATATCTACATCTACATCTATATCTGTATCTACATCTACATCTATATCCATATCTATATCTATATATCCATATGTATATCTATATCTATATATCTATATCTATATCTATATCTATATCTATATCTCTATCTCTATCTCTATATCTATATCTATATCTATATCTATATCTATATCTATATCTATATCTATCTACATATATATCATCTATATCTATACTGGTCCTATTCCCATTCATCATTTAGGGGACTGGACTAAGGTCTGTTATTGATATTGCTCTGGAAGGGAATTCTTTTTCTAGCAAGAAACTTTTAAGATCCTGAATAAGGAGATGATAAATCAGTGAGGTGGTCCAAGTATCACTCAATAAAACAGATATGACTTTCTGAGACAAATGTATTTAATGAAGCATTATGAAGCAAGCATGTGGGTTTTCAGAAAAGTCTCCAGCTTAATAAAATCCTAAACATATTAAAAGTGACATATAAGTTGATTGCAATCCAATGACCCTGGCCTTCTTGGTCTGTCTCCACCTCTTACTCTGCCTCCTCTCCATGCTCCATTTCGATGGCTGAAAGCTGTCTCCTTAACTTCGGGTTTACTGGCTAGATTTCTTTCTCAAATACAGAGCCTTAAACCCAATTCACTCTGGAGCTCATAGATTGGATAATATGTCCTTGCCCTGCTAGCATAGAGTGAATGTAAATACTACATAGTAACTGTTTCCCTTTTGGTCAGCAACCCCAAGGGTCTTCCACCTCCCCCCCCAGTTTGATTATTTTTTTGAGTTTTGATTAAGGGCCTATCCCTTGATTAACCTCTTAAAGAGGCCTATTTACTGAATGGGCTTTACCTCACTCAAAGTGGGAACCTGAAAAGACCTTAGCCTGGAAGGGCCAGGGTCTCCCAAAGCATCCTGGTGAATATCAGCACTGGACTGAGATGGCTCTGGAGGAGAAAGTGAGGCTGGTGACCTTGCACAGCCCTCTCTCACTCAAATTAAGGTCAACTACGAGTCATGTCATCATTTCCCTGATACCATAGTCCTCTTCGAGAAGGAAGGACAAACACACAATAGAAAATACTACGTCTCCTGATGTCAGGCACTCTCATTGGCTGTCCCCCATCACAATCCTCCTCCTCTCTGCTTCCTGGCTTCCCCCGCTCCTTTTAAATATTAGCCAAAGGGGCAGCTAGGTGGCACAGTGAGTAGAGCACCGGCCTTGGAGTCAGGAAGACCCCAGTTCATATCCAGCCTTGGACACTTGACACACTTACTAGCTGTGTGACCTTAGGCAAGTCACTTAGTCCCAATTGCCCTGCCTTCCCCCCTCCAAAAAAAATACAAATATAAATCTTAGCTAAAGTCCCACCTTCTGCAGGAGGCTTTTGCCAGGTCTCCTTAACTTAACGTCTTTCTTCTGTTGATTATTTCTAATTCACACTGGATATAGCTTGTCCGTACAGAGGCACTTGCATATTATCTCCCCCACGTGACCTCCTTCAGAGCAGGAATTGTTTTTTCTTTTCTTTCTATCCCCAGAGGTTAGCACAGTGCCTGGTGCATAGTAGGTTCCCATAGATGCTTGTTGACATGGTGCTGAGAAGTCCATATCTTTTACCAGTCCACAACACAAAATGAAGTTAAGGTCTCCTGGTCTTGACAAACTGCAACCTAGCTATTCCCTTCCCCCAACCTATACTTGTGAAATTGATTTAAAAAAAATCCAAGAATAGGATTTTAATTTTATCTCAATTAAATTTCATATTTTTTGATCGGGCACATTGCTCTGGCCTGTTGAGAGTTTTTAGAGTTCTGCCTCTGCCATCCAGATAACAGAAGCCTTTTATTAAAGGACCTATCAATCACTCTCAGTCTCGAGATGTGATGGACCCACCTAGCCCCACAATTTGCTACAGCTGTTGCCAGGCATAGTTCAGCCTCTCATTTCCTCTTGATCTCCCCAGATGCTGCTCATGACTAAAATCACATCCTTATTCATTTATTCATTATTCAGCATGGATATACTATGTGTGTAGCAGTGTGTTAGGTACACCCTTAAAAAAAAGCCAAGTGTATATGTCCCCTAAGAAGATATGGATGTCCACATGGGTCATCTAAGTGAGAAAAATGGATAAATATCTCTGGCGTCATACCCACTCTTCTCCAAGAGAAACTAGGATTGGTGCCTAGAGGAAGGAGGAGAAGGGTCACAAGGCTGCATGTACTTTTCTTCAGTCTCTGAGAGGGGTACTAGATTAGGATTATATCTTCCTGGACTCATAGGTTTTGCTGGTCTAGAGTACACTTTTAGTTCAAAACAAAAACCACTTCCTGGTAGTTAACTCTTAACTTACCCTTACCAGTTTGACTCCTCCCACCAGCTGTTGGTTACACAAAGTACCATCACAAATAGTGAACGATGAGTAAACACATTTACCCAAGCAAAATAGCAACCAGAAACTGGACTTCCATACGTTAGAATGTGCCAGAAAATACACAAGCGTTCTTTAGGTGGGAACAAGATTAGATCTCAATTAATACAGGAGAAAGCTTCTGATTTCACTCTAGTAGAAATCCTTAGGCGGGCAAGATGAAAATCAGGAACATATAGGAGCCACCTTCTCTTAGGGTTGGGCAAACTATGGCCCCCAAGGCAGGTCAAAAACTATCTTGTTTTTGTATAACCTGAGAATAAAGGTTTGGGTTCTTTTACATTTTTTTTGGATAAAGTATTACACAGTAGAACCTTGGTTTACGAATTTAATTGGTTCTAAGATTCTGTTCGTCATGTGATTTGTTCGTATTGCAAAGAGAATTTTCCCATAGGAAATAATGTAAAGTAAGATGATCAGTACTACATCCCCAAAAATATTTATATAAAATAATTATTTATTTTTTAAGTAAGTTTTTTGTCCCTAGTGCACCTGAAATACAATAGCAAAGATTAGCACACAATATAAACTGAAAATAAAACAATTTTTTTTCAAGGCTGTGACTGACATGTAGATTTTTTTGGGATCTTTGTACACTTAAATCAGTGAGAGTTACCTGTCTCCAAGCACACATTTTTGTTTTTTAAAGTGACAAAAGGAAGAAAAAAGCCCCAACCCCCACACCCCACTTCTGTTCTCTTTACTTGGCTGTGACACTGAGAAGCGCCAAGCTGGTCTGGGGGTCCAGTGTGGAGGAGGCCCAGATGGGCAGGGGCTGGAGTGGAAGGCCAGGTCATGTGGGCAAATGGGGCAGCAGCAGGAGGGGGGCTCTAACCTCAACTCCGATGGCAGGAAGGAGGCACAGGGGCGGTGGGGGACATCCAGAAGGGCCCAGGCCATGGCCTGTGAGCCAGGGTGAGGGGCCTACAAATGGGGGTAGGGGTGTGCTCTTCAAAGCAGCAGCAGCAACGTGTTGAAGCGGGTTCCCTTCTGGCCTGTGGATCTAAGCTAACCTGGTATTTTGAATCAGGGATAAATACATTCAGAGTGGGTGAGTGCAGTCCTCCCTGCCAGGCATCGAGCTCTCCATACCATTTCCCCTGGTCCAAGCCAGGGTTATTGCTTGGAAGGAGAATCTCCTTCCATGGGAACATCGGGATTTCAATGTCAGGAGCATTCTCTCTTAAACTACTTTCACTAAAAGTAAGACTAACACTACTGCCTTCACTTATTTTTCATTTTTTAGAATCACTTTCCTGTTTCGACTCACTGATTTTTTTTTCAAGTCTAAACATGACATTCATACCGTAAATTTTTGTTTGTTCTGCAAGACAAATTTTGTGAAAAAATTTTTCCTTGTCTAGTGAAGCATACAGAAACCAGGTTCCTCATAAACTGAGGTTCTACTGTATTTAAAAATGGAAAATACATTCTATGCGTATATATATATGTATATATTTAAACAAATGTTTATTGTGCAAGACACTGTGACAGATACAAAGACAAATGAGACCCTGGTCCTACCCTTAAGGTTGAAATCTAAAAAAGTTTCAGGAAATTTAATATGATTTTAGGTATTTCTGTCTATCTACATGTTTACATATACATATTACTATATATTTCACAAATGTGCATATATATATCTATGTACATAAACACAGAAAATATTAACATTAGGCATATATGTAAAGATATATATATATACTTGTGTAACATATGAATATAATATACAGAAAAGATTAATATTAGGTCTATATATTATTGTTTTATACATTACACAGAAAAGATTAACATTAAGCATATATAACATAAAGATATATAATGCATTCATGAATACGTGTATATATTATACAGAAAAGATTAATATTAGATATAGATACATAATATAAATGAATGTTATATGTTACATACACATATTACACAGAAAAGATAACATTAAGTCACATTTCTTAAGGTTGATGTTAAATGTACCTCAAAAGAAAAAGTACTGAAGCTAATAAGATACTTTTAGATCTGAGCATAATCTGTTTTCTTGGACAGTATTAATGTTTCTATTTCTGTTCAGAACTAGTTTATAGTTGTTGGCCTTAATGAGCTGCAATAAATTTTTAGTAACAAAAAGTTTGAAGGCATATTTTGCAATAACACTTTTGGGAAATACATTACACTTCTGAAGAATAAATTTTTATTTTTATCTTTTGTTTTTATATCACTTACATTTCCCAACATATTTCTCTCCTCCCTGTCCCAGAGGGCCATTCCTTTTAACAGAGAAGAAAAAAGAGGGGAGAAGCAGGTCAGAAAAAAACTATGCCTTAAAAATCTTATATTACACGCAGAGTTCCACACCCGTAGTCCCCCACCTCTACAAAGAAATTGGTTTGGGATGGAGAGGTTTCTTCTCATATATTCTTTTACAGCCAAACTTGGTCATTATACTTCAGCAGCATTTAATTTCAATTATCTTGTCATTGTGCTTTCCGTTTATATTCTCTAATAATTGTGTCTATTGCTCTTTTGTTTCTGCTTGCTTCATTCTGCATCAGTTTGTGTTTTTCCCTACTTCTCTGCATTTGTCATCTTCATAATTTCTTATGCTGCAATAATATTCCACTGTATCTATGGAACACAACCTGTTTATTTGTTTACTTCTTCACTAATTGAAGATGGGCATTTACTTTGTTTTCAATTCTCTATTATTATGAAAAGCACTGCTAGAAATATTGGGCATACATAAGTTTTTCCTCTTATCACTTATTTACTTGGGGGTAGGTCCTAAAAGGATACAAGGGAAGACATAATTTCTATCCTTGGGGCGTTAAAATTGAACAAAGGTAGAAAGGAAGACACAACGTTCTGTCTACAATTGTTAATTGTATGTTTTTTTTCTATTTCTATATCTCCATAATTGCCTTATAAAAGTCAGTCTCTTCCTCCCTCCCTCCCTCCCTCCCTCTCTCTCTCTCTCTCTCTCTCTCTCTCTCTCTCTCTCTCTCCCTCTCTCTCTCTCTCTCTCTCTCTCTCTCTCTCTCTCTCTCTCTCTCTCTCTCTCTCTCTCTCTCACACACACACACACACACACACACACACACGACAGCCAGTTGTTAAACATTTAGCAGTATATCCTTATATTGATCCATAAACATTCCTTGAGCTTAACTGAGTGCAGCAGAAGGCTCAGAAAATGAAGTCATTACCATACTGGAGGCTAGTAATTAATAAGAAGAAGAACAATGATGATGATGATAACTGACATTTATATAATGCTTTAAGGTTTGCAAAGGGCTTTACATCCGTTGTCCCATCTGAATTTCACAACACCCCTGGTATTACTTCAGCTTATTTTCATCATATGTCCAAGTTTAGTTGTTCTTCCTAATTTCATGTTCTTAAATTCATGCCACTCCCTTCCATTGTTAACTAGATACAGAGGTTGTTGAGTTCAAATATGGCGGTTGTATTTTCATGGCTGATGAGACAAGATCAAGATAGTAATGGTTAAACATCTGTTTGACAAATTCTCTGCAGGATCATTTCCCATCAGTTGTTCATTGTTTTGTCATGTGACTCTGCACATAGTCTTTAATTTCCTCTTCTGCAAATTATTTACTTATTCTTCCATGGGTTTATACTCTAAACAAATATTGCCCTCAGCCATGAATCTCTGCTTGAGAGACATTAATGATTTACAATGAGGAAAGATTTGTGGGCTCTTTAGGCTCCTAGCTGTGGCAATAGTTTTGTATCTGTTAAACTTCTTTCAGAAATGCAGATAGAGAAAATGTCTTTATGTTTATTTCCTTTATTTCAGCTTGTTTGAGCAGCTTCAGTTGAAGTTGTTAATAGATATAGTGCATTTCAGAACCAAGTTTTTATTGAAAACTTCTTTTTCTTACATTATCACTCTTATCTGAAATTTCCCTTCCTCTCCTCACCCAGAGAGTCAACCCATGTTAAAAATAGTAGTTTTTGGAGAGGGAAAACAAAATCATCATAACTCATCAATACGCTGAAAAAGCAACAGGTTTTCAGATGTCTAATACTTGTGAATCTTCTACCTCCAGAAAGGGGGGGGGGGTTGGGCATGTCTTCTCATGTCTCTCTATTTGAGTCTCACATTATAATTTTGTTACATTCACTTTTGATCTTTTCGTGTGTAGTTGTTCTTCCCATTTATATTGTTGTATCTATTGTGTGTATTGTTTTCTTGGCTCTGCTTACTTTAATCTGCATCAGTTTGTATAGATCATCCAGTGCCTCTCTATATTTATAACATTCATCATTTCTTACAGCACAGTAATGCTCCATTGTATTCGTGTACCACTATTTGTTTAGCCATTCTCCAATTAATGGGCATCTATTTTGTTTCCAATTCTTCATTATCACAAAAAGCACTACTATAAATATTTTGGATTTTATGTGGAGTTTCTTCTTTTTGGTGGCTTCCCTGGAGTTCGTACCTACAATCAAACAGAAGTATGGGCATTTTAATAACTTTATTTGCATAATTCAAATTACTTTCCAAAATTGTTGTACCATTTCACAGTTCCACTAACAATGTATGAGTGTGCCTATCATTCTACAACCCCTCCAATATAGACTATTGTGATTTTTAAAGTCTTTTTTTTTTTTTTTGCCAATTTGCAGTGTGTGAGGTGAAACTTCAAGGTTATTTTGATTTGCTTTTCACTTATTAGCGTTTTGGAGCATTCTCTCATGAGGTTGTAAATACTTTGCAAGTCTTCTTTTGAGAATTGTTTGTATCCTTTGACTGTTTATCTATAGGGGAACAATATATATATATATATATATATATATATATATATACACACATATATATGTATATACACATACACACATGTGGCTATCTATATAAAACTGTTAGCACTTCTGCATGCACACACACACATATCTTGGATACCAAATTCTTATCAGAGAAATTTGATATAAAGGTTTTTCCCCCATTTGACCACTTCTTTTCTTATCCTAGGTTCATTAATTTTGTCTGTGCAGAAGTTTTTCAGTTCTGTGCAATCAAAGCTATCAATCTTATGTTTTGCAATTGCTTTTCTCTCTTGTTTGGTTAAGAATATGTCTACTCATTGCTACCAGACATATATTATCTACTCATTTTTTTTACAGTATAATCTTTAAGATCACATATCTATTTAGAATGTATTGTGAAATAAGGCGTAAGGTGTTGCTCTAAAATTAATTTCGGCCAGACTCCTTTACAGTTTTCCTGGTAGTTTTTTAGTCATATGAGGATTTTTTTCCTAGGCAATTTGTGTTTTTTACTTTATCAAGCACTGGGTTATTGAGTTCTATTATTCTGGTTCTTCCCTGTCTAGCCCATTCTATTAATCTCTCCATTTTTCAATCCAATACCAGATGGTTTTGATGACTGCTACTTCATAATATAGTTTGAGGTCTGGATAGCTTCTGTTCCTCCTTTGTTCCTACTTATTTTCATCATGTCCCTTAATATTTTAGATCTTTTGATTTTCCAAATGAATTTTGTTATTCCTTTTTTTAACCAAGTTCTATAAAGCATCCCTCCCTCTGGTAATTTGATTAGTATAACATGAAAAGTATAAATTGCTATAAAAATGAGAGATACACACAAATATGAAATAAAAGTCAGGAGTAGAATTTATTATGTAAAAATCAGGGATAATAATCATGACTTCAGACAAAGTTAAAGCTAAAATCAGATCTAGTCAAAACAGAAAAATAGGGAAACTACAGTGTCAGCCATATCAATCAATAATATAAAATAACTAGACAGTAAAAAAAAAGATGAAAGTATATCTGCCAAAAAAGACAGAGGAACTGTATGGAAAATCCCTATTTACTGATAATATGATAGAATACTTGGAAAATCCTAGGGATTCAGCAAAGAGACTAATTTAGACAATAATAGCTTCAGCAAAGGTTAAGGCTTCAAAATAAACTCCCAAAAATCAACAGCATTTCTATGTAATAATAATAAAATCAAAGAAGCAAAGATAGAAGGGAAATCCCATTCCAAATAACTACAAAATGCATAAAATATCTGAAGATCGACCTACCAAGGTACACAGAAGTTTTGGTATAGTTTCAATTACTTGAGTCAGAATATTGTAGTGGTGTAGGAAATGACAAGCTGGAAGATTCAGAAAAATATGGAAAGACTTGGACTTATGAAGGAAGATGTTATCCACCTTCAGAGAAAGAGATTACAAGTGGAAACAAGCATAATACAGTCTTATGTTGTATCAGTAATTAAGGTGGGACCTTCTTTCACTGTTTTCTCTTTTTGCACTTATTTAATCAAGTGCCCTTGAAGAGTTTGGCCTTTGTTTCTTTGATTACATCAGGAGTCTTTGATGACCTCCTTGCCTCAAGGGAAAGCCTGGTTTGCATGGGTTTGAGTCACATGTTTTTGACACCTGAGGCTTTTAGGCCACCTGGGTTTGGGTCGAATGTTTGTGACGCTTTGAGGTCACGTGGGTGAATCGCATGTTGTAACGCCCTTTGACCCTGAACAGAATATATAAACCCAAAGGATGGCATTTTCCCTTGGGGCTCTCAGTCACTAGAAGAGTAGTGTGTGACTTGAAGAGACTCTGGGCAGCCGTTAAAAGCCCCCCGGCTTGTAAACCCAGATGTTGGGACTTTGTTAAACCCTGGTAACTCTGCATTGAGATTTGAATCAGATAAGGTCTGTCTGTTGATGTTTGTAGTTTATTTGCATTTGCTCTGAAGTTCAGGGTGCTGGCTTTTCCTCCCGAACTAAGTGAATGATATTTGTATGTTGGATTAAAGTGAGATTGTTAACCCCTTAACGTTGCTTTCCTTAGTAAAGCAGATGAAAGAACCTGTGCTGGCAGCTTTCTGTGTGCTGGTCTTGCTGGGTCTTACACCCCACAGCAGGTGCTAGCTGAATTGTTGCTACGTATGTATATGTATTTGAGTGTATACACGTATATGTTTATGGATATCTATGTATATGCATGCACATGTGTACACACATACATATATGTATCCACGCTTAATTGTAGCCTTTGGGGAGGGGAGGAAGGGGAAAAAAAAGTTACAAGTGCATAGCAGAAGAAAGAAGACATACAAGGAAGCAAAGCTGGGCTGCTTTGAAAATAATGTGTAGTATTCATTACATAGGTTTTCTTGAAATGGAAATTTATTGTTTTATATTGAATCCTCTCTTATGTTCTGCTGTGTAAAAAAATAAATTCAGACAATCAGTCAAAAAAGTGTGAATTAATTTTGGTAGTACGGTCATTTTTATTGTATTGGCACTCCCCAGCCATGAGCACTGAATATTCCTCCAGTCATCTGAATTGCTCTTTATTTTTTTTTAAAGAGAACTTTGTAATTGAAACTATACAAAACTTCTGTGTACTTTGGTAGGTCAATCTTCAGATATTTTATGCATTTTGTAGTTATTTGGAATGGGATTGCCCTTCTATCTTTGCTTCTTTGATTTTATTATTATTACATAGAAATGCTGTTGATTTTTGGGAGTTTATTTTGAAGCCTTAACCTTTGCTGAAGCTATTATTGTCTAAATTAGTCTCTTTGCTGAATCCCCAGGATTTTCCAAGTATTCTATCATATTATCAGTAAATGGATAGTTTCTTCTCCTTTTCACATATCTTTGCACCTTTAATTTCTTTCTCTTGACTTTCTGATGTTGCTAGCATTTCCAGAACTATCTCAAACAATCATGAGACTTCGATTTTTTTAAAGTAGTCCTATTCCCACTGACTTTCTTTATCTCACCCTTGGTCCCCTCCTCTTATCTGTTACTCCTTGTGCTTTGGGGTTTTGCTTATTAGTTTCTTTTATTCTCCTGCTTTTATCTGGTTATGTAATTTGTCACCCTTTTCCCTTCTCAGTCAATTAGATTCCATTTCCCTCTCCTTCCCTTTGACTAGTCTTTGACTTCTTAAAAATTTCATTTTTTCTGCACCCCTTTCCAGAAAGGATTCCTCTTACTCTTCGTCATCTATCCTCTCCCTGTACTTGAGACTCAGACCTTCATTCTTTCATTCGTGACTCCTGTAATTATCTATTCTCTCTGTTTACTCTATATTCCTCAGGTAGTCAAAAACCTCCAAAGGATCCATTCTAGGCTTTCTGCTCTAGGCAATTTCTGCTACTGGCTTGTAGAGCTTGTCCTCAATTCTCATTTCAGGAAGAGCATGGTGTGGTTCCATGTTCTCCTCATATTTCATAGGGTTCTCTGTTTCATCAAGTGTTGAATCATTTTCCTTTGTTTTGCATTATTTATTTAGAGATGCCTTAACTTGTTTATTGGAACTAGAAGCCATATTTCTTTCTGTTGTTAGTCCCCACCCCCAGAAATGCCAGAAGCAGAACAGAGGTCTGTAAGCAATGTTCATCAATCTGACCATGGCCTTTGATACTGTTAGTCATGAGGACTCATGGAAAATTAGGTCAAAATTTGGTTGCTCAGAGAAGTTCATTAGTATTGTACATCAATTTCATGATGGCATGCTTGCCTGGGTTCTGAATCATGGACAATGCTCTTGGGTTTTCCCAGTCACCAACAGAGTGAAGCTGTATGGGCTTCCTCTCATGCTTTCTAACATGATGTTTTCAGAAATGTTATCAGGTGCCTTCAATGAGGATGAAAAGGGTGTCGAGGTTAGCTATTTAACTTTTCAAGGTTGCAAGCCAAGACTAAAGTGGAGGTAGAGTTTGTGCGTGATTTTTTGTTTGCAGATGATTATATACTCTGTAGCCTCTGAAACTGAGGTGCAACAAAGTATGGATTGGTTCTCTGTTGCTTGTGCTAATTTTGGTCTAACAATTAACTCTTAAGAAAACACAGGTTCTCTACCAGCCAGCACCACACCATCTATATGTGGAATCATCTATTACAACAAATGGAGAAATTTTGAATATTGGGGATAAGTTCACCTACCTTGGTAGTATACTTTTTAGGGATGTCCATATAGATTATGAGCTTGACACACACATTGCCAGAGCTAGCTCAGTGTTTAAGAGGCACTGAAGGAAGGCATGGGAGAGAAGAGGTCTTAGACTGCCTACCAAAATGAAGGTCTACAGAATCATTGTTCCGAACTAGCTGTATGGCTGCGAAACCTGGACAGTCTACCAGCACTATGCCAGGAAATTGAATAACTTCCATTTGACTTGTCTTAGGAAGATTCTGAAGATCACCTGACCAGATAAGGTACCAGACACTGAGGTCCTTTCTTGAGGTAAACTGCCAAGTATTCAAACTCCTCTGCAGAGAGTGCGACTTACAGATGGGCTGGACACATTGTTCAAATGCCAAATGTATGTTTGCCTAAAAGGCTATTTTATGGAGAACTCATACAAGGAAGGTGCTCACATGGTGGTCAGAAGTGATACAAGGACATTTTCAAGGTCTCTCTGAAGAACTTTGGAATCGATTGAGTCACACAACAGACACTGATACAGGACCGCCCATGGCATGCATGCATCAAAGAAGGTGTTGTGCTCTATGAGTGAAGCAGAATTTCAGTAGCTCAAAAGAAACGGGAGATACTCAAATATGGGGACATGAATGAAGGATGACAGCCATTAGTGTTTTCCCAGTTGATTTATCTGCTTAATTTTGAAGTTTTTTTCTTCTTTAGAACTTAGGGAATTTCAGTTCCCCTCCCCCCTTTTACTATTATTCATTTTCTGACTATCTCCTCTCCGATGGTTTCCTTGGAGGTGGGGTCTCAAAAGAATCTCAGCTTCCTCCTACACTGGGCAATGCACCATCATAGGTCTCTGCCCCAAATGACTTGGGTAGATAGAACTGTCCCCAGCTGGATATTAAGTACTATTCTTTAGGTTTAGTGGAGTTCAACAAAGTGCACCCTCTCCCCCAATACACACATAGTGTTTCGTCTAGCTCCTTCTTTTCCTTGGTTCTCTGGGCTGGCACCAGCAGTTCAGAGAGCTGCTGCACTGGTGCTACAGGGTCGTATGACTCAGGATCCACAGTTCAGAGCTTTGCAGTGTTGGTGCATTGATGCATTGGTGTCTGCTGAAGCACTGGTTATCTGTCACAGCCTCCAGTATGCTTTTACTCCTCAAGAGTTCCTGCCCCACTGGCTATCCTAGAGCAAACTTCTGCAACCTGGAACCAGGGTATCTATAGCACTGGAAAGAGAGAAGGTGAGAGTGTGGAGTTGGGTTTTGTTAAAAGCCTGTGTGTTGTGTTTTTGGGTCTACTAGCACAGGCTCTCTGCAGCTGATCATGTGGGAGGTGGAGGAGTGCGGAGTATGCTCAGGGTCAGTGAGCTGCAGTTCATGGACTTTTTTTAAACCTTCTATTCAATTCTGGGTGTCCCAGACCACAGAGACAGTTGAAGCTGCTTTATTTTAGGTGCGTGATTTCTGTTTTGGAGAGGGTTGAGAGGTCATGAAATATAGAAAATGTCTAGTCCTCCGTCTTGTGGCTCACATGACCCGAAAGTGCACATAGCATATTTAAAAAATCTTCTTCTCTTCCAGTTTGGTGTTAATTTAGACCTTCATTTTCTTTAGCCAGTGACTGGACAGCACAGAGATAACTTGTTCTGAAAGGCTTGTTATCTCCCTCATCATTATGTCATTTGAAAAGCATGTCCTCTATGTCTTCATTCAACTCACTGATAAAGAGCTGGACAGAGACAGATGGGGGGTGGGGTGGGAGGGAAAGGGAGAGAGTATACCGAGGTATGACTTCCAAACTATTACACTGTAAACATCCGTCCACACTGATATTGACCCATTCACATGAGCCCTCATCTGGAGGCAATCTGTGGAATCTTTCAATTAGGGCTTTGTTTTCTGTATTCAACAGTTCTGGTCGGTTTTCTGGGATTATTTCATTTGATATGGACACTGGATTTTGGCTATGCCATTTTCCTTTAGGGTTGTCATTCAGGTGATGATTGGTATAGTCTTTCTATCTTTACTTTGCCCTCTGATTATAATAGATCTGGGCAGCTTTTTTTTGTCCCAATCATGATTTCCAGGGCATATAAAGATTTTAAAATTATCTCTTGACCAGTTCGCCAGGTCATTTGTTTTATAAACATACACATATTTTTTCCTAGTTTTTGATCTTTTGGTTTTGTTCTAGTGTTTCTTTTTATCTTATAGAAGCATTGATTTCTATTTGGTCTATTCTAGTTTTCAGGGAGGCAATTATTTGGGTAGGGTTTATAAATTTCATTTCTAAGCTATTTCTTCTTTTAACTACATAACTTTTATTTCATTTTTAAACTTTTGCTTAATATCTTCCAGATATTCATGCAATCATGGAAATCCTTATGGAAAGTCCGTTTTTTTGAATCATTATTTTCACTTGTTATGAAGTTGCTCTCTTTTTGGGAAAAATCTGTTAGATCTCCAATTTTTTATATAGGTTAATATTTCTTTTAATTACACATCTCTTCATTAATGTATTTTTCCTGCATTTTTGTGCTTAGGTTTTTGTTTTTAATTTGTCATGTTCTCATAGAAACTGATGATCTTTAAGTTGTCTCTGTGCATCCTGTCTTTAACATCAATGGCTTTTCCTGTATGGAGATCTGTTATTTTTTGTGTTATTGTCTTTTGCTTCTGTTCTTTCAGATCATCCTTCATTTTGACTTTAGTATTCCAAATCTGTTACTGTCTCTTTCTCTTCTATGGAGAAACCACAATGTACTTAATTTTTTCTAATCTGCTAATTATTCCTGCTGTGAAGGCTATCAGTTCTGACATTTGTTCCCTTCTGATTTCTCATGGTTTTCATTTCTGTTTTGAATGATTATCGAATAACTTGTTGTTCTATAATCTCTTGGGATTTTAAAAGGTTCTGTATTTCATCAGGCATTATTTAATTTCATTTGTTTTGTAAGATTTCTTAAAAGAGCTTTGTCATATTTTTGAGAATTTATTATACAACCTTTTCTCCCCTAATTTTCACATCCTCCCTGTTGATTTATCTGTTGGTGGATTTATCTCCTCTATTTTAAAAAATTGAATCTCCTTCTCCTACTCTTCTTCCTCTCCTTCTTCTCCTCCTCATTCTTTTCTTCCTCCTTCTTTTTCTTATTTCATCCTCTTCCCTATTTTCCTCCTCACTGGTGTTTTAGCATTTTTACCTGATATTCCTTTGTCACTCATTTTCTGACTCTTCCCCCCTTGATAGTGGATACAAGTTCCAGCTTGAACTTCAAGGCTGTCTCAGCTTCCTCACACATTGGGGGTGATGGTATTACTTTTTATTGAGATTCATTCTCTACCCCAAGTAGTTTCTTGAGAGACAGGGCTGGCTCCAGCTGGATGTCATTGCTTTCCTTCATCTCAGGTGCAGAACCTCAAGGTGATCCCCAACCCTGTTTCTTTCTTGACTCTTATTCTTTATTTCTTTGTCTAGACTGGCCCAAGTTCTCCTACTCTCTGTAAAGTTGGGGAAGGGTTAGATGAATGTTCTTTTTAGAATCTCTGCAGTCTAGGTGTACCCTAATCTAAAGCTGATCTAGGCAGAAGGAAATCTAATTGCATCTCTCCCCCTAGCCCCAATGTGGCTGGGTGAAATCAATGTCTGCTACTTGTTGCAAAGAGGGTAATGGATGAACAAGAGAATAAGATGTGCTGACACTCTCTGCAGCAGAATGAGTATCTCTACATAGACCCCAAGCACAAGCCCATGGGTATCAACCCATTTTGATCTATTGTGCATCTATTTTGGAATGTAGAGGCTGATGAGGCAGGAGTGCAAGGTAAGCTTCTTAAGGATTATGCTTTTTTCTAATGTGCATTCATAAAGCTTTTACTTTGTTGGTATTCTTGCTTTCTTGTCCTGTGTCTTAAACTGTAGTTCTTCTATATCTAGCACATTTTTCTTCTTTTGAGATTTTTTTAAGGTATAGAGAGGAATGGAGCCAAAGTTCGGTTTTATTTTGTTGGTCACATGATCCCCTAGTCCCCACCAGCACTTTTTGGGTTTGGTGGGCCAACCACTTCTAAATTTACTTAACTGTGAACTACACTTAACATGTAGTCTATATCTGTCCACTGTATCCACAAGGATGTCATTAAAGGTTTTGCAAAATGCCTCGCTAAAATCTAAATCTATCATTCCATTTCTTGGCTTACCAGCATAGTATTTCTTACACATCAAGGATTCATTATGTAATTTTCTTTTTATCTTTTACAAAGGGATATTTACTGAGAAGATATAGCAGGAACAGAAGAACATTTAGCCCCAGCAGTCCAAAGAACTTTCTCCCCTACATTACTTTGGCATGTACAGAGGGTGGGTTGAAACTGAAAGTGGATTTGTAAAGCATTCATCCCTCCCTAAGTTCATTTCTCAATGTGTCATAGTTGATAGACAGGCACCTCCCTCTTGATTGCCTTAGATCCAGCACTATGATGGGTCAAGCTTGAAACCTCTCGGCTACCCACAAATTCTGGCACTAACTCCCATCTCTGAACCTCTAGCAGCTCACTCTCAGAAGCTTTCAAAGCTCATGAAGTCACAGCTTGTTTGTTCCATCTACCAAACTCCACCTAAGGCAGAAAAGATACAACAGGGCAGGAGCAATAACAAGAACCTTGTATTTGTGGCTTCATGTTGATCGAGGCAAGGAGAGTAGGACATTGACACTAACTCTGTCTCCCCACCCAGAGACAAGCTTGCAAAATGCTTTACACAATAGTGTTCACTTGATCCTTAAAAGTCTTCTTTTTTTTCTTGTTATTTATTTATTTACTATTTTTAGTTTTCAGCATTAATTTTCACAAGAGTTTGAATTACAAATTTTCTCCCCAGTTCTACCCTCCTGCCACTCCAAGATGGCATATATTCTGATTGCCCCATTCCCCAGTCAACCCTCCCTTCTGTCACCCCACTCCCCCCATCCCCTTTTTCCTTACTTTCCTGTAGGGCAAGATAGATTTTTATGCCCCATTGCCTGTATATCTTACTTCCTAGTGGCATGCAAAAACTTTTTTTTGAACATCTGCTTTTAAAACTTTGAGTTCTAAATTCTCTCCCCTCTTCCCTCCCCACCCACCCTCCCTAAGAAGGCAAGCAATTTGACATAGGCCACATGTGTATCATTATGCAAAACCCTTCCACAATACTCATGTTGTGAAAGACTAACTATATTTTGCTCCTTCCTATCCTATCCCCCTTTATCCAATTTTCTCCCTTGACCCTGTCCCTTTTCAAAAGTGTTTGCTTTTGATTACCTCCTCCCCCATCTGCCCTCCTTTCTATCATCCCCCCTTTCTATATCCTTCCTCCTTCTTTCCTGTGGGGTAAGATACCCAATTGAGTGTGTATATTATTCCCTCCTCAGGTCAAATCCGATAAGAGCAAGATTCACTCATTACCCCTCACCTGTCCCCTCTTCCCTCCCAACAGAACTGCTTTTTCTTGCCACTTTTATGTGAGATAATTTACCGCACTCTCTCTCCCTTCCTCCCTCTCTCAATATATTCCTCTCTCATCCTTTAATTTGATTTTTTTTAGATAGAATCTCTTCATATTCAACTCACCCTGAGCCCTCTGTCTATATATATATATACATACATATACATATTTTATATATATACATACATATATCTATATATCTATATCTATATCTATCTATCTATCTATCTATCTATGTATATATATATATTCCCTTCAGCTACCCTAATACTGAGGTCTCATGAATTATACACATCATCTTTCCATGTAGGAATGTAAACAAAACAGTTCAACTTTAGTAAGTCCCTTATGAATTCTCTTTCTTGTTTACCTTTTCATTGTTTCTCTTGATTCTTGTGTGTGAAAGTCAAATTTTCTATTCAACTCTGGTCTTTTCACTGAGAAAGCTTGCAAGTCATCTATTTTATTGAAAATCCATATTTTGCCTTGAAGCATGATACTCAGTTTTGCTGGGTAGGTGATTCTTGGTTTTAATCCTAGCTCCATTGACCTCTGGAATATCATATTCCAAGTCCTTCTATCCCTTAATGTAGAAGCTGCTAGATCTTGTGTTAATTCTGATTGTGTTTCCACAATACTCAAATTGTTTCTTTCTGGCTGCTTGCAGTATTTTCTCCTTGACCTGGGAGCTCTGGAATTTGGCGACAATATTCCTAGGAGTTTTCTTTTTGGGATCTTTTTCAGGAGGCAATAAGTGGATTTTTTCAATTTCTATTTTACCCTCTGGCTCTAGAATATCAGGACAGTTCTCCTTGATAATTTCTTGAAAGATGATATCTAGGATCTTGTTTTGATCATGGCTTTCAGGTAGTCCAATAATTTTTAAATTATCTCTCCTGGATCTATTTTCCAGGTCAGTGGTTTTTCCAATGAGATATTTCACATTGTCTTCCATTTTTTCATTCCTTTGGTTCTGTTTTATAATATCTTGATTTATCATAAAGTCACTAGCTTCCACTTGCTCCAATCTAATTTTTAAGGTAGTATTTTCTTCAGTGGTCTTTTGTACCTCCTTTTCCATTTGGCTAATTCTGCCTTTCAAGGCATTCTTCTCCTCACTGTCTTTTTGAAGTTCTTTTTGCCATTTGAGTTAGTCTATTTTTTAAAGTGTTATTTTCTTCAGTATTTTTTTGGGTCTCCTTTAGCAAGTCATTTACTTGTTTTTCATGGTTTTCTCACATCACTCTCATTTCTCTTCCCAGTTTTTCCTCTACTTCTCTAACTTGCTTTTCCAAATCCTTTTTGAGCTCTTCCATAGCCTGAGGCCGGTTCATGTTTTTCTTGGAGGCTTTTGATATAGGCTCTTTGACTTTGTTGACTTCTTCTGGCTATATGTTTTGGTCTTCTTTGTCACCAAAGAAAGATTCCAAAGTCCGCGTCTGAATCTGAGTCTGTTTTCACTGCCTGGCCATGTTCCCAGCCAACTTACTTGATCCTTGAGTTTTTCATTGGGGTATAACTGCTTGTAGAGTAGAGAGTACTTTGTCCCAAGCTTGAGGTCCTGTGCTGTTGTTTTCAGAGCTATTTCTATACAGCAAGCTCTGCCACACCAGCACTCCTCCCCCAAGAGCCACCAACCAGGACCGCAACTCAGATCTTATGCAGGCTCTGCACTCCTGCTCTGATCTGCCACTTAATTCCTCCCACCAGGTGGGCTTGGGGCCAGAAGCAACTGCAGCTGTAGTTCTGTCCTCAGAGCTGCACCACCTCTGCTGCCCCTGGGGTGGTGGCTGAACCGTGAACTCTTTTCAGTCTGTCCCAGCAGCTTTTCCCACTAACCTTCTCTGTTGTCTTTGGTGTTTGTGGGTTGAGAAGTCTGCTAACTGCCACAGCTCACTGATACAGGGAGCTAGGGCCTGTTCCGCCCGGCTCGCAGTCTGATTGGTCTGGGCGCAGCCCACTCTGGGCTCTGCTCCACTCCCGGCTCCCAGCTCTGTAGCATAGACCTTACCCCGCGACCATCCAGGCTGTCCTGGGCTGGAGCCCTGCTTCTCTCTGCTATTTCGTGGGTTCTTCAGCTCTAGAATGTGTTCAGAGCCATTTTTATAGGTTTTTAGAGGGACCTGGTGGGGAGCTCATGCAAGTCCCTGCTTTCTAACCACCATCTTCTTAAAACAATTTTCTAAGAGAGGCACTAAAGGTATTTTTTTTTTATAAATGAGGAAACCGAGGGTCAGAAAGCTTAAATGACCTGTCCATGATTGTGTGGGTAGTTAAGTATCAGAAATGGGATCTGAACCTAGATTCCTCCATATGCTCAGTCAGAGATTACATGGTTGTAGATTTAGAGGTCATCTACTCCAAGCCCTCATTTTATAGCAGGGG
This sequence comes from Trichosurus vulpecula, assembly GCF_011100635.1. Lineage (NCBI taxonomy): Eukaryota > Metazoa > Chordata > Mammalia > Diprotodontia > Phalangeridae > Trichosurus > Trichosurus vulpecula. Next base: position 428,541,950 of record NC_050575.1, on the reverse strand, counting down.
AAACTGAGGCTCAGCGGGGTTAAATGAGTTGCCCAATGTCACACAGGGTAGAGGTGAAGGCATTTTGGGTTTCTAATCCTAAGTGGCCAAATGGAGATTCAAATCCGGGTCCTTGACCTCTGTGTTCTTTCCATTGTATATACACACTGCCTCCCCTCTGTACCTCCAGCACTCTTTCTACCATAATAATAGCTTATATTTATATAGCATTTGAAAGTTTGCAAAGTGTTTTAAAAATATTATCTCATTCAATCCTGGGAGGTAGATACTACTATTATTCCAATTTCATAGATAAGATGACTGAGGCTGAGCAAGGTTAAGTGACTAGCCCAGGGTCACATAAATAGTAGGTATCTGAGGCAGGGTTTGAACTCAGGTCCTCTTTCTGTCTCCCAATCTGACACTTTATCTATGAGGCCTCTTAGCTATCATGTTTCCCCCAGATACCTTAGGTTGCAAAATTGTGGCCACACTGGGATCAGCATTTTCAGCTCTTCTGTTACAGATTATGCCTCAGCTCTCTAAACCATAGAGGGCATCTATGAACCAGAGGGGTCTGACCCCATTCTTTTCAGCCCATCTCCAAACTGCATGATTGTTGCAGCAGAGAGCCAGCTATGAGCTTTGGATTCTAAGCCCAGTTTCTCAGGAGAAGCTGCTTCATGCTGAGTGTCGGGCTGGAAAGAAAGGTGGTGAGTAGAATCCTTTTAAGAGAAAGAAAAAAGAAACCTATTAAGATTTCAACAGAAACTCTCTTTGGTTTCTTCATTCTTCAGAAAACCTCAAATGTGATGGGAGGAAGGAGTGGGAGTAATTAGCCAGGACAGGTGGTGTAAATCCAGGGAGAAAGTGATTCATCAGATTTAAAGTAACTCATTTGAAACTGCAAGTGTGGTTTATCTGGCCTGCATTGGGGAGCAAATATTAATGAAAGAGAACAGGCAGTTTATGGCTTTTTCAGTTATTTCATTTCCCACTAGATGTCTCCGATGGAAACTAATTATGGACGTTCTTGATTTAATTTAAAAAAAATTGGATGAAGGTTTTCCGTTGGTCCCTTGTCAATGTTCCTATCCTGGGCAGATGAAAGTTAACCCGTGATCCTTCCTTAGTAAGTACTTCAGTGGACAGTGCGCACACTGGCCGCTGGAGAGGGCATGTTGCTAACAAAAAGATTATTATTTTTATTTTTAATAAAGATTTCTTTGGGGATGGTTAAAGTCCAAGAGGAGCTTTCCCAGGTGATAACGTTACTTCCTAGCCCACTAATCAGCTCTGCCGGAACCTAGATAAAGTGGAGCCTGACCTGATTGAATGAGCCGTATGACCTTAGGCAAATCACCAGTCCTCTCTGGGGCTCAGTTTACTCGTCTGTAAAATGAGAGGCTTGGAATAGATGATTGCTCGGGGCCTTCCAGCTTTGATGTGTCTCCTCTGTGATCTGAGGACCAAACAGAGCCCCATTGTCAATCCTCCGACATCAGGAATGAGAATCATATGGTAAGAAGTCAGTCAATATCTGGGACTTGTTCCAAAAAGAAATCTCCAGGTTCTGGGCTGGGTCATCCCAGCTCGCTCTCAAACTTCACCATAGCACACATTGCATCTGTGTTGATCCCTGACATTCAGTACAGTGAGTGTAAGCGCAGCACAAACAGATCCAGTTCATTTATTGAGTGCCTGCTCTGCACATGGCAGGTAGCGCCAATGGGGAAAATGGATCTCCCTATGTCAAGGTCCCCCTCCCCCAATTTCCTCCCCCCACCCCCATCCCTCCTCTATGGAGCTGCCAAACCGATTTTCCTAAAGCCCGGGTCTCACCGTGTCACCACCTGCTAGAGCATACAGTGATTCCTTATTTTCCCAAACCCTGCTGTTTGTCCTTTAAAGGTATTCCCAGTCTGTCTCTAGACGACCTGTCCAGGCTGATTACACATCATTTCCCTTTGCACACTTTATGTTCCAGCTAAACTGGCCTATTTGCTGTTCTTGTCATGCCCCATTCTATTGCCCACCTCTCTCCTTTGTACAAGCAGCTTCCCATGCTTTGGATGCTCTTCCTGCTCACCTTTGCTTCTCAGAATCCCTAGCTCCCTTCGTCACTCAGATCCAAACACCAGCCTCTATGCGAGCCCTCTCCTGGGTCCCCCGATTGCTAATTCCCTACTGTCTCAAATTATTTAGTATTTACTTATCTCTGTACATGTTATCCCCCCCAAACCCCCAGTAGAATGTAAGCTCTTTGGGGGCAGAGACTCAGCACAGTTACTGGCTCTTAGTAGGAACTGAATAAATGAGGGCCAGGTCCTGGAGCTGTGACTATACAGGCAGATCTCCTGATGAGAAATTCCCTCTACCGAGGCAAGTCAGCACTTCCTTATTGTGTTAGAGATATTGAGGACTTGCCTGTGGCTCAGCCAGTGAGTGTGGGACGTGAAGCCAGGCTTCTCTGGCCCCTCTGCCTCTACGGCTTCACTCACCTCTTCTCTGGCCCATTCTGGGGGCAGGGATGGCCCCTCTGCCTCTATGGCCCAACTCACCTCTTCTTGAAGCCTCCCTTGACCTCTGGGAAGTAGCAGGCACCGTGTGTTGGGGATGGTGAGAGAGGGATCCCTACAGATGTCACTGGAATATAGATTCTGGGCTAGAAGGGACTGTAGGAGCCATCTTGTCCAACTGCCTCATTTTACAGAGGCAAACTGAAGCCCAGAGGGGAGAAATATTTGTCCAAGGTCACGCAACTAGTAAATGGTGGAGCAGGGATGGACTTGAATCAAAACCCTCTGACTCTAAGCCAGTGTTCTTTCTATTGCTGGATTTGATGACTTCTAAGAATCCTTCCAAAACGGAGAGTCTAGGATTCAGTGATTCCCATGAAGGCCAGAGAAAGGCCCTCATCCTCTCTTGCCTAGACCGTTACAATGGCCTCATCACTGGTCTGCATGCCTTAAGGACCTCCCCAATCCAGTAATTCTCCAAAAGCTTGTTTAGTCATTTCAGTCATGTCTGACTCTTCAAGACCCTTTGGGAGTTTTCTTGGCAAAGATACTGGAGTGGTTGACCATTTCTTTCTCCAGCTCATTTTACAGATAAATCAACTGAGGCAAATGAGGTGAAGTGACTTGGCCAGGGTCATAAAGCTAATAAGTTCCTGAAGCCAGATTTGAACTCAGGTCTTCCTGATTCCAGACCCAGAACTCTATCCACTGTGCCTGCCCATCTGGCACACAGTAGGTACTCAATAAATATTTACGGACTGACTAACCTAATACAGTGTCAATCACAGGGCTGTAGACTGGACCTATGATTTCACACAGTTATAGGGAATTCCAGGGTGAGGAAACTCCACCTATTAATGCGAGTCTACACATTCTTTGAAACTTAGAGTCCTAGAGGGTTGCCTAGAGGACTGAGAGGTAAGTGACTTGCCCAGGATCACATAGGAATTGTCTCAGAGGCAAGATTTAAACCCAGATTTTCTCGGTTTTGACTTTTTCTCTAGCCACTATGTTGCACTGCCTTGACATAGTACACCTGGCTCCTAATAGGTGTTTAATAAATACTTGCTAATTGACTGATTTAGCTGTTTTACAGCTCAGCCAGGCAGTGCCAGGGGATGAAGGAAGCCTGGAGTTGTGTCCCCTCACTCATCCGTATAGTGCTACCACAAAGGAGAATCCCTGCTAGTAGTTTGAGAATGCAAAGAGCAGTGGGCTGCCCTGAGAATCATTGAAGTGAAATCAGACATGAGCACAACCTCAGACTGCTGCCTAGCATCTCTCCCACCACCTCATACATAACTGGGATGGGTGTGGGGGAAAGATTCTCCAGCTGGAGCCCGGTGTCTCCAAATGGAGCTGTGCCCTCAAATCATACTCCTCTCAACCTTGTTATAGTCCTGATGACCTCCCAGCCTAGAACAGCTGCTTTATAAGGCATGCCAAAGAGAGGGACCAGAAAACAGGAATGGAAGAGCACAAATCCATCTTCACTCCTTAGAAGCAAACATAACCTGCCAGGCGTGAATGGAAGGGTGCTGAAAGCCTCCAAAGTCTTTTGGACCATCAGAGCCATCCAACCCTGCTGCCTTGTGAGCACTGGAAGAACCATTGTCGAGGATACCGCCAAGGGAGCTCTGCCCCAGGTGGGAGCTTGGATGGACAGCTCTCCACATTCATTTCTGGCTCTAGGTTTCTAGGTTGTAGGACTTTTAGGGTATTCATTTATTGTGTGAGACACCCAGGTATCCATTTCAGTTGGATACATGAATAATACTAATACTGGCTAGCATTTATTTAAAGCTGTAAATTTGCAAGGCATTTTTACAAATATTATTTCAGTTAATCCTCATTGACTGATTCAACAAATATTTATTAAAGCCAACTGTCTTAAACTCTAGTCTAAGACAATTCTACCTTTTGCTGGACAGTTCCACCCAGATGATCTACTGGAACCTCACCTCAAATGCGGCCAGGTGGTACAGTGGATAGATCTCTGAGCCTGGCGTCAGGAGGACCCCGGTTCAAACCAGGCCTCAGGCACTTACCAGCTGTGTGACCCTGGGTGAGTCACTTAACCCTCTTTGCCTCAGTTTCCTTATCTGTTAAATGAGCTGGAGAAGGAAATGGCAAACACTCCAGTATCTTTACCAAGAAACCCTATGGACAGTATTGGTGTGTTATGGCTATTGGGCCAACATTAGACCCCTCCCTACTCTTGAATCCTTTATCCTTGAAGCCCCCGTCCTGTTGCCAATCATCCCTTGGCAGTTCCCAACCCTGGATCACTCCCACCAACAGCTCACTTGAATGCTGGTGAATGGTGCTAGAGAAAGTCTTACATGCTCACTGCCTTCATTACAAATTAAAGTGTTATCTACATCTCAGCTAGTCCCTCAGTGCATCAAAGCAATCCTTTTACTCATCCCTAATTGATTCTCTATCACACGCCCAACCACAGTGACTACTCTAAACCTAACTCTCCTTAAGCATCGCTTTCCTCGACCTTGTAAACATTAGACCTGGCCTCACACACTACTGAGAAAAACAAGCATGAAACACCTATTTATTAAGCACTTACTATGTGCCATGAACTTGTCTAAGCACTGGGGATACAAAGGAAGGCAAAAACACAATCTCTGCCCTCAAGGAAAAACATATTCTAATGGTGGAGAAAACATGTAAATAATTCTGTACAGCATGTGTGTGTGTGTGTGTGTGTGTGTGTGTGTGTGTGTGTGTGTGTGTGTGTGTGTATTTGTGTGTACGTGTGGGGGAGAGAGAGACAGGCAGGCAGACAGAGACAGAGTACAAATTGAAGGTAGTCCCAGAGGGAACTTGACATTGAGAGACTAGCTTTGAGGGACCAAGTAAGGCTTCTTCTATTCGCAGTGAGCTCTTTCTCCCCCACTCTACATCTCAAACCCCCTGACAGCAGCTCCTGACCTTTGCCCCATTCTCTCTTGCACTCTACTGGGTGTTCTGGACACACAGGCAAAAATGCATATTTTCAAGTAAGGAAATTAATGAAATTTTCAACAACATCTTATTTAATTGGAATATTAACAAATAACATCTTCAGTATGATTTCCATCATTTGTGATGCGAAGGTTGTTGCGCTTTGCAAGATTCGCATGAACTCGATGCAGTAACTCCACATGGCCATCAATTTTAGCATGTTCCCTCTTTATGTGTTTATGGATTCAATCAAGTGTGTTGCACCTGTGATTTTCATTGAGTACACCTTCTCCTTTAGCATACCCCAGAAAATACAACACAGAGTCTTTGGTGAAATGGTTAATGAGTTGTTAATGAGATTTCCTATGTGTCCAGACTTTAGGGACATCCTGTAGTCTTTGTTGAGGAAATGGCACTTCTCTCTTAGGTCAATGCCTATATTTGTGTCCCTGATCCCATCCTCCCATTTTATCCAGCAGATTGCCCCCAGAATCATCTGACCCTTTTGTAATCTTCCATCTCTCCCCATTAATCGGTTCCTTCCCTGCTGTCTGCACAAACATGTTCAACTCACCCCATCCATTAAAAACAAGCCTTCACTTGACCCTACCATCTCATCAAACTATCCTCCCAACTTCCCCTTCCTTTCTCAACCAAACTCCTAGAAAAAACTATGTGCTTCGGCTGCTTTGACTTCCTCTCCTCTCACTCACTCTTCATCCCTCTGAAATCTGGCTTCCGACCTCATCACCCAACTAAATCTGTTCTCTTCACCATTACCCATGATCTCTTAATTGCCAAATCTAATGGATCTTGCACAGAGCAGTCACTTAATAATCTTTCGTTGAATGTAATTGTTGATCTCATTCCTTTTGGGTTTGCCCCAAAAATGTTTTCAGGAAGCTTACAGAAAATGAGCTTACATCCCAATATCTCAATTCATTGAAAGCCATCTAGAACTTGGCTCCAGCCTTCCTTCCTAACTTTATCATAAGCCATTCCTCTTCATGCACTCCTTAGCCCGGCCTACCTGGCTGTTGTGTGCTCTGTCTCTGTCTCTCCTCTTTTGTGCTCTCTCTCCTCATCTCTTCTCTCTGTCATTATTCTATCTCTCACAAACTGTCTCTCTGTCTTTCTCCCCCTCCTTCTGTCTGTCTATCTCTCTGTGTTTCTATTTCTCTGTCTCTGTTTCTCTATGTATGTGTCTCTCTTGGTCTCTTTCTGTGTCTCTCTGTCTCTATACCCCCTCCTCCCTCCTTCTTTCTGTGTCTTCCTCTCTCTGTCTTTCTGTTCCCCCACAGAGATATATCTCAGTGCCTTTGAACTGATTCCCATGCTTAGAATCTATTTGCTCTTACCCTCCTTTTCTTAGAATTTCTTATTTCCTTTAAGACTCAGTTTCAGCACCATTTTGTTCATGAAGTCTTTCTTTATGTCTCCCCCTTTCTTATGTAACCTAGAGGATTAATCTTAATGGTCAGATTATTACATCAGGTAGGTGGGTCAGGGAAGAAATGCCCACCTTTATAGAGCAAGGAATATTAGAACTGGAAAGAAGCTTTGCATAACTGAGTCCAGCCCCTCCATTTCACAGATCCTCAATCGAGAACCTGAAGGACCTCAGAGCCCATCTTCAGAGTCCCCTCATTTAACTGATGGGGAAACTGAGGCCCAGAGAGGAATAAGTTACTTGACAAATGTCACACAAGGAATAAGGGGCCAAGCTAAGATTTGAACTCATGTCATTGGATGATAGATTTTGAACTAGAATAGACCTAAGAGGTCATCTTATTGGCTTCTCTGATTGTAAAGAGAAGGACACTCAGACAGTGGGAGGGGGGTTAAATAATTTGCCCAGGGTTATATAAGGAATACTGATGACAGAGTGGAGATTTGAACTCTAGATTCCTCAATCTTTCCCTTGCACCAGATGCTTTCTAATAAGGTGCCTAGGATCCTTGGACCATAGATTTAGAGCTGGAAGGGAACTTAGAAATCATCAAGCCCAACCTCCCTCATTTTACAAATGAGGAAACTGAGGCAAATAGAAGTTAAATGATTTGTCCAGTATGACACAGCTAGGAGGTAGAATTCAAGCCCAAATTTTCCTAAGAAACTGAGGCGGGGAAGCCAACTGCCAAAATCAATCCAATTCAACAAAGATTAAATAAATACTCCCTGTGTGGAGAGCACTATGCTAGGCATTGAGTAGATATAAAGTTTAGCTAAGATATATTGCTGGTGAGCATAGGCTGGAAGCAACTTGTACAAACTCAGGAGAGCCAGTTGTTAAACTTTCAGTGGGAGCATTTCTACCTCAGAAATCAGCACATGCTTCATTCATCCTTCCATCCTTCCATCCATCCATCCATTCACTCATGTATTTATTTATTTGTTTGTTTGTTTATGTCTGGACTTAAAAAAGTGATGGAGGAAATGTTAACAGCATAGATTAACTTTCAGGTGTATCCTGCTTCTCAGAGAGTAGGTTGTTAAACATGTACTAGCACACGCCTGAGATTTAAGGCATAGGCATCAAGAAGTATGATAGTAAAAATTACAAATAAAGGACTAGCTGCAGCCTGGGGAGGCTTAGTCAGGAGGAAAAGGTTTTTTTTTAAATAAAAGACATGCATGTCCTCATCAGAAAGATACTCCACTCTGTAAAGGGCCTAGTTCTCATGCCAGGATTTGTCTCTATGCCTTCTCTGTGTTCTTGGACTCAACAGAGAAATGGAAAAGCATAGAAAAAGTGTGAGTAGGAATCAATCAAACATTTATTCAGTGCCTACTATGTGCCAGGTGCTGGAGATAGCAAGAAAAAGCTAAAACAACCTCTATTCTCAAGGAACTTACTATATTCTAACAGAGGAGACCACAAGGAGATGCCGGGATAAGGAAATTAGCAGTATCGGAGGAAGTGGCTTGGGGGGAGGGGCAGGGGGAGGGGGAAGGGATCAGAGATTTTTCAAGCTGGACTGAACATCCTCTGGCCTGAAAAAGGAAGCAGATGAGATGATGAAAGCCCAGAGAGGTTAGAGACCTTGCCCATGGTCACACAGCTAATTAGTGGCAAAACCAGAATGAGAACCCAGTGTCCTGACGCCCACACCAATGAGGGCTCGTTCTGGTATTTCACTCTATCTCGCCTCATCTTCTGAACTTTGAACTGCATGGGGGTGGGGGCTCAGACTATCATAGAATAATAAGTGATCATGACCCAGGGCTAGAAGTTGGCTAAGTGAGTACACACCTTAAGCTTCCCCACAAGCTTGTATTCCAAGTATCCTCATGCCGGTTTTATGGATGAGGAATCAGAGACTCAGAGGAAGTTGTGACTTCTCCATGGTCATGCAGCAGGATTTGAGCACAGGTCTTCTTCACTCCAAGTCCAGCTTGCTGCCCACTACAACACACTGACTTTTAGCATTGAAGTCACTTAGAAGTCACCTAGTTCACAGCACATTTGTCTTATTACTCTCTCTCCCCTCACTGCCTAGCATCATGACTTGTAAATTATTTTTAAACTGGCGCTGTGAGAGTTTCTGGTGAGGAAACTCCCTCTACAAGTGGAGATCAGCACCTTCTTTGCAATTTACAATCTCTTTAGAGAGGTAGTAATGCCGCTGAGAGGTTAAGTGACTCACCCAGGGTCATATAGCCTGTGTGCGTTTAGAGGTGGGATTTGAATCTGGGTCTTCCCAACTCCAAGGCCTGAGGATCTATTCTAGCCTTTCCACATTATTATGCCATATGTAACTGGACTTTAACAAGTGTCTGTTGAATGAATGATCGATCTCAAACTTTTAGAGGAGCCAGAAGAAATGAAGCACAGGTGGCATCCTTCCCTGGCAGTAACCCAAGCCCTGTGACTGCCTTTCCCCAATCAGAAGGTTTTGTAGCCCTTTTATTAACTCAATCCAGACCTCCCCTTCCAACAGGGATTCCCAGCTACTTGGGGAAAATATGATGAATTTAAATAAAATGGTGAAGTTGACTCATTAACCACTTCCCTGCAGCTCTAACTCATAAATTTGGCTCAGATGCGAACTGCTCTCTCAAAGAGTTTGGAGCAATCACATGCGCTGCTCGAGCACAAGCTTGGAAGACACATTGCAACAGAATGTAACAAGGTTGTGAAGTGGTTTCAGTATCCTGTCCTTCACCGCAATCAGCCCAGATGGCTGCTGAGGCTTTGCATCTCGCCTAGGACCTAGCTCAGGGCTTAATGAATATTTGTGGAACGAATGAGTGAGTGCATGTATGTATGTATGCATGTAGATATGCATGAATAATATAGAAGGAGCCCGCAGGGCACAGCAGAAAGACTGAGAATCTGGAGGAAGAAGATTTGCATTTGAATCCCAGATTGGTCATTGGGCAAATCATTTAACCCTTCTGTGCCTCAGTTTCCTTATCCGTAAAATGAGAAGATTGGTGTAGGTGATCTATAAGGTGCCTTCTAGATCTAGGATTGTGTGTGTGTGTGTGTGTGTGCGCGCGCGTGCTCGAGCGCGTGAGCATGAGTGCCCCAGCCAGACCAGTGGAGTAGGGAGTTCCCTCCTAAACATACAGGTTTTAGAGTGCCTCCTAGAGGGTCACTGAAAAATGAAATGACTTGCCTAAAGTCACACAGCTGCCATGTGCCAGAAATGGGACCTGAACACAAGTCTACTTGATTCCAAGGCTGCCCCTTTATTTCTCCCACCCTTGCACATGATAGCCCCTGAATAATTGCTTGTTGAATTGGAATGAATTTACAAAACCACAGTCATCTGGCATGCCCCACATCCTGGCGCACTGCCCACATTCAGAGTTTTAATCAGGACACAGTGTGGTATGGTGGAGAGAGTCTGAGGCCATGGATGTTCATCCTTCTTCTCCTTATTACCTGCGTGATCTTGGGCTAGTCACTTTCTCTGGGCCTCAGTTTCATCATTTGTAATTTGTAATTTGGGTTTAGACTGAACATTTTCTAAGGTCTCTTCAACTTCTAATTCTATGACCCACATTGTCCATGGAGCTCTATGCAAGGCCACATTATTTCCCAGTGCCTCAGTGTCTTTGGATAGAAAATGGGGTTCTGTCCACACAGCTGGCCAGCAGCGTTAGGCCTACACTGGAAAGCAAGTCCTAGCCCCTAACCTCAGCTTTAGACTGGGCCCAGTGGGGGGAAAAACCCAACATCAAGTTTTATGGGTCTGGCAAAGATGTTTGAATTATTGTAGTAGACTGTCAAAGAATACTTACGCCCGCTCCGAAAGAGGGCCGTTCTTAATTTTCATCTTTCCTGCAAGTCAGAAAGATATATGCTCTCCAAATAATGGCAGTTTCCTCATCCTGGAGTTATGGTGGCTTGGTGATACAATAAACAGCACCCTGTCATAGGGCCTGCATGAAAAATGGCCTGACATTTCTTTAAAAGTAAAAAGAAACATGACTACAGCCGATGACCTTTCCTCTGAGGGCACAGCTGGTTTGTGTGGTTGGGGGACCAGTGGTTTCAGACTTAGGCTACGATATATGGCTGGCTTTTCAGAAAGTGTTTTCATGAGAAATTACAGTATGGTCCAGAGGGGAGCCCTGGCCCTGCCTGCCTCGTGTGTTCTCGTTATGTAGGTGGCTTTTTTCTCTTTTTTTACATTTGATGTATTCCAAATGATACCATCCGTGCTGAGCTAAAGGCAGCATGGCCCAGTGGATAGAAGAAGAGACTTCTGGGAAAAAAATCTTACCACACTGAATGTCCAGAGCTGGGATTAGAAACCTATTCAGTGTCCAGAGCATGTTGGGTGAAGTATTATTGTTGTAGAATATGAGATTATAGCTGTAGAGAGGGCAGGGACCATAGAGGCCATTGGTCCCAACTCCTCCGTTTTCTAGATGAGAGAAGTGAGGCTCAGGGTTGTCTAGGGTGGCATAGCTAGTAAGAATCTGAGCTAAGATTTGAACCTAGGTCTTTCTGGTGCAGTGGGGTGATGAATTTGGAATGATGAGCTGCTGGTTTTGGGTCATGTTCCTCATTTTTTATGGCAATCTAAAAAGTAATACCTCTCTATTTAAATTTTTAAATAATAGTAACAAGTAAAACATTATTAATGTTACTATATTTTCAAAACCCATAAATTTATAGAATATTAATATTATAATAATTATAATATTATAATAATTAATATAATAATTAATTAATAAAATTAATTATGAACAATTCCTTCCTCTATTAATTATGAAATGCTTCTTCTATATTATTCATTAATTAAATTGATTAATATTAATAAAATAATAATTAATATCAATAATGGGACTGGCCAATGGCAACCTAGTCCCTGGAGCATTTCTAGTATCTTCTTCCTGTTGCCAACTTGCATTTGAGGCTGATGAGACGGCTTCTGGAAATGTGTGGTGGAGGAACTCTTTGTCTCATTGCTTCAGAGCATTTGCAGGTGTTGTCTAATTGTTTCCTGTGGGCTTTACTCCATGGTAATCAAAAGCCTTTTAACTGACTGATGAGTCAAAACTGAATGTACACAAAAGGCTGGAACTTAGACCAGATTACATTCTGGCCCGGTAGCTTTTGAGTGAGGAGGAAGAGGGGAAGCTGGGAGCCTTGGGTTGAATGGAGAAGTAGCAGCAACATTAGATGTTGCTGAAGCTTCCTTATGTTCTCGGTCACCACATGGCTGTGAACACACGGCACCAACAAATCTTGACTTTGTCATGTTTATTCTGATCTTTAGTGAATAAGTATTACGGAGACATGGATGAGATTAGACCTCTGTGAGCTTCGAATGGCCAAGAGTCATCAAAGGAGACAGCCCTGAGGCCAGACCTGCTAGATCCAGCCTAGCAGTGAACTGATTCAGCATCTAAGATTCCTTCTTTTAAAAGCACGGTATTGAATTGTCCATCAAACTGATGTGAACTTGGTAGGAGGAATATTTGTAGCAACTACTTTAAGTCTGAGTCCATTCCAGTCACCACCCAACCCTAGGATCAAGGCAGTGGGACATTACAATGTACTTCCAATTTCTGAGGTTCTGGTACTTTGTTCCTTGCTATATTTTCTCAGTAAATATCCTTGGTAAGATTTAATTGCTGTTAATTAGTTTATCAGTATTGGGGAGATGTCAAGGTATTAACTGATGATGCCGGGAAAATAAATGTTAACTGGTTGATTGATATTTGGGGAACACACCAAGCAGGTGCATATAAGAGATAATATTAGAGAGACCCGACCCTTCTCTTTACCTCTAGAACACAAAGGAAAAGATGTAGTTGGCTAAGCTCTGGGAATCCAACCTGCTATTCTATATGAGGTTGGGAGAATGAACCAGTCCCTTCATTACATTAAGAAAAGACAGGACCCCAAAGTAGTCCTAGAAATAATAACAGTTCCTTATCAGAAAGGAGGAAGAGGATTTATAGATGATCTGAAACTTAATGATAAACTCACAAAAATACTTTCTAAATAGGCGCCAACCACTTCAGAGAATGACAAGTATATTTGAATAATAGCTAAGAGCTACTGGATTTGTCAAATAGAACGATGACTGGTTTACCTGTAGATGGAGAATAATGAAATGGCTAAGAGTCAAATATGGAATTAAAGGTCCTCCAAGGGTGAAATCCACATGAATTCAAACCACAGTTTTGACAAGGAAGTTTTGTCAAATAAATGGCTACACAAAACAGATGTGTGTATAGAAATGGTGAGGTTCCAGACAGCAACACAAAATCAGGTAATTTCTACCAAAAATTACCAAAAATGCATCCTTAAGGAGCCCAGGCTTACTAATCACTGTAGATTTTTCTATTGTAGGAATGGTAGAAATTGTGAAAAATCTCACTGCAGGTTATAAAAATATAACACTGGGGGCAGCTAGGTGGCGCAGTGAGTAGAGCACTGGCCCTGGAGTCAGGAGGAACTGAGTTCAAATCCCGCCTCAGACACTTGACACACTTACTACTTGTGTCACCTTGGGCAAGTCACTTAACCCCAATTGCCCTGCCTTCCCACCTCAAAAAAAATGTAAATATATATATATTTACCTACTGGAGGTGGCTAGACATATTCACCAGAACCTCACTAATCTAGAGTCATCTAGGTGGTGAAGTGCACTAGACCTGGAATCTCAAAGACCTGAGTTCAAATCCAGCCTCACACACTTACCAGCTGTGTGATTCTGGGCAAGTCACTTGACCTTTGCCTACCTCAGTTTGATCTGCTAAAAATGGGGACAATGATAGCACCTACTTACCTGGGTTTTAAAGCATAAAATAAATATAAATAAGCAAATAAATAAAAAGTAAAAGCACTTCACAAACCTTAAAGCACTAACTTTCCTCATTAATAATAATAATAATAACAATGATAATGATAAATAACAGATGACAAGCTTCCATACTACAAATATAAATACCAAAATATTCTTGCCAATTCAATAAATAAATTCCATTGGAACTGGAGCATTACCACTGACAAAATGTCACAATACTCATTGGATATAACACATAAACACAAGAAAAATATTTTTAATAGATATCACCAGACTAGATAGTTGTAACTTCCAAACCACCTGGGATGAAAAGCCTTCACAATATATAGATCTAGTGTAAAAAATCAAAACCATGTGAGACCAGCAAGGAGTTCATATCATCCCCAACCACTCTCAAAGATACTTTGTAATAGTCTACAGAAGACGATGCTACATTCTAACACTTTAATTTAACTAAAAAAATCATTTTATCCACCTGCACAATAATCTTTCAGACATTAAATATAAAAGAACATTAGGTAGAACTTTAGAATTGCTTTAATTTGCATTTCTCTAATTAGTAGTTATTTGGAACATTTAAAAAAACATGGCTATAGATAGTGGAAAGGGAATAAGCATCTATATGGCTCCTACTATACGCTAAGAGCTTTTACAAATATCTCATTTGATCTTCAAAGCCACTCTGGAAGATAGGTGCTATTATCATACTTCCCCCTGCCCAATCCCCATTTTGCAGTTGAAGAAACTGAAGCAAACAGATTTTTTTTTTCAAAACAGCTTGCCCAGGGTCACACAGCTAGTAAGTTTTTGAGGCTGGATTTGAATTTAGGTCTTTCTGACTAGAGTCTCAGCATTCTATTCACTGTGCCATCAACTAGCCTAGGTTTCTTCCCTTGAAACTTTTCAAGGGAAGACCTGTTCATACCCTTAGACCATCTATCAATTGGGTGATGGCACTTATTCCTATACATTTAACTCAGTTTCTTATATATTTGGAAATGAGATTTATGCCAGATAAGCTTGCTGCAGAGACTTTGCCCCACTTAACCGTATATAGTAAGTCTTAGTAAATTCTGGTTGACTGGCTGATTCAAGGTGGTAGACAATCCTTATTTATACCTAGTTCTGATTGATTCATTCAATCAAGAAGTATTCTCATCTGAAAAGGGTCATTACTTGTTTTAAAACTGATTTAAAAAAATCATTGATCTCTTGTTTTCACATCACCCAAATGTCCCCCTGTGTCCCTCCTCCTTCCCCTCTCTGAAAGTCATCCCATAAACAAAGAATATTTTCCTAAGAAAAAAGAAGAGACATCTACAAAACTGATCAATTCATACAAATGTTTCACATTGTTGTCTTCTTCTCCGTTTGTGTCTTGTCTTCCCTACCACCATAGTGGCTTTTTATGGTCAAGTTCTTCTTTTTGTTGTTTGCTTATTTTTCCAGTCTATTTCTTGACTTGGAACTTAAGTTGGGTTCTGCTTACCTGGGGGTGAGGAGTCACTGTCCCAAGCTTTAGGCTTTTTTGTGCTGTTGTTTTCAAAGCTAGTTCTGGGGGTCTGCAAGATTTTGGTGCTTCCAAGGTAACTGTGATCCTGGGAGAGTTGCGGTCACTTCTCTCCTGGTCTGCACTCTGTTCTTTACTCAGGAAGGGCCCCTGTTCCCCTCTAGCTGCAAGTGCTAGTGCTCCTCTTGGCCCTGGAACTGTGACCGGGTCCCCTGCTCCCTGCCACTGACCACGAGCTCTCCTCTCTACTCTGGAACTGTGACCCAGAACTGTGTGTGGGCAAGAGAGTTACCAATCAGCACCAGCTGCACCCAATGCAAGCAAAGGGTCCCCTATAATCTCTTTCTTTAGACCAGTTGTCTAACTTGTCTTCCTGTCTATGGGCTAAAAGCTGCCAAAGCTGTTGATGTTGGAGCAGCTTCCAAGGCCATTACTAGTGCTGCTGCCATGCTCTGGGCTCTCATCCCTCCCACCCCCACCCCCACCCCCATGTCACAGACATTTTTTGCAAACCTCCTAAGTTCTCTTGGGCAAGAAAAATGTCTCACCCTGACCTTTTATTGACTCTGCCCCTCCAGAATTCTATTTGAGGAGTTACTTTAAAGTTGTTTGGAGGGGAATGTTGGGAGAGTTTAGTTGGGTTGCTGCCTTTAATCCACCATCTTGGCTCCACTCCAATCTCAGGATTGTTTTAATTTGCATTTCTTCTTATTTATTTGGAGCATTCTTTTCTATGGTTGCTAATGGTTTGCAATTCTTCGTTTGAGAACTATCTATTTATATCTTTTGTCTGCTTATCTATTGGGAAATGGATTTTGGAGGGGTGTGTGTGTGTGTGTGTGTGTGTGTGTTTGGTGTATCTATATATAGTTGTCTGTATATCTCAAACCCTTATCTAAGAACTTTGATAGAAAGATTATTTTCCTCATTTGACTATTTTTTCCTTATCTCATATATATGTTGTTGCTTAATAATATTAATGATGAGAATTAGAATGATGGCGATAAAAATAATGATGCCAATAGCTGACACTTGGAGGCACTTTTGAAGTGTGGGAAGGGATACGTGCACACACACATATAAATTCTTATTTGAAGTAAGGCAGACACTACAGACTATCATTATTATTATCAATGTCATCATTATTATATTATTATGTAGAATGAAGGCATCAGACTCCATGACCTCCAAGGTTCCTTCCAGCTCTAAATCTATGATTCTGTGACCTTTGGCAAATTGATTCACTAATTATCTTTCCCATTGTACAGATGACTATATTGAGGATCAGAGAGAAGCATTTTTGCTCGCGATCACAGGATCACACAGGATCATACAAGATCAGGCAGACTTCAAACACGAAGGAACCTTGGAAGTTATTTAGTCCAATCCCTCGGTGATCCAGGGGCAGGGTGGTTGGCAGAAGCTTCTAGCCTATGACCAGCTCATGGACAAATGCTTAGAAATCTAGGTAGTTCAGAGGGGCTTCCATGAGCACATGCCAATTTGACTTCTGTAAGTTCTTAGTGTGCCTACTGGGCAATCCAGCCTGGGTTTTTGCCTTATCACAATTTGCTGTAAGGCCCTTTTTTCAGGACCCCATTCCATGTAAAAGTGGGGACTGCCATCTGGATGAAGGACTGCATAGAAGCACACTTTAACCTTTCATAGGATTGTAGTAGGTGTGAGCTTGAAGAGACTTTAGAAGAGAGAGGGAATTTTTTGGAGAGCTGATTGTTAAACATTTACCAGCACACTGCTAGGTAGAGGGAGATGCATTACATTATCCACTGATGATAATAAATAAGTATCAGTTTTCATCTGGGTGCAAAGTGCCTACTGTCATGAGAAGGTGGGTAGGGATTACTTTTCCTATTCTTCTAAAGAACAATGGGGGAAATAGGAGACAGCTATAGAATAGAAAGCAGGAGTGAGACACCGGACCCAAGAGGCAGGAGGGTGTGGAACAGGGGAAATCTTCCTGAATACACAAATATTCAAAGGATCTATGATTTAGGCATGGTGTGGAACTCCCAGTATGGGAATTTCCTCCACTGATGCCAATTACAACCCTTCTGTGACCTCAGAGATGAGTTGTAGTGGGGATTCCTTCTTGGCCATGGGTGGGATTAGATTCAGTACCTTCTAACTCTCAGATTCTGGGATTCCGAAGGAGGTGCCTGGGGCTCTGAGATGTTAAGGGACTTTTCTGAAGTTTCAGTGAGTAATTATCAGAGGCCTAAACATATGAATATGCTAAGGCTTTGTGATTATGGCATCAGGTCAAACTCCAGAGTGAATGCAGAGTGAAGCCCACCAATGACTTAGGTCTGTTGGACTCTAAGCCATGTATGGGTTTTAGAGTCATATTTTTATGACCCACAGCATACAGTGTCTAGTGAGATGTAGGCTTTGTTCATGAAGCTCAGCAGCTAAAGGAAACAGACTGAATATAAAATCAAGGATGAAAAAAATCAAGAAATTGTTACTTTTTATTCCTTAAGTTCCAGGACTAATTCAAATGACTTACTACATCTACAGGAGAAACTGACACTTGGAATGAAGAGACCAAGATGGAATCAGCTCCTCTGGAAGGGCACCCTATTGAGTCCAATCTATGCCTTAATAGCAGCCCCCTCACCTCCTACAATATTCCCTATAGGCGGTCATCCATCCTCTGCTCATTCATTCATTCATTCCTTCTAGTGATGGGGAACTCACCACCTTCTAAGTCAACTCATTCCACTTTGGGACAATTCCAATTGTAGCAATTTTTGGTTTTTGTTGAGCTGAAATCTGCCTTTTTGCAACTTCCAGCCAACACAAATTCTGCCCTCCAGAGAACAACTCTAACGAGTGTGGGCTAAGTGGGATTTTTCCTAAGGGTGCCAACATCTGGGAGTCCTGCAGCAGCTCCTGTCTCTGGCCTGTGCCAACCTATAATAGAACTTCCCTCAGGGCCATGACCTCTGGGATCTCATTGTCATGGAGCCCTTCTTTTAGGTCCTGACTTCTGCTCCTAAGCCCCGAAGGAGGAAGGGAAAAGGAGCCAGCATTTATTAAGTGCCTACTGTGTACCAGGTGCTGTGTTAAGCACTTAAAGTCTTATCTCATTTTTTTTTTCATAAAAACTTTGCGAGGCAGGTGTTCTTATTATTTCCATTTGATAGTTGAGGAAATTAAGGCAGACAGAGATGAAGTGACTTGCCCATGGTCACACAGCTTTTGTCTGAGATCAGATTTGAACTCAGGGCTTTCAGGCCCAGTGCTCTATCCTCACAGTCACCAAAGGAATGAAGGTTGGATTCTGAGGGATGGATCACTTTCTCTTCTGGCACAACCGCCCCCACTATCAGACTCTCCTCTGTGCTACCATCCCCTTTCTTGCCTCTTTCACCACCTGAATTTTCCCCGGCACAAATTTCCTCACTATGGCCTTCTCTCCAATCCTTCTCTCACATCCCTTTGAATATATGATGGCCGTCACCATCCCTCCCCACTGAGTCTTCTCTTCTCTAGACTAAACATTCCCACTTTTCCAGCTGAATCTCCAGTGGCACGATCTTGAGGCCTTTTGCCATTCTGATTGCACCCCTGTGTGCGATTTCCAGTTTATCAATGTCCTTCTAAAAACAGGACACAACACACCAGATGTGCTCTGATCAAGGCAGAGGACAGCAGGCTGCTCCTCTCCCTCCTTCTGAGCGCTGTGAATCACCTTCGTTTCGTTGTTGTTGCTGTTGGATCGCACCATTGAATCAATCATTTAGAACTTGCAGTCCATTCAAAGCCTGGATCTTTTCCACACCCAACACCTGTTTGGCCAGTGCTTTCCCATCCTCTACTCAAGCATATGCTGCTTTGCCTTCCTTTCTTTTTATCTCCAGGGCTTAGCACAGTGCCTGGCCCATAGGGGAGCATTTACTAAATGCCTGTTGACTGACCGACTGACCAAAGCATAGGATTTTACATCAATCTCTAGTCCATTTGATCTCATCAGACTTAGCCTGTGGAAATCTCATCCAGTGAATCAATGTCCTTCCTACTTTGTGCCATCTGAAGAAGGGAAAGGGAAGGGAACAAGCTAAGCACCTACTATATGCTGGGCACCGTGCCAAGCATTTTACACTATTATCTTATTTGATCCTTATCTGATCTCTTCCGAAGATTTGATAATTACACCATGGATTTCCTTAGTACTTGACAAAAATGTTAATGGGCATAATTCAATTTGGTTTAATTAAATAAGCACTTATTAGATTCCTACTGTATGCTAGGTGATGGAGATGCAAAATCAAAAATAAAAATATTCTCTGCCCTCAAGGAGTTTACATCCAACTGGGTTAAACGATGTATATAAAGAGGAGTAAATTCAAAATGTGCACAGATTGAATCTGAAGCAATTACAGGGTAGGGAAATGCTAACGAAAAGGGGGAGGGGGTTTCAGAAAAAATGGCTGCCCAGAATCAAGCAGGTTCCCAGAGCCCTCCACTGGAGGCCTTTCTCCAGGTTGACATCAATTTAGTCAATAAATTAACAAGAAGTTTTTCAGGTAAAGAAAGGTAAAACCATGATTCTTGCCTTCAAGGAGCTCAGATTCTAATGAGGGAGATAAAAAGCAAGCAATTCTGTCCATACATGATGTATACCCACTAAATGGAAGGTAATCACAGAGGGAAGACACTGCGGGGTGGCCTCCTGCAGAAGATGGGATTTGAGCCAAGTCTCCAAGGGAGCCAGGGAAGTTAGGAGGGAGAGCTGAGGAGAGAGGGACTTACAGTTAGAGGAAGGGGAAGAGAACTAAGGAAAAGTCATGGAGTTGGAAAATATGGAGTCTCGTGTGTGAGAAAAAGCAAGTAGACCAGTGTTGCTGGACTGGAGGAGATGTAGAAGGAGTAAAGTATATTAAAAAAACTGGAAAGGTGGTAGTGGTGGGAGTGGTGGTAGTGATGATGATGGTAGTGATGGTGGTGGTGATGGTGCTGATGGTGGTGATGGTGCTGGTGATGATGGTGCTGGTGGTGGTGATGGTGGTGATGGTAGTTGTGGTGGTGGTGGTGGTGGTGATGGTGGTGGTGGTAGGGGAGCAAGTCATGAAGGGCAAGTGGATTTTGTATTTGACCCTGGAGAGAGCTAGGTGGTACAGTGGATATAGCTCTGAGCCTGGAGTCAAGAAGACCTGAGTTTAAATCTCACCTCAGATATTAGCTGTGTGGCCCTGGTCAAGTCACTTAACCTTTCTTTGCCTCATTTTCTTCATCTATAAAATGGGCTTAAGAATACCTACCTCCCAGAGTTTTCCTGAAGATCAAATGAGATAACCTTTGCAAAGTGCCTAGCACAGTGCCCAGCACTATATAAACGCTTATTCCCTTTCCTCCTCCATCTTCCATCTTCCCTAATAGGGAGCCTCTGGAGGTTATTGAGCAAGCAGATGCGCTTCAGGAAGATCACTTTGGTAGCTGAATGGAAGAATCACTGGTAACTAACTTAGAGCTTGTTTCATTCAGCTGATCCTGGTCATTCAACTAGTTAAGGGATGTTTGTTGACTTGTATGATGAAAGAATATTGTCTGACAGGCTCTGATTGCACCCAGCGGTACCTTCGCACACCCCTCCCCACCCCCAAGGCTCCATTTTGGGCAAAAGAGAAAAAAGAGAGCCTTCACAAATTCTTTGTGGAAATCCAGGCCTGCCTGCTTCATCTCAGGCACTGCTTGAGCTGCCTCTACCCCTATTGTCTGTTGTCTACAGCAGTGCCCAGGCTGGCTCTATTCTGTACAAATTTTATGTCATTTATAACAGCCTTTCAGTGGGCTTTCCCTCTAATTAGAGTTGACAGCCTTCTTCAGCATACTTTATCGAAATCCAGCCAGAAGAGTCAATAAAAGGGGCTTGTTTACCATTTGGCACTGAAATGAAGTGAGCAGCTCTCACTGTCTCCTTGGTTTCCCATTCCTTATCCTCCTCAACCTTGCTCTATCTTTAAAATCAATTAAAGAAACTTCAGATTTGGTCCAAGTGCCACATAAGCTGTCCTTTTGAGTTCTTAGTTTTTCAGTCAACAAGGGGGAAGGTTGGCTAAGGCCCCTTTATCTCGAAGATAAACAGCGGCAGCTAATGGATGAGGAAAGCAGGGTGCTCCTAAGTAATCCTCTAGAAAGGATACATGGCTTTATGCAGATGAGGACAGCTGTGGCTCTTTCAGCAGAAGCCCTTTCGGCATTTTTGACCTTCCGCCACAGGATGGCAACAGAGAGCTGTTCATGCTTCTGATGCCCCTCCACTCCTGAAGGTCCATCGTCGGTGAACATTGCTCAAGTTAAAATTGTCTAGACCTTTCAGTGGAATAAGACCTTGCACATTTGTCTGAGGGATGTTTGAAGCTTGGGACGTGACCCTCCCCGCTTGTACCCCCTGCCCCCACACCTTCTTATAGCATCATATTTAGCTTTAGTTGCCTTTGGACGTATTGCTAAGGAAACGGGATCCCAGAATGGGGGCTAGAAGAGGCCTTGGAGGCCATCTGGTGGGACTCCCTTATTTTACAGATAATCACGAGTGCTCACTTTTACATGGCAATTTTAGATTTACAAAGCGCATGATGTCACTTGAGTCTCACAACAACCCAGTGAGGTAGGCGCTATTATTTTCCCCGTTTTCCAGTTAATCAGCCAACAAGAATTTATTGAGCATTTACTATGTGCTGGGCATATCTAAGGAACTTAAGCGATTTGCCGAGGGTCACACAGTTTGTAAGTGTCTGAGGACGGATTCCAACTGAGGTCCGTTTGACTGCAAGTCCAAAGTGCCATCCACACTCCTCCCTGCAGCTTGCTTTGGGGATTCACTGTCTCTCTAAATTTGCTCCACCTTTTTTTTTAAACATAGGTGAAACTCGCCCTCCCTTCTTTAGGCAGGAAGATTTGGGAACCATAACTTCCATTTCTACCGTGTTGTAGGAGTTACAGCATGTTTTCCCCATAACTCTGGGAAGGGAAAAGGCTGATCATCTTTATTTTTCAGATCCGAGGACTGAAGAGACTTAGGCAGGGTCACAAAACTAGCAAGTTAGAGATAGGATTTTGAATCCAGGTCTCCCGATGTCAAGTCCACCATGTGACAACAGCTGCCTTTAAGGACATGGAACAAGGGAGCCAGAATCACTGGACGAGAACGTGGTTTGGAGCTTAGGAAGACTGAACAATAAGCTCTGACCTCTGCCAAGACTCGCTCTGATGAGTCTCCTGACTTACTGGATGGTCTTGGAAAGTCCAGGCCTTTGTGTCCGAGGGGATCTGAGGATTTAGAGCAGGAAAGGAAGGAGCTCTGAGATAATTCAGGCTAAAGCCTTCATTTTAGCCTGTCACCCAGATTTGAAACCTCCGAGTCAATCAGCCTCCCCTCTTCCCTCCCCCACCACCCCCTCAACATCCAAGCAGCTGCCAAGCATCATTCCAGCACTTAGCACAGTGCCTGACATAGAGTAGCCTTAATAATACTTCCACAAAAGCTCCCTTCTCCGTCCATCCCTTGCACATAGCCAACACCTGAGTTTAAGCCTTATCACCTTTCGCATGGACTCTAATTGGTCTCTCTGCCTCCTCTTCAATTCATTCTCCACCCGCTAGCCAAAATAATTCCTTCCTTTACACGCCTGACCAGGTCATTTCCTGCTGAAAAAGCTTCAGTGACGTCCCAGTGCCTTGGATGCAAATCCAAACTTCTCTCCAGCCTTATTTCTTATTCCTCCCTTGTATGACTTCTATGATCCAGACAAACTGGACTCAGCTATGCTCCAAACCTGATTCTTCAGCCTCTACCTTGGCACATTTTCCCAATTGGTTTCCCCATGACTGAGAGGTGTTCTCCTACTTCTGCCTCTCAGAAGCCTTGTCTTCCTTGGAGACTCAGCTCAAGCCACCCATCACAGGAAGCCTCACCTCACTCTTCCTACGTGTCAGCATCCATGGGGTCACCAATTAAGAGCTAGAAGAGGTTCATTGAGCCTCCCTCTTCTTTCTGAGGAAGAAACTGAGGCCCGGAGAGGTTAAATGACTTGTCTAAGTTCACAAAGATAGTAAATAGAGCTAGGATTTGGACTTAGGCCTGTGATCTGAAATCCACTGGTCTCCCCTCAACTTCACACTGTTCTTTCACCACTTGATTTTTCTACTCATTTGTGTATATGCTCTATCCCAACAGAAGAATGTAGCCTCTTGGAGGGCAGAGATTTTCTTTCCTTTTTCTTTTCCCCTCTCCATTTCCCTCTCCCTCTCCTCTCCTCTCGCTCTCCTCTCCTCTTCTCTCCTCTCCTCTCCTCTCCTCTCCTCTCCTCTCCTCTCCTCTCCTCTCCTCTCCTCTCCTCTCCTCTCCTCTCCTTTCGTCTCCTCTCCTCTCCTCTCCTCTCCTCTCCTCTCCTCTCCTCTCCTCTCCTCTCCTCTCCTCTCCTCTCCTCTCCTCTCCTCTTCTCCCATTGTATCCCCAGCATGTATCAAGGTTCCTTGCTTGTCATTGATATTTAATAAATTTCTTAAATTAAATTGTGGAAAATAAGGCATAGAGAAGGAAAATTACTTGCCCAACTCACTTATAGATAGGAAATAGGAGAACCAAGATTCGAACCCAGATCCTCTGACTGCCACTTGAGCCATCTACATTATATTACAGAGGACTTCCTCATGAGTCAACCTGGTATTTGCCTGGTTAGCTCTGAGGTAAAGTATGCTTGATGAAGCGGGGGCAGAGAGGAGAAGGAACACCAGGGCTTTGGTACAACTGGGACAAAAATCATGAGGTATCAGAATTCAGCTTTAGAATGATGCTTACTAAATCCAAATCAGACAGTGGGCAGTTTGGTTTTAAAAAAAGAAAGAAAGAAATTTCAGGATGGAGGAAATCTAGCTGGGTAGTAGTTCATTTGAAAAAGGATCTGGTGTTTTAGTGGACTGTAAGCTTGGTATGAGTCAATGGTGTGAGACAGGAGCCAAAAAGGGCTAATATGATCCTAAGCTGCATTAAGATAAGAGCCATACAGTACAGAGGAGGGAGGGGGTAGTCTTGCTATACGGACTAGTTGGATTCTGAGGTCCTCACAGACGGGGAGAGCTTGTGCTTCTGTACATCTCATTGGTGGGGACTCCTGGGACTCCTGGGATTTAGCTTGGTTGTTAAAAAAAATCCTGTACAGAACCTTGAGAAAGTGAGGGCTGGGTAGGGTAAGGAGACCAGGGGCTTATCTCCTTCTATGCAGGCAGGCCTTGATTGAAAGTTCAAAAAAGGGGTCAGCAACCTCTTCGGCCCTGAGTTCTCTCTGTGTGGTTGTGTCTTCTGGTGGGTGCCCTGGTAGGCCTAGCACATAAGCCTTAGGGGAGAAAGAAAAAAAGAGGGAACAAGAAGAAAGGGGGTGGGGGAGGCAGAGAGGACACCAGAAGAAGGAGAGGACGACAGCAAAATGAGAGAGACTCTTCACTGGGGAGGGTAAGCGTGTGTCCCCCCTCCTCCCTCTATAGGCCTGTTTGAAAGCAAACCTGCTAGGAATGAGGAATGCTTCCCACCCTGGAGCTGGCTGTCCCCATGCACTAGGCGGGCATAGGCTGGCTGCCATCTGCCTGGTGGCCGGGCCTACTTTGTTTACTGTGCTCTCTGAAAGAGCCAGACTGTGCCTTTTGGGAAGTTAGAAACATGGCAGAGGGCTGGGAGTGGAAATCCAGATGGTTGGCTGAGACTCAGGCAGAGCCCTGGGTGGGCATCTGATTAGAAAGAGGGAAAAGCCCAAGACTTCAGAGCAGAAACAAACCTGAGGGATCATCTGGGCCAGGGGTTGTTTGGGGAGTCCTGGACCCCTTGGGCTGCATGGTGAAACCTATGCACCTCTTCACAGAATCATATTTTAAAATATATTCAGTAAAATATATATGATTACAAAGGAAACTTATTATTTAGAAATAGTTATCAATTTTTTTTAAAGTTAACCTCAGGCTATTAATTCTGATTTAGATCAACTACCTCTTTTCTGAAGGGGACATGGAAGCTTAGAGAAGGGAAGGTACTTGTCCAAGGTCACAAAACTGGTATAGTTGAGGAGCCTCTGACTTCAGAGTGAATCACTTCCATTTGTCTTAGGAAGGTTCCAAAGATTGCCTGGCAGGATAAAGTACTGGACACCAAGGTCCTTTCTTGAACTAAACTGCCAAGCAGTCAAACTCTACTACAGAAGGCAGAACGCCGATGAGCTGGCCATGTTGTTCGAATGTCAAGCATATGCTTGCTTTTTTATGGAGATCTCACACAAGGTAAGCACTCATACAGTGGGCAGAAGAAATGTTACAAAGATACTCTCAAGGTCTCTCTGAAGAACTCTGGTATTGATTGTGAGACATAGGAGACACTGGCACAGGACCGCCTTGTATGGTGCACCCATGTTAAAAGAAGGTGTTGTGCTCTATAAGCAAAGCAGAATTGCAGTAGCTCAAGAGAAATGTGAGACGCACAAAGTTAAAGCCATCCCCACTCCAAATGCTGATATGGATGATTTGTGCTGACTGATGGTAGAGCTTTCCTAGCTCATATTGGTCTGATCAGGCACGGTCAGACACACTCTACCTTGATCCTAACAGTGATGTCATTTCGGTCCTCTTTGAGCACAAAGGACAACCAACCAACCAACCAACCAACGTCATTCTTTTCCTCGAATCACCTTCCAGACCAACTTGCCTATTTGCTCTTCTCTGTAGACAACATTCCATCTCTCATTTCTTTGTCTTTGCCCAGGCTGCCAACCCATACCTTAAATACCCTCCCTCTACATCTCTACTTCTCAGAATCTCTAGCTTCTTTCAAAGATCATCTTAAGTACTGACTCCTGCACGAAATCTTCCCTGTTTTCTCCAGTGACCTGTTGTTCAGTTGTTTCAGTTGCATCTGCCTTTTTGTGACCCAATCTGGTGTTTTCTTGGCAGAGATACTGGAGTCGTTTGCCGTTTCCTTCTCCAGACCTTCTAGAAGTCAATTGTGAAAATGATTTTTTGAACTCAAGTGTGGAACTTTACATTTACCTCTGTTAAATATAGGGCTCTTCTCCTTTGTAATTACTTTTTTACTATGTATCTATTTTGATACTTAAACATATACATGTAGTTTCTCTGGATAGAATTTAACCTCTGAGATCTAGGACTTCTCACTCGTCCTTGAATCCCTAGTGTGCCAAGGCCTATTATAATACCTGGCAAAGAGTAGATGTTTAATACGTGTTTGCTGATTGACTCATGATCGGTCCAGTCACTTGTAGAAGCAATTCCACTCAAGAGTCAATCAGCTATTGATGTCACTCTCCCTTCATGGGTAAGTGCTGTTTAAATGCCAGCTGTTATGCATCATCATCATCTCCATTATTAGTGTGACCCTGGACAAGTTGCTTAGTCTCTGCCTCAGTTTCTTCAATGATAACATAGGGATCATAGAAGCACCTACCTGGCAGGACTGTTGTGAGGATCAAATGAAATAGCACCTATAAATGATTTAGCACAGTGCCTGGCACATAGTAGGTATGATGTAAATGTGTATTTCCTTCCTCATAGTCACATACGATGATAATAACTAGCACTTTAAGATGTGCAAAACTCTTTGCAAATGTTGTCTCATTTGATCCTCCTGACAGTACTGGGAGGTATTATTATTATTATGGGAATGTTTGTTATTCTCATTTTTCAGATGAGGTAAACTGAGGCAGACAGCCCCTAAGTGGTTTGCCCAGAATCACACAGCTAGTAAGTACCTGAGGTCAGCTTTGAAGCCAGGTCTTCACAACTTCAGGCCCTAGTTGCCTCAAACAATTCATCAAACAATGGGCACCCACTTTGCTCTTATTCTTAATTCTTTTATAAACTAACAAGTGAAGGATGGTAACACCCTATGAGGTTGATTCTGACCAGTTTTCCAGATTGTTCTGTGGTGTGATGTGTTTAGAGAGTTGAAAGTATGGTATGGTGAAGAGTGTTGGCTTTGGAATCTGGAGATCTAGAATGGAACCCTCTCTCTGCTACCTGCTATCCTCCAGCAGGAAGTTTCTGGGTCTCAGCTTTCTTGTCTGTACAAGAGAAGGTTAGACTTAATAATCAATATGGTCTTTTCTAGCTCTAAATATATGGGCCCATGAGCTTATAAAAGGGATTTGATGCTTGGTTCCACTAGTGATCTGGTAATGAGTTAGGCCATAAGTATATCATGATACATTTGTTGCTAGGTCAAGAGTAGGCATATGACATTCACACAGTTTAACTGAGACTGAACTACTCCCAATTTCCTATGGCATTAGGTTAAATATGCTGTATCATAATTTTTCAACTGACTACACTTTCAGTTGCCTAGCCCCCTATTCCCAGAATTAGGACCTGGCTTCTTGTTGGGTAGGGTATAGTGGGGATTCTTTTAAAATATGTGTTATGCTAGATGACTGCTGAGATCCTACATAACTCTTAAAACTCTGATTCTATAGTACAGAGGCCAAGAATGATGGCTAACATCTAAGATAAAACTGAATAGAGATCAATGTAAAGTCTCAAGCTTGGGTTCAAAAAATCAATTTCATAACAGCTCAGGGGAAGAGAGAGAGGGGGGATGGAAGAGAGAGAGAGAGAGAGAGAGAGAGAGAGAGAGAGAGAGAGAGAGAGAGTGAGAGAGAGAGGTTTTTGTGGACTGGAAGGTTCAAATAAGTTGGTATCACAGCTACAAAAACCACTAAGCTGATCTTAAATCACATTGAAACTAGTATCTAGAAGGAAGTAAGTTATGTCACCACTGTATTTTTGTCCCAGTCAGAACACAGCTGAAGGACTGCTTTCAGTTCTGGGTACCATATCAAGGATAGGACATTGACAAATTGGAGCATATCTAGAGGAAGGCGCTACCTGATAAGGTAACAGATTCCACTTTCCTGGAGGTCTTTAAGCAAAGGAGGGATGGCTACTTATTGGGAATGATGTTGAGGTCCAAAGTCTTGTTCATGTGTGGACTGGACTAGCTACCCGCTGCAGATTCTTCCAGCTCTGAGATTCTGTGATTCTGAGAGGTTGCAGTTGTTGGTCTCCAAACAAAAGAGCTATTTGCCAGAAAAGTCAGGCCTGACCTTTTTCAAATGGACATCTGTCACAGGCAAGAATCTACTCCTTCATGAAGGCTGCTTGGAGTAAGCTTCCAGATTTTTGACCATAGGACCTTGGTAAATATCTGAAGCCATCAGCCTCTATTTGAAGTTAATAAAATTGTTTTCAGGCTCTGTCTGCGAGCAGCCACTCTTCTAGCTTGGCTGTCCTTATTTTAAATTACATAGATATCCAACTGGATTTAGAACTGGCCCTCCTGGAGCTCCGTACAGCAAGACTTCATTAGAATATCCCCTATTTAATCTTCTTCCTGTGCACAATGTTCTGAAAACTGGGTCCCCTGGTAAGTCCTCTGAAGAAGTTTCGCTTTAATAATAAGAATACAGTGTATTTATATAACATCTGTCTCTAAGGAGCTCATGCCTCATTTTGAAGGTTAACCAAAAAGAAATCCAGTGCTTTTTAAGTTAAATAATTAAGTAGATGATTTAGTCTATAAATCAAAAACAAGTAACAGTAACAAGAGGCAATGCGGTGTAATGGATAGCTAGTTAGCCTCAGGGGTAGGGAGATGAGTTCAAGTACCATTTCTGGCACACCCTGGCATATTGTAGGCACTTAATAAACACTCTTAGACTGATAAACTAAACATAAATGTGATTATTACCCCCAGCTTTACTGGGGTATCAATGCTTGCCCATGGTCACTCAGCTGTAAGTACCAGAGGCAGGATTTGAATTTAGGTCTTCCTCACTGCAAGTTCAGTACTCTATTAGGTCACGTAGCTTTGTTGGCATGGATAAATCTCGAATAATCAGAGCCACCTCATTAATTGAAGGGTCTGCCTCCATGAGGTCGCTCTCACCAAACTGGCCATTAGAAACCCAAGGTCATTTCCAACTACCTTTTTAGGCTCTCTCCTTCCCTTTACATGATAATTTTCTTCCAGCACTTAACACAATGCCAGGCACATAAATGCTTAGTGACAGATTGGCTGACAAATGCATGAATATGCATGGTTCAGCTGCCACCAGCTATGGCAGGATTTTCCTGGTCGTCCCCCCATCCCCTTGCCCAACTATCTCTTGGTACCCTTTGAAATTTCTATATTAATTACATTGTAAGTTCTTTGTATTGGCCTATGACATACATATTTCCTACTCCTATCCTTTTGCCCAATTGACTGTAAGCCTCTTGAAGATAGAGATGTTCACATTTTGTCTTTGTATCCACAGCATCTAGAAGGGTACCTTACACACAGTTGCTAATAAAATAATATATAATATTTACATCATGTTTTAAGTCTGTAAAGCAATTTACATATGTTAACTTATTTGATCCTCACAAATACCCTGGAAGGTAGGTGCTATTATAATCCTCATTTTATAAATAAGGAAACTGAAATAGATGACTTGCCTAGGGTCACACAGTTAGTAAGTGTCTGGGGTAGTGTTTGAACTTGGGTCTTCAAGACTCTAGGTCCAGAGCTCCAAGTGCAGCGTAGTTCAGCTGCATCAACTGTAAGCCAAAGCATCCTTCTTACACAGGCAGAAAAGGAACTTCTACTATAGCATATGATGTAAGCAGCTTCTATTGAATTCTTGTCTTTCTCTCTTCAGTACATAGCACAGTGTTTGTCTCGTGGTAGAACCTTAATAAACGTTGGTTGATTGAACAAGATGAACGAAGGAGATCTCCCTTCCTGGGATAGCATTGTACAGCTAGCCTGGCCAGTGTTCTCATGGACTTGGTGGTGGTTGTGATTCCTTAAAACAAGTAGGCAGGAATGTCATTTGGAGTAGGATCAGAGGGACCAAGCTTGGTGATGCCTGGCTCCCAATAACAAATCTTCAGTAACAAGAGACCTCTGGAATGTCTTGTCTAGATATGGAACCTTGACTTGGCCCCTGTCTCTGAGCACATATGTTGTTCCAACTCAGGATCACACACTATGGCGTACCATACTGTGTTCTGGGAAAATATTTATGGGGGAATAAATGTGAGCAAGGCATGTTTGTGCACTCTGCATAATTGGCAGGCAAATATGGAGAGAAATGGATTTCTCATGATCCTGCCTGAAGGGCTGTGCCCTAGCCTTACCATCCATGTGTTTCCTCAGATGAGCTCAGAGAGATCATAAATGATTCTTCTTCAGCACTCTGGATGGAGTTCAAGCTAGCCTGAAGGGGACAATATTGCTCAGTGTCCAGGTTCATGCTTTCCAAACTTTGGGAGTATTCTGACTTCTACCATCCCTGCCAAAGTAACAATGAAGATGGGATTTCCTTACTTCGAAAATGGAACCTTTTTGCATGCTGGTGGGTGGCTCACAGGGTGTCTCTTTCAATCCAAGAAGAGGGGAGAGAATAAACAGGAAAACATGGCCATCATGCCAAGGGACAGGGACAGGTGTGGACTTGCCTGATCTGCCTAATTTGCTGCAGTGCTAAAGTCAACCCTCTCTGGCCCAGGCTTGTGACCAAAATATTTCAGAAACACAGTGCCGAACCCAGATAGGCGCAGTTAGCTGAGGTGGTTCCAGAGCTCACTGTATTGCTGGGCTGTTCGAGTGGCAGTGTAATTTTAATTTTAGGCAAATAAAATAGCCCTCTGTGATAAAATGGATCTTAAAATCAATTCCACAAGTTAACTCGCTTTTTAAAATGTCGTTTTGGGAAGCCAAAAATCTAAACATAACAACAAGGGGATGAGCAGATGTATTTACTGGACCTGATGCTGGTGGTCTTGCTAGCCTGTAATTTGCACATTTCTCATTGTGATGACTTTTTTAAAAATTGGGTAGAATCAGGTTTATGTGTCTGTTTCCACCAAGGCTTTCCTGCCCGCCCGCCATTGTTATTTAGCTGGTCCATTTTCCTTCACATGCTTTTTGCATTATTGTAACAGACAAGTCTAAGACACTGTCTAATGTTAATTCTGCTCACTGCTGCCAATTATAATCAGAGCTAGTCAAAATAAACAAATTAAACAAATAAACATGTCAAAACATCTCTGATTTAGCGAAAATCAGCCAAGTCTGAACTCCACCAGTGTTTCCGCATAAATGATGGGCTGTGGGCTGTAAAAAGCTCCATAACATTTTTTCACCTTTGCAAGGGGGAAGGTGGGTCAGTTTAGAATTACAGTGCAGCTCAACTCAGGGAAAGAGGTCTGCCGCAGAAACCAAATGAAACCCAAATGTTGTTGGCTTCACCCAGGCTAGTAATGATCGGCCAGTCGGCCGCGTGTTCTAAATGCTTTAAAAAAAGAAAGAAAGAAAATGGCAGCTGAGTCTCTGCTGACATGATGCCAAACCCTCTAAATCATTGGGGAAGTGGAACATGATGCAGGTGAAAATAGACTAAAGGCGGATGTATGTTTCAATCTGAAACACACCTATGGCCACTGTGACATTTCCCAGTCAGCCACGTGAAAAGAAGACCAATTAAGTTAGCTTGATTGCCTTGGAGAAGACATAGAAAACATGGCCCTGATACCCAAGGAGGTAGATTCAGAGCTGCGACCAGAACGCTGGCAAGATGAACAAAGCACGTCCAAAGGGGTTGGAGCTGGGGTAGTGGTGGAAAGAAGTGAGTCGGGGTAGGAAAGGAGCCCACCTCAGCCTGATGGCTGATCCTTCTTGCTAACTAGGTACTAAATTC
Organism: Trichosurus vulpecula; assembly: GCF_011100635.1. Classification (NCBI taxonomy): domain Eukaryota; kingdom Metazoa; phylum Chordata; class Mammalia; order Diprotodontia; family Phalangeridae; genus Trichosurus; species Trichosurus vulpecula. The sequence goes on along the minus strand of NC_050575.1, from coordinate 428,509,945 downwards.
TATTGTTGTTCTTGCCAGTGTGCGCCTTGGGGCAAAACCCAGGTCAGCTACCCTAGTTATGGCTCCGAATGGATGTGAATTATGAGAGGGAGTAGAGATATGTGTGTGCACATGCATATTTGTGTAGTGGTATGCTAACCTTAACAATATGGCAGGAAGGTAAGGAGGAAGGCTGTCATCGCGGCAGGTGGTTCTTATAAAGACATGATCTCTTGATGAACAAACAATCTTTAGACATCCAAACCCACCTCTAGGCAGAGCTAAAACTCTAGGACAGGTGGTAACTGTTCCTAAGTTATTTGTATACCTTTGAACACACCCCATCCCAACTAACATTGTAGAAGAGATCAGTCCATGGTAGAAAGCTAGGGAGGACAATTGCTCCCAAATCACCCTTTTCCCACTTTATATCAGGGAAAGAGTTTGGGGACAGTGAAGGCAGGGAAAAAAGCCGACAATAAAAGAATTCACAAAGGAGAAAGAGACTGCCGTCCCTGTCCCCCCAACCAGGGATTACCATGACTTCTCTTGCCCTCTACAATCTCTCCCCCTCGTTTTAATGCTTATTTTTTAAATGTGCATGGAGTCTGGAAGAAAAGGGGAGGGGGAAGGGCTTGCTGTGCCTTTGAAATGTTGTTTTCTGAAGACAAGTCTCTCGAATCTCAGTTATTAACAACCTCTCACAAGACAGTTATTTTTGGAGTGGCCTCTTAGGAGGCAACCTCTTGGAAGTGAACTCATTTATTTCCCGTCTCACTGTCCTGCTATTTCCTGCAGAGAGAGGGGGAAAGTGAAACCACATGTTTGGAGGAGCTAACGGAGGAAACCCCTCCGAAGACAAATGACGACTCTTCTCCCCTGGCAATTAGTCAAACCTGGGCCGCCGGCCAGCCCAGGTGTTCCCGACTGCGTATAAATTTGCCAAAGAACAATGAAAATAGCAGCTGATGGCGCTGACAGATTTCTCTAGTAATTTCCTGTCGCCTGGCATCTTCAGGTTACTTTCCCACCATTATGACTGTTGATGAAGAAGGCCGGGGGCCCTTCAGAGGCAGTTTGGAGCTCACTCTCTCCTCTTACCCATCTCTGATCCACCCCCAGAAGTACCAGCACCAACCAACCTACGAGAGAAAAAAAATAACCCAAACCCACTTCAATCCCCAATCCAAGTTTCATTTCATTTAGAGAGGCAGGGGGAGAAGGAGAAATAAGCCCACCCTTCTTTGGGAATTTTGGATATTTTCCCCCATTCCCAGATGTTTGAATGTAATCCCTTTGCAAAATACATATTTTAATGAGTCTGAATTTGAAAGGGGGGAAAAATCTCTTTGCACCTGCATCCTATAGAGTTTCTTGGCAACCGTGCTCCAAGATTCATGTTCCTTCTGCTCCTCTAACTTACCAGTTGGAAGGTTTCCTTGGCCTGTCCATTATCTTCTAAAGGAAGCTGGGTCTGAGAACGAGGTTGCTGCTGCTGCAGCACCATGGGATTGCAATTTGAGAACTGGACATTGACCACAAGGGTCAGCTGGGGGCATGGATGGGATGCCAACCACAGCCTTCTCATTGTCTCCCCCATGTGGGAACTGGACATGTTTAGATCAGAGGAAGGGAAATGGGGGAAGAGGGGGACACACATTTAATAGCTGTCTCCAAGTATGCAAAGAGATATTATAAGGAGTGGTAATAGATTCGTACGACTTGTCCCCAGGGAACATAAACAGGACCAATGGGTGGAAATTACAAAGAAACATATTGAAGCTTGATGTTGGGAAATCTCATCCCAGTGAAAACTATGCAAAATAGAATGGGCGGCTATGGGAAAGTGACGGGTTCCCCTTCACTGAAGGTCTTCAACTGGATGGTCACTTGTTGGGCCATGGCGGAGATTGCTACATGTTATAGGGGATAGAATGCTGGAATTGGAGTCTGCAAATCCAGCTTCGTTTGTTTAGTAGCTGTGGGACCCGAGGAGAGTCACCTCTGTCTGCCTCTGTTTTCTCATCTGTAAATTGGGAAAAGTACTAACACCTCTCTCCCTCCCAGATCAGTTGTGAGGGTCAAATGAGAACATCTGTAAAGTGCTTTGTGGACCTTACAGTATTATCTAAGTGTTAGAAATGATAATAATTATTATAATTATAATAATAATTATTATGTGGTAGAGGGCATTCATGTTTTGGTCTAGGTTTGACTTAGGTGGCCTCTGAGTCAGCCTCCATTTCTGAAATTCTGCATGATTGTGTAGTGTGCATGCGTGCGTGCGTGCGTGTGTGTGTGTGTGTGTGTGTGTGTGTGTGTGTTTGAACCGAATCCAATCCAAAGTGTTTGGGGACAAGGTAGAAACAAAGAGAACTATGCAATTATCTTGAAACTTTATGTTAAATCTTGGGGAAAGTATAATTGCTGATTTGGTTAAAACAGTTTTATGAAGTAGTTTTGTGGGGGCTGGGAAGAGAGCTGAACGCTTGCCAAGAAGCTGGTCTCTCACGGAGTGAAAGAACTCTCCGAGAGTAGGCTGGGGTGAGCTGGGGTGGGCGAGCGCCTGGGCTGTGGTCCTGGCACTGCAGCCACCGAGAGAAACTCACTTAATGCTTTAGGCCTCAGTCTCCTCACCTGGAAGAGGAGAGGGTTGGATTAGGTGAACCCTCACAGGATTTTAGAAGGTGGTGCTGACATCTTTTGTTTTCTCTGCTTCTAGCCAGCTTTCTTCCTGCCACACCTCAACCCTAGCTCTTCAGAAAAGAAGGGCTGTTTAAGCAGCCGGGACACCCAAAGACCAAGCCTGCTCTAGGGCACTTCATGGAGAAGGGGGGAGAGGGGCGTGACAAAATGGGTCAAAGGCAGACATGAACATGTGGAGATGCCCAAGGACTTGGCTCTATAAGATGGCAGCATGGAAACAGCTCTGGAGACAGGAAGGAGAAGCCCTGGGTTCCAGGCTGGACTCTGATGTGTTCTCTGGGTCTAGAACAGTAGGCAGGACCCCTTACTAGTCTGAGTGGGAATGGGCTGCTCACTGTTTTAACAATCAGCTGTCTGATCAAAAAAATGTTTTTAGTTCACATGACACACTTTTAATTTGCATTATTAACATTCTCTCTGTCACTTTCTTAAGCACAATTAACAAAGTAATAAATCCAGCCCTGATCTGTAGTGTTGTCAATCTCCCGGGTGTAAATGCTCAATGAAATTTTAACAATTGGCTCTCACAAGCAAATTTAACAATTGGCTACATCACAACAATGGCTCTGAGCCTCAGTTATGTGCACTACCTACCTCACAAGATCATAGGGGAGAAAAGGGCTTTTAAAGTTGTAGTGCGCTCTCTTTTTCTTTCTCCCTTCTTCCCTCTCTCTGTCTCTGTCATTAGTCCATCTGTCTGATTCTCTCGCTTTCCGTAAGGGTGGTGGACTATGGGTCTAGAACATTCCATGCACTGTCAGACTCATTTGTTTCTAGAGCTGGAAAGGATCTCAGAGGTCAGCTGAGTCTATCCTTCTCATTTTACAGATAAGGGAAACTGAGTCCCAAGGAGGTGCTGTGATTTCAGCAAGGTCACACAAACGAGCTTCATAGTTAAGATTTGAATAGCTTGGCTACTTTAGGTAAACAGCTTTTCTCTGTTTTAGTTCTTTGTTACAGAGAATCTGGGGCGGGCCAGGGAGGAGAGGAAGGCAGATACATTTATTAATGAAGATAATGTTCAAACACAAAAGATAATAGCAAGATTTTTTAAAGCAGACTGCAAAGTGTTAGAGAAATGAATTATGTCAACAAATTATTAAAATTTAACAATGTTTTGACATTAAATCATTTTGTATCCAAGTTCCCCAGTTGGTGACAATTCCACCAATGGACATTCCATTAGCACTGAAGTGGCTGCCACAACCCTTTTTCTCTAAAGAGGGCTCTTGGTCACTCCTCTCCCCACTAGAACGTCTACTCTAGGACGCTGAAAATTTAATTTTAGGGAATCAAAGAGGAGGTGTTGGCTGCAGAGGCATTATGTGCAGCGTCTAGAGAGGTAACCTCCAAACCAGGAAGACCTAGTCAACATTATGGTTGTTGGTCTTACATTGTCTTACCTCTTTCCAGCTCCCTCCTCAGAACAGGAAATTCAGGAAAACAGGTGGAGATGGGAAAAAGAGAAAATAGGTTTTGTTACTATTTAAAAATAGAATTTAAATTTAAAAATAACAGCACACCTACTGGTTCTGTGACTTTTGGTAAGTCCCTAACCTCAGCACCCTAGGTATTGAGTATAGTGTCTTGCACAAATCTGGGGATTAATAAATGTTTGTTGCACTGAATTTACTAGAAATCTACCTGCATCATTCCTCTTACCTGTGATGCCCCTTCTAGGCCCCCTTTCCATGTGGGCAAAGTCCATCCTCCCTTTCAGCTCCAGCCAAATTTCATCCCTTCCATGAAGTCTTCCTGTCTCTTCTGAACTCTTAGAATTCGATCACTCTAAGTGCTAAACTCCACAGTACAGACTAAATGATATTTTACCAAGTTCCATCCTGAGTGCATTTCAGGAAGGACATTGATGATCTGGAGAGTGCCAAAGGACCATCTATAGGGTCTATGATCTAGAGTCCATCCACTCCACTCCCCTTCATTTTACCAATGAGGAAACTGAGGCCCAGAGAGATGAGGAGAGGTCATAGAAGAGGTGGTCAGCATGGTAAAGTGTCTTGATTCCATGTTGCATAAGCTTCACTTGAAAGAAACTAGAATCTTCAACCTAAGAGAAGGCACGTGAGAATGGTTGTCATGCAGCTAGGTGGCACCATATTGCACAATGAGCAAGGCCTGGGACCAGGAAGACTCATCTTCTTGAGTTCAAATCTGACCTCAGATACTTACTAGCTGTGTGACCCTGGGCAAGTCACTTAGCCTTGTTTGCCTCAGTGTCCTCATCTGTAAAATGAGCTGGAGAAGGAAATGGAAAACCACTCCAGTGTCTGCCAAGAAAACCCCACATGGGGTGATGAAGAGTCAGATACCACTGAACAACATGTAGGAGAGGGATTCCATTTTGTCCATTTGTCCTCAGAGGAAAAACCCAGGACCAATGGGCAGACAGTGGTGGGAGCCAATTTAGGCTTGAAGTTAGGAATATTGTCCTCCAAATTAGACTAGGTCCCAAATGGAAGGGGTTGCCTGGGAAAGTTGTAGGTTCTCTTGTTGGAGAGAGACTAAAGAGGATCCTCTTTCAAGTACAAGTTGGACTCAGTGGCCTTGAAGATCCCTTTGAACCCTTAAATCCTGTGATTCTACTGTTGTCTCAAGGACATGTCCCCCTTTGGAAGACTAAAGAGCTTGGAAATCAACAGAGTGACCAATCATGATTCCAGAGACTGATGAAGAAGAGGAACACCACCGGCCCCCTGGCAAAGGGGCGATGGGCTAACGTGCCCAATGGGAAGCTCGGTTTTGGAGGTAGCCCAGAGGGGAAATAGGTTCACCTGACTATACTTTTTTGATACGAGCTCTTTCTCACGGGAAGGAAGGAAGGAAGGAAGGGAATAAATGTTTATATGGCACCTTCTGTGTGCCAGACACTGTGCTAAGCATGTTTTACAAATATTATCTGATTTGACCTTTGCAACAACCCCGAGGTGAGTGCTATTATCTTCGTCTTATAGTTTAGGAAATTGAGGTAAACACAGGTTAAGTGACTCACCCAGGGTCGCGCAGCTAGCAAGGTCATTGCAAGGGGTTGTTCTGATGAATCAGCAAGCGTGTATTAGGCACACACTATGTGTTGGGCACTGCGTTAAGTTCTGGGTTTGCAAAGATGAGAGGAAAATAGTTCCTGCCTTCTAAGAGTTTCCATTCTAATAGGGGAACAATGTGTTCAAATAGAAAGTGAATTAGTCCTCTCTCCCTCATTGGGCCAGAAGATACTTGAGGGAGGACATCATGCCTGACCTTTGCCTGGTACATCACCACTCCCAGCCTATTACAGTACTGTGTATCAAGTGCTCAATAAACACTGGCTTTCCAACTGCTTTTCACCCCCGCTGATCGATACCCATCTGGTTTGTCGTTGCAACACAGCATTCAGTTCAGCTACAGAGTGGCCCAGGATTACGAAAATAAGCCCCCTACCCCATCCCATAGATGTTTCGAATCTGGCTATGTTCTAAAGCGAACAATTCAGATATTACCATGTTAAGTTTAACGCAACGGCTAGGCGGTGCAGTGGACAGAGAGCTGAGCTCGGAGGCAGGATGACCTGGGTTCAAAGTCAGCCTCAGATGCTAGCTGATCAGGGATGAGGCACTTACCTTCCACCTGCCTCAGTTTCCTTATCTGTTAAATAAATAATAGCACCTTCTTTCCAAGGTTGAAATGAGGATTAAATGAGATGATATTTGCAGAGCGTGCTAAATAAATGCCAGCTTTTATGGTCACTATTCCTCTTCCCCAAATGCGCTGTGACGAACGTTCAGGCTCCTGCTGATAGTACTCTCTCTGGTTCTTCCTTCTATTTGGAATGCTTATGTTTCCAGAATGATTCAGCTCATCACAAAAAAGAAAACCTAATAAAATGATATCTTAAACTTAACAAATAATTCCAGCCTACAGATATTATTTCTACCTGAACTCTCACTTCCTAATAATAATATTTGATATAATTACAACAGCAGTAACCGTAACTCACATTTCTATAGGGCTACTGAGTATACAAGGACACTTCTCTCACACCCCAGAGAGGGAAGTGCTTCTATACAGATGAAGAGAGAATTTCATAGCATTTATTAAGGACCCACCCACAGCTGTTACCAAGGGGCAGGTAATACTAAGGCAAAAATAAAAAAGCATTTCTTTCTTACACTTGCTTACACTCTGTTGAGTGGGGGACAGAGTCAAAGCCGACACAGACCCAGATAAGCAGATACAAATAAATTCAAACCAATGGGAGAGGAGGTGTTACTAACAAGTGGGAAGATCAGGAGAAGCCTCCTGATCCGAGCTTTGAAAGGAGTCTAGAATCACAAGAGGTGGAGGTGAGGAGGCAGAATCCATTCAGGCACGGAGAACAGCTAATGCAAAAGTCAAAAGGACTGTCGAAGAGATGTCATGGATGGAGTAAGGAGCAAAGTCAGCCACTTTAGTTGAAATGAAGAGTGAATGAAGGGAAACCATTTGAGATCTAATGGAAAAGATAGACTAGGACCAGATAGTGGAAGGCTTTAAATGCCAAATGGGACGGTTGGTGTTTTATCTTGGAGGCACTAGGGAGCCATTATGGTTCCTGGAGCAGGGAAGGGACATGATCAGTGCTTTAAGAATACCTTTCTGGCAGTTGTGTGGAAGATGGATGAGAGAATGGAGCAGGGAGGCCACTTCAGGGGCATTTCTGAGAGGGCTTGGATGTTTTTTCTGTTTGCTGGGCTTAGCCCAGAGGCTTAGACTATTCCTGCCCAGCAGGCTGGACAAACTCCCATGGTCTCAGGCTTTGGCTTCTAGAAGGAAAGAGGGAGGGGAGCTCATGGGGCTTGCTAAAAGCTGAGGGGATCAGGAGGAGGTGGGGCTTGGTGCTTGGCTCCCCTGTACCTTCCTGGAAGTGTAGTGTTGACTCCATGACCCACAAGGCACATTCCTGAATGTCCACTGGGTAATCTGGCCCTGTTAGCACTTAATATTTATGACCAACATTTGCCAGTGATTATATTAACAGGAAAGTGATTATAATTCTGTATGCTAGTGTGAGAGCTGTGTAACTCACACCACAGATGGGGTATAGGCTCAGACAAATGCAATGGCCCTCGAAGCTCTTCGTTGGTAATACCAAGGAGAAAATTTGGGTAATGTGTTCATTTGAATTAGTTCTTGTCATACCCACAGGAACGTTAGAGGAGTGGAACCAGTCATGTGATCCAATGCCCTTCCTACCCTTCCTACCCTCATTTTACAGATCAGGAAAGTGGGACCACTGAGTGCTTTCTTCACAGTAATCTTGAGAAGGAAGTAGTGAAAATGTTAGTCAAGCCATTATACAGATGAGAAAACTGAAGCTCAGAGAAGGGAAATATCAAAGGTCCCGGAGCTAGGTAGAGATAGACTTAGGGCTAAGACTCCGGTTTTCTGCTTCCCAATCCAGGGCTTTTCCCACCATTTGGCATTTTTGTTAATAATAACAAGTAGTATTTATATAGAACTTTAAGGTTTGGATGCTGTTTCACAAATATCATCTCATTTCATCTTCACAACAACCCTGGGGGATTGGTGCTGCTAAGACCCCCATTTTGAAGAAGAGGAAGCTGAGACCCAGAGAGGTGAAGTGACCCACTCAGGGTGACCCACAGCTGCTAAGCGGCAGTGGCAGGATTTGAATCCAGGTCCAGTGCCCTTCCTACTCTGCTGATTTGTCTGTCCTCAGGACTATCCTTTCAGCAGGATCCTATCTGTGTGTGAGAAGCGTGAGATTTCCTGGTTAAAGGTGTCAGGGCTGTAACTGGGGGCTTGCCACCCTGGGGAAGAAGGGTAGGACCTTCCTATGTCAGAAAAGTTTTCTTCCAAACCAGAGGCTATACTCGGTTCTTTCTCTGCTGCTAAAGAATGATCTAGACCTGAAGGGGAACTCAGAGGCCATTTAGCCCAAGCTTGTCATTTCACGAAACTGAGGGAGGTAAAATGACCTGCCCAAAGTCACACCGCCAGTAAGTATCAAAGACAGGAGCCCTTTCAATTATTTTTGTATTTTCATCTTCAGAGCTTAGCACAGTGATAGACACTTTGTAAACACTTAGTAAATGTTTTCAATTCATTCCACTTTAAATACAAGCGGTCCAAAATTTACCATTTAAAGTTGCTCCGTCTTTGAAATGATAATTTCAATCTTCCTCTAAACTTCAGCATGCTGGGGTGTTGCCCTGATCACCCCGCCTCGTTAATGAACCGTGCCTTTTTCCTCAGTTGCTAGTCCTGAGAGGCCTTTCTCAAACTTCCTGAAATATTTCCATCGAGTTCCATCTCTCCTTAATTTCATCGAGCTATTTTCTCCAAACCTCAGCAGTTATTTCTTCTCAGATCCACGGCCTGCAGAATTAATTTGAGATCTTTCTTGGGGGGAGTCATGATCACTTTGGCTCTTCTTCCCTTCCAAAGAATTTGGCCATGGGAGCAGCTTGACCTTATTTCTGGCCAGTGTAGCCAGAGGACCAACTTTGTACAATTAGGTCATGTTCCTTAGGCCCTGGCCTCCCAGTCATTGAGCGATCCTAGCTCAGTGCTCCTCCAAATGCTTTTCTTGACATGACTCCATTGTGATATGGGGCTCTGATACTGTCTCTGATGCTCTCTGGAGCCCTGATGCCAAATGTTCCCGGCTTTTATGTGAGCGGTTAGTTAATTAAAATAAAATTGAATTCATGACCATTTCATTCTAGACAGCCTTGGCTAGTGGAGAGTTTATCTTTGATCAAGGGAGAAAACTGCCTGAGGCTTCGTATATGCCTCTGCTGACTCCAAATAAACACTCACCCAGAATGCAAGGCAGGAGCAGGCTTGGAGCTTCTCATCTGTGCATTCAGGAAATAGCTCCTCACGGCAGTGGCTAAGTAAATGTTTCTTTTGTTGCTGAATTTATTTGAGTGCCCACCATACACCAAGAAAAGTACTGGTATCTGGGGGAGATGGAAAAGAAAGGGAGACAGAGAGAGGATTTAGGGCTGAAGGGGACCTCAGACTCCAAACCTCTCATCTTACAGATGAGGAAACTGAGGCACACACAAGTTAAGTGATTTGCTCAGGGACACATAGCTAGTTCAGTGTCACAGGCAGGAATTGAACCCAGGCTTTCCTCCAGAGCCCAGGCCACTATGCCATGCTGCCTCCTATGGGGGAATAGCCCTGGGTTTAGGTCAGAGGCCTGGGATTTGAGTCTTCCTGCTTAAAGAGCTCTCTTGAGCCTTAGTCTCCTGATCTATAAAGGGATGGGGTTAGAAAGATTGATCTCCAAAGCCCCCTTTCAGCAACAGGCCCTATGACAAGGGAGATTTTGTGGTACCCAGGGAAGTACAGTAACTTTGGAGTCAAGGGACTCAGCTTCAAACCGAGGCTTGACTATTTACTAGTGATATGACCCTGGCCAGATCATTTGACTTCTCTGGGGCCACAATTTCATGGTTAATCAATAAACGTGTATTAAGTGCCTACTATGTACCTGAGCTGTAAACAAGGATTTTGAACTAGATGTTTTCTAGGACCCTTCTAGATTTAAATCCATTATCCTGATAAGATCTGGGTTCTGGTCTTGATTTTGCATCTGACCAGTTTGACCAACATAGTTCTTTATGGGGCCTCAGTTTACCCATCTGTAAAATAAAAGGCTTGGACTGGGTGAACACTGAGGTTGCTTCCAGCACTTACAATGATTCTAAATAAGAAGTTGAGGATGGGAGACATGCTCTGAATAAGCTCCAGGGGAGTTGTACAGAGAAGAAGGTGCTTCTAGAGAGCAGGTAGCACTCGCTGTGGCTGGAGGGGAGGGGTCAGATAGGGCTCATTGTAACTGCTGGACCTTAGATTGGGATCGGAAGGTTGGCTAGATGTCAGATAGACAGAGGGAGGGTGGAGGACCTTCCGGGCAGGAGGAGCTGGACCAGTAAAGACTTAGGGGTGTGTTGTACTGAGGGAGCATTGAGGATCCCTCCTGACTAGAGCAGAGGGTTTGTATCGGGGAGCAGGATACTCATGGTGGGACCAGACTAGAATTCAATAAATCACATTTGTTCCAGAAGATTTTGGAGGAGGACAGTGTGGTATAATGGTGAGAGCATTACACGAATTCAAAAGGCTGATCATTCTGTCTTCTTTACCGGGCAGCCTGTCACAGCACACAGGGCACTGGATGTGGAGATGGGAAGATGTGGGTTCAGAGCTAACTTTAGACACTTACTAGCTATGTGACCCTGGGCAAGTCACTTAAGCCTGTCTGCCTCAGTTTCCTCATCTGTAAAATGCGGTCATAACACTAGCTACCTTCAGGGTTGTTATGAGGATCAAATGAAATAATATTTGTAAATTTCTTGGAAAACTTAAGTTGCTACACAAATGCTGGCTCTTCCGATTATCATTGTTAATACTGCATCCTTTGACAGATGAAGAAATGGAAACTCAATGGCTTGCCCATAGTAAGTATCAGAGGCAGAATTTTATAGGATCATGGACATAGGGCTGGAAGGGACCCTGGAAGGGGATGGTGGTTAAGTGACCTATCTAAGGTCACACAAGTAGTTACTGACAGAGGAGGGATTTGAACCTAGTTCTTCTCCATCCAGATTTAGTCTTTATCCCAGCCCACCATATGCTGTGAACTTTAAAGCACTACGTTGTTATTATTATTTAAAAAAATAAGTTTGTGTTTTAAAAAACTTAAAAATAAGACATGATTTGTTTTTAATGTCATAGTCATTCCCAGATAGAGCCCCCTCTCCACCCTCTGCATGGAGCCCCACTTTGTAACAGTGACGAAGAGTTAAGCAGAACCATCTGAGCCAGGAGCTAAGGCTGACAGTGTATGTAGCAATCTACACCTGTAGTCTACCACCTCTCTGACAAGAGAAGGGAGATATTTTTTAATGCTCTGTCTTCCAGATTCAAGACCTGCCTAATGTTTGGTTATGGTTCAGTGTTCTTTTCATTTATGTTACGATCCTCATTGTGTCCTCTTGTTTCTCCTTATGTCCCTACGTCAATCATGGCTGAGCACTATGGGAAATGTCAAAGAAGAAGAAGATGTAATCTTTGCCCTTGAGGACCGAATAATATAGTTGGGGAGAAATTATATATGCACAGAAAACAACCAGAGAACAATCCTGGGCCTGGGTTCAAATTGTGACCCTGATACTACCTTTGTAACCCTGGGCAAGTCACATGCCCTCTACTGGGTACCCTCTACCCTTTCATCAGTGAAATGGTAGAGTTGGACTACATAATCTCCAAGGCCCCATTCAGCTCCAGACCGATGACCCAATGATCCAGAGACCACATGGAGTCAAGTGTGTGTGATAACGTGGTAGAGTATATGTTTGTAATACCAAGGGATAGGACTAAGCGTAGGCAAAGGGGTCAGTCGCCTACGGGTGCAACAGAATTGTGTGTTTGTGTGTGTGTGTGTGTGTGTGTGTGTGTATGTGTAAGGGAGGGGCAAAACAGAAAACATTTTTTAATGTGACCCTTAATAAATATGGATATGTTTAATTCCCCCAAATTCTCTTTCCTCTGGCTCTTGATTCATTATTCTGTGCTGCCATGCCAGTGTGAGGACAAAGCCTCAGTGGGCAGTCACTGGCAGGGGGTAGAATTTCAAACCTTGACACAAAGGCCTGTCTTCCCCCTCCCTCCATTCCTCCCCCTCCCTCCAGTCCTCCCCCTTCCTCCCCCACCTCCTTCCCTCCCTCCCAGCTAAGAGAATATAATTGAGGCAAAGGTCGCTGTGGGCTAGGGTGACTCAGGGAAGGGATGGTCATAAAATCCTTGCATTTTTGGCCCAGATATTTTTTCTCAGCTTGTGAATTCATCTCCTCATTTATGGTTTCAGGAAATATGATCCAGATTCAAACACCAGAAGGGGGTGGGGGAACGGGAGCATCTCCAACTTGTTGAATTATTTATCTTTTCTCTCGCAGGGTGATTGCCTCTTGCCTTGCTGTGGACCGATTGGGCCTGATTATTTTCCCAGGCAGGCTGTGGGGCTGATTTGGAGAAGGGCGGCTGGATACTGCAGCATTTCTTTGTTTTTAGTCACTTTCTATTTAGGCTGTATGTGTTTCTAAATGCACTTACTGCTTCTCCCCTTAGACTATAAGTTCCTTGAGAGTAGGGACTGGGTTATTCTTGGTACTTGTATCCCTCGCACCTTGCACAGTACCTGGCACATAGTGGGCACTTAATAAAGACTTGATCCATTTGGTCCAGAGAGACTTTGTGAGCTTCCTGGGGACTCTCCCTGTTCTAATCTCCAAACTCAAAGGATTCTCCCTGGGCAGAGTGAAGCTTGAAAAGGACGCTTCAGAGATGACAATTACAACAACAGACCTATGACTTCCATTTAATTCATTGCTAGGCATTTTGCTTATTCATTTGAGGTGGTGAAGGGGGATTATATTCCCTAGATTATATCTCAAGATTATATATCAGATTATATAGATTACATATTCAAACACCTTTCCAGGATTTGAATTCAGTTTGTAACCCAGATTTACTGGGCTTGGGGTTGGGGAGAGGGTGAGGGAGCAGGGATATTCAACCCCCTCCCACTAAGGGTCACCGAAGCTCTAGGCTCTTTTGGGTCCTGGGTTCAGTCCTAGGACAGCCTGGCCTCTAATAAGAGGTTAGGATCTTTTTTTTTTTGCAAGCTCACTGGCTCTTTACACCCCCATGCTGCATCCCCTAGGAAAAGTCACTTAAAGCCTAGGTCTGACCCACATCTAAGGTTTCTATTAGAATGTGACTCCCTGAGGGTGGGTATTATCTTACTTTGCTATTTGTATTTACAGAGTTTAGCAGATCACAAGTGCTTAATAAGTCCTTTTCATTCATTCATTCCTCAAAAGAGAGAAGAAAGGGAGTCAATGTACAAAGTAGATAGAGGACAGCTATTTATTTCCTCCGCATAAAAGAAATGATAAAAATGCAAAAGACACAAAACGGTCTTAAATAAAAATACAAAAGACTCCTTGACAAAGACTTGACCACGACATAAATATCCATCACTTCTGTTATGCTTCTTTAGGAGACAGACACTTAAAACATCAGATCATAGGACATTTAATGGGATTTGATGAACAGCCATTTTGCCGCCACCTTGGCTCTGCATTATTGGAGAAGTCCCCTCAAGGTCCGTGTCTTCTGACAAGCAATTGCAAAGCCTGGGCACCTTCCCCTGTTGGTTATCATCTTTTCTTCCCAATAGTAGCTACAGTCAGCATTTGCTATAGAGAGTAGCCGGGACTGACTCAGGGATCTCAACCATGACAGTAGCTCTGAGGCTGGAAATGTTCATCCCAAAACCACTCTTTAGTCAGCTATGTTCTGAGAAAGACACACAAAGAAGAGGCAGCCAGGACCCCTGGGGCATCCAGGCTTACCTAGGTGAGGCAGCAAGATGTTTCAGTGGACAGAGTGCTGGATCTGGAGCCAGGAAGACCTGAGTTCAAATCCAGCCTCAGGTTCTTGCTAGCTCTGTGACCCTAGGCAAGATACTCAACATCTGCCTGCCTCAGTTTCCATCTCTGTAAAATGAAGACAATAATAGCCCTTACCTCACAGCGTTGTTGTGAGGATAAGACAAGATACTATTTGTAAAGTGCTTCGCAAACCCTAAAGCATTACATAAATGTTACTTATCATTGCTGTTATCTAGGCAGCACATGCATTAGCTACCATCTTAGAATACCACTGCTCCTAAGTTGGAATAGGCAAACAAGAAAAGCCATCCCCTCATGGGAATTCTAAGAAAGAGTGCTCCATAATATGTGATTCCGGAGAAAGGGTGGAGAGAGAGAGAGAAAGAGAGAGACAGAGACAGAGAGAGAGACAGAGAGACAGAGACAGAGGGAGAGAGAGGCAGAGAGAGGCAGAGGGAGGGAGAGGGAGGGAGAGAGAGGCAGAGGGAGGGAGAGAGAGGAAGAGAGAGGGAGAGAGAGGGAGAGAGAGGGAGGGAGAGAGAGAGAGGGAGGGAGAGAGAGGAAGAGAGAGGGAGAGAGAGGGAGGGAGAGAGAGAGAGCAGGAGCTGTTTCTCTTCACAAACGGTTGTCCAGCCTCTGCTGAGATTCTTCCATTGGGGAATTAATGGGGATAATAACACTAACTCACGTACAGATAGCTTTTTATATTTCATAAAGCCCTTTTATTCATGACAGCCATGGAAGGCAGAAAGTAAGGCTGTTTGTAGCCTCATATAATCTCAGAGGAATCCTTATTACAGCCCCTATCCTCACTGAGTCTGGGTCCTGGGCAAGGCAATATTTCCCCCTTGAGGAGGAAACTGAGTCTGGGAGAGAAGAAGGGGTCTTCTTTGGGTCACATAGTTAATGTGTCAAAGCCTAAACTCCCAGAAGATCAATGGGGCACTAAAACTTAGAGGAGAAAGGGACTCCAACCTAGATCTTCTGTCCTCTGGGTCTAGAACTCTTTCTATTCCACCATGTGGAATTGTGATGTGGCAACATTAAGAGCCAGAATACCCGAAATGTATACCTCCAGTTGACCTCACCCGTGCATGTGCCATAGATTGGAACCTACTTCCAGAACTCAGTGGCAGCATGACCCTGAGACAGTCATGTTGCTTCTCTTTGCCTTGGTTTCCTCGTCAGGAAATCAAAGCATTAGACTAGATGGCCTCAGGAGTCCCTCCCTTCCTTTAACAATTGTGCTACACTGTCTCTAATAACAAATTTATAAACACACACACACACACACACTATTCTATAAACACATTCACAGACACACGAAAGCAGGTACTTCTAATGATGTACAATCTGGGAGTTCAGCATGAGGTATTGGATTTTGAGACTGCATGACCTTGGGCAAGTCATTTATTCACTTCTCTTTGCCTCAGTTACCCTATTTATAAAATGAAGGAGTTGGCCTCCATGGCCTCTCAGGAACCTTCCAGGTCTAAGCCTCTGATTCTATCCATCTCAGCAAAGGCTCTCTTCTGAGCAGGACTGTGAAGGAAGGTCTCCCCCTACCCCACCCCACCCCCCTCGCTGGTCCAGGAGGCAGTTGCTGGCCCAGTTCCTGGCTGTGGCCTAACATTCTGCTGACCTCAGATTTCCCCTGTGGTCTGACTAGAATAAGATGCTATTTGCTTTTTGTTCTAAATGGCTGTTGCTGGGCAGCTGTTAAGAAGAGAACATGTCCCAGCCCAGAATAGTTTCATGTAAATGGCAGGGGAATTTAAATAAACAAACCCCCTCACCCCACATTAAAAAGCGGGGCTGAATGAAGAAGGGTCTGTAGGCTAGAAGGCAGACTGTTGTTTCTGGCTTGCCCAATGACCCTTTGAGCTATTTCAGGTAAATCTCTCAATTTTAGCGTGCCTCTATTCATCAGTGTGAAAAATGGGTCTATTGGTACAATTTGATTACTGTGTGCTTCAGAACCCTAACTGTTCTGCTGCAGGGTCATTTGTGGGTTGTCAGCTGATTGATAGAGGGTGGGAGCCTTTGGAGAGGTCATGTTCTTCTTGGCTGTCTGTCCAAAGGGAGATGAGGGAGTCCAAATCGGAATGTGCACCAAGGGAGAACTAGTACCATGGAATCAAAATGCGGGAAAGAGTCAGTCCGAAGGAATCAGGACTTGGACTCAAGGCATGCTAGCCACGCAGCTGACTTGGTTAGCTCTTTGGGATGGGAGGTGCTTCTCATGCGTCTGCACCGTCCTTGCCCACTGGCCTCTCTCCTGAGCCGGCATGCTTCAGGAACGGGGTCTGATTGTCCTTAATGGAAGCCAGCCAGAGCACCTCCTGCTGTCCACAGTCAGATGCGCACAGGCTACTCCTTGGATGGTATACATAACCTTTAGAAGGCAGGGTATCTATGGCACCCGGCACAGTGCCTGGCATAGAGTCAATGCCTACTGAATGCCTTTGATTGATGGGTGAGGCCTGGGATCCGCTCTGGGATGGCAGCCTCCTGGGGGCCTTGGCACCTGGAGGCAAGGATTCAATCAGGCAGTGAGGATTCAGAGGTGAGGAAAAGGAAGGGGAACTGTGTGGGGGAGGGATCCCGCTTCTGACCTCAGGGACCAGGCAGGTCCCTAATATCGTCCCAACGGGAGCTCTGATGAAGCCTTCCTTGGAGGAGTCTGAGTCAGATAAGCGGTCAGGAGGAGTTATGAAGAAGAGCCTTTTTCCCTTTAGGATGATAATTTGGTTTTTATTCTGAAGGTAGCAAACACCAAATAAAAAGGGCATTTCCGTATGCATAGTACAACAGAGGAAGGGCGTTATACAGGAAGCTCCAGAGCTCCATTTTATATCACTTGCTTTTCTTAAACAAATAGGCAGAAGAAATATAATGTAGAACTTTCAGAGCTGCTTTTCTTGTCTCTGATCTTCTGGCTTTCCTTTCATTCTCTTCTGTGCATTAAAAAATACACTAATCCCTCCCCTCCCCTGCGTTCCCCCCCTTCCCCTCCACTCCCCTCCTCTCCTCTCCCCTCCCCTCCTCTCCTCTCCCCCCCTCCCTTCTTCTCCTCCCCTCTCCTCTCCTCTCCCCTCTCCTCCTCTCCTCTCCTCCCCTCCCTTCCTCTCCTCCCCTCTCCTCTCCTCTCCTCCCCCTCCTCTCCTCTGCTCTCTTCTGCTCTCTTCTGCTTTCCTCTGCTCTCCTCTCCTCTCCCCTCCTCTCCTCTCCTCTCCTCTCCTCTCCTCTCCTCTCCTCTCCTCTCCTCTCCTCTCCTCTCCTCTCCTCTCCTCTCCTCTCCCTACCCTCTTCTTCTCACTACCCTATTTCCTATTCTCCTCTCTGACTCCCCATTTGGAAAAAAAGGATAAGAAATCTCTCATAACATATATATGTACAGTCAAGCAAAACAAATTGCTACAAAATTCCTACATTGGTTGTGTTAAAAAGTGTAAGTCATATTGTGCGTCTGGGTCCATCACTTTTCTTAACAGGTGGGCAGCCCACTTCATCATCAAGCCTCTGGAATCTTGGCTGGTCATTTCATTGATTAGAATTCTTCAATCTTTTCAGCATCATTTCTCTTTTAGCGCTGTTATTGCATAAATTGTTCTACTGGCTTTGATTTCTTTACTCAGAATCAGTTCATACAAATGTCCTTCAGTTTCTCTGAAACCGCCCATTCATCATTTCCTACGGTACAATCATATTCCATTCCATTTGTGTACAGCAGTTCATTTAGCCGTCCCCCAGTTGATAGGCACACCCCCCAAGAAGGAGAAGACTTCTAAAGGAGCTTTGGGGTAAAATTAGGCTAAAAGTAACCAATGAGTGATTCATCACTGAGTCCACCAGCAAACATTTATTAAGCATTTACTTTGTCCCAGAATTTGTTAAGGATCAATAAGAAAATTGCCTAAAACCTCTTTCAGAAAACCTCTGTTCCTTTATATTTCCTTTAAATGGGATAATCTATATCAGATTCACAAACTTAGCTCTTGAACACCAATGTGTTCCGGTCTAGTCTAATCCAACTGAGCCCAGTCCAATGCAATCCCCTTTAACACACATTATCATATGTAAGGTGCTGTCCTAGGTGCTGGAGACACAAAGGTGAAATTAAAAACAGTCCCTGCCCCCAGTGAGCTCTCATTCTACTCCAAATGGATTTGTGAGGGTCAGTCTTGGAAATTCCGTCAAGTCTCAGCTAAAATCCCACCTTCTAAAAGAAGGCTCATAATCTCAGGGCCTTCCCACTGCTGTGTCTCTCCAATCTATCCTGCCATATCTTGTTCTCACAGAGTTGTTTGCTTGTCAACTCCCTCATTAGAGTATGAGTTTTTGGAGTCCAGGTCTGTCTTTTGCCTTTTTTTGTATCTTCAGCACAGTGTGTGGTACATAGTAGGTACTTAATAAGTGCCTGTTGAAATTGTGGGTGACACAAAGGGTGTGGTGGCTGTGTCAGCTGTGGCATTATTTTCATCAGTGATGCATCAGAAGGAGTGATCTAAGGGATATAGTCCAAGAAAAAAAAATGATTGGAGAAGAAAGTGGTTGTAGAGAAAAAATGATGAGTGAAAGACAGACAGCATGAAGAGACCAAGAGAGAGGCCTTGGGTCTTAACTGGATATGTGACCATAACTGTCTAGACCCCAAATCCGGCTGTGCTGGGGATTTGGGCACTGAGTGTTGAGGACCGGCCGAAACCCCTAGTGGGAGACGACAGTGGCTCATGCATGGAATCTGCTGATAGATGCCAGAGGTCAGGCATGCAAATAGGATGCCTTTCCATGATGGAATGAGCCCACGTCCTGATTTCTGCTATAAATAAGTGCTATTCATTCATTCATCCCTTTTAAAAATTTAATCAACAAGCATTCACAAAGTACCTATTATGTACCTGGGCACTGAGCAAAACAAAGCAGTCCCTGGCCTCAGGGAGCTTCTACTCAAATTTCTTACTTCTAGTGCCAGGCCTTGTCTTCTCATCTTCCCTCATATACACGTCTGTGCCTTTGCTACTATTACTGTTACTAATAACAATTTATAACAATAATAATAATGATAGGCTGGCAGGTTGGAGTCTGGAAGACCTGAGGCCAAATCCAGCCTCAGACCTTCCTCTGCTGTGTGACCCTGGGCAAGTCACATGATCTCTGCCTCAGTTTTCTTACCTGTAAATTGGAGATAGTAACAGCACCTACCTGCCAGGGTTGTGCCAAAGATACGATGAGGCAATATTTATAAAGTGCTTTGCAAACTTTAAAGTGATATTGAAATCCTAGCTCTGCTACGACTACGACTACGATGATGACAATGATGACGACGACAATGACAAGACTACTACTACTACTTCTACCACTACCACTACCACCACCACTACTACTGCTGCTGCTACTACCACCACCACCACCACCACTACTACTGCTGCTGCTACTACCGCCACCACCACCACCTCTGCAGATCTTTAAACATGTAATCTTGAAGGGAGAGAGAGTTTAATTTGTTGTCTTTGCAACCCCGCCTGGTCCCCAGCCCCATGCCTGACTTAGAGGGTTCTAGGCTCTTAGATGATAAAGTCAGTACTAGAGCTGGAGGGACTTTCAGGGGCCATCTAGCCCATCTGCCTCATTCTGTAGGTGACATTGAAGGCTTCCCCGAGATAGGAGGCACTTAACAAATGCTTTTAGAACAGAATGATATAGTTGGTAAGGATGACACATTTCAGAAGTGACTTAAGCTTTTCAAAGAGCTCGACGTTGAATCTCCCAGTAACCTATGAAGCTTACCTACTGTTATTCCCATTTTTCAGAGGGAAAAAAACTGAGGCTTGGTGAGGTTAAGTGAGTGGCCCAGGATCACACAGTAAAGAAAGTTTCAAAGGGAGGATTTGAATTCAAGTCCTCCTGACTCTCTCCTGCTTCGCCAGGCTGCTTCTCAGCGATCACAAGGCCTGTATTTCCATAGGGCTTGAATCTTTCTTCGGATCTTCCCCACCAGCTCATTATTGTCCCATTATTGTCATTTGACAAGGAAGGAATTAGAGATGCCAGATTTAAAGCTGGAAGAGACCACCCAGACCTCCATTTTACAGAGGCTTGGTCAGAGAAGCTCAAGGTCTGAACCCAGATCAGACCCCATGTGTGTATGTGCCTGGTGCTCTGAGGACACAGGCAAAGGAAAAAACCATGGTCCCAACCCTGCATGGAATGGTTCATATGTCTGGGCCTTGGTTTTCTCATCTGCAAAACGGGGATGATAATATTACCTCCCTCCCGTGGTTGTTGTGAGGATCAGATGAGATAACATGAAGTTTGTGAAGTGCTCAGCATAGCGCCTGGCACACAGTAGGTGCCATAGGAAGCCTTAACTGCTTTCCTTTTGACTTCTTCCAGTAAGATGGGCCCGGCATGAGAGGAGGAGGTGGCTTCCATCTGCCATCCTGTCCCATGTGTGTGTGTGAGGGTATATATATATACCCTCATATATACATATATATACATATATATATGTATATATATACATATATACATGTATATATATACATATATATGTATATACATGTCTATGTGTGCGTGTGCATGTGTGCATCTGTATGTGTGTGCATGTGTATGTGTACATGTCTGTATGTGTACATGTGTGTACATACATGTGCATGTGCATGTATGTGTGTATGTGTGTGTGTGTGTGTGTGTGTGTGTTGGGGGAAAGGGGAATAGGAACTCCAAGTCAGCCCAGGAAAGCAAGAGGACTTGGAGCGGCAACATAATTGGAAGCGGGGCGTTTCCCAAAGGCTTTTGGGAGCATGGCTGGCTCCACTTTGGGACAGGGTTAATGCTGTTAGTGCATGAGCTGCAGCAGGCCAGAACAGACCAACCTTTCCAGCCCTCAGCAGCTCTCAGACAACAGAGAGTGGCGTCTGGGGGGAATCCTAGAGGTAACAGATCTCATTTAGAGGGAAAGATTGAGGGACTATCTAACCCTCTCTGAAGTGTGAAAGCGGAAATCCCAGAATCAGCTTACATTCTGTTTGCCTGCCTTTGTTCCAATTTGGACCTTTTCCAAAACTGTGCACCAAGAGTGCAGACCTATTTTATATTCATTAGTGATTATAAACAGGCTAGGAAGTGGATGGTCCTGATGTGAGGGCTGTGCACGCCTCACCTGGGCGGAGGATGAGGCACGGCCAGATTGGGGTCAGTATCCACCTTAGAGGCCTCAGAGCAAAGTCCTAGCTAGGGGAAAGGAAAGCAAACCTCAGCAGTCATGTGTGTGTCTGGATTCATATATACATGTTCTCCCACAGGGAAACAGAGTAGGGTCAGGGAAGGAGCTCTAGACTTGGAGTCAGGAGATCTCAGGTGGAATGCCACCTCCGGTTTGAGAGGTGTAACCATGCGTGACTTGCTTACTTTCTCTGACCCTCAGTTGGCTCATCCAGAAAGTGGGGCTGATTACATTACGGTATCATAAGAAAGAAGGCAGGTCCTGGAGTGACTTGCCCAGAGTTGCCCAGCTGGAGTTAGTGCTGGTTGGTGCTAAAGTGAGAATTTGAACAGAAATCTTCCTGAATGGGAATCCATCATTCTGGCCGTTCTATTATCCTGCCTCCAAAGGCAGAGGACCAGGCACACACACACGTCTCTGCGTACATTGTCACATGCAGACTGTTTCCACAATCCGGCTAGCAGCTTCTGTGGGGGTGTAAGATCCACCTACAACCAGCACCCAGAAAGCTGCAGGCACGCTGCAAAAGCACAGGTTCTTTTGATCTGCAAGGTTAAGGGGTTGGCGAGCTTACTTTAATTCAGCATACAAACATCATTCACTTAGTTCAGGGGAAGAGACCAGCACACTGAACTTCAGAGCAAATTACAAATGAATTACAAACATCAACAGACAGATCCAATACAATTCATAGTTACCAACATCTAGGCTCAGCCCGGGAGCTCAGAACAAGGGCTGGCCCAGAGTCATGTGCACAACCACTGCTGCAGCAAAGGGCTCCAAAGAACAGACAGCCAACCCCTGGTTTTATATCTTTTTCAGGGTCAGGGGTGAGTCACACATGCGACTCACCCACGTGACCTAGAATCGTCACAATGAGGCGACTTAAACCCATGTGGTCTAAAAGCCTCTGCTCTCCCAGACCTGTAAACTAGGCCCTCACTGGAGTTAGCCCCACCTTGGGCCCCACCTTAGTTGCCAATCCACACCCACTAAGGTTTTACACCTAATAGGGGTTTGGGCCAGGGGCTTAGCACCTAGTAAGGCTCAATGAAATATATTAAATTACTCAAAGGGAACAAAAGCCAAACTCTTCAAGGGCACTTGTTGAACTAAGTGCTAAGGAGCCCATTTTGCTTACCAACACACAGACACACAAAGGCACATGTACAAAGACGTGTGTGTGTGGGGGTACACACAGGCATAGACATATACAGTTGTCAGTCAATCAGGCAAGTCACAAGCATTTATTAAGCCCCTACTATGTTCCAGGCACTGTGCTGAGCTTTCAGGATGCAAAGAAAGGCCAAAGACCATCCCCATCCTCAAGGAACTCACTGTCCAATGGCAGAAGACAATGCATAAATAACTCTATACAAACAAGATTTCTGCAGAGTAGAGGAAGGTGGGCTGAAAGGGGAAGGCATTAAGAGAAGGTTGGACAGCAGTATTGTTTAAGGACAACTTTGAGCAAATCAGTCATTTTAACTATTATAAATACCCAAATTCACTACAGAAGACCTCTTAAGGAAGACTCCATCTGCATCCAGTGGAAGAACTAATAAATAGAAGTATGCATAGAATGTTTTTACATACGTACATACATAAATACATATATATATATATATATATATATATATATATACATATACATATTTGTGTCTAATGGTAGCCATCTCTAGGATTGGGGGAAGGTGAAAAAAGAAATTTACATGACTTTATCATAGTTTAAAAGGAATAGCAAGTTGTACATAATAGATTTGCAGTTTCATGTGCAATCATTTTTTTATTATACTCTGTTATGGAAATGCTTGTTTTAGTCTGTAAATTAAAAATAAAATAAATAAAAAGAGTAGGAGGTCCCAGGGAAGGCCTGTAGAAGGTAGGCTTGGAGCTGAGATTCATGGAAAGACTTGAATGGACAAATAGAGAGTGAAGTGACCAGAGCTAGAAGAAAACTATTAAAATCAATATTATACAATATTTAAAATCAATATTCTGAACATGAACACTTTAAAAAATTATTTATTTTTAGTTTTCAACATTCACTTCCGTAAGATTTTGAGTTCCAAATTTTCTCCCCATCTCTCTCCTCCCCCATCCCAAGATGGCGTGTAATTTGATATAGACTCATTCATGTTGAACACATTTTCACATTAGTCATGTTGTAAAGAAGGATTAGAACTGATGGGAGAAACCATGAGAAAGAAGAAACAATCAAAAAAAGAAAAGGAAAGAGAGAACAGTTAATAAGCTTTGATCTGCATTCAGACTCCATAATTCTTTTTCTGGATGTCGAGAGCATTTTCCATCATGAGTCTTTTGGAGTTGTCTTGGATCCTTGCATTGCTAAGAAGAGATACGTCAATCAACGTTATCCCTCACACATTATGGCTGTTACTGTGTACAATGTTCTCCTGGTTTTGCTCACCTCACTCAGCATCAGTTCATTCAAGTCTTTCCAGGTTTTTCTGAAGTCCATCTGCTCATCATTTCTTATAGCACAGTAGTATTCCATTACATTCATATTCCACAACTTGTTCAGCTATTCCCCACTTGTTGGGCATTCCCTTAATTTCCAGTTCTTGGCCACCACAAAAAGATCCACTATAACTATTCTTGTACATGTGGGTCCTTTTCCCATTTGTATGATCTCTTTGGGATACAGCCCTAGAAGTGTTATTGCTGAGTCAAAGGGTTTGCATATTTTTATAGCCCTTCGGACATAGTTCCAAATTGTTCTCCAGAATGGTTGGATCAGTTCACCACTCCATCAACAGTGTATGTGTCCCAATTTGCCCACATCCTCTCCAAAATTTATCATTTTCCTGTTTTGTCATATTAGCCAATCTGATAGGTGTGAAATGGTACCTCAATGTTGTTTTGATTTGTGTAACATGAACACTTTTGAGGCCCTTTGTAAACTGAAGGAGGATGAAAGAAGCAGAATGGGGAGAACAAATTATGTGAGAACCATAACACTGGAACAACAAACAACTTCAAAGCCATAGGAACTCTGATGAACCCAGGGGACATTCTTGCTTCCAGAGGACCCATGATGCATTGTCTTTGCCATGGCAGAGAGGGGATGGACTTAGGGGGCAGAACAAGAAATCCCTATAGTTGTGACAGTCACTGAGGACACTTATTTTGCTTGACTATGAGTATTTGGCTTTATGCCCCAGGGAAGGTCATTCCATCTCTGAGCCTCAGTTTCCTCATCTGTAAGATGGAAAAACTAATAACTGTAGCCCTTGTCCCTGTTATGAGGTTCCAGTGAGATCATGTGTGTAAAGAGTTTGGCAAACCTTTAATTGCTACATAGACACCAGCTATTATTATCCAAGGTAGTGAGGTGGCTCAGTGGAGAAAGCACTAGGTCCAGAGTCAGGAAATTCTGCATTCAAATCCATCCTTGGATACTCTTTAGTTGTGTGACTCTGGGCAAGTCACTTAACCTCTGTTTGCCTTAAACTGCTGGAGAAAGAAATGACACACTACTATGGTAGCTTTGCCAAGAACAGCGGACAGTGTGGTCCACAGGGTCTCAAACAATCAGACATGACTGACGATTATTAACTGTATATGTCTATACACATCTTTCCATGTGTCTGTGTAACAACAAGTAGAGAAAATGGACTGAATCTCTGATTTCATCATAGGTGTAGGGAACTCCCAGGTGAGAAATCTCCCTTCAACAATTCAGATAGATATCTGTGCAGTCAGTAATCTTAGAGAGTCACCTAGGGCACTGAGAAGTGACCTGCCCAGGGTCACACAGTGAGTAGATGTCAGGGGCAAGACTTGAACCCAGGTCTTCTCAGTTCTCTATCCACTCTACATCTCATGATAAGACCTAACGATAATAATAAAAATTACAGCGAATCAAACTTCTAAGCCCCTTAAAGATCTACAGAGAGCTTTCTTCACCACAACCCTGTGTAGTAGCAATTTAGATTTGAAGATCTTTCCCACCCATTAGTAGGCCATGTGACCTGCTTACATCACAGGAAGCCTAGGTTACATGTGGTGAGAGGAGCTTCCTGACAAGAAAAGGAAGTTATGTCACAGGAAATGCTGAAAGAGCAGTTAGGACAGTTAGAGCCAAGGGTGAGAGCAGACATGGTTGCTGTGAGTGTATATGTGGGACAGCCTCAGCAGGGGCTGGAAGGTTATGGGGTGGAGTGGTTCTCTGCCGTGCTGTTGTGGACTTACTGGTTATAGGATTTGGTCCTCTGGTGTCTGAATAAGTGGTTTACTTCTTCTGCCTTCTATGTGGAGAGTCTCGTATACTTTGTGATACAGAACCACATAGGCATTTTGACAAGTATCATCTATATTGTGATTATTGCCTTGCTGATACACCCTGTAAGGGGAGAAGGCCAGCATTATCTCTTTTGCAAATGGGGAAACTGAGGCTTAGAAAGGGGAAGCAATTTGCCTGTGCTCCAGTTATATAATGCATGTACATGTATTCGCACATCCACATGCATGTCTGATTCCTCATCTGTAAAGTATACGTTCTTATGTCAACATGTATGCATGTGTACATGCATGTGTCTGTCTTTGTACATGTGAGTCTGTAGGTGTGTATAGTCCTACATGAGTCTGTATATAGTTATGCTCAAAGGATTTAGAACAAGGGAGACTTTTTGTATCTAATCCATCTAAGGAAGAAGATGACATCCAGACAAGGGATTTGTCCAGGGTCACACCAGGTAGGAAATGACAATGCCGGAATCTGAACCCAGGCCCTCCAGTTCCAAACCCATTGGTCTAACTAAGGTCTTTATGTGTCTGCATAGTGCTACATTTGTGTTTACAATAAGCCCCTACTATGCGCCAGCTGCCTTTGGGGGATGTTCCTTTTTATTCCTTGTGTTCATTCTCATTTGGAGTATCACCATGCATCAGTTCATGTAAGTCTTCCCATTCTTCTCTGAATCCCTCATATTTGTTGCTTCCTATGGTTCAGTAATATTCCATTACATTCATA
The DNA here is from genome assembly GCF_011100635.1 of Trichosurus vulpecula. Lineage (NCBI taxonomy): Eukaryota > Metazoa > Chordata > Mammalia > Diprotodontia > Phalangeridae > Trichosurus > Trichosurus vulpecula. Next base: position 428,483,571 of record NC_050575.1, on the reverse strand, counting down.
TGCCTCAATTTGTCCCATCACAGCTCAGTGGTTTGGTGCCCATTATGTTGCCAGGGTTTCCCTCCCACAAAGTCTCTGTTCTGACTATTTTGCTCTGGAGGGGCCTTTTTGGTCCTTACTCTCCTGGGGTATATTTTCTAGTTACCTTTCTAGACAGCAGATTCTGAGTGAAGATGAAGATTAACACCCAGAAGGTCCTCAGAATTCCAAGCTGGGGCCAGTTGCCATCTTGTTGGCACTGTGAATAGTGTTGGATGTGGAGTCAGGAAGACCTGAGTTCAAACCCTGTCCCCATAGCCTTGCTAGCCATGTGACCAAGAGCAAATCTCCCCTCTCTGCTTCATTCCCCTCATTTGTAACATGGACATAATAATAATATCTCCTTAATTGGGTTGTTGGGAGGACCCAGTGATGGGACTTATGAAAGCAGCGCTATGTAAATCCTGGCTATTGTCAGTCTGCCTGAGCAACCTCCATGGGATGGGGCTGATTACGCTGCACCCATCCTTCCTTGGCAGATGGAGAAAGAGGCTGGAAAACATCTGCAACGTGGAACATGGGGCCCGTAAATGGCCCCAGTGACTATTTATCTTAAGGAAGGAGATGACTGCATAGCTTCAGTTCCGCTTCTCTCATCACCTTGGAAATGGTTTTCTCATGATGGAGCCCAGATGAGAGGTGGTCATGTATGCAGTGGAGTGCGCAAGAAGGGAGTGTCTTTGGCTATAGGAGCAGCGGGGTATAAGCTGATAGCATGGCCTAGGTCGGGCCAAGCCACTCTCGAGTCAGAGGTCCTGGGTTCAAATCCCAACATTGCTACTTTCAAGACAAATGTTACTGGGCAAGTCACTTCCCTCCCTTGTCTGCCCTCCACTTCGCTCATCTGTCAGATAAGCAAGCCGGACAATCTGATTTCTGGGACCCCATCCATTAGTAACGTTCTGAGACTTGCTTCCTTATTAAGGATATCTGGAGCCTCAGCTAGAGTTCCAGCAGAGTGATTGCCCCTCAAGCATTAGTATAGAAAGGTTTTTTTTTTGTTAGTTAAAGATCTGGGTTCAAGTCTCAAGCACACAGTAAGGCAAGGGTCCTTAGAAAAGTCACTTCCTGACCCTGAGTCTCAGTTTCCCCATCTGTAAGATGAGAAGGTTGTACTAAATCGTCTTTTAGATAATCTTTCCAACTCTAGATCCTTTGAACCCAGAATGGTTAGACAAAGGCTTTGCCTGGTGTACAGGTATTGGGCCCAAGCTGTCCAGATGAGGTGGCCAGAATGGAAAGACTGCCAGTATTGGAGACAAATACTCACAGGGTGGGATGAGGGTAGTGGCCCAGAATCAGGTGTGCCAGTAGAGAGGGTTAGACTCTAAGCCCCTTCCAGCCATGATCTCATAGCCTCCACATATTCCCTCCCTACCCTCACCCCATTGGGAGTATGAGATTCCAGATGGGGTGCTGAGCTAGACAAGAACACCATGACAGCTAAATCAGGACAAACTTCCTGTAGGAGGAGGCACCATCCCTGAAGGAAGTTGTATCTATGCCAAGGGGTGGAGGAGAGGAAAGCCTGTATCCAAGTCATGGAGGTTAGAGATGAAAAGCTGATTTTGGGCAATGGCAAACAGGCCAATTTGGGAGGAATTTAGAGAATCTGTTGAATGATAAAATGGAAAAGTAAGGAGGTCAGGCAGCTTCTGAGACTTGAAAAGCCAGAGAAAAGTATTTGTCTTTTTGAGCTCCAATGTTGGTCTTCAAGAAAATTTCGGTCTGTTTTTGACACATTAAAGAGAGGTATGTAATATACTCCAGTGAGAGGAAGCGTGTTCTAGTGGAAGGGGGAGGGGGACCAGCAACAGCAGGGACCCATGTTGCACGCCAGCTCTCAAACTCACTGGGTGCCTATGAGTGGATAGCCCATTCTCTTTTATCTCAGTTTGCCTAGCTATAAAATGGGAATGATCTTAATAACTGGCCCTACTCACCTGTGTGAAGATCAGATGAGATAATATTGGTAATAATGCTTGTGGGTGATTGATTGATCTGTGGAGCGCTCGGCAGATGTGAAGGTGCCCAAAGTGTCCGCTCTTACCGTTCAGTTGGGGCCAGGATGAGGGCAATAGGACAGGCGTGTTGGAAGGTGGGAGTCGTGGCCAGGTGGTCCCCACAGCCACAGGTCTCATTATAGAAGGCAGGTAGAAGGAAATGGGCATACGAAGTGCCTATGACACGCCAGGCCCTGGACTAGAGTTTGTACAAACATTATGTCACTTGGTATTGTTTTATTTTAAGGAAAGCTTCATAGAATGGGGAATATTAAGGCTCCCTGGAACCCCCACCTTTACTCATGGGTTATAATATTTAAGATCATGCCAAAACCCATGAAATCATACCGGGAAAGCCTCAAAACGATTGGTGTTGTTCAGTCACTTTAGACTCTTCATGGGCCCATTTGGGGTCCTCTTGGCAAAGATTCTGGAGGAGTTTGCCATTTCCTTCCTCTGCTTATCTGACAGATGAAGAAACTGAGGCAAGCAGGATGAAGTGACTTGTCCAGGGTCACACAGCTAGTAAGTGTTTGAGCTTAGATCTTCCTGACTCCAGGCCTGGAACTCTATCCACTGCTCCGTGGAGCTGACCCTCAAAAAATCATCTAAACAAAGAGGAAAACGGGAATATTCTATTGTTTTACTTATACAGACAGAAACGCGATGGTGTCTGTAGTGCAGGGGTTCTAACCCTGGGGGTCTGTGAACTTGCCTTAAAGGAGTTTAATGACTGTATTTCAGTGTAACTGAAATTCCTTTGGAATATTGTGTATTTTACTTGATACACTTAAAAACGATTCTGCAAAGGTTTCACCAAAGGATTCATAACACAAAGAAAGGTTAACAGCTTCTGGCGCAATCAATACAGAATTGGAGCCAGGAATACCTGCGTTCAAGTCCTGCCTTTGACTCAGCCTGGCTTGCGTGACGCTGGGCAAGTCACTTAACCTTCTAGCGCCCCAGCACGGGGCAGTTATCATCCTACAATGGCAGAGCTTCCTCATTTTGACTCCCCACCCAGAGGTTCTGTTAAAAACAAACAAAAGGAGATTATTTGTAAGATTTTCCTCCCCAGTCCTTCCTTGTCATGGAAGGGAGGTGACCCTGTGCTATTATGATCCCCATTTTACAGACAAGGAAACTGAGGCAGGCAGAGGTTAGGTGACCTGCCCAGGGTCACACAGCTAGTAAGTATCCAGGGCCAGATCTGAACTCACCACTCCGCCAAGGGGCCTTCCTTGAAGTAATAAAGCATTTTTATAGGTACAGAAATAGTGGGTTCTAGCTGTTTGCCTCAGTTTCCTCATCTGTAAGATGGGCTAAAGACGGAAATGGCAAAGCACTTCCATGTCTTGGCCAAGAAAGCTTTAAATGGCGTCAAGGAGAGTCATACACAACTGAAATGACTGAACAACAATGAAACCCAGGCTCGCAGTCAGGAAGACCTGGATTAAAGGTCTGTCCCTGACATATACTATCCGTGTGGCTGTGGACAAGTCACTTAACTTCTCATGGCCGCCAAATAATTCTTACAGAGTAGAAGTTATAGAAGAATGACAATCTGCATGGGTGGAGGAGATGTCCACACCGGGAGTTCCCAGTGGCATCGCTCTCACGGTTCAGATCGCACACTCATCTCTACCCATTGCTCTACCTGTCTGAGGGGTGAAATAGGTCAAGCCATTCATGAGGACATACTAAGATACAAAAGCAAAATTAGATTTGGAAGATACAAAAATTATATTAATTCCCAGCTGAGCAAAGTGATAACATATGAACCAAACGAAGTAGAAGCAGATGTATCTCTAGGCATGCATGGAGCTGTTCCTCCTGCTTGGGGCAGATTGCACGTGTGTGGACTTTGAGCAAAAATTGCTAATGACTCAATGGGTGTTAAAATGTGTGTGTGTGTTTGTGTGTGTATAAAATGTATACACATACTTATACACACATATACATATATGTATATATACACACATCAGGAGCAACTACGTGGAGCAGTGCACAAAGTACCAGGTATGAAGTCCGGAGGAGTCATCTTCTTGAGTTTAGATACTAGCTGTGTGACCCTGGGCAAGTCACTTAACCCTTCTTGCCTCGATTTCCTCATCTGCAAAATTAGGTGGAGAAGGAAATGGCAAACCATTCCATCACCTTTGCCAAGAAAACCCTAAATGGGGTCAAGAAGAGTCAGACTTGACTGAAAAATGACTAATATATCTCTATATGTACAGGAAATTTTTATGTATGTACATTGTATATATAGTATGTTCTGTATGTGTAAATGTATGTATATACAGATATATTTGTGTCAAACATGGAAAATATTTTTAAAATGTTATAAATATTTCTTTATTCCCTTTTGGATTGTTTATGACCTCTTTCATTTTACAGAGCTCTTAAGAGTTTTCTAGTAAAAGGCGAATAACCGTGCCAGAATCCTGGTCAGAGCAGGGCCTAGTTATTCACAAAAAGGTACCAGCAAGTTAAGCCACATCATAAAGGAGATCTCAAGAGGGGTTTTGGACCCAAAGATGAAAAGGAGCTGAAGGAAAGGCCCAGAAGTGAGGAAGTCCACAAACAGACCCAGAGCCTGGTACACAAGATGCCTTACAATGAACAATGAGCAGGGAAACCTGATCTGGCATGGTTTACCTGTGTGCTTTTTATGTGTCCTGGGGCAGCTGTAACATATATGTTGTACCGGCTGGCTACAGAGTGTGAATACTTTGAAACCTGTAGCACACAGCAGAACTTCTTAGAGAGGACTCCAGTTTGGCTTCCTTGAGATAACCACTTTATTTCCTTAAGGGCCCCCCTAGGTACCTGCCAAGAAGACAGATAGAAAGATAGAGAGAAAGAGGGAAATGGATGATAGACAGATAGTTGGATAGATGGATAATTGATAGATAGAAGGATAGATGAGAGAGAGAGGGATGATAGATATGAATGGGTAGATAGAAGGATAAATAAATGACAGAGAGATAGATGCTAGATGGATATGACTGGGTAGCTGGAGAGATGATAGAAAGATAGTGAGATGGATGAGAGATAAATAGATGGATAGAGAAAAGAGAGAAATAAGGAAATAGGTGATAGAAGTTAGAGATGAATGGGTAGGTAGATTGAGAGAGACAGAGAGAGACAGAGACAGAGAGAGAGAGAGAGAGAGAGAGAGAGCAAGAGCATTCACAAAGCTTTTTATATGCCAGGTGCTGGACTAAGCCCTGAGGACACAAATCCTAGGAAGCACTACAGACAGTTCCTGGGTTCAAGGAGCTTCCATTTTAATGAGCAATCACCTTGCCTCCACTCACAAGGGAGCTAGGAAGATGGAAGGAAGGAGGATGAATGCTGCGGTGGGAACAATACCAGGAGACGGAGTCCAGGCTTGAGTGAGGGGAAGTCTGGCTGGAGTCCTTCCCAGGAGGAAATCACCCATCAGAAGAGGAGAATTCTGGGACAGAAGTTGCTCACATTGAGAACGTGACAGGTGAGGCTGAGGAGCCCAGAGAATTGAAGTATGTCTAATGGATCATCTACCTTGGAATGGAAGTTGTTATGGAAAGCAAACAACAAAGGGGTGCTGTTTGAAAAACTAGTGACTTTGAAAATGAATGTTCCTGGGGGAATATCATAAGGTTCAATGAAAACTTAAGTCTCATATGTAAAAGGGCCCAATTCAATTTAATTCATTTTAGTTCAGTTCAACTCATTTCAAGTCCACAGAGGTTTACCCAGCACATTGGATTCCGGGTATTGTGATGACACCATTTTCCTGACCTCTATCCTTCATGCGTGGAATGCTCTACCTCCTTAGCTCCACCATAGCTCCCTTCAAGACTCTGATCAAATGCCAACTCCCGGTCTCCTTCCTCCCCTTCCATCTCCTCCGCTTTACAAACACTTTGTCACTATTTTCTAGGTTCCTATTTATTTACAGGTGGTCTCCCCCTTTATAATATAAGCTCCTGAGGGTAGGGGCTCTATTTACTTTGCATAATGCCTGGCAAGTAATAAGCACTCAACAAATGGTTGTTGATTGATAATTCTATTGGGAAAACACAGCACACTGCTCCCCCCCCCCAACAAATAAACACAAAGAATGTAGATATAAGTTTCAAATACATACAATTTCAAGATAAAAAGACCACCAACAAACACTGGGAGATCGAGGAAGGCTTCCTGAAGGAGGAGGGCTCTGAACTGGGCTTTGGAGGAAGCTAAGTGTCCCAAGAGGCAGAGGTGAAGAAGGAGGATCTTCATGGAACTGTGGAATCTTATGTTTTAGACAAACATTTTATTTGTTTCCCAGTAACCACTTCCAGAGGGCAGATGAATCATTTTTGGGGGTGGACTCTTCTATAGGCTGAAAATGATGAATCCAGTGGTACATCTTGCCCCTGGAGACAGAGTCTCCTTTGTTGTAGAGACCAGGGGCCCACCCTGGATGTACTTAGGGCCACCTACTTATTACCTCCTCCTCAAGGACAGCTCTTGGAAGAAATATTATCTTTGTATAGCTCTCAATGGTGCTTCCAGCTGGCTAACTGGCCAGCATTCCCTTAGTGTTCCTGTTTCTCTTGCCAGCTTTAACACTCAAAGGTCAGGGCCATTTCATTGTAGAGTTTAGAGCTGGAAAGAACTTTGCCTCTGGTCCAGCTCCTTCACTTTGTAACTGAGGAAACTGAGACCCAGAAGGATAAGTGATTTGCCCAAGGCTTCACGTGTAGTAAGTGTCAGGTCTAAGGTTCAAACCCAGATCCTCTGACCTATAGGATTATGGAATTGGGGTAAGAAGGAATGGTATCATACATTACCTAGACCGACACTTTTACTCTGGGTCTAACATGGTCTTGGTCCTGCCCCAGATGCATTGCCATGGAAACGTTGAGGGAGCCAGGCACCAGCCTGCTGGCTGGCATTTGCCTAGCATTTTCCAAGCTCCAATGGTCTTGTCCTTGATCTTCTTAGATGGATCTATTGGAAGAAGAAGAAGAAGAAGAACCTGTCAATGGCAGAAGGAGAATACTCTCCCTGACTCCCTTGTGAAATCTAAGTGAAAGCTGGTGGATTCCCAAGAGACACACTCAAAAGAAAGGAAGGGGTAGAGAGAGAGAAAGAAAGAAACAGAAGGAGAGACAGAGAGACAGGGACAGAGAGGGGAGGGACAGACAGATACAGAGACAGAGATACAGGGGAGAGAGACAGAAAGAGAGACAGAGAGAGAGAGAGAGAGCGACAGAGAGAGAGAGAGAGAGAGAGAGAGAGAGAGAGAGAGAGAGAGAGAGAAGTGGAAACTCTTTCCTCTTCTTTCCTCTCCTTTTAATGCTCTTCTTGGATGAATCACCAATATTCTTTCATGTGACCCTTCACCAGGAGGTGTGCTGGAGCTAGCTCACACAGGCTCAAGAAAGCAAGTGATTGAGTTTTCAGTGTGAGGATTTACATTTCAGGAATTGGCAAACATCAAAATCTATTGTTTTGTTGATTGGCTAGACTTAAAAAAGTGGTAGAGAAAATGTTCATTAATGCAGATTAAACTTATAGGTGTGTCCTGTATAGATTTCTTTTTCTTTTCTCTTTTTTTCCCCAGAGAACAGGCTGTTAAACATTTACCAGCTCAGACTGTCCCAACTTACTTTTATCATGAAAACAAAAGGACTGACCAGGTCATCAATGTGCTTTAGGAAGGAGTTAGAATACATGGAGCCCCCTGGAAGAAACCAGGGAGCAGGTCCATTCTCACAGATGCTCCACTAGACACCTGAACAGCTAGGTCCAGCAGGTCAAACTCGACAGAGAAACATGGGAATAGGGAGGGAAGGTTACAAGAGAGGATAACACTGGGAACATAACTGCAAGCAAAACAAACTTACCAATCCTGAAGGTAGTATTAAAATGGGAGTGGGGGGAGAACCTTGGAGCTAAGGGAGTATCCATCAGTTAGGGAATGGCACAAATCGTGGTCTACGGACATAATGGGAGAGTATTGATCCATAAGAAACGACAAAAGAGAGATGACTTCAGAGAATCTTGGGAGGACTTGTATGAACTGATGCAGCGAAGTGAGCAGAACCAGAACAATTTACACAATGGCAGCAACATTGTAGTGAAAAGTTTGAAAGGCTCAAAGAACTCTCATCAAATTACTGACCAATCATGTCTCCCGGCAGCTGACAATAAAGCATATTCCCAGCAACCTCCTGACAGAGAGGTGATGAATGTGAGGGGCAGAAAGAGACAGACTTTTTAAAAAATATGTAGTCACTGTATGGATTTGTTTTACCTGACTATATGGGTGGTTTTTCTCTGTTTCAGTGGGAGTTGGGGGAGGCAGATTAGCAATAGTGATTCCCCTCCCCCCAAAAGGAGGGGAGAAATATTTTTTAGATACACAAAAGACTATGGAAAGATGTTTGGAGGAAAACAGTTTAACATTTATTATTATTTTTATATAATAATTAGAATTATTATTAACATTTATTCCTTTATTTAAAAAAGAGCAAGGGGTATGAAATAGAGAATCATGGTTTCATTTGCAATTTATTTTTGGTGCTCTGTTTGTAGATGACAATGCCATTTGTGTGTGTGTGTAGATGTGTGCTTAAGAATAGAATAACAAAAAATATATTTTAAAAGCCTATAATGTGATAGCTTTTCCTGATTCAGTCCCTTCAAGACATAACCCCCACTAGTGTGAAGGGACAAGTCTGGGGCTGATGTTCTTGGCAGGGAGCCAGAGCACAATGACCCCAGAGAAGGGGCCGGAGGGTGGCCCATCTCTGTGCATGAACCTTGGGATGGTCCTTTTTCTATATGGGTGATGAAATGAACTAAAGCCCAGAGAAGTGACTTACCTACAGTTACTCGGGAAGAACTGGGATTTGAACTCAAGTCCTAGGAATCACAATCCAATGCTCTTTACCTTAAGTGATTTTTTTTTCTAGCTTTGATATCTATGTTCTAAGTTTTCTCCCAGTTCTGACATTCTACAAATGAGACTCTGTTTGCTATGTGAATAGAAGTACTTCCTGGCATTGCTGTATCTCACAGCTTGACACCCTTTTCCAACACATATCTCCTGTCCCGCTCCTTTGTCGATGCCTCACTCCAGCCCTGGCTCAGGAATCCTCCTGTCATCCATCCTTGTCAGCTGTCCAGCTGAAGGGGCCTGAGTGGCAGTGAAGCAAATGTCAGGGCCAGTGGGCTGGCACTCTGCCAAGAACTTACTGCTGCTTGTGAGGGTAACTCACCCTTGATGTGGAAGGTCTCAGAGCTAGAAGGAATTTGGGGGACTACTCATCCCAATACCTTTATTTCCAGATAAAAAACATGGAGCCCAGTGGTAGCAGGGAAATAGCCCCAAAGCATTTAATGAGTTCAGGGTAGTACCGGTATCCAACCCAGAGCTCTTAACTTTTGAGTCAGAGAGTTTGTTTTTCTTCACCTCCTTCAAGTCTCTCCCATGACTTGGACTTGTTGTGTGACCATAGAGCATTATTTAAGATTGCCTAGGGGCTGGGCACACCTCTGCAGGCTTGTCTAGCTGGGCAGTCAGCTTCTCCTTATGCAAAATTACAAACTAAGCAGAATTTGTCTTCCTAGAAACTCGTTTCCTACAGCATCATCCTTCCCTTGGAATCAGGCTGATTCTCCATGACGAGAGGTCCCATGATTTCATGCATGTGGTCACTCCCAGTTTTGGATAGGGTAAGACACGATTTCCTCTGTCAGCAGTGAGAGCTCTTCCTGATTGGGCTCCATGAATAGAAGGCTCTCTCTTCTTGAGCCCATCTCCTAGCTGCCCTAGTTCTACCATATCTTTGCTAAAATCCCGCCTTTTGCAAGAAACTTTTACTAGACTGACCCCTCAAAGCCAGTGCCTTCCCTCCTACATTAACTCCAGTTTATCCTGAATATATTTTGTTTGTACATTGGCTATATGCTATCTGCCCCATTAGACTATGAGTAAGGACATCGAGAGTGAGGACTTTTTATCCTTCTTTGTGTGCCCAGAACTCAGCACAGTGCCTGGAAGATAATAGGAGCTTAATGAATGTTGAATTGACTTTTTAAAAATTCTTTGAAATTCAAAAAACATTTGAATATTTTCTAATAGAAATGCAATTTATCATAAGCTTGGTGTTACACTTCAATGTAGCTAATTAAATATATACTATAATTATTAATAGTTCAAATAATCCAGGATATTTTCCTAGGCTTATTTTCACATTGCTTCCCTTCCAAAGCCATATCTTGAAACTATAAAACAGCACATTAAGGGGTAGTTAGATGGTGGAAGAGATAAAGCGCCAGGTCTGGAGTCAGGAAGACTCATGTTCAAATCTGACTTCAAACACTTACTAAGCTGTGTGACCTTGGGTAAATCACTTTACCCTGTTGGCCTCAGTTTCCTCATCTGTAAAATGAGCTGCAGAAGGAAATGACCAACCACTCCAATATCTGCCAAGAAAACCCAAGTGGGGTAGCAAAGAATCAGACATGACTGAAAACAACTGAAAAGCTATAAGAACAGTAGAATATTATGAAAAGAGGGGCCTTCATTTCAGGGAGAAGGTTAGAGTCATTAAAGGAGCTCTGCAATGTCTTGTAAGGAACCCAACCTGCTCTCTTCTCCTGTTTACTTCTAGGCCCAACTTCTGGTCTATTAGTTGTAGCTGTCCAGGGCAGGGATTGTACTTTTGCCTTTGTATCCTCAGCACTCAAAACAGTGTCTGGCACCTCGTATGCACTTAATAAATACTTTTTGATCAAATGACTGACCATTGATGGCCAAGTTCTATAGGCTGTCCATCTAGCTGCAAATAGACATTTTCATCCATTTGGTTTTTTCTGTGTAGACGGTCAAGTTAATTTCTTTTGAATGGTTACAGACCTCTGCCAGGAAGCCTGTGATGTCCCATGCCCTGATGCGGTGAGCATGTCTGCAAGCAGGAACATCTGGAGGACCTTGATCTCAGGCTTCGACTCAAAAACTGTTCTATTCCAATGTAATAAAGCACTCTGGCTCCTAAGCATGTGACCCAGAGGTTGCTTTACTTCCACAAAAACACAAAGATATCTAAGTAAGTATGGATCCTTGTAACTTTCCACTGTCCGAAAAGGTCTATTCACTAAACGCATGGTAAAAGCAGGGCATTAGAGTCATTCTATTTGGTCTGAGAAGTTCTCAAGGGGTAGGAAGGCTGTCCCTTTATGCTGCTTGGAGAAGCCCTCCCCTCTGGGGAGGGAAGGGGCAAGGCACTGGTAAGGAGAAGAGGGGAGTTACCAGCTGGGTAGCATTTAATGTGGGAAACGTGAGATGAGCAGATTTAGAGGCATCTCCATTTCAAATGTTCACGTGGGACTATTTGTGCCTGACCTGTGGTGGAACCTTCCAACCTCAGCCACAGTCAGATATGCCGTATCTTGACTCCAACACAGTGATGTCATCCTTGTGCAAGAAGGACGATAACCAGCCCGTGTTTAATTCGATTGCCCGTCTACCGCGACCTTGCCTTCCAGAGGGAATCCTTCAGCTCGAACTCTGTCCTAGATCTCCTCCATGACAGCAGTGAATGCTCTGCGAGTCTACATCTCCCTGTGTTGAGATTCACGATCAGGGCTCTGACACAGGTTAGTCCTGCTGCTTGCTCTCTCTTTCAGGAAATCTTGAACCATTCTGATGCCTGCAGGAGAGACCTTGCTGGAAGAGAGTCTTTAAGATGGTGCTTTGCTTTACTAAAGCAAAAGTATTTTTTTAAAGCAAAATCAGCTACCAACAGACAATAACAATCTATCTTTCACTCAGATACGTAATGGTAAAGCTAACATTTGCATAGAATTTTATGACTTGTAAATACTTCCCATGTGTTATCTCATTTGATCCTCATGACAACCCTGAGAGGTAGCATCACCCCGGTTTTACAGATGAAGAAACTGAAGCAAACAGAGGTTAAGTGACTTGCCCAGGATCACACAGCTAGGAAGTGTCTGAAGCTGGATTTGAACTCTGGTCTTCCTTATTCAGTGGCTAGAGCACTAGACCTGGAGTCAAGGAAGTCTGGCTCTAGATAAATGCATGATCCTATGAGCTATGTCTGTGTATATGTATTCTCCTGATGATTTTATATGTGTAATGAGAGGTTAATAACAGTACCCCCTCCTATCTGCTCCAGCTGGTGCACAGTCTATGGAGTGCTGAGGCTGCACCCTGTCCTTTTAGAGAAACAGGTGGCTTCACTCTGAATGACTTGTCCTTTCAGGATGACACACCCAACCCCAGGCAGTCCCTTGGTGATGGCTGAAGCATAGAGAGGAAACATCAAAGCTCTATCAGGCCAAAAAGACTGGCCCACTCAGTGGAACTTAAAAGGAGAATCTCCACCCTCAGGCTCCTCTATTTTCCATCTAACCAGTGAGTCTGAGCTCTTTGAGTCTTTCCCTAGCAGAAATGATGAAATTCCCCCATATGCCAGCCAGCATAAGTGCTAGCCTAGGCAAGCTAGAGACTGGATCACCAAACCCTAGATAATGCTTCTGCTTTGGGTTTATTTCCTGAGCTCAGGTGTCCAGATAGCAACCCTGAAATGGACATTCCCAACCTTGAAGACAGGCTTGTGAACTTGGAGATTGGGAGTTTCATGGTACACCCCTGACCCCCACCAATACCACTGAACTTTGGGAGGAGCTCATGGTAACTAAATCTTCATTTCTTTGAGGAGATGACCAACAGCTGGAGGATGAAGCCCAGCCCTGACCTGGCTTATCAGAAGATATGGATCTAGAGGAAATTGTTTAGATGAAGCAAATACAAAAGGAAATATAAGTGCTGATTCAGCAGACCCCAAAACAGCCTTAAATTTTTGATATTTAATTCCCAACTTCCTGGGAGAGTTTAACAGTAGCTAAAAGTTAGAATTTGTCACATTGCCTGGCACATAGCAGGTGCTTAATAAATACTTATTGACTAACTGACTAGGAGTTACTGCTGCTTGTTTAAGTCTTTGATAATGTTTTCTAGTACGTCTCTGTTTAAAAACCTCTTTGTTTAAAAAAAATAGCTGTCCTCTACCAGATTTGCATTGCATATTATGTAACTTTCTATTCCTCTTACTCCCTTTTGGAAAAATGTAATACACGAACCAAATGTAAGTTCTAAGTAATTTTCTCCTGGTATGCCAGGGCAGGGGTATAAAGAGTCAGAAAATTTGAAGGAAAAAACACTGAAGTCTTGGGAATTTTTCTTTGCTTTTATTATCATAGCCACCTTTATTTGCCTTCTACCTAGAGGCAGGAAGGTGGCACAGTGGACAGTGGACTGGATCTAGAGTCAGGAAGTCCTAAGTTCAAATATGACCTTAGATGCTTAATAGGTTTGTTACCCTAGACAGTTCATTTAATCACTGTCTGCCTCAGTTTTCTCAACTATAAAATTGGATAATAATAGCACCTACCTCCCAGGATTGTTGTGGGGATCAACTGTGATATTTGTAAAGTGCTTAGTAGGCACTTCATAAATGCTTGCTTCAACAGAATTCACCATGATGACTTTCTGTTCTCTCTCTTCCATGTGACATATTTTTAAACTTATATTCTGTACAAATTATACATAAGATACCTCACTTGTTTTCTGTGTCTAGTACCACAGGTCTCCCTGCATAAAGGCAAGCAAAAAATCTCATAAATAAATAAATGCTTTTTTATTTCTTTTGCAATTATGTCTAATAATAATATCCAGCAATAATATCCAGCTGATTTTCCTTTTCTCTCTCTCTTTAGTGTCACTTCTAGCTCTTTTATAAGTAATTCCAGGAAGATGATATTAGAGTCCAAGTATAATGACTCTACTGTCCTTGTGGGCGAAAACAGTTTGCTGTATTAAAACAAGCAAACAAACAAAACTTGGCAGATCTTTTCCATCTTTCATTTGTGTGTTGTCCTCCTTCCAGCTTCATTGTTAAGTGCTCTCAGGATGACTTTGCTTACTTGGTTCTCTTGCCAAGTTTTATTTAAATGGTTTTACCCCTTACTCTTTTATGAGGAAATACTGCTAATAATCATCCATAAAATTTTACAAATGAGGTTATTTTCTAAACCTTTGTTGCCCTTGGCTGCCAAATCTTTCCACTTGGCAAGTCAGCCGAGTGTTTGCTGACAATGGTCTTTTGAGGCTCTTTTGATCTCATTATGGCAATTGATTTACAGTGGTTGAACTTTTGTATGGAATTTTTGTAATTCATGTCTGTTATTTCAGCCATACATATCCCAATTTTAATTTTCAATAACTCGTTTGGATATGTCAGATGGGAGTTTTAATTGCGTGCTATATATTTTTCTCATTTTTATTTTCTCTCCTAGCTTTGTAGTAATTTTGATCTCAGTTCTAATAAATCAGTGGTCTCCCTATATACAGAAATCTGATTCAGGAATGACTCCAACATCAGTATTACATCATTTCCTGTCTGTCAAAATATGATCAATTTCACTTTTTGTGGTGTTATTTAGTCTTTAGTCCATTTCTAACCCTAATACTAATTCCTTATGCCTAGCCACATTTTCCATTATCCTCATCTATTTTCACTTTTGCATTGACTATCTGTGAGTGCCAAATATATCTTGATTTAATTTGGGGGATCTTATCAAATTATTTGCAGAATTTCTTTGTCTAGTCACCTTACTTTTTTTTTGAAAGCGGGAAGGCAGGGCAAATTGGGGTTAAGTAACTTGCCCAAGGTCGCACAGCTAGTAAGTGTGTCAAGTGTCTGAGGTCACATTTGAACTCATGTCCTTCTGACTGCAGGGCCAGTCCTCTACTCACTGTGCTACCTAGCTGACCCCACCTTATTTTTTTAAACTTCCTTAATATTGTTGAGGGTACTATCAATCTCTCAGCCACTCAGACTCAGAAACTGGGAGTCATCCTAGACTCCTCTCTATCTCTCACCCCTCCTCCACCCTGCCCCTCCCATATCTAAGTTGTTTCCAAGGCTTGTCACTTTCACCTTGGCTGCATCTCTTGTCAAGTTCACCTCTGCATCACTTGCCAAGTTCATCTCCGAAGCATCTCTTGTCAATTTCACTTCTGCAAAATCTCTAAAGTACACCCCACCTTCTCTCCTTTGATACCACCACCAGACAGGTACAGGCATTCATTTCCTCACACCTGGGCTGTTTCAATAGCCTTATGGTTGGTCTCTCTCTCTCAAGTCTCTCCTCCCTCCAGTCCATCCTCCACTCAGCTGTCAAAGTGATCTTCATAAAGTACAGATCTGGCCATGTAACCCCACTCCACCCCTAACACACACACACACACACACACACACACACACACACACACACCCCTTTGCAGCCTGGCTACTTCCTATCTTTATAGTCTTATTACAGCTTACTGCCCTCAATATATTCTGAAATCCAGGGACACTGGCTGTTCCTTGCTGTTCCTTGAACACGACACTCCATCACCTGACTGGGCATTTTCACTGACTGTCCACCATGCCTGGAATGCTCTCCCTCTTCATCTCCACCTCCTGTCTTCCTTGGCTTCTTGTATGTCCAGCCTTCTACAGGATACCTTTGCCAGCCTCTCTCCCTGAAACTCTAGTGCTTTCCTTCTGGTGGATATCTCCATTTTTTTCCTGTATATAAGTTGTTTGTATATAGTTGTTACATATTTTCTCCTCCTATTAAATTGTGAGCTACTTAAGGGCGGTGATTGACTTTTGCCTTTTTTGTATCCTCCCTGCACTTAGCACAGCTCCTAGCATATATTTTGTTTGATAAATGCTTACTGATGACTGACCATACTACAAATGCCATTCTTCACTGCCTTATCACGGTATGAGTATGACTCAGAGCCATATCCTATTGGTTATTCTAGCACGGTATAAAATCTGCTAAGTTCTACCATGTTGGAAAGGCTTTGGGGGTCTAGTAAACACCCCAAGTCTGCTTTCTGAGGACCAGCCTAACAAAATATGAAGAGACTCATTACCACTAGACTAGCCATATGGTGATGAATTCTTTGGCCATGGAAACCCATGCACAAAGAAAAATACAAAATGACATCTAACATAATAGGTCCAGCACAGTTGCTTTCTACTTCTTGAGGGACATACCACTAATCTTGCATAAATCTTGACATTCTCACTAAAAAAGAAATCAGAAGACAGAAGGAAGTTCTAACTAAATGGAATGTTGGCTCACAGGTTCTCCTTAGAGAAGCAAACTAAAGGAATTGGTGAAGTTGGTATTATTGTACTTCTAAAGGCAATAAGAGACATCTTTTCATTGAATATTTGATCATCTTGTATTGCAGTGCTGGTGGTATCTGCAAAGAGGTGACCATAAAAATAATTTAGGCCCATGAACAATAAAAGTTATTTAAAATAAAATGAAATAAAATAAAATTAGGGTGACCACCTGTAATACTTGTCTCATAGGGTTGTCTCTGAGATTGGTTAATGGTCTGTATCAATATTAACTATTATGGTTACCTTGCTTGCTCCTCCTATCCCTTGACCCAATTCTACCCAATTGGAACCAGAAAAACAAACTTAAACTCAAGTTTCCTCAGGCCTTAGCTGGAAATGGCTTAATGTCTTCAGCCTCTCATGCATTTTAATAAGGAACTTAGAATCACAGAATAGTTGAAATAAAAAGGACATTAGATATTCACTTTAAAGTGTCCATTGTCCCCTATTCCATTTTACAGACAAGAAAATCAAGTCTCAGAAAGATTGAGTGACTTGCCTAAAAGTCTTTAATGAAATATCCAATAAAGTTTCAGGTACCATAACAAGCAGTGGAAGCCACTTTGGATTCAGGCAAGCTTTCCCGACCTCTTCACATCATAGTACAAAGATTCTGCCTTACTCCACCTACTATTTCTAAGGCCAGTCCTTAAGTGATAGAAAGGGTCCTGGCCAGGGAATGAAAAGACTTGGGTTCTGGTCTTGGTTCTAGCACATTTAGCTAGAGGACCCTGAATAGATCATTGCTTCTCTCTGGGCTTCAGTTTTCCCTGTTGTTACAATAATGGGGATGAACTAGATAAGGGGTTCTTTGCCCTTATTATGTCATAGAGCACATTGGCAGGTGAAGCCAACAGATCCCTTTTCAACAAAGTACATATCATTACAACCAAATATATTGCAAAAAGTTTTACACACACACACTTACACACACACACACACACACACACACACACACATACATACATATTTGCGAAAGGTCACAAACCCCTGTATCAAAATCCTAGGACTAAATAATCTCTAGGGTCCTTAATATTCTGAGTTTCCTCTCTTTAAAAATTATGTTGCTATCTCTCTTCTTATATCACAGTCATTTTTATATATAGCATACCCCAAGTGCCAGACCCTCCTTTGTAATAAAGGAAAATAGCCTAGCAAAAGCAAATGCTGAATAACTACAACTGACCACATATACGTTATTCTATTCTTGACACTTCCACCACTGTTCCCAAAGAAGGTAGAAGTGTTCTAAAGGACCAAGACTGGTTATTACAATTACTCAGCATTGGGTTTCCTTTAGGGCTGTTTTAGTTTATATTATTACAGTCATTTTTTGTGCTGTTCATTGCAAGCTTCTCGTGGGTAAGAACACTTCTATTTTCTCTTGGCATCCCCAGGGCTTAGCACAGTGTTGACCGATTGGTTGAGTCTCCAGGTCCTGCTTACCTCTCTCCATAAAGCCTTCCCATGTTTCTCTGTTCTTGTCTATGTTCTGTTTCTACGTTCCTTGTGTTCTTTTTTCTTTCTCAGAGTAAGGTTCTATTATATTTCTATACAAGATTGTTCAGCTTTCCCCCAAATGATGGACATCCATTGTGTTTTCATTTTGTTGCTACAAAAAAAAGAAAAGGGCTGCTATGAACAGTAATTGGCCCATAGTAAGAGCTTAATAAATATTAGCTCATCCCATTTTACAGATGCAGCAGGAGTTTCAGTGGATTTATCCAAAGATTCACAGGAATTCAGGCAGAGGCAGGGCTGGGATCCAAACTGTGAGGGGGATGGCTCAACCTATCCAAGCAGTACCCACCACTATGGGTGCTGATCTGCAGAGCTTATGAGCTTCATGTTATAGCCCAGGAAAATTCTGCTCTGAGCATGTGCTTAAGTCTGCAGACTTGGCCATTTTAAGCTTTCTTCACAAATGAAATCCTTGTGTCAGTTTCTCTTGGAGTTGGTTGATTTGGTGTGGAAGGTTTTTGGCTAAGGACTGTGGAGGGAACTGCAGAAAAGTAAAATTTACAGAATCATAGGATTGGAAGGGAGTTCTGAGGCTGCCTAACCCAAACCATAGCTGACTGAGAAGCGCCTCCCAGCACATCCAACAAATCCAACAAATAAGTGATGATCCAGCCTTTCCATGAAAACTGTTAATGGGGGTGAACCCTCCAGCAAAGGAGACAGCTCACTTCAGCTTTGGACAGCTCTGGTTGTAAACTGTTTGCCTTTGCATCAAGCCTCCTTCTCCTTCTTGCCAGCTTCTGCCCATTGCTCCTGGTTCTGCTCTCTGGGGCCAAAAAAAAATAACAGATCCCATCCCTATTCTATGCTGAAGACATTCAGACGTGAGCACAACAAATCTGTCTCTCCCTCACCCCACCACCAAGCCTTCTCTTCTCCAGGCTAGACATCCCCAGATCATGCCACCAGCTCTCAGGTGACATGGACTCAAATCCTTTCACTATCCTGGTGGTCTTTGTCTGGACACTTTCCAGGGTGTCAATGTCTTTTATAAAATATGGCACCAGAACAATGCTCGCAATGTGGTCTGACTTTGGCTGGCCCATCACGTTCTTCCTTCCCAAAGCTCTGCCTCTTCTATGGCAGCCCAAGATTTCACATGCTTTCTTGGTTGTCAAAATCCTGAATTTTCTTTGAAAATATGAGGAAAGATGGTTGGTGATAAGAGCCTGGCTTGCTGAATCATAATCTTTAAAGGCAACAGCGATCATGAAAACAATAATTTCCTTACAATAACTGCATGATGGAGGGGGAGTAGGGAAAGCATCATTATCTCCATTTTTTAGATAAGGAAACTGAAGGTTAGAAAAATGAAATGATTTGCATCCACATATATGCATGTGCATATGTGTGTATATATGTATACACACTATGTATATATGTATATATATATAAATGTATATATATATATATATATATATATATATATATGTATATACACACGGAGTTGTCCTTCATTCTGGAAGAGAACCAAAATGGCAGCACTATGTGGGGTCAAGTTACAGTGTGTCCAATGTGGCTGATCAGACCAATATAAGCTCAGAAGGCTCTACCACAGGTCGGACACTAATAGTCCATATGAACATTTGGAGTGTAGATGTCTCTATGTCATATGTATATGTGTGTGTCTATATATACACATATACACATGTATGGATGTATGTATAGGTTTATATACACACAGAATATGTGCACACATATACATATACACATATGTGCATGCGCACATATACATATATGCGTGCCTACATATATTTAGGGCAGTCATATGGCTAGTAAGGAGCAAAGCCAGGACCCAAATACGGGTGAGAGACAATGTGAAATGCAGTGTAGGAAATGCAGTGGTTTTGGTCTCAGGAAAATCAGTGCTGAAATCTACCTGAGATGTGTGACTCTGGTCAAGTCCCTTAACTTCCCTTTCCTCATTGGTAAAAAGGAGAAATGGGAAACGCCCACCTTGCAGGGCTGCTGTGGGGACTAAAAAGAAGGGATTCATAAAGCCGTATGTAAATGGCAGTTCTGGTTTTCAGGGCTTCTGATTCCACAGGCAGTGTTCTCTGCGCCACCACCCGCCCTCCGCTTCCCCTCGCCAGCCCCCTTGCCAGCCCCCTCCACGTTTTCTCCAGCTCATTTCTACCATGCCCGGCTCTTTGCCGTTTCATTTAACGCATGTGGTTTCAATCACTCCAGAAGAGTGTTATTTATTATGCGTCCATCTGAGACAGTGTCAGGCTTCAAACAGCAACCTGTTCTCGATTACACCAGTAGCCCAAGGTGTGGGCTCCGAAATGGTACAACTAGACATCCGTAGGGTAGCTCAGTTGAAACATTCCCCTAAGTAGGAGATTGGTGACAATTAAGACAGGAAGCTGGAAGCCTTTTGGACTTTTTCCCAAGTCCAGATTTAGAGAGGGCTGCAAAGATCAGGGATAGCATGGAGGAATCCCAGCACTGTCTGAAGCATTGCTTGAATTCAGCAAACATTCATTCCACCCCTTCTAGAATCAGGATGCTGTATATGAGAGAGGCCGTGAACAAACAAAACGGTCCTTGCTTTCAGGGAGCTTACATTTTACTGGGGCGTGGGGTGGGGTGTGGTGGGGTGTGGCATGCTAAACAAGAATCAGTTGAACCAATGGGCAAGGGTAGGTTGAAAATGAAAAAGCTTAGGGAAGATGTGATCATTTTCAAATATTGGAAGAGGGATTAGAGTTAGCATCAAAGATTTAGAGTTGGAAAACACCAAGGAAGTTATCTAGTTCCCTGTCCCCCATTTTGTGGATGAGGCAACTATGGCCCACAGAGGGGAGGCCACCTGTCCAAGGTTGCACAAGACAAAATTGGAACCCAGTCTTCCCACTTCTAAGTCAGAACAAGGAGGGGGAGGGGAAGGGAGGAGATAAGTGGAAGGCAAAATGAAAATTTCTGATACATGTAGGGAAAATCCTCCTAACAGTTAAAGAGGAAGTGTGCAACCTTGGGAGGAAGTTAGTCTGCCTCCGGAGATCTTCGGGCAAAGGCTGGATGACCCCTTATCAGGGACTCAGTAGAGGGCACTTTTGGTCAGGTCTGGATTGGTCTTGTTGGCCAAGGAGACTCTTTATGCTCTGACATGAGATTTTGTGATTGTGTGCGTGAGTGCATGCATGCATGTGTGTACGCATGGGTGCATGCGTGTGTGTGTGTGTGTGTGTGTGTGTGTGTGCTGTGTACAGATAAATGAATCAAGGTCACTTAAGGAGGGAGGATCTTTAACAACTGGGGGCATCCAAAAAGGCTTCCTGCAGGTGGCACCACAGAGAAGAGCCTCAAAAGAAGATGAGATATCGATGTTCATCAAACACAGACCTCACTCATTCCAGCTAGGTGACAGAGTGCATAGATTACTGTATTTTTGAGTCAGAAAGACCTGAGTTCAAACTCTGCCTCAGACACCTGTGTGATCCTGGGTATACCACTTAACCTCTCTTAACCTTAGTTTCCTCATCTGTAAAATGGGTATATAACATCCTTCCTGGGGGGGTTGAAAAGGGAGGATGAAAGGCAGTCCCTCATTGAATAAATGGACAGCCGTGTTGAATTGAGAACACTGTATCCTCCAAAGTCTGATGTAAAATTTTGTTCTTACTTTTGGCAGAAATCTCACTGAAGCAGTATTTGGTATGTTGGCAATAGGCCACCTGTCCCTCTCTCTCTGTGTCTCTGTGTCTCTCTGTCTCTGTCTCTGTCTCTCTCTGTCTCTGTCTCTCCTTCCCTTCCTCTCTCTCTCCCTCTCCCTCCCTTCCCCCGCCCTCTCTCTCCTGTCCTCCTAAGTGGCCTGTGTAAGAGTCAGGTGGAAGGAATGGATTTGTAAAAGATCGTCTCCTAAGGATTTAGGAGTGTTATGCTTCAGACCTTTTGTTGGGCTCAATTCACTTAGTGACAGAGGCTGCTTTCAAGGGAAGTGGTTTATTCAACATGAATGAAAACTTAGAGTCCTATGGTTGGGGGACCTGGACCCTATGCTTTGAGGAGAGTGGAATATTATTGCCAATGACTGTAACTTCCCCTCCCTTATCCCCAACCGTTACCGTGATTAGAGAGGAGGGTGGGTGAGCTGTGGGAGCAAGGAGACAATAACTGTTGATAATAACTCTACTATGGCCATTGGCTTATCTCCCACTCCGAAGCTTCCACTGGGGAAATCCTGGTCCTTTGAAGTGGTGCTCGTTAGCTGGCCCTTATAGACTGTGTTTGCAGAGCTGAATATGTTGGCAGGAGGGAGAGCTTAAGAGCCAGGCAAGGCCTCATTAGATGACAACTGTAAGGTTTTGAAGAGAAGAGTTATCTGGGCAGCTTTCCCTGTGAGACCATGCAGATGTTCCCCTGTGTTGTGTGTCTAGGAAAGTCCTGTATATTAGGATCTGCCCTTAGAAACCTGAGGTCTCAGGCACAGAGGGCACAAGAGACTGGGTGATTTTAGACTTTATGTTACAAGATCATTAACAAGATATCCTTGACGATACTTTTTGAGAGCTTCCTTACTTTCTCAGATGGGCCTGAGTCAGAGATCACTGGACCCTGGCTTTCTGACTGTAGGACCCTGACTCCATTCTACCAACACCACTGGAATCAGGCAAAGCAGGTAAGCTTGTTCTCCTGTTTCTATATGCTCCCTTTGGGCTATGTGTTGCTTTTTGTGACTTCTTTTTTTTTTGTTAAGACTATGATGTTCACTTAGCCCTATTTCATTTTCCCAAAAAGCAGGGGATGGTGTTTTTCATTCTGGCTATATTTGCTTTTTCATTGGCTCTGTATGAAGAGGTTCATCTATGTACCAGGACAGCTCCGTTGGTCCCCAAATACCTCCCTGCTCCTAATGCCAAAGGACCTGATATTCTACCATAGGATTCATTCCATTGTGTACATATTTTCTCTCTCTGTTGTCCTTTGAAAAGAAATACTCACTAGAGAAGGCTAAGTTTAACTTCTAAGTGTGAATTAGAGAGAGGTGACCCAGTCTCCTGGATGGATGACTTGGAGTCAGGGAGATCTGGGCTCAAATCCCACCTTTGATGTTTACTAGCTCTGTAAACATGGGCAAGTCACTTAGTCTCCTGAAACTCAGTGTCCTCACTGAAAAATGGGCGTAACAATACCATCTACCTCACAGGGTTGTACAGCAGATCAAATGAGATCATCTAGGTAAAGTACTTTGCAAACCTTAAAGCGCTATCTAAGTGTTAGTTACTATCACTACTACTACTACTACTACTACTGAGGCTGCTGTGCTACTGAGTTATAGATTTATTGATAGGGAGGTAGGAGCTTCCCCCTCTCTAGAAGTGTTTAAACTGAGGGTAGATAACTAGTTAGATGTCGCAGAGGCAAGTTTTCAAATGTGATAGAAGTTGGAGATGGGGTAGTACAAACACTGGATTTGAAGTCAGAATAACTGGCTTTGAATCCTGGCTCTGCTATTTACTATCTGTGTGAAGGAAGAGGGGAAAGGGGAGGGAGAGGGAGGAGCAAAGGGGGAGGAAGAAGGAATATGAGAGGGAAAAACATGGGAAGGGAGAAGAAGGGAAGAAGGAAGTCAGTCAAAAAGCATCTAAGCATGCCTCACTGGAGACACAAAGAAAGGTGGGAAAAGAATCCTTGTTCTCCAGTTCAGTCTAAAGGTAAAGGGGAAGATGGCATATGTACCAAGAAGATCTAGACAGAATTAAATTGGGATATGGTTGTTGTTGTTTGTCCTTCATCTTTGAGGAGGCCCAATGTCATCATGTAAGTGATGCCTTGACTTGTGTGTGAGCTGGATTAAAGGAGGCAGAATGGCACAGAGTTGTTAGCCTCACTCTCTCTTCCAGTGCCAAGACAAAAGCCACAAAAGCTGGGGATAATCTCAGAGGAAAGGTGCTGAAATTAAAGGAGAGAAATAGGGAAACCTTCTCATAAAGAAGCCAGGAGCTGGAAATGTGGAGGGAGTCAATTCTGAGCATGGGGGACAGTCAGTGAAAATGCACAGAGTCAGAAGGCAGGGAGGCCAGTCACCGGATTGTAGGGTATGTGGAAGGGAGGAAGGTAGGAAGGGCCCTCATTGGAAGGCCTTCGAATGCTAAACAAAAGACTTTACATTTGATCTTGTTGGTTATGGGGAGTCACTGGAGTTTACCAAATAGGGGGGCTAAGGAGGTCATTCAATTGAACAGCTGAATGGAGGAGGAATTCGAGTAGGGGTTACCTGAGGCAGTCAGAGCCTCCAGCAGACTATTTCAATAGTCCAGGCCTGAGGAGATGAGGTCCTGTATAAGAGTGATGGCAGTGTCTGAGAAGGGAAAGACTGCGTAGGAGAGATGTGGCAAAGGTAGCCTCTACTGGTCTTGGCAGAAGATTGGAAATGGGGGGTGAGAGAGTAAAGGGTTGAGGATGACACATGTAGGTTGCCATCCTAAGGGACTGGGAAGATAGTGGTGACCTTGACAATAATAGGGAAAGTTTGGAAAGGGGAAGGATTTGGGGGGAAAGACAATGAGTTCAGTTTTAGCTGTTGCATTTAAGATGTCTATGGTACATTTATTCAAGATGTCCGTTAGACAGTTGGGCATGTGGGACTGGAGGTGAGGAGAAAAGTTAGATAAATATATTTGAGAATCATCTGTATCGAGATGATCATTGAAACCATGGGAGCTGATGAGATCATCGAGTGAAGTGGTATAGAGGGAGAAAAGCGGAGTACCCAAGGCAGAGCCTTGGGAGATGCCCATGATTAGTGGGCATGACCTGGATGGATGTCTAGCAAAGTAGACTGAGAAGGACCCATCAGAGAGGTAGGAGGAGAACCAGGAGAGAAGGGTGTCCCAAAAGCCTAGAGGGAAGAGGGCATCAAGGTGGAGAGAATGATGAACAGGGTCAGAAGCTGCAGAGGGGTCAAGGGAATGAAGTTTGAGAAAAGGCCACTGGATGGGCAACGAAATGATCATCGGTCACTTTGGAGAGAGCAGTTTTGGTGGAATGATGAGGTTAGAAGCTAGAGTTCAGAGTTGGAAAGTGTGAGAGGAAAGGAAATGGAGGCACTGATTACAGAAGGAGACATAGTGAAAGAGAGACAAAGACAGAAGCATGAAAAAGGGGAGGGAAGGAAAGAGAACAGAGGGAAGAAGGGGAAGAGAGACAAAGAGAGGCAGAGGAGAGAGAAAAGGAGATCAAGAGTGATAGAGACAGGAGAGACAGAGAGAGAAGGATGAAGGGAAGAGAGAGAGAAAGGAAGAGAAGGAGGGAGAGGGAAAGGGAGAGGGAGAGAGACAGAAAGAAAGAGAAAGAAGAGAAGGGACAAGATGAGAACAGAACAGAACAACAGAAAAGAGAGAGGAGAGAAGAGGGAAGACGGGAGAGAGGGCAAGTCGAATGATGAGAAAAGACATAGAAAGGAGAGTTGGGAGTAGGAACAATCAAGATAAATTTTCTTTTTTGTCTCTGTCTGGCCACAGCACTCCTCTGTGCCTCAGCTTGTCTAGGAAATGAGGACAGCCCCAATTCCCATTCATTCATGAAATTAGACAGAGTACATCAGGTTGTGACAGGGCCTCCAGGTCACTTGTGGTAAATACCGCATGCCAGGAGGATACCTCATCACCTGCTGCCCCCAATGTTTGTGTCCCCAGGCCTGGCACACTGTAGGTACATCATAAATGCTTGTTAATTGATTGTTATAGATTATCCCAGAAGCCTATGGCTCTATTCCCATGAATGGTGAAATAATTTTAGACTGTGATTCTTTCGGTTTTTGCAATCATGCTTTGAATAAAAACCAAGAGGGTCCTCTGTTCCACTGAACTGCATGTGCTGGATGGTATAGTGTGGAATTCAGAGTCAACAGACCTGCATTCAAATCCTGACCCTGCCACTTCCAATGCAATCCAATAAACATTAATTAAGCCCCTACTATGTGCTAAGTACTGGGAATATTACTGATTAAAAGATAACTCCTCCCCTCCAGGAGCTTACAATTTCAGAGAGCACCCAAAAGGAGGCAGGAAAGTAGGAAATAGACACCCAAGGTATGCAGTGAAGGGGGACCTCCTTCCATGGAGTTCAAACCAGGCAGAGCAGCAGATGCCAAGTGACCTGAGTACAAAAGCGTGGTTTCTGCCCTCTATGAAGGAAAGCCTGGGGAGGAGTTTGGTGCCCCACCCTCAAGCCCTCCAGTCAGACAGGAGAGGAAGCTAAGGGAAGTGGAGTCCATCAAGGCTTGCGTTAGCAGTGTGGTGGTAAAATTAGAGGTGATGAGTTTAATCTGAGAGGGGCATCTTCTGTGTAGTTGAAACGAGGCAGAAGAGCAGACACTTTCCCTCTCTGGGACTCAGAGACCTGAACAATGATGATCATTGATTTTGTATGGCCTCAAAGGTTTCTCCCATCTCTAGATCTGTGATTCCAAAATACATTAAATATCAAAGGTTGGCCTTCCATATTTTCTCTATTAGCCATGTGGACGTTGCCCACATTCTGGGGTTTTTGAAGCAAATTAGTTACCCCAGCTTGGCCACCAGCATGGTTCTGGGCTGCCTGCCCTGGCCGTCAGCTGGGTCATGCTCTGGGAAATACAAGCTCATTTTAATATTAAGGTTAATAAACAGAATGATGACTCTGTACACACACACACACACACACACACACACACACTCACACACACACACACACACGCTCACTTGCTCACAGAGCAAATCATGGGATGCATTCCAGAGTTGACTACCATACAAAGGGCTTAGGAATGAATCTTCTGTTTTGGATTATTCATGCTAGAATGCCTGGCCACAAACACGAGGGCTGAGCATGATGGATGAACATGTCATTCACTTTTCCTGATTGATGCTTTGTCAGGGTGTCTGATGGGTTAATGCGGTGACAGGGTGCCTGACCCCTGATCTTATGATCCTTGTTCCATCCATCTGCAGATTGACTCTACAAATACTATTGTATCATTATAACGTATTATAGCTATGTTAGGTACGTAATTATTTCTTATATTTGGTGTTATGTTATCTAATTAACCTCTCAGGCAACTTTCAAGAACAATGTAGATGAGTCACCGATTTGCACCTGTGGAAGGAGTTTCCTTCTGTGAGTTGGGCATCTAGGCGGCACAGTGGGTAGAGTGTGGAATTTGGAGTCATGGAGACCTGAGTTTTTATCTTGCCTTAGACACTGACTTAGCTGTGTGAACCTGGGTAAGTCATTTTACTTTGTTAAGAATCAGATGGCACTGCTAAGGTCTCTTCCAGCTCTAAATCTCAGATTCTGTGAATTTCCTATATAGATAAAACCATAGGTCTAGATGCCCTTCCCTTAACTACCCCAATTTCCAATGTTACATTAAAGGGACAGAGATTTTGAACCTTCATGAGGAGAAGGACCCTAGATGGCTTGCCCTATACAGAGATGGGATTCAGGTCAGGGTCTCTGACTCTAAGGCCACCACTATAGGTTTTGTTGTTGCTCAGTTGTTTTTCAGTTGTGTCTAACTCTTTGTGACCCCATTTGGGGTTTTCTTGGCAAAGATCCTCCAGCTCATTTTACAGACGAGGAAACTAAAGCAAATAGGGTCAGGTGACCTAGGAAGTGTCTGAAGCTGGATCTGAATTCACAAAAGTGAGTCAGGATAGGGCAGTGCTCTACCCACTGCTCCATCTAGCTGCCCAGTATTATAGTTTACTAAAATACCACAGCAGGGCGGCTAGGTGGTGCCTTGGTGCACAAAGCACTGGGCTTGGAGTCAGAAAGTCCTGAGTTCAAATGTGTCCTCAAACATTTACTAGCACCCTGGGCAAGTCACTTAACCCTGTTTGCCTCAGTTTCCTCATCTATGCAATGAACTGGAGAAGGAAATGGCAAACCTCCCCAGCATCTTTGCCAAGAAACCTCCAAATGGGGCCATGAAAAGTTGGACATGACTGGAAGGACTGAACAACGACGAAATACTGCAACATAATAAAAAATTGAAGGGGCAGAAGATGCTGGATTGGAAATTGGCTCAGGAGTCAAGAAGACTTAGGCCTCAATTCTACTTTTGTTTCTATTCCTTGTGTAAGCATGGCTGAGTCATTTGACTTTAGGCACCTCAGACAACTGTGTGGGACTTACCCACTAAGTGATCAGCAGCAGCGGCAGCATGGTATACTGGGAAAAAACATTGGATTCATCAGAGAAGTCGGGAAAGGCTTCTTGTAGAAGGTAAGATTGTAGCTGGGACTTGAAGGAAGCCGGGAGGCAGAGTTAGGGAGGGACAGATTTCCAGGCATGGTGGGAAATGCCCAGAGTTGGGAGGTGGATGCCTTGTGTGGGGAACAGGTATCATAGAGTACGTGGGGGCAGGGGAGGTAGGTTTAAGAAAACTGGAAAGGTGGGAGGGGGCAGATGAAGAAGCATTCTGAATGCCAAATAGAGGGTTTTATATTTGATTCTGGAGGTGATAGGGAGTAGCATTAACCAATCACTAAATAAGCATTATCAGACACCTACTATGTGCCAGCCACTGGGCTATGATGTGTATGTTGCTGCTGCTGCTACAATCACTAAATAAGCATTATCAGACACCTACTATGTGCCAGCCACTGGGCTATGATGTGTATGTTGCTGCTGCTGCTACCATCTTCTCTGCTTGTGCACTAGTCCTCAGAACATTAGCTACAGAAGAATGATAGGTTATTGGCAGCCCTGCATCATTTCTAGCTGAACCCCATTAAAAAAAGGTAAGCTGAATAATAATAGCAGTGGTAGTAATAATAATATCTGGCATTTACGTGGCGTTTCACGGACTCCCAAAGTGTTCTCCATACATTATCTCATTTGATCTCCACCAAAGCCCCGTGAGTAAGGAGGCTCAGAGAGGGTGGGGTCCCCGGGCCAGGGGCACACAGCTCATTAACGTCAGAGATAGGATTTAAACCTCGGTCTACCTGACTCCACGTCCTGCTCTCCATCTGCTACACTAAATTGCCTCCCCAAAGGTGAATAATGCATTGTCCCCTGCCTGATGGTTGGCTTTAGCTGAGTTAGGGTTGGATTTTTCTCTTTCAGAGGGTTGTGTGGTCCTGAAACTGAAGAGCCATTAAATGTTTTAAATTCCCGAGATCCTCTGGCTTAGCAGTGAGCGCTTCATCACTCACACATGTCTCCAACACTTGACATTTCTGCCTCCCTGGGTCACTCTGCACCATATCCTCTTCATATTAATACCAATTTATCATTAATCCATTTAAACATACTCCATTTTTTTTAAGAGCGAAAGAGACAGAAAACATCTGCATATCGAGTAATATTAGCTACAGTTGGTGTCTCAAGTGAGAATCGATCTGACAGCCCCCATTTATTATCTTTGTGCAGCTTTTATTACAGAGCCTTTCTCGTCTGAACTTTGCCTCCGACAAAGCTGCACAGGGCTCCCGAGGTCTCTGGCTCTCCCATTTAAAGCTCTGTTGGAAAAGTCCTGGGTGTTGCTGGCTTTTAGGGAAGGTTGGGGCATTTTCAGAGAGGCCCAGAGTGAAAAGACTGAAAAGCCATGTAGGATGCCTTAGGTACTAAGCCATATGGCTGACATTCCAACTCCCATCTTTTGTTTCCTCCTTATGTTGTCAGGAGCTCACGTGATGGTTTTGATGGTTAATGTCTTAATGTATTGCTTTTCTGGATTCATTAGGCTAACGAATGTGGCCCTTTTAAGGGCGATGTCATACGCCATTACTCTTTGAGTTGGGGTGGGCCCTCATGGGATGTTGAAATGCATACTTTTTTAAAGAAGGCAAAACAAGAAAAAAACCAGATAATAATATAATACTAGCATTTATGTAATGCTTTAAAGTTTGTGAAACACTTTACAAATTTTATCTCATCCAATCCTCACGATGACCCTAGGAGGCAGGTGCTTGTATTATCTCCATCTTACAGACAAGGAAACTGATGCAGACAGCAGTTAAGGGGCCTGCCTAGGTAGTAAGTGTCTGAGGCAGGGTTCTGAACTTTAGCCTTCCATGCTTCAAATCCAGCCCTCTATCCACTGTGCATCTAACTGCTTCAACAACCTTCTAGCAACGGTGTATTTGGAAACCAGCGTCTAGAAACTGCAGGAGAGTGCAACTCAATTCAATGACCGTTTATTGGCTATTCGAATCCCTGGTTTCCTTCAAGTCAAAAGCCATCTTTTGCAGGGGTCTTCCCTGTTGCTAGTGCCTTCCCACTAGCTAGAAGGAATCTTAAAGGCCCTAATTTTACAGCTGAAGAACTAAGGACCAGAGAGATGCAGTAATTGGCCTGAGGTCACTCAGGGCATAAATAGCAGTCAGAATTCAAACCCAGGCCCCGACCATTCTACTGTTCTTTTCCCTGTACTGGGCTGCCTCCAATTCCATGGGCTGGGATGGCCTCAATCTTTGGCTTGGCCCCAGAGTGACGTCTCAGTATCTGTGCCGTAAGACTTTTTTGTTACCATCGGATGGTACAAGAGGGGTGGCGGACCAGCGAACAATAGCGATGAAAGGAAAATTCTGAGGATAAGAGACACAATTCAGGATGGTGTAGATTGGCCCTGGGGCCTCGGGAAGCCACTTAACTTTCTTCTGTGCCTCTGTATCTTCATCATTAATCATCTTGGTTAATTGAAAAGATGATCAAATGTTTCAAGAGTTCTATCAATACTAAATAGCATCTCCAGCAATATCACCTTGCAGAAACATGCCTGGTGATTAGCAATGGAAATCATCGATTACTTGGTATTGGTCCAAATGCAGGCTGGCCCTGAAAAGATCACTTTTAAAGGAAAAAATAACCTTTCCTGATATGGATTAAAAAATAACAAGCATGTGGGCTTATGGGAAAGCTGAGGTTTACATAAGACAGCATAGAAGGAAAAGATGGCCTAGATTCAGACTAACATGGTAACGTCCAAGTATGTACTAGCAGGATGATCCTTACTTTCTGGGGAGCATGGGGAAGAGTGACAAATTTAGTCCTGGGTTCAAATTCTGACTGTCACTTACAACATTTGAGACCCTGGACAAGCAGGAGCCTCTCTCGGCCTTAGCTTTTTCACGTATAAAATAAGGATGTTGGAATCATGGTCTCTTCTGGTTCTAAACTGATGATTCAAATGGGGGGAAGGATCTGACTGTGGCAAATCCGATGTTCGGAGTGATTTGAGTATTTGAGACACCACATGGTGCAGTTTCTGCCTAGAGCCTGAACCTGGAGTGAGGAAGATCTGGGGGCTAATTTTGACTCCAAAAGATATCGTTAGCTGTCCAGGAAAAAGTCACTTCAACACTCTGAGCCTCATTATTTTCATCTGCAAAACAATATCTGTAGTACCCACCTCACAAGCTTGTCAAGACAACGTAAATAAAGTATTTTGCAAACCTGAAAAAATATACATACACACACATATAAACATGCAAACATATATATGTATAAATCTGTGTGGATGTGTGTATATGTGTGTGTGTATATATATCTATGTACAGAGAGAAAGAGAGAGACCGAGAGACAGAGACAGAGAGAGAGAGAGAGAGAGAGAGAGAGAGAGAGAGAGAGAGAGAGGGAGAGCACAAAGCACCTTATAAATATTATCTCTTTTGATCCCCACAACAACCCTGAGAGCAAGGAGCTATTATTATCTACATTTTACAGTTCAGGAAACAGAGACAGACAGAGGTTAAGTTTCTTTTCCGGGGTCACACAGCTAGGGTCTGAGTCCAGATTCTATATATAGTCATATATATGTATGAATTATATCTGTTTTTATTATGCTCCATTTTTATTTTGACATGAGCCTTATTAATTCCCGGGTCCTGACAAATGGTAACCAAGAATTCCAGGACCACATTCTCAAGATATCTATTTTCGACTTGCCTGAAGAGTGACTAATAATAGAGCGATAAAGTTGGTTTGGCTGAGTGGTTTTACCTAGGTAGGGCACTCTCAGTGTGGAAGCCCCTTTCACCAATGCAGACCAGCAGCTCACTGTGATTTATAGTCTTAGAGGGTTGCCTAGAACCCCGAGTTGTCTCATAGCTAATGTGTCAGAAAAAGGAGTTTTACTCAAATTATCTATGTGAGATTGTGAATAGAGAACTGGATATGGATTCAGGAAGACTTGAGTTTCAATCTGTCCTCACATGTGATCCTGGGCAAGTCATTTAACCCTGTCTGTCTCAGTTTCCTAATCTATAAAATGTAGGTAATCCCATGATTGTTGTGGGGATCAAATGAGATGATATCCGTAAAATGCTTCACAGACTGCAGAGTGCTATGTAAGTGCTAACACATCATCAGCCTCATCCTCATCCTCATCTTCATCCTCATCCTCATCTTCATCATCATCATCATCATCATCATCTTCGTCATCATGGTTGTTATTGTTGCCATCATTTTGATACCAAGGCTAGCCTTCTAGCTCACTAGGCCACACTGCCCAGGAAAAATAATAATAATATTAAAAAAGGTCCTATAATTTCATTTGGGTAAGAAGCTCTTGCCAGCTAATCTTTTTCTGCCTATGCAGGCCAGCAATTGCCCTGAAACCTAGAATCTTAGTGATTTGCCTGTGACATTAGAATTATAATATATAATATAAAATAATATATCATTATAATAGTAAATGACACTACTATTCCATACTCTTTACTCTGGCATTCAAGGCCTGAACTTGTTTTCTCCCTTTCTCATTTATGCCTTTATTCCTTTGATTTCCCTGAAGTTCCAGTCAGACAGTTCTACCAGCTATAGTTCGGGGGAATCCCATTTGTTTTATTCTTTTTAAAATAGTTGTCCCAACACAAAGTCATCATCTCCACATTGCATGAGACAGAGAACTTTGAAAGTACAGAGACTTCTCCAGAGAAATAAAAATCATGGTGGAATAGGATGTCATCTCCGCCACTAGAGTGGTCCTGGGAAGGTTCTCAGTGAGCCCACAGAAAAAAAGCCAATACTCTAATAATTTTACTTAACTAAAAAAAGCAGCTATATTATCCACTCCTTTTAATAGTCCACAGAGATTGAATTCAAAAGATTAAAAGCAAGAGGGTGACCTGACCCAAGACTGCTTCTATGGGAATTCCATTAAACAAAATGGGAATGCTAATCCTAATAGTAAAAATGCCCCAAATCACTTGGATGTGACGTTGATCCATAAAAACATAAGAATAATGTTTTAATAGATATCCCCAGACAAAATTCTCATAATATTTGGGTGACTTGGAATTAAAAGCCTTCCAAACACCAAAACTGAGCAGAAGAATTCTGAATCATGGGACAGGATGAGGTGCGTATCATGTATCATGCCTTTGGTCCTATCTGCTCCTGGAATTGTCCCAAAGATGCTCTTGGTTTATCTAGGGAGGATGAGCTCAATGCCTAAGACTTTTATTCAACTCCAAAAAAAAGAATTTTCTTCATCCGTGTAAAGGTCCATAGAATATGAAATATGAAGGAATAATTGTATGATAGAGACTTGTCTCAGGTCCATTTCTATCTGAAATGCATCAAAAAGAAAAGAACAAGATGATTGCCATCATTTTAATGTTTCAAAACATTGACAGAACGATTTCATTTGATCCTCGAAAAACCTCTAACTATAGTTACGTTAACTCATTTTATGGAGGAAGAAACTGATTCTCAGAGAGACACACAAACACTCCTTGGTCAAAAAGACCATAAATATCAATCAATTGACAAGTACTTATTAAGCACCTACTACGTGCCAGACACTATGTTAAGTACTGGGGTAAAAAGGCAGAAAAGGGAGCAATCTTTGCCCTCCAGAAACTTATATTCTGTGAGGTGCCCCTATACTTTCCCTCCTCCATGTCTTACAGCATATTAAAGTGATATCATCTAACCACTGTAATTTCCCAGAGGAGATAATGAAAACTCAGTGAAGACTTGTCCGTAGTCATAGTGTCATAGAATCCTAGAGTTCAGGTTAGAAGGGGTAGTAAGGATCTCCAAGTCCAACCCCCTCATTTTACAGATGAGGAAACTGAGGCCCAGAGAAGTTATGTGACTTGCCCAGGGTTATGCAGTCAACAAATGAAGAGTAGAAGCATTGATTAAGCACCTTCTGTGAGCTGGGCACTGTAGTCTATGCAATACCCATTTGGGTATACGGGGGGCAAAGTTCAGAGAGTCCAGAGAGGAATTCAGAGTGGCTGGCCTGTGCCTTCCTCAAAATGAGGGGCTCACTATTGAGAGAATAGGACCTTCGGAAAGGAGGGATGTTCTAGGGTAAGATGGTCGTGGAGAATGAGGGGACTGCCAAGGTGAGAAATGGAGGTGAAGGTCAGAGAGTCAGAAGCCAAGCCAAGCCAGGAGAGGACAAGGAAGTGCCTAGAAAGGGTTTTCTTTATTCCAGGCTCTGAGCTTGTTCTGCTACACCAGTCTCTCAATAGGTAGTAAGTGACAGAGGTAGTCAGCATCCTTACTCGCACCATTCCCTCCACTTAGAATTTCTTCCCCTCCCTTTCCCATCCTTTCCTATTGAAATAATATACACCCTTGTATGTATACATATGTATACTTAAATTTACAAACATATAGTATATGTATATATGTACATATAAACATATCTATGTGTGTATATGGACATATATATGTATATATTTCAAATCCAGCTCAAATGCTATCTTCTTTAGTTTCCTTGATCCCTTCCAACAATGTGTATTGAATGATGTCCGTGTTGTGAAGTTCCGGTAGAATATAAGCTCCTGGAGGGCAAAGCCTGTTTCACTTTTGTCTGCCTAATCCCAGTTCCTAGCAAAGAACTTGGCTAAGGGCTTTAACAAATACTTTTTTGTCTAATTGGTTTGAGACAGGTAGATAATTGAATAGCTGAGATACTGCCTCCCTCTCAATTCCCTCCTTAGGAAAATTTCTTCCTAGATTTTCAGTTTTTCAGGACAGGAAAGCAAAAACAACATTAATAAGACAGGCAGGAAAAAACAAACAAACAGAACTTCACTGGAGCAATAAAACTGAATGGGGAATAAGCAGGAAAGGATGCTTTGGGTCCCTTCTACCTTGAAATTTGCCTAAGACAGGTGAAATCAAAAAGGAGGTGAATGAGGCCAGGTTTTGAGTCCTAACATCATAAAATATCAGAGCCAGAAAGGCCCTTAGAGATGACCTTAGCTCAACCATCTCATTTTATAGAAGATCAGACTGAGGTTTGGAGGAAGAAGTAGTTAACTCCGTGAGGTCACTGGGTCAGCTATTCAAATGAAGTTTTGTGTTCTTTTAATAGTGAGAGCAACAAAAATAATAATAAAAAACACTTATACAGCAGCTTGTAAAATGCTATATATATATTGCAAAGTGCTATATATAAATATGTATATAGATACATGTGTATACACACATTATATATATATATATATATATATACATAATTTTATCCCCCCAACAACCTTCTGTTATTATCTCTGTTCTTCAATTTGGAGACAGGCTGAGAGTGGTTAAGGGATTTGCCCAAGGCCACACAGCTAGTTAAGTGTCTGAGGTGGGATTTGAACTCAGGTTTTTCTTGATCCAACCACAGTGCTCCATGTAACCCATGCCATGTTGCCTCTCATCAGTCTATCAATAATATTTATTAAGCGCTGACTATATGCCAGCCTCTGTGCTTAGTGCTAGAGATAAAGAAGAGCTCAAGGCCCTCACAGTCTAATGAGGAGACAGCACACAAACTGCAATGTACCATTAACCCTTCTACATCGCTACCTCCCCCATATTGGGTTTTGGCAAAAGAAATTACGTGGAAATTTTTTGGAAATTTTGCAGAAGCCACAGATGATGTGCAAAGGCCAGTAGATGATGCGGAAAAAGTTCAGAAACTCAGAAATGCATAAACATATGTATTGTACTGTATGATATCAACTTATTTTATCTTTTAACACCATAATAATTCAGACTTCTTCTCTGGTATGAAGGGAGGGCCAAAGAATTTTATGCGGATTTTCCAGATTGTAGGGGCACCACATCCCTAACTCTCTCAAGGTGGAAGGGATAACTGCATGAGCAAGCAAAAGTCATGGTAAATTGGAAGTGAGCCACAGAGAGAAAGCACCAGCATTAAGGGGGATCAGGAAAGACTTCCTGGACAAGATGGGGTTTTAGCTGGGAAGTGGAGGAAGCCGAGGGGTGGAGTTGAGGAAGGGGAGCATTCCAGGCATGAGGGACAGCCAGAGAAAGATGTGTTCACTTCCTCCTCTCTCTGGTCCTGAAAAGAAGAAAAGAACAAGGAAATCCCATCTTTACTTAATCTCCAAAGAGGAATTGTGTTCGTCCTTCGTTCGAAGAGGACATCAGGAAAATGATGATGTGACTTGCAGTTGACTTTGATTTGAGTGAGGGAGGGCTGTGCAAGGTCACCAGCCTCACTTTCACCTCTGGAGCCATCTGGGTCCAGTGGCCTGATATTCAACAGGACGACTGGATACGGCCCAGGATACATTGGAAGACCCTGGCCCTTTCAGGCTAAGGCCCTTTCAGGTTCTCATTTTGAGTGAGGTAAAGCCCATTCAGTGAATAGGCTTCTTTTAGAAGTTAATCGAGGGATGGCCCCTTTGGTGAGAAAAAAGGAGAAAAAATAACTCAGACTGGGAGGCGAAGACCCTCAGGGTTGCTAGTCAAAAGAGAAAGTTACCATTGACATTCACTCTGAGCCAGGAGGGCCCAAATTATAGCCATTAAATGGAGCTTGGGTAGGGATTTCTTTGGGTCTCCGGCCTTAGGACTGACACCCCTATGAGTGAATCATTGTCATGCTAAATGTTGGGGTGAAAGAAGTTTTATCTTACCACCCAAAGGGGACACAATTCCCCATAGGGTATTTTGCCACTTGAGGTCCGAGTTAAGAAGAAAATGGTGTTTGGTGTATAAAACTGCCTTCTCCTGACTCTCTAGATCCCTGGCTTTTTTTGATCAAATATGCCCCCTTTTCCATCGTCCCTACTTTTCATGAGGGAAGGACTCTGTTGTCTAAGTGTGGAAAGACCCTGAATTAGAAGTGAGAAGATCTCTGTTCTAGATCTTGGCCTTCCTGCTTATGGCTATGTTACCTCGGGCAGGATGTTCACCTTCTGAGGTCCTCAGGGCTATCTCATCTGTAAAATGAGGCAGTCTCACTAGAGGTCCTCAGAAATCCCTTCCAGCTCTAAATCTTGCCATGCTCCGAGTCGAGCAGGGCTTTACAAAATCTGGAGGGTATCTTTGGGGACTAAGCCAGCTGGCTTCAGGGGCTGAGTTGCCATGGAAACAGAAGGACTTGCAATGGTATGGAGAGGGCAGGTGGCCTGGGAGGCCCCAGGCTGGCATTCTGAGGCTGCTAAAAGGGCAGGAAGCTCTGTGAAAGAACGAATCTGTCCTTGAGTAGAACTGGCCCAAGAGAAGACAGAGAGGGATGGGGGGGGGGAGCGGGGAGAGACAGGTAGATAGATGGATGGATAGATAGATGATACATACATAGAAAGATAGAAAGATAAATAAAATAATAGCAATGGATAGATACATAGGTAGATGATAGATAAATAGATGAAATAGTAGTGATAGGTAGATAGATATAGATAATAGATAAATATAGGTATGTAGGTAAAATAGACAGATACATAGATACATACATGGATAGAGAAATGAACAAATGGATAGCTAAATGACACAGAATTGATTAAGCACCTACTATATGCCAAGCAGTGTGTTAAGTGCCAAGAATACAAACACATGTAAACAAGACAGTCCTGGCCCTCAGAGAACTTACATTCTAATAGTGGGAAAAACACATAAAGGGGAGCTGGAAAGTGGGGGAGGGGTATATTAGAGGAAAGGTGTTCACATGGGGGACAATGGGTCTGGCAAGAAGTTGGTGTAGTCTGTAGAGGGTCAAGGTAGAGTCAAGTGAAAGGTAGCTGAAGTCCTTTCCAAAATGGTGGTTCCAAGGAAGCAAACACCAGTGAGCAGGGGATAGCCCAAGAAAAGAGATTTCCCAGGGAGTCAGTACAGCAGGATAAAAGAGGTGGAGTTTAGGGAGAGCTTAGACATCATATATGCAATTCTGGAATTTTAAGGATAACTATACAGCAGGAACCCTTCCCTGATGAAAAGGATCCTTCTTATAGAATTGTAGAACCTCACAACTGGGCAGGACCATACTTTATTATTTAGGTAGAGTGTGATTTCATTGGGGTGGGTACTCTCTCCATTTATGAAGATGCAAGAATAAGATGGCAGAGGCATGGTAAGATGGTGGTTTGAATGAGAACAATCTGGGGGTCTTAGTGGACTCAATAAGAGTTAACAGTGAGATGTAGTGGTCAAAAGGACTGTTGCTATATTTTTATGCATTAAAAGAGGCCTAGATCATCAAGGAATAAGGATGACATATGCCCACTATACTCTGCCCTGGTCAGACCATACATGGAGTCTGCACCTCATAATTTACAAAGAACATTGATAATCCAGAGAGTGTTCTGAGGAGGCTGATCAGGACAATGAAGGGTCTGGAGTTCAAGTCACTGGAGGATCAGTCACAGAGACTGGGGTTGGTTAGCCTAGAGAAGAGAAGATTCAGTGGCACATGATTTTCTTCCTCAGATCTTGAAGTCGTAAGAGCTCGGCCAGGAGAGTGGAGCTTGTAGTTAAACTTTCTGAAGGACCCTGAGTTGGAAGGTGGGATTCTGGCTCCAGTCCTTTGGTTTTTGGTAACAAAATGGTACAATGAAACAAGTTCTATAAACAAATTATTCTATATAGTTTTGGGTTTTTTTGGAGGGCAATTGGAGTTAAGTGACTTGCCCAAGGTCACACAGCTAATAAGTGTTTCAAGTGTCTGAGGTCAGATTTGAACTCGGGTCCTCCTGACTTCAGGGCCAGTGCTGTACTCACTGCACCACCTAGCTGCCCCATAAAGACAGTTTTCAACATTCACTTTCATAAGATTTTGAGTTCTGAATTTTTTTCTCCCTCCCCTGCCCCTTCCCCAAGATGGCAGGCAATCTGATATAGGCTATATGTATACAATCACATTAAATATATTTCCAGTAAATATATTTTGTGAAAGAAGAATCAGAACAAAAGGGAAAAACCATGAGAAAGAGAAAAACAAAAAAAAGAGAGAGAAAATAGTATGCTTCACTCTGCATTCAGACCCCACAGTTCTTTCTCTGGATGTGGATGGCATTTTCCATCATGAGTCTTTTGGAATTGTCTTAGATCCTTGCATTGCTGAGAAGATCAAAATCTACCAGTAGTTAATCATTATACAATGTTGCTGTTACTGTGTACAATGTTTTCCTGGTTCTGCTCGCTTCACTCAGCATCAGTTCATGGAAGTCTTTGAGCCCGGAAAAGACTTCTTGTAGAAGGTGAGGCTTCTGCTGAGATGTTGAGGAAGTCAGAGAAGCCGAGAGATGAGGAAGGACAGAGTTTCAGCAATGAGGACCAGTGATCAGTATGTTCAGCCAGTGAACATACATAGTACGGAGATGGAGGATCCTTCTTCAGGAATTGCCAGGAGGCCAGTCATTGGATTGGAGAGTTTGTGAAGCAGAGCAAAGTGTAAGAAGATTTCCCAAGCTGGGAAGGGCTTTCAATGCCAAATAGAGCGGTTTATATTTGATCCTGGAAGTAATTAGGAAACACTGATTCAATGAAAAATGAGCTTTGCCTTTAAGAAGCTTTGAGACAAGTAATGAACAATGCAAAGGAATAGATAAAGTGTTATGTTAAAGGTATGTATTTATTTGTCAATGTTCATTCATTTTTTAGTTGTGTCTGACTCTTCATCATCCCTTTTGGGGTTTTCTTGGCAGAGATACTGGAGTGGTTTGTCATTTCCTTTTCCAGCTCATTTTACCGATGAGGAATCTAAGGCAAACAGGGTTAAGTGACTTGTCTAGGGTCATACAGCTAAGGACTTATCTGAACCCGGATTTGAACTCATGAATATAGGTCCTCCTGATTTCAAACCAGGCACTCTGGGCCACCTAGCTGCAAAGCCATGTGAGCAGACAGTAAATGTTATTGAAGGTGAGAGATAAGTGAGGGCTAGAGGTTCACTGGCAGCTGTGGGCATGATGAGGGGTTTCCTCTAGGAGCTGGTGTTTGAGCTAAGCTTTGAATTATGCTGCTGAAGTTGGTTAGAGGGTCGGGGCTTCTTAAGGATGGAAGACAAACACCATGAAGGAAGGTGCCTGGGACCAGGAGTCAGGAGACCCAGGCTCTCTGTCACTAACTCACCATGTGACCTTGGCAGTCTATTTTACTTCTTCCAGACTCAGTTTCTCCATATGCAAAAAGCCTTCATACATATTTTCATACACCACTCCCTGAGTCTCCAGTACAGAATCCAAGGACCTTATCAAGGAGTTCCTATCATCCTTCAGTGCCCTCCCCACCCCCTTTTCTTACCCTCAACACAAATAGCATTAAACACAGATGGAAACTTGTATGATTGAAATACCCTAGAGCCTCTCTGTGGTATTGTCCTCAGGGTCCAAGCCGTGGTAGAGGTAGAATGGTGGCATAACGAGATCCTTTGGGGATTCTGTCTAATAAACCCTCTTGCAAGAGGCCTGCAGATATGGTAGAGTTGACTGACCCTTTCCTCCCCAGCACAGTCAACCCATTACTCTCCTTCTCAGTGAGGGGGTGGGGTGGACAGGAAAGAAAAGGACTAATGTGTTCAATTCTGGACACCAGCAGGCTCCCAGAGCTCCTTTGAAGGCTCCACTCAGGTGTCTCTTCCTCCCCTTCTCCCCACCCTATAGATTTAGACAACACCAGAGAGTGAACAGAGAAGGAGACCAGAGTCAAGAACACCCGGGCTTAAATCTCCCCTCTGTTGCTTACTAGCTGAGTGACCCTGGGCAAGTCACTCCCTTTCTGTCAGCCTCAGTTTCTTCATCTGTAAAATAAGGAGGTTGGATTCGATGACCTCAAAAGTTCCAACTAGCTCTAAATATATGATTCCATGTACACATAGCAGGTAATGGTTTGGGGGAGGGGGAGGAATCTGTGGTATACCCCTCTTCCTTCCCCCCACTCCAGCTCAAAACACTCCAGAAATCATCCACAAGATCCTAATTTTAGAGGTACAAAGGATTCTAGAAGCCATCCTGCCATCCTTTAACTTTAGTTCTGGAAACTCAGACCCAGAGAGGAGACAAGGGCACAGAGGGCACCAGAGGTCTCTTCTGTCTCCTAATAGGGCCCAGCAGTTAGTAATTTAGAGGAACCTATTGAATTGAACTGAGTCAAATAAGAAAAAAGTAGAAATAATGGACAGAGAAACTAAGACCAAAAGATAGAAGTAATGTGCCACTGTGGATCAAAGATAAATGTGGGAACTGGACTGAAGCCTTCCAGCCTAGGACTGTCAGTCCAAATCAATGGCCATGGGGCCTGTCAGTTGGGTAGAGAATAATTGACTTGTTAGTAACGATGACAATAATAATTTAATAATAGCTGAAATTTCTATGGTGTTATATAGCCTGCGTTGCATGTGGTACTTAATTGGGTCACTCATTCATTCAACAAACATTTACACTATGTTCAAGGCACTGTATTTGGCCCTGAAGGGGAATCAAAGTTCAGTAATAAGGACTCATATTCCCATAACAGTTGAAGATTTGCAGAGTATGCTTATCCCAGTAACCCTGGGAGTCAGGTAGTTCAAGGTTTTAGAATTCCCAATTAAAACTGTTTAAAGGGGTTGTGGATAGCAGAGCCAAGATGGTGAAATAAAGGTAAGGACTCAACCAACCTCTCCCAAATTCCCCTCCAAACAATTTTAAAATGATGCCTCAAAATAAATTCTGGAGCAGCAAAGGCAACAAAAGGACAGGGTGAAACAATATTCTAGCCCAAGACAACTTAGAAGCTTGGCAAGAAAGGTTTGTCTCACTAGGGTAAGAAGGGATCACTGTCCAGTGCATGCCAACCTGGCAAGCCAGCAGTGGGGCCCCAAAATCTCTGCACAAGGCAGCCAGTGTCAGGCCATGCTCAACGAAAGCCAGCAGCAAACTTTGGGGACAATTGAATCTGTGGCAGCAAATTCCAGAACTCTTATCCCACAGACAGTAAGGGGGTGGGATAAGTGATCAGAAGGAGATTACAAGAAACTCTTTGCTAGCAGTGAGTGCAGGATTTTGTTGCATTGCCCACAACTGTTTCTGGGTGACAGTCCCAGAGTGAGAAAAAATACTAGTACCCTAGAGTTCCTGGCTGCAGGGGATCAGGGACCCTGATCACAATTCCAGGGCAGAAAATGGTACTTTTGGTCACTCACAGACCAGAATATAGGCCAGGAGAGCAGTGACCACATTTCTCCTTACATTATACCACCTTGCAAGAACTGAAAACTTATAGACTTTCAGAACCAGTTCTGAACAGAAAAATCCTGAAGTTTGGGACAGTGCCCCCTCTATCCCAGGAGCAGAGTCCAACTTTAACATAAAGTTAAAAGTCAAGAAATAGACTAGAAAAATGAGCAAGTAACAACAACAACAAAAAGAACCTGACCATAGAAAGTTACTATGGTGACAGGGAAGATCAAAACACAAACTCAGAAGAGGACAACAATGTCAAAATAGCTACATGTAAAACCTCAAAGAAAATGTGAATTGGTCTCAGACCCAAAAAGAACTTATGTAATAGCTCAAAAAGGATTTTAAAACTCAAATAAAGGAGATAGAGGGAAAATTGGGAAAAGAAATAAGAGTGATGCAAAAAAATAACACCTTAAAAACAGAATAGATCAAATGGTAAAAGAGGCACAAAAATACACAGAAGAGAAGAACTCTTTAAAAAGCAGACTTAATGAAATAGAAAAAAAGATATACAAAAATTGAAAAAATTCACTGAAGAAAACAATTTTTTTTATAAAAGTAAAATTAGCCAAATGGAATGGAGCACTGAAGAAAAATAATTCCTTAAAAATTAGAATTGGCAAAGTGGAAGTTAATGAGACATCAGGAAACAATAGGACAAAATCAAAAGAATGAAAAAAATGGAATATAATGTGAAATATCTCATTGCAAAAACAACTGAACTGGAAAATAGATTGACAAGAGGTAATTTAAGAATTATTTCACTACCTGAAAGCCATGATCAAAAAAGAACCTAGACATTATCTTTCAAGAAATTATTAAGGAAAACTGCCCTGATACCCTAGAACCACAGGGTAAAATAGAAATCAAAAGAATCCACTACTCACCTCCTGAAAGTGATCCCAAAATGAAAAGTCCCAGAAATAGTATAGCAAAATTCCAGAGCTCCCAGGTCAGGGAGAAAATACTGCAAACAACCAGAAAGAAACAATTCAAATATTATGGAGCCATAGTCAGGATAACACAAGAGTTAGCAGCTTCCATGTTAAAGAAGCAGATGAATTGAAATGTGATATTCCAAAGGGGGAAGAAGCTAGGATTGCAACCAAGAAGCACCTGCTCAGCAAAACTGGGTACAATATTTCAGGGGGGAAATGGATATTTAATGAAATAGAGGACTTTCAAACATTCCTGATGAAAAGAACAAAGCTGAATGGAAAATTTGGTTTTTCAAATACAAGACTCAAGAGAAGTGTAAAAATGTAAACAGAAAAGAGAAATCATAAGGGATTCAATAAGGTTAAATTGTTTACATTCCTACATGGGAAGATGATATATGTAACTTCTAAAAACTTTATCATTATTAGGATGATTAGGAGTATACATAGGCAGAGGGTATGGTTGTTAGTTGACTCTTATGGGATGATATGAAACGAAATGAACAGGAAAGAAAGAGGGAAGCACTGGGAGAAGGGGGAATGGAGAGGTAGAATGGGATAACTTGTCTCACACAAAAGAGATGTGAAAGAGCTTTTGCAATAGACGGGAAGATGGGGCAGGGAGTGGCAAGCAATGCTTCAACCTTGCTCTCATTGGAATTGGGTGAAAGAGAGAACAACATATACATTCAGCTGGATATAAAAATCTATCTTACCAAACACGTTAATAGAGAGGAAGGGGATGAGAGAAGGTAGGGGGCTGATAGAAAGGAGAGTAGATTGGGGAAAACAGTGCTCAGAAATAAATAAAAACATTTTTGAGGAGGGACAGAGTGAAAGGAGAGGTGGCGGAGGAGAATGATAAGCTTGGAAAAATAGGATGGAGAGAAATACACAGTCATATGAATGTTACATTCATATTGTCACGCGTGAATGTGAATGGGATGAATTCACCCATAAAACAGAAGCAGATAGCAGAGTGTATTAAAAACCAGAATACTACAATATGTTCTTACAAGAAACACTCGTGAAAAGATACACAGAGAGAGACACTCACAGTAAAAGTAAGAGGATGGAGCAGGATCTATTATGCTTCACTTGAAGTAAAAGAAAAAGAATCTCAGAGCAAAAGCAAGAATAGATCTAATTAAAAGAGATAAACAAGGAAACTACATCTTGCTGAAAGGTACCATAGACAATGAAGTAATAGAAATAGTAAACATATATGCATGAAATGGTATAGCATCCAAACTCTTAAAAGAAAAGTTAAAGTGTTACAGTAAAGAGTTACATAAAACTATACCAGTGGGAGACCTCAACCTTCTCTTCTCAGAACTAGATAAATCTCACAAAAAATTAATAATAAAGAAGTCAAAGAGACGAACACAATTTTAGAAAAGTTAGATATGATAGACCTCTGGAGAAAACTGAATGGGAATAGAATAAATATGTCTTTTTTTCCAGTGGTACATGATACTTATACTAAAATCGACCATGTGTTAGAGCATAAAAACCTCACAACCAACTGTAGAACAGAAATAGTAAATGCATCCTTTTCAGATCATAATGCAATAAAAATAACATTTAATAAAGGGCCATGGAAACATAAATTGAAAGTTAATTGGAAACTAAATAATCTAATCTTAAGGAATGAGAGGGTAAAAGAACAAATCATAGAAACAATCAATAATTTCACTAAAGGGAATGACAACAATGAGGCTACATACCAAAGGTTATGGGATGCA
Source organism: Trichosurus vulpecula (assembly GCF_011100635.1). Classification (NCBI taxonomy): domain Eukaryota; kingdom Metazoa; phylum Chordata; class Mammalia; order Diprotodontia; family Phalangeridae; genus Trichosurus; species Trichosurus vulpecula. Next base: position 428,438,717 of record NC_050575.1, on the reverse strand, counting down.
GCCAGAGCGGTACTTAGGGGAAAATTTATATCTCTAATCATTTACATCAGTAAAATAGAGAAAGAACAGATGAATGAATTGGGCATGCAACTAAAAATATCTAGAAAAAGAACAAATTAAAAATCTCCAACTAAACAACAAATTGGAAATCCTTAAAATCAAAGGAGAGATTAATAACACTGAAAATAAGAAAACCATTGAACTAATATATAAAATTAGGAGCTGGTTTTATGAAAAACAATAGATAAACCATTGGTTGATTTGATTTTTAAAAAAGAGAAAAACTCAAATTACCAATGTCAAAAATGTAAAGGATGAATTCACCACTAATGAAGAGGAAATTAAAACAACTATTAGGAGCTATTTTGCCCAATTATATGCCAGTACATCTGACAAATTAAATGAAATACATGAATATTTAGAAAAATACAAGTTGCCCAGAATAACAGAAAAGGAAGTAGAATTCTTAAATAGCCATATTTAGAAAAAAGAAATTGAATAAGTCATCAATGAGCTCCCAAAGAAAAAATCCCCAGGACCCAGATAGATTCATCAAACATTTAAAAACAATTAATTCAAACACTATATACACTATTTGGGAAAATAGGCAAAGAAGGGGTCCTAGCAAATTACTTTTTTGACACAAATCTGGTGCTGACATCTAAACCAGGAAGAGCAAAAACAGTGAAATAAAACTACAGACCAATTTCCCTAGTGAATGTCGATGTGAAATTTTTTAAATAAAACATTAGCAAGCTGATAACAGCAGTATGTTACAAAGATCATACTGTATGAGCAGGTGAGATTTTCACCAGGAATGCAGGTACTGGTTCAATATTAGGAAAACTATCAGTACAATTGGCCATATCAACAACAAAACCAACAAAATATGTAATTATTTCAATAGATTCAGAAAAAGCTTTTAACAAAATTCAACACTTATTCCTATTAAAAACTCTAGAAAGAATAGGAATAAATTGGTATTTCCTTAAAATGATACATACTATTTATCTAAAACCAAGAACAAGTATTATCTGTAATGGGGGTAAGCTAGAAGCCTTCTCATAAGAGCAGGGGTGAAGCAAGGTTGCCCATTATCTCCACTTTTTTTAATATTGTACTAGGAGTGCTAGCTATAGCAATAAGGGAAGAAAAAGGAAATTGAAGAAATTGGAATAGGCAATAAGGAAACAAAACTATCATTCTTTATAGATGTATGATGGTATACTTGGAGAATCCCAGAGTATCAACTAAAAACCTAGTTGAAATAATTAACAACTTTAGCAAAGTTGGAGGAGATAAAATAACCCACAGAAACCATCAGCATTTCTGTATATTACTGAAAAAGTCCAATAGCAAGAGATAGAGAAATTTCATTTAAAATAATTGTAGACAACATAAAATACTTGGGACTCTCCCTAACAAGACAAACCCCAAAACTATACTACACAATTACAAAACACTTTTCACTCAAATAAAGTCAGAACTAAAAAATTGGAAAAAATGTTAATTGCTCATGATTAGGCTGAGCCAATATAATAAAAATGACAATTCTATCTAGATTAATATACATAATCAGTGCCATGCCAATCCAATTACCAAAAAATTATTTTATTGAGCTAATAAAAATTCATCTGGAAGAACTAAAGTCAAGAATATAAAGGGAATTAATGAAAAAAATGTGAAGGAAGGTGTCCTAGCTGTATGAGATTTCAAACTGTATTACAAAGCAGTGATCATCAAAGCAAACTAAGAAATAGAGTGGTTGATCAGTGGAATAGACTAGGTATATAATACACAATTGGAGATGACAACAGCAATCTTGTGTTTGATAAACTCAAAGATGCATATTTTGGGATAAGAATTCACTCTTAGACAAAAAACTGCTGGGAAAAATGGGAAACGGTATGGCAGAAGCTAGGCATAGATCAACATCTCACACCATATACCAAGATAAGGTCAAAATGGGTACATGATTTTGACGTAAAGGATGATACCATAAGCAAATTAGGGGAGCATGGAATAGTTTACTTATCATATCTATGGATAAGGAAAATACTTATGACAAAACAAGAGATAGAGCATTTACAGGATGCAAATTGGATAATTTTGATTACCTGAAATTAAAAAGATTTTGCGCAAACAAAACCAATGCAGTCAAGATTAGAAAGAAAGAAGAAAACTAGGGGAAATTTTTTTTACAGCAAGTTTCTCTGATAAAGGCTTCTTCTCTCAAATATTTAGAGAACTGAGTCAAATTTCTAATAAAATGAGATGTTCTCCAATTGGTAAATGCTCAAAGAATATGAATAGACAGTTTTAATTTAAATTTAAATTAAAGCTCTCTATAGTCATATGAGAAAATGCTCTAAATCACTATTGATTAGGAAAATGGAAGTTAAAACAACTCCAAGGTACAACCTCATACCTAACAGATTGGCTAATATGACAGAAAAGAAAAATGATGAATGTTGGAGGGAACATGGGAAAATTGGGACACTAATGCACTGTTGGTGTAGTTGTGAACTGATCCAACCATTCTGGAGCACAATTTGGAACTATGCCCAAAGGGTTATAAAACTGTGCATACCCTTTGATCCAGTAATACTACTGCTTGATTTGTATCCCAAAGAAATATTTTTTTTAAAAAAGGGAAAAAAATATGTATCTACAAAAATATTTAGAGAAACTCTTTTTGTGGTGGCGAAGAATTAAAAATGGAGAGAATGCCCACCAATTGGGGGATGGTTGCTCAAGTTGCGGCATGTGATTGTGATAGAATATTATTGCGCTATAAGAAATGATGAGCAGGATGCTTTTAGGAAAGCCTATGAAGACTTACACGAATCGATGCAAAGTAAAATGAGCAGAACCCGAACACTATACATAGTAACAGTAATATTCTACAATGATCAACCATGAATAACTTAGTTATTGTTAGCAATACAAAGGTCAAAGACAATTCTGAAGGACCTGTGATTAAAAATGCTGCTCGGCTTTAGGGAAAAAAACTGATGGGATCTAAATGCAGATAGAAGCATCCTTTTAAATTTTTTCTTTCTTTTTCTTTTTTTCTCCTGTGATTTCTGTCACACCATGACTAATATGGAAATATGTTTTGAATGACTGCACATGTACCAAATTTCTTGCCTTCTCAATGATAGGGAAGGAGAGAAAGGTTAGAAGAGAATTTGGAACTCAAAATTCTAAAAAATATGAATGTTAAAATTATTGTTTACATGTAATTGGGGAAAATAAAACATTAAAATATAAAAATAAAGTGAAATTAAATAAAAACTGTAAAATGTTTAAATGAAAGGAAATATGTTTAGGACTTGCTCAGGATCACACAGCTGGTCAGTGTTAAAGCTGGGGCTTGAACCAGCATCTTCTGACTATTAATTAATCATTTTACAAGTCTATTGAGGCACCTACCACGTGCCAAGTCCTGTGCTGGGCACTGAAAATACAAAGCCTGAAATGAAATAGTCCCTGCTCTCAAGGAGCTTACCTTCTGCAGAGAGAGGCACCATTAAGGCAATGTGGGAAGAAGTCTTGGGTTCAAATCTCCTCCCACCTCTGTACACACTTGCATGACCATGAGTAAGTGGCTGCATCTCTCTCAGCCTGCCTTGCTTCATCTATACAAAGAAGAGGTTGAACTTAATGACCCCTAAAGTCCTTTTCAGTTCTAAATTTAGGATAACTATGAAATTAACCTCTAATGGTTCCAGATCAAATTCTAAGACAAGGCAGACAATGAATGTCATTTGATCAGTGGAGAGAAGGAGTCTGCACATTGGGAGCTTGTAAAGAGGATGATGATGCTGAGAGGCAGAGGTGGGGAATGAGTGCATCCCAGGTGAGGGAGAAGCACAGGAGGGGAGATGGAAAATTGTGTGTGAGGAACAGCCCCCTTTCTTCTAGTTTTAAAAATTCTTCTTAACCTCTGCTTTTACATCACTTTCATTCCCCAATACACTCCTCCCTTGGTCACCCAAAGAACCAGCTCTTGTAACTAAGAACAAGAAAAGAAAGAAGGCAAAAAAGCAGTTCATCAAAGCCAGCCAACACATTAACTGAGTCTGGCAGAATACACAATGCATCACACCCATAGGCCCCCACTTCTGCAAAAGAAGGATGCCGGAATGGTTTTCCTTCTTCCCGATGCCTTTTTGAGCACGATCAGTTCCCTCCAGGAGCCTGCAGTCTAGAAGAGGGGATGAGACACAGAGACAGATCACAGCGTTCCACGTTGAGCATGCTCGCCCAGCTCAGGGAAAGCTTCACGTCCCAACGTTCGTGCCTTGCCAATGCCACCAGATGGATATGGAAGCCAAGTGGAAGGGAGGCATTTTGCTCCCCCTGTGCGATCTGCATTTACACCATTTGCTTACGACAAGAAACATTAAGCAATTTTCCACATTACCTCCAAATGAATGGGACCCTGAAGGAAAACCCTGAAGGGAAATGTTTGAGAACAGCCCGAAGAAGGCATTTCTCCAGAAGGGATATGTGCCAACGCGCTCTGCTTGCTTATTAATAGCCTTTGCCGTGCGGGCTCCAGGGGAAACCGCCCCTTTTGAATAGCTATCGGGGAAAAACATTCAAGGCCGGGCTCGATGGAAATGGGGAATAGCGGGGCCTCGAGAGCACATAGCTTGAACGGAGACGGGTGAGCTAGATGACACCAACAGGGCTGAGCCGAAGCCTCAGAGCAATGTCACATTAGGAAGACACAACAGAAAGGGGGCGGCCCTGTCTCCTCTGTTTCGGGTTTTACTCACCAAACCCACTTCATAGACCAAAACAAAAGCCTTTAGCGCGGCTCTACGCAAATTCCCAATTCTTTCCAAAGGAACTTATGATGGTACATAATTAAGACAGCATAGTCCCGTGGGGATATCCCTAGACTGGATTTAGAATCAGTGAATCTTGGTTGGGATGATGATTCTGGAACTTCGTATGAGATCTTGGGCAAGTGACTTAAGGACTGTAGGCCTCAGTTTCCATGTTGGAACATTCCTACAAGGTGAACACTATATTCACATATGCCATAAAATAAAAGTATGTCGGAGCTGGAGGGATCTTAGGATATCGAATATAATAGCAGCAAGGGGCTTTAGGACATAGAGGGTCAGTCCTGGAGGTGGCCTTGAGTGGCCCACTTGTCCCTCTCTTGGGCCTTCTCTCTTCCCTTCTTTATACCTATTCACCTGGTGATCTCATCAGGTCCCATGGATAAAATGATTCTCAAATATATTACCCTGTCCTAGTGTCTCTGCTGATCTCCAGTCTCACATCTCCAAGGGACTTTCAGACATCTTGAACTGGACGTCCAGGAGACATCTTAAACTCAGCATATCTAGAACTGAACTCAGTATTTTTCCTCCCAAACTGTGTCCATGTCTCCTAAGCTCCTTATTACTGTGGAGGGCAACACCATCATCTCAGTCCCCGCAGGCTTGCAGCCTAGATGACATCCTTGACTCTTTACTCTCTCTTACCACCCCCCCCCCACATTCAATCTGTTGCCAAGGCCTATTTATTTCAGCTTTGCAACATCTCTTGAATATTCCCTTTTTTTCCTCTGATGCCACCACCTCCCTGGTACAGGCCCTTGTCCCCTCATACCTGGACTATTTAAATAACCTTCTGATTGGAATACCTGCCAAAATCTTTCCCCACACCATCCATTCAGACACCACTGTGATTTTCCTAAAGCCCAGGTCCAATCATGTCACCCTCTGTCCCTACTCAATAAACTGCAGTGGTGCCCTATCACTTCCAGGATCAAATATAAAACCCTCAATTTGGCCTTAAAACCCTTTCTAAGCAAACCTCCTCCCCTCCCCCACCTCTCCAAGCTCCTTCCTACACCCTACACCTCCCCATGTACCCTTTGATCCAGGAACACTGGCCTTTTGGCTGTTCAGTGAACAATACGCTTCATCTCTTGGCTCCAGGCATCTCATCTAGAACTTTCTCCATCCTTCTCTCTATCTCCTGGATTCCCCAGTTTCCTTCAAGTCCTAGGTAAATTCCCACCTTCTACAGGAAGCCTTTCCTGATCCCTCTTAATTCTGGGGTCTTCTCCCTGTTGATTATCCCTTTTTATAGTTTTTGGTGCATATTTGTTTGCAGGTTGTCTCTTGCATTAGATTGTGAGTTTATAGAGGGTAGAGACTTTTTTTAAATCTTTTTTTGTATCCGTAGTGTTTAGTACAGTGCCTGGCACATACCAAGAGCTTAACAAATGTTTAGACTGGCTGACCTTAGAACGTAGAATGTCTGAGCCAGGAAAAAGTCTTAGAACAAAATGTCTTGGCTAGGAGAGAACTTAGGACATGGATGTTAAAGCTAGAAGAGATCTCAGAATATAGTGTAAGAATAATAGAGCTGGGACGACAGCTAGGTGGCACAGTGGATATAGTGCTGAGCCTAGAGTCAGGAAGATCTGAGTTCAAAAGTGACCTAAGACAATTCCTACCTGTGTGACTCTGGGCAAGTCATTTAACTCTGTTTGCGTCAGTTCCTCATCTGTAAAATAAGCTAGAGAAAGAAATGGGAAACTACTTCAGTATCAAAACCCCAAATAGGATCAGAAAGAGTTGTAAGCACCTGAAATGACTGAACAACACAAGAGCTGGGATAGAACTTAGGACATTTAATTTTCTGAGCTAGGAGAGCCTGTGGCACATAGAATTTCAGAGCTTATATTTAGCACATAGAATAGTAGAAACAGAAGGGATATAGAATAGTGGAAAGAATGCTAAATTTGGACTAACAATGAAAGACCTGGATTTTTAATAATAATTTAATTTATTAAAATAATTTGATAAAATAATTTAGTAAGAATTCTAGGAGGACCTAGATTGGAATTTCTGGCTCTGCCATTTACTATATGTGTGACCTTGGGCAAGTCACAGCTTCCCTAGGCTCCTATTTCCTTATCTGTAAAATGAGAGGGTTGGATTAGAAAACCTCTTAGGACCCTTTTAGCTCAAAATTCTATATTCTGATGCTATCATAAGATTGAGGGTTTCCATGCTACTCTCCATTAATAGAAACACAGAAAACCCAGATTGCTTTATTGACTCAATCACTCAAAAGCATAAAATGGTTACAAATATGTCTTTAATCAATTTGGTAGGACCGACCTGATTTGATCATTGGACAACAGCAGGAAATATTTCTGCGACTGGTTGAAGGGAGTCAGCCTTGTTCATGGGGCCATGGATAAAATAGCAAATCAATCCAGAAGTCTGGTCATTCTAGCAATAGGTCAGTCAAATGGTGGCCAAGAGAATTACCCTTTGTTGGGGACAGGGTGGAGGATCACATTTTCCTCCTGTCTCCTCTCTGATTGACCAGGTGACAATCTCATGAACTTTGAAAGGTCAGAAGATTTGGAAGTTCCTCTGGTGCTTGTAGAAGTGTTCCCTAACAGCAATCCCTGTTGGCAGTGTATGCACTGTGAGCTGAGACACATACCAGGGATATACTAGATACAGCAAAGTCATCAGTCATTGACCCTCGGAAGCCAGCAGAGAGCTATAGCTAAAGGAAATTTCATGAAGGCAACATAAAGGAAGAGAAAGACTTGAAATAAGTCAAACTCTTTGGCCACTGAACCTATTCACCCAAGGAACTTTGTGTTTGTAAGGGAAGAGTATGGACATAGTCTAGGGAGGTTATTTTTATCTATTGTTTTTTTCTGTATCTTCTCAATAAATACACCTTTTGTACAAGCTAATTGATGCCAATTGCTTCATTGAAATTGGGTATCACACTAGATGGGGGCTCATAAGTGACAGTCCTAGAAACCAGAACACCTCAGGGTTACCCGTAGAAGGAAGAAGTAGTCAGATGATGTTGGGGGACACAACTTGCATGTAAGTGGGCATTAGGTAAGAAGTTCCGAAAAGCAGGTTAGGCTTAAAACACTGTTTTAAGTCTGTTACCATCATCATTGTCATCCTCACAACCACCGCTCTTTCTCCCTTGCACTCTCTTCTCCTAGGACTCTCTAACTGCTTTCAAGGCTCAGCTCAATTACTACCTGCTGAATGAGGCTTTCTCTGATCCCCTGCGATGTCAGCCCCAATCTGTTTGTCCTGCCAGATTAATTAATATTGACCCAATACATATGTATGATATATATATATGTCATATATGCAATACATGTATGACATTTAATTATCTGTCTACGTGTTCCCACCCAGTAGATTCTGACCTCTTTGAGGACAGGGAGTGTTCTGTTTCTACCTTTGCATCCCCAGCACTGAGCAATAGGTGTTTAATAGATGTTGAATGAATGAAAGAACCCTTCTTCACCGCTCATCACTTTCTGGCATGTCAGGAATGAGTCCAGCATTGACAGCTGAACTAAGAAGGCTTTTTTGCCAGCTTTGGGGCTGGCATCCAGCCACGGCTGCCACAGAAGAGCTGCATGGGACTAACTTAGACTTCAGCTGGATTGGTCAAATGTACTTGATCTGAACTCTTGCTCCAAGTGCTGAGGAACAAAAGCCTCCAGCTTGGAGTATGTGCTTGCAAGTCAATTTGGAGATTAGCAAAACTGAGTGTGGGCACCCAGGGGCTGGAGGCCGATGTCTTCAGGCTGAGGTTTGGAAGCCAAACAGCTAAGTTCATCAATTAGTAATGGGCGAAAAACTTAGCTCTCTCCAATCTCTTATTTCTCTCTCTCTTCTCTGGAGATAAAAATGAATGTGAGTCTCCTCCTCCTACTCCATGCTCTCATTCTCCCACTACTGTGCTTGGCCTTGGAAGTTCCTACTTTCTTACAGAATAGCAGCCTGTCTTGGAAGAAAGGACATTTTAAAAGCTGCGATTCCAGAAAGTTTTGCAGCAAGGTGGCCTTCGAGAGGCATCAGGAGAGATGAATATGGAGGAGACGCATGGTTTTCTGACTAGGATGCTGGAAGACTTGGGTTCAGATTCTACTTCAGAGACTTCCTAGCTGTGGGGCCTTGAAAGAGTCATTTTATCTAGTCATTTAATTTCTCATTTGTAAAATGAGGGGAATGGGTGCAATGGTTTTTCAAGTTCTAGATCCTATGATTCTTCCTACCCTCAGCATGTCAGGTTCTCTCTCTGTGAAGTCGTCTTGGAGCAGGAGAGGCAGGGTGGCCTAGTTGATGGAGAGCTCACATTAGAGTCAGGAAGACCTAGATTGGAACCCCATTTCTAGCTTCTTACTTGCACAAACATGGACAAGTCATTTTATCTCAATGAATCTCTTCCAGAAAAATGGGGATAACAATGCTTTTGGTGCTCTTGGAGGACTCAAATGGGATGAGACAGTCCATTGTTAAGAACACTGGATTTAGAACCAGAAAAATGAGGTTCAATGCTTGACTTTGCCACCTACTATCTGTGTGACCTTGGGCAAATCACCTATCCTCTTTGACTCTCATTTTGTCATCTGTAAAGTGAGAAGAGTGGTGGCCTGGATGGCCCTCTGGATGAGGGCAGGGACTGTTTGTTTTGCCTTTGTTGGTATCTCCAGTGGTCAGCACAGTGTCTGGTATACATTGGTGCTTGATAAATGCTTGTTGAGTTGACTATATTGTCCCTTTCTAGCCCTAAAGCCATCATCCTAAATTTAGGGGACCAGCAGCTGGATAAGGGTAGGGTCCTCTGATCCTAAGAACTTGAATGTCCTATATGGATGTTAGCAATGATGGCGTAGTAGAAAGTGCTCCAAGATATTTGAATGGGAATGGATTTGTTGTCCATCCATCAGAAAAGCAGATGCAGAGCCATGAAGTAAGTGTACAGGCAAGGCTGGGAGGGCCATCAGGAGGGAGCAAAGGGGAGAGCCAAGCCAATCCCACACGGTTGGTGCTGGGGGTGTGACAATCTTCTAATAGGTGAAATAAAATTGTAGTCACCCGAGAAAATACTTCTAGTGCAATTTATTAATCAGAGCGCGCAGAGATCAATGGTGCTGAATGATTATGCGCCGCTAGGCTCTCCTCCTAATCCTGTGCCATAGCTGCCTCACTCACAGGCTGGGGCACAGATGCTCACATCTGCTTTCGTTAGAGGACCTCGAACCCTTGCATCAAAGTGCGAAGTTAACCAAGGGTCTCCATCGTCACCTATTCCCCGTGTTCTGTTGGCAGAGTCAACCTGGAAATTCAATGAGTTAATTAAGGAGGAATTGTCTCTGATTCCTTTTCACGTTGTAACCTCCCCCAGCCCCCACGCCTCTGCCCCCTCCTGCCTCCCTGCAGATCTAAGCAGCCCAGCAGCCTCTTGCCCCATGTGCCAGAATGATTAATGGAGGCACTGCAATGAGGTCAATTAGCCTGGGTCGGCTGGAAGCTGAAAGGTGGAGTACACTGCTTTATTGAACACTGCATTCACACTCCAAACTGTGACCTGGGCCCCGGTGATTTATTACGGGGGCACTGCTCTGATCACTTACCTTCCATGCTCTACCTTGCCTTGAAAGAGCGGGTTTTCACTGTCAATTAGTGCTGGACAAGGAAAGCCATTCAAACTCTGAAATGCAGGCCTTCTAATGGAATGGGGGTGGTGCGAGGAAGGGGGGGCTTGGTGAACCCCACTCCCAGTGCCCACTAAAGCTCTGCAAGTACTAGGCAATTAAGTTCCTTGGGCTTGGGGGTAGGAGTTGGGGAAGCAGAATCTCTTGCTTGGCAGGAGATGCTCAACGGGAGAGGAAGTTCCCAGAGGGCAGCTCCCTTGGCTCTAAGTTGTGGGAGACCCAAGGCTGATCCCAGCCAGGCTGTGACAAAACCATCTAGAGACTGGAGGGGACTAGACAAAGGACTCAGCAGTCTGGTGGTAGTGCATGACTCCCTGATAGAGGCACCATATTGGTTTGGGTGAAGAGTGCTACCTTGTTTGAGCCAAATAGTTCTTATGGCTAGACTGCATTTATTCTCACCAGAGTTTTAATGAGGAATTCTGTGAATAGCTCCTAGGATGCTAGGAGCATCCTCTTCAAGCTGGAAGGGATGTCAGAGACCATCCAGTCCAACTCGTTCATGTTATGGGGGAGGAAATGTGGCCAGGGAGATAGGGTGACTATAGCATCACAAGAGCTAGGCTTTAGAGCTAGAAGGGACCTCAGAGACCAATGAGTTCGACCGAGGGGGAAACTGAGGCCCAGAGAGGTTAAGTGATGTCCCTTCTGAGATGACCTCCCATCCAGTTACTCTGTGCATATGCTGTTTCCATGTTGCTTCTCTCATCAAAATGTCATCTCCTGGAGGCAGCTAGGTGACACAATAGTGCTGGACTTGGAGTCAGGAAGACCTGAGTTCAAATCCAACCTCACTGACTCATTAGCTGTGTGACCCTGAGCAAGCCACTTAACTTCCCTCTGCCTCCATTTCCTCATCTGTAAAATGGGGATAATAGAAGCACCTAGCTCCCAGGGTTACTGTGAGGATAAAAAGCTTTATAAATGTCGTTGTCATTATCATTCCTCGAGGACAGGGATTTTTTTTTAACCTTTCTTTATATCTCCAACATAGCACAGTGTCTCACAAATCATGAGTCCTTAAGAAATGCTTCTTGATTGATTTGCCTGGGGGTCCCCCACCTTGGACTTGATGGAGGGAGGATTTGAACCCAGGACTTCCAGGCTCCATAGTCAAAGCTTTCTCCAGCATACCACGCCACTGTCACATTTGTCACATCCATTAAAGAGCATTGCACACGCTGTCATCCAATCCTCACCATAACCTGGGGAGGGGAATATTTGAGGCACGATTGTCCCACTTTGCAGATGAGGAAAGAGAGGCTGAGAGAGATGATGAGATTTGTCCATAGGTCACACAGCCAGAAGGTGTCTGGGGGAGGATTGGACTCAAGCTTTCCTGACTCCACGTCACTTTAATTCAGGGGTCGTCCCTAAAGCACCAAACGTCTGCAGAGCACCATGCTGGTGAATCTGGTTACAAAAGTGAAAACAAAGCCCCCAAACATGGTTCCTGCCCCCAAGAAGCCAACAATAGCCTGGGGCAGTGGTGTGGTGCATCTCCGGCCAATTCTGTTTGCCTTCTGGTACTTATTGTCTCCCAAAGTAGAATGTCAGCTCCTTGAGAGCAGAAATGGCTTCATTCATTATGCCTTTGTAGCTAGGCCTCCTAGCTACGGCTGGCACGCGGTAAAAACCTAATAAATACTTGCTGATTTTGTTGAATTGAATCCATACCCAATGACAGAGTTTCTCCCCTGACTTGGGGTAAGAAAGCTTTTCTTTTTCTTTTTTTTTAATGAGGAAATGAAAAAAAAATAGATGAGTATCTTCCAAAAGCTACTCTGGTCTCTCTGCACTTTTCCCTGAGGACTAACTGAACGACAGAAATGTGGGTTGGGAAAGGGCTTGATTTGTCTTCCTCCTGTCCTAGCTTGGCTTGTTCCTTCTGGAATGTTTTGGGAAGCTTTCTCCAATCATGCTTTAAATACACCAAGCCTAGAGACTTTGCTGAATTTCTCTTGGGAAGCCATTGCACCAGCTTGACTGTCTCCCATGAGCAGCAGGCAGTAACTTCCTCTGCCTGGAATGAACAGGGGCCCTGCAGATGGCGGCAGTGTCCCTGCTGCTTTGTGCCCCTGAGGAACATGGGAGCCCTGGGAGAGAATTTCAGCTTTGTATATTCCTTCCCATGAGCAATAACTGGATGAAGAATGGGGACAAGTAATAGACTTTTCATTTTATAAGTGGGGAAACTAAGGCATGGAGCTCCTTTGAGTCAGTAGCTGAGTTGGTGCCTTAGAAATATCACTGGACTTGGGATCCACGGACTTGGCTTCCAGTCTTGGATCTTCTACTTACTAACTTGGTGGCTTTGAGGAAGTCACTCTATGTCTCTGACCCTCAGTTGCCTCATCTTTAAAATGGGGTTAATTCATGTCCTTAAAAGGCAACACAGTAAGAGGGCTGGCATAATGATTGGAGTCACAGAATCAGAAAATCACAGAAGGGTTTTGTACTGTCCTGCTTTTTACATTTGTATTTCCAGTGACTAGCACACTGTTTCGCTCATAGCAAGTGTTTAATATGTTTTCTTTAATTCGTTCACTGGTTCATTATGTCTACATATGATAATTGATATGCTAATGTCATAAATCATTCTTCTCTACTCATTTAAGCAGGCACCCAGTGTGTGTCAGATGCAGGGCTTGAACCCAGGAATTCAGGTGAGCTATTGGTGTCTTTTCCAGATTTCAAATTCGGTGATTTTGTGATTATTTTGTATATCCTGGCAACCAGAAGAAAATGAATGTGTTCTAGATATTCAGAGAATATTCAGGAAGTCACAGGTATGGTAAGTAAAGCCGTAGAACCATTGACTAATAGGTCCTTTTCAGGAATGAGAGTGTTCATTTGGCTCATGTTACCAGAACTAGAGGGGGAAAGCATTTTTACTAAAATGGAATAGTAAGGGGAGAAGCTACAAAATATTTTCTCCATGCATCTGGGTCACACCCTTCCACAAGTACTACTGGCATCAGTTCAACACTGGGAGTGAGGTACTTAGGGAGGGAACACATATGGCCAAGGCAGTTTATGTACTGCAGGACCCCAATGTCCTTTCTCTTCTCATGGGGTCCTCACACTGCTTCTCCATTAATGAAGTATTTCCTCTGGGAAGATCTCTCATTTGGGTTCCCTGGACCTTCTCCTTTCTACAGCTCTATTCTTGACTGTCAGGGCTAAGTCTCTCCTTCTAGAGCTCTCTTCTCTGTGGCCAGAGATTCCTTGGAGTCAACTCCACTGATTCTCTCTCTGTCTTCCTGTCTCTGTCTCTCTCTGTCTTGTTTATTGTTTCTCAGTCTCTGTCTGTCTCTCTGTCTGTCTGTCGCTGTCTGTATGTCTCTATCTCTATCTCTCTGTCTGTCTCTGTCTCTCTGTGTCTCTGTGTTTGTGTCTGTTTCTCTGTCTGTCTGTCTCTGTCTGTCTCTCTGTATCTGTCTCTGTCTCTCTCTTTGTGTCTCTGTCTCTCTCTGCCTTTCTCTTTCTATCTCTCCTTCTCTCTCTGTTTCTCTCTCTCTGTCTCTGTCTCTGTCTCTATGTCTGTGTCTGTCTCTGTCTGTCTCTCTGTCTCTGTGTCTCTGTCTGTCTCTGTCTCTCTGTCTGTCGCTGTCTGTATGTCTGTCTGTCTCTATCTCTATCTCTCTGTCTGTCTCTGTCTCTGTCTCTCTGTGTCTCTGTGTCTGTGTCTGTTTCTCTGTCTGTCTCTGTCTGTCTCTCTGTATCTGTCTCTGTCTCTCTCTTTGTGTCTCTGTCTCTCTCTGCCTTTCTCTTTCTATCTCTCCTTCTCTCTCTGTTTCTCTCTCTCTGTCTCTGTCTCTATGTCTGTGTCTGTCTCTGTCTGTCTCTCTGTCTCTGTGTCTCTGTCTGTCTCTGTCTGTCTCTGTGTCTCTGTCTGTCTCTGTCTGTCTGTCTGTCTCTCTCTCTCTTTCCTTTTTTCTTTCCTTTACTTCTTACTAGATGTGCTATCTCCTATACAGTAAAGATTCCATGGCTGATGAGCTGTCTGGAGAAGGGAGAGGAATTGCCTTCCTCATTCCTGACCCAAAGGCACGAGGGTCACAATCCACAAAGCTGCTTCTTGGGTCCCCTGATCACGGAGCTGCACACTTAGCATTGTAAACGCCATCAGGGGTGTGGGCAGCCTTCAGCCAGACAATGGCAAGTTGCTCTTACAATTTCATCAGCAAAACTTCTGAAGAATTTGTAAATGGATTTTGTCACTATTGTTCAGTCATTTCAGTTGTGTCCGACTCTTCGTGACCCCATTTGGGGTTTTCTTAGCAAAACTACTGCAGTGATTTGCCATTTCCTTCTCCAGCTCATTTTACAGACAAAGAAACTGAGGCAAACAAGAGTCACATAGTTATTAAACGTCTGAGGCCAGGTTTGAACTCAGGAAGCCTAGCCTTCCTGTTTCCAGGCTTGGTACTCTATGCACTATGAGGAAACTGAGGCAAATTGGATTAAGTGACTGGTCCAGGGTCACACAGTTAGTAACTGTCTGAGTCTGCATTTGAACTCAGGTCTTCCTGACCCTAAGCCTGGCATTCTATCTACTGCACCACCTAGTGGCTTGTACAGGGATAACAGGGTGTAAATACCTCTGAACATCTTAAATTAACCTTGTCTCCACTGTTATCTGGCTCTTTCTGTGATTGCATCAAATGTTGGGGGATGGGATAGAGAGACTCTCATTATACATATAATGGAAAATGGAGGTAAGTCCTGTGAAAATGAGAGACAATAGGTGAATGTATGTATGTATGTATGTATGTATGGATGGATGGGTGGGTGGATGGATGGATAGATGCATGTATGTATGTATGTGTGTATGGATGTATGGATGTATGGATGGATAGATGGATGGATGGATGGATGGATGGATGGATGGATGGATGGATGGATGAATAGATGGATGGCTGGATGGCTGGCTGGCTGGCTGGATAGATGGTTGGATGGATGACAAGCCAAGAGCTGCACTTTGTGATAAGTAATTGTTAAGAAGTTTTCCCTTACATCAAGACAAAATTTGCTTTTCTGCAACTTTAAACCTCTTTTTGAATCCTAATTCTGCTGCTTTTTACTTTTGTGGGCTTGAACAATTACGTTCCCTAAGCTTTAGTTTCATCCTTTGTCAAACAAGGAGACAGGACTAGATGACCTCCATGGGCTCTAAATCCCATCTCAGATCCTTAATCCCCAACTTTCAGGGTCAGAAACAATGATTATACCGTTGCCTTTCTGGCCTTTATAGTTAGTCTCAATAGTGTTAAGCCTTTGATATGATATAGTGAGGAAACAGAAAGGAAAAACACAACCCCTAGTGGGCTAGCCTTTCAACCTAACCCTATAAACTCCTAAACTCTATAGGGATGGCCTTGTAACCCCCAATCTATAAAGTGACAGCCAAGGTCACAGATTTGTCCAAATATATTTCAACCTGAAGCCGCTCATGTAAACCAACCGCCATAATACTCTCCTCTTGGAAAAAGGGCAGACCTAAGACTGTGAAATGTTTCTGACCCATTTGCAGGTAGTATTGCTACAAATAATACATCACATTTATGTGGCATTTTGCTGTTTTTTATTTATTTCATTTTTTATTCTGAACTTAAACACAAAAAAACCATTCCCTTATTCATATCAGAATGCAAAAAGAGAATTGTATGTTAAACCATGAATTTCTATTTCGTACTACTTGTTTTTTTTAAAAAGTATATAAAAATTACATATTGTTTTCAAGACTATTCTTCTTGTCCATACTTGTCCTTCTGAAATTCCTTCTGTTCGCTTCTGTGAAATTAAAAATGTTTCAGTGGTCCTCTTTTCTTCATCACTATTGCTACCTCTCCCCCCAATTAAAAACTGAAAAAAACCTAACCCATTATAACAAAAAAGCGTGGTCATTGCACATATGTGACCTATTTAAAATTCTTACCTTTTTAAGGGAGGGAGAAAATTTAGAATGCAATATTTTTTTTAAAAAAATGAATGTTAAAATTATCTTTACATGTAATTGGAAAAATAAAATACTATTAAGAAAAGAATTTAAAAAACAAAAAAAAAGCATGGTCAAGCAAAACAGATCTATTCAATGGATATATCCAAAAATGTGGGTCTCCTCCTGCACCTTGAGCCTATTCCTCAGTCAGGATGTGGGTGATGTGCTTCATTGTGGGTGCTCTGGAGCTGTGCTTGGTCAGTGTTCTGATCAGAGTTCTGAAGTCTTTCAGAGTTGTTTTTTTATAAAGTCCTATTAAGTATTGTCCTCCTTCTGCTCATTTGTGGTGTTAATGTGATTAAAGATCTTCCCCGACCATTCATCCCATTAACAGGTCTCAAGTGGAGCTAGTTAAGTGAAGCTTGATTAGGAGAGGCTTGTTTGTAGGAAGGTGTACACCCTTTTGCAAATTAGGTCATGAGGGTTGTGAAGCCCTCCAGCTCTAAAAAGGGTATATATACTCTGAGGGTAGCTCTTAAGCTCTCTCAGAACTGATGGAGGAGAGGATGGAGACAAGCAGATAGCTAAGATTTGTGAGTGAGTGTTTACAGGAAGGCCCCAGCACAGGGGAAGGTTATGGAATGGCTTGGCTCCCGGCTGTGATATTGTGTTTTAAGTTCCTTGCTCTTATGATAAAGTGGGCTTACTGCTTTTGCAATATAATTGCTGCTATGTTGAGTTGGAGTTATTGGTTTTGGGGTTTGATCCTCTGGTGTCTGAATAAATGTTTTATTTCTGCCTTCTATATGGAGAATATCTTATATTCTTTGATACAGAACTATACAGACATATTCACGGTCGCTATCAATATTGTGACACTTGCCTTAATTATATATCACTTCACTCTGTGTAGTCCCTACTTCCCAAGATTCTCTGAGACCATCCCCTTCATCATTCCTTACAATACAATAATGTTCCATTACATTCAAAAGCCAGTTCTTTTGGCCATCCCTGAACTGATGGGCACCCCATTCCTTGTTCTCTCTCTCTCTCTCTCTCTCTCTCTCTTTCTCTCTCTCTCTCTCTCTCTCTCTCTCTCTCTCTCTCTCTCTCTCTCCTTCAGAAGTAGGAATTTTGTTTTGGTTGCCTCTATTCCCTCCTCGATATTCCCCTCCTCCATTTTTTCTCTGTTAAGTCAGATGTATTTCTACACCAAACCCCTTGTTGGTATTTACTCCTTTGATTCGGACAGAGCTGGGTTCCCCAGATGCCTAATGCCCTTGCCCCTCCTTCCATGTCTGGTTATTCTTCTTCTGCACCTCATTTATAAGAAGTAGGTACTTTCCTATTTTTCAATGCTCTTCAGGGTACATTATTCTGATTGGTCTTCACAACAGCCCAGGAAGATGGGAAGGACAATTCCATCTGTCACCTCTGTGCTTTTGGGAATGCCTAGAATGCACTCCATCCTCAACTCCCTTCCACAGAACCCCTCACTTTTTAAAGATACAGTTCAAGCACCATCTCCTACGGGAAGCCTCTCCTGATCCCCCACCCACCCACCCAATGCTCATGTGTTTGCTTATTTTCTATGTATGTATTTATTCTCCAAAAATGTTCATACTGTCTCCCCCATAGAGTATGAGTTACTTGCAGGCAGATACCATTTCACTTTTCTCTTTTTCTTCCCAGAACAAGAACAGTGCCTGGCACATAGTAGGTACTTGAGAAATTCTAGTTGATTGATTGATCCTCATTTTATAAAAGAGTAAAGTGAGAACCAGAGAGAAGGGGTAATTTGTCTAAGGTCACACAGTTAACAAGCGTCGGAGGCAAGACTCCTACCCAGGTATTCTGATTCTCAGTGGTCTAATACCCGTACTGTAATGTTAGTGCGCCACATTACACATACATGTAAGACTTTTCATAGAGCCCTTTTTGGGAACTCAGGGTGGCCAAGATCAGTGCTTTCACAACCATATCAAGCTCCCAATAGGAAAACCCCCTCCACTGATCCAGTGATAATTCAGTGATTATCTTGTTTGCATGGGGATACTGAAAAGTTAAGCAATTCCACAGTATTATAAACTTAGTTTTGGAAGAGACCTTAGAAATCATGTAGTTCAACTTTCTCATTTTATGTAAGGGTACACTCAGGCCAAGAGAGGCTCAATGATTTAGCCACAGTCATAAAAGGAACAAACATGAGAACCAGCATGTGAACTCAGGTGGTCTCACTCCAAATCAGGATTCTTTGCAGTATAAGTCATTTGGCTCATGATCACACCAACACTGAGTATCAGAGGCAGGATTGGAATCCAGCTCTTCTTGACTTCAGGTATTTAGACAAGGAGGATAGAAGCTATCAGTAGATAGAATTTTAAATTCGAAGCTTATGACAACTCCATTCAAGACTAGCTTGGATCAAAAAGCCTTATTGAGGCTTACCTAGCATATCAAGGGAAGGAAAGACAAGAATGGGATGACTTGGTTCATGATCTCAAGGCACAAAAATAGTGAGGGCAGGTAAGTAGAATATAGGATGAGGAGTTAGGGAAGCAGAGAGTTCTAGGAAAGTCTGAGGTAAGAGAGATCCCTAAGGACTGAGGGGATCAGGGAAAGCCCCTCTAGGAGCTGATGCCCGAGTAGAATAACACAAAGATTCTTCTTTCAGATCCCTCAACAATGGCAGACAAGAACCTTTGTAAGTGGGCCATCAGGACTGAAGTCTTCAGCCATCAGAATGAAATTTGCCCTTTGCTCCCTGAAAAATACAAACTATTTCTAGCATATGGACAACCTAAACAATTCAAGTTTAAGACTTTAAAAGCTACAAAAGGACCTTATGAAAAGGTACCATTAACAAAGCCCTGTTTACATAGGGCAGTACAGAAATGCACACATAGCTATTCCCCTTTGTGGGAAGGTTTGCCATTCCTCCTGAGCTCAGGGTGAGCCTGCACCTGGTTCTGATTTAGAGGGATAGGCTTGGTGTCGGAGATGGCTTTCAGAGCTCTGTGGTCAATTACCAGCCCTGGACTCTTGTAATCGCTTCCTAATGGATCTCTTTGCCTCCAGTCTCCCGTCTCTGTAATCTGTCCTCCACATAACTGCCCAGATCACCTTCCTAAGGCAGAAGTCTGACCATGCTGCCTCTAGGATCAAATGGAACTCTTTGCTTTGGCATTTAAGGCTCTCTGGAGCTGGCTCCCAGCTGCCTTTCCATTGAATGGTGTTCCCCTTCATATTTTACATTTTGGCCAAATTATCCCTCATTGACAGGTTGCAGGACCCTCACTGGCACTTCCTGACCTGACCTGTACGGACAATCATGAAGGCTGGGCAGGGTTGTGAAGGGCACCAATCGAGGAACCAATGGCATGGACAGAATCACAGGTCTTTCAAAAGTTCAAAATACTGTTAGAGGATATGATTCCTACCCCAAAGGAGGAACTGGTTGATAAGTTGCAAATGATTAGAACCTTCAATGGAAGTGACTGCTATCTTTTAAAGTATATGACAGAGAAGAGGAAAGCCGGCCAAAATCTGACATCCACTCTAGATTTTCAAAGTATATTCATTTATTAAATAAGTGGTTTTTGTTCTTTTGAAAAATATTTCTTTTTCATTATTAACTTAACAAACATCAGCAAACAAACATTTAAATATACAAATGTTCAGGCAGTTAGATGATTCAATGAATTGAGTGTTGGATTCAGGGAGACTTGAGTTCAAATCTGGCCTCAGACACTTACTAGCTATGTGACCCTGGGCAAGTCCCTTAGTATTTGTCTGCCTTAGCTTCTTCATCTGTAAAATAGGGACAAAATAGCAGGTGTATCTCTAGTTTGTTGCTCACATTTTTGTAAAGTGTGCTGCAAACCTTGAAGTTAAGCTATAACAGTTTAAAATGATACTAGGACCTTGGGGACACACTGAATATCTTGGATATGAAAACTCTATCAGAGAAACTTGTGCAAAGATTTTTTCCTAGCTAACTTTTTCTCTTCTAAATTTTAATAGCACTGATTTTGTTTACACAAAGTTTTTTTAATTTTGTGTTATCAAAAGCATCCGTTTTATTTTCGTTGATCCTCTTCCCCTATTCACAGACCTGACAAGTAATTTTTTCCGTACTCCTCTAATTTGATTATGATGTCATCCTTTATGCCTAAGTCATGCGGCGATCTAGAACTTCTCATAGTATATTGTGTGAAATGTTGGTCTACACTTCACTTCGGCCATATCTTTTCCAGTCTTGGTTGTATAAAGCTTTTTTTTAACTACCTGTACACATCTTTTGGCCAGTTACTTGTAAGGAATGACTCTTGTTTCTGGAGGGTTATATCAATTCTCAGGCAATCATTTCTCTTCAAATTCTAACCACATTAATTTTTTCTGCAAAATCTTTTCAAATTTAGGTAAAAATTGTTAATTCCCTCCTTTAAAATCATCTATATCCCTTGTTTGGGCCATCAACAAGTATGTATTAATCACCTTGTATGTGTCAGATAGCGTAACAGGGTCTAAAGACAGAAAAAAGGAAATATTTCTGCACATCAGGAGCTTATTTATATTCCCAAGCCAACAAATACACAGATAAATAAATATTAAGTATATTCAAATCAATTTGGGGGGGCGGCATGGAGGGAATGGGGAAGAACACCAGCAACCAAAGGGCAGGAATCAGGCTGTGCCTTCTGTAGGTGAAAGAGATTCTTGAGCCAACACTTGAAGAAAGCTAGATTTTCAGAGATTCAAGGAAAGGTTGAGTAGGATCCTAAGAATTAAAATTCTAATTGGGAAATAATCCAGGGAGGGATGGAAAGCTCTTTAGAATAGAATTCTGAAGACCCAGAGAGGAACAATTCTCATGAGGAGGAGAAGGGGGAGTTGTCCAAGGGGATGGGTGTGGATGCACGGGGGACTCACCAACCAACTTAGAGTTTACAAAGACACATATAGAACATGATAGCAAATGCAGGCAATGGAAGATGATTGCAAAAGCCTAAAACACCAAATCACAATCACAAACCACAATCACCAAGGCTTGGCATGAGTTTAGATTGTCAAGGAAAATTAGGTTAACAAAAAGTGCTTATTAAAGTAATTTTTATTTTAAAGCATACTGGAGAAAAGAAGAGGATCAAAGAATAGCCCTGATACTTAGGGTGGACAGATGTGGATAACCAGTGACGGAGAGAATGCAAAGCTGCTCAGACTTTATGTTTTTTCTCTCTACCAAGGAGTATGATCTTTAGTCTGGAAAGGTCAGAATAAAAATGACTAATAGGGAGTTGATGCCCAAGATAAGAAAGGAGATAAGAGAGTATCTTACTGCCTTTGACACATTCAAGTCCTCCTCAAACCAGATGAACTCTCTCCTTGGATACTGAAAAAACTGGCTGATTTGGTTGCTGAGTCACTCTTGGTGATACGTGAAAGGCTGTGGACGATGGGTGCCATGGAATTGGAGAGGCAAATGTCCTGGTTTCCAAAAGGAAAGTGAATGGAGACCAGATAGTGTAAGGCCAATGAAATCAAGCCAGGTCCTAGCAAAAATGAAGAACATATTGTTAAAGGGATCATTAATGAATATGTAGGAGAAGGAGTGATCAATCAGTGATTAAGCACCTACTGTATGGAAGGCACTGTGCTAGGTTCCAAGGAAGCTAAGATAGAAGAGTACCTGGCCTCAAAGAGCTTGAATTCTATGGGATAGACTATATATGTGTGTGTGTGCATGTATGTATATGTATGTATGTATATGTATGTATATGCATGTATATGTATGTGTGTGTATGTGTGTGTGTGTGTGTATGAAATTGAAACACAAGGCAACTGGTGGAGGAAAGGTGCTAGTTTGGGGAGGGAGCCCCATACTAGAGCCTGGAGTTGTAGGTGATTTTTAAGTTGTATTTTAAAGGAAAATAGGATTTGGAAGATGTAGAAGGGAGGATGGAGTAGATATCAGGCATGGGGAATAGCTAGCCTGTACAAGCCGTGGAGATGGGAGATACAGTGTTGAATGTGAGGAACAGAAAGATGACTTCTGTTGCTTGGTGACTAGAAGCTGGTCTTAGTTTCTCATCAGTTAAAAAGGGAATAATTCTGGGAGGTATATATGCTATAGGGGTGGCTAGGCAGTTCAGTGAATAGAGTACTAAATCTGGAGTCAGGAAGACCTGAGTTCAAATCCTCAGATGCCTATTAGCTGTGTGAATCTCAATAAGTCACTTGACCTTTCTAAGCTTTCATTTCCTCTTCTACAAAATGGGTCTAATAATCGCACCTACTTCCTAGGGATGTCATGAGGATGAAAGGAGGTAATAAATATTATGATTATTAAAATGCTTTGCAAACCTTGAAGGACTTTGTAAATGTCCTATTAGTCATTATTTGTTTTGCATCCAGGGTTATGGTGAGGATCAATTGTGAGAGAATGGAAATCCTAATCCTTTGGAATTGTGGATTCAGATCTGAAAGGAAGCCTAGAGCTTGCCTAGCCTAACTCTCTCATTTTGTAGAAGAGGAGAGTGAGTTTCACCAAGACCAGGAGCAAGGCTAGAGATCTGGAAGGCACCTTAGAAGGGTTGGCTAATCCAACCCCCTCCTTTTGAAGTGGAAGAAACAGAGTGAGGGGAAAAGGGGGGGGCATTTTCCTAAGGTCCTGCAGCTAGCAAGGACCAGAGGCAGGAAGTGAAACCAAGTCCATTTAACCTGGCATCAGGAACAAATCGATGGATTCCCATTCTGTCTCTGGTACTCCTGAGCTGCCTGAATCTCGGCTTTTTCCTCTATAAAATGGAAGGAATAGTCTCTATTGAACCTTTCTCCCAGGGATGTTGTGAATTCCAAAAGAAATCCTTTACTTAAGGCACTTGAAGGTGACAGATGCCCAGTTCTCTGAGGAGGCTCGACTACATCCAGCTGGAGAGTCCCTTCACCAGTGCAGATCGCCTCCAGTCTGTGACTTAGCCAATAAGTTCCAGCAGGTTGTCTGGGACATAGAGAGTGGAAGAGAGTTACCTAGGGTCCCAGGCAGAGATATAACTAACAGTTTTTGTGCTCAGGGCTTATAGGAAAAACAAAACAAAACAAATGCATCGAGGGCAAGTAGCAGAGTGTTCCTTTAAACACAGCTGTGGAAGCTGCTGCTGGGATTGGTCAGAGAAAGAGTCATCTGGGGGATTGCCAATAGGGCGCCATCTGGTAGTTTTCCATTTAACTCTTTATTCAGTGTGGTGCAGTGGATAGAGAACTCGTCTCCGAGACAGAGGGGGAAAAATACCCCTTGTTTACAATCCTTGCTCCAGGCTGTGTGATGCTAAGCAAGTGTACTGGACGGCTCTCTGAGTTTAAGAGGAGGTACCATCCTGCTTTGGTAGAGGGACTTTCCTCACCCTGGAGTTCCCTATGCTAGTGAAATCGTAAAGCCAGTCCTTACCCTTATCTGTTCGCTAAGATACTGAGTTCAGTTGTTCTGTTGCTGCAGAAGGACTACATGTTCTGTCAGTTCCCTCTAAACTCTGGCCCCTAGGGAAAAGCCCTAGTTGCCTGTCCTAGTTATGGCTCTAAAAATGGGACTTGAACCCAAGTCTATCTGATTCTAACCCCAGCTCTCAATTAACTATGCCATGGTCTCTCCTACAATGTTATAGAAATGTCAGTTACTCTTATCGCTGTTACAATTGCCTTTCTGCCTGGTTGTGTATACTGAGCTCATTTGGATTTTTAATGAGATTTTCCCTTTGGTTGCAATCTGAGATGGGCTCTTTCCCTGATAAACTGCTGAACCTGGTTGTGGGGAGGAGAATATGGGGTGGAGATAGTCTCTCCTCTCTCTCCCCTGCCTCTCTCTCTCTCTCTCTCTCTCTCTCTCTCTCTCTCTCTCTGTCAAAAAAAAAAAACCCGACAAAACTACCCACCTCCCTTTTCAAATAAAAAAAAAAGAAGAGAGAGGCAGAGAATCTGCCATTATTGTATAATTTAAAATTGCACAGCCTAGAGCCCACAAAGCTGAGCATGTAATTACACACTTACTACGGGTTACAGCAGTCCTGATAATTATTCTTTACACAGGAGGGCTCCCGCTGATATCCCACAGTCAGAGAGTGGGAACTACAATATCTTTAATGCCCTCCTTAGAGACCCTCCTAAGCAGAGGAGAGGTAGGAGGAAGGCACACAGGACCCAGAGCAATATCTTCATCGTGCCGGAATGTCAGGGGCTTTAGCACAACAGAAATCAATAGTTTCGAGTACATTTTTTTTCAGTACATTTTTTTTATGACCCAACCTGAGAAAGTACAGGGAAGCCAGAGGTATAGAGGGATATGAAACCAACCCTTCCTAACAGAAGGGCTGTCTGGTTAGAGATGTCGGTCGTGCAAGCCGGGTTTATGAGACAATTTCTGTAAAGAAGAGGAGAGAAGGAAAGGAGTGAATAATAGCACCAGGCAATGAATGCCCTGGAATCCTTCTTGGCCATCGGTGAAGCTTTTTTAATTGACATCACAATCTCCCCGGTTCCAGATTAAGGCAGCTCCTTCATTAATTATTGTCTGTAAAGTAATAACTTTATATTAAATTCGGAGAGAGAAACAAAGAGAAAAAGACTGACCTAATTGCTATTCCCTGCACATGATCTGCCATCTAGTGTCTCTGTACTCTAGCTCTGGCTGTGCCCCATGCCTGGAATGCCCTCCTTCCACAAATCAGTCAGCATCCGGGCTCCATAATTTCCATTAAGGCTCGCCTCCAAAGTTTCATACAGGTAGCCTTTCCTCATCCTGAAGTTCCTAAAGCTCCATAAGATTTTCATTTAAATCCTCCGCCAATAGAATGCAGACCCCTTGAGGGGAGAGAGTGTTTCATTTTGGTCTTTATAGGGCCCAATACCTGGTGCAATGCCTTGGGGCACCATACTGTCCACTGTTTAGGCCGCCCTCTCAGTAAGAACTTCCTCTAGCCCCAGGGCTCTGAAAGGTGAGCTCCAGCCTTTTCTACCTAGCTTCAAACCATACCTTCAGGAGTGTACCCTCAGACCAGCCCTCCACCCCCACGCCAGCCACTTGCCAACTCTGGCTCACCTATGTTGTGGTATTTGAAATCATGTTTGTTGAGGGCAGTAAGACTGTCTTATCTGCTTACTTGTATCCCAAGCTCTTAACACAGTGCCTAGCACACAGCAGGCACTTAGTAGGTGCTTTTGTCATTCATTCACTCATTCATTTGGATTGACCAGATGACTGACATGTAGTAGGACCTTAATAACTGCCTATTTCCTCCCTGTCTTCCCCAGCTGTCTGTGAGGATCCCTTCTTTGAACCCAGAACATTCTAATTGGTGACATACCCCCAAATTCCAATAGATCTCATCAGTATGGGGTAGATCAGAACCTATCCATGCCTGCCTCTCTTGTGAGACTCTTATCTATATTTTCTAGGAAATCTGCCATATCATGATCTTTTCCTCCTCCTCCTCCTCCTCATCATCATCATAATAGCTAGCATTCAAATATTGCTTTAAGGTTTGTAAAACACTTTACAAATTTTATTTTATTTGAACATAACAACAACCCTGGGAGGCAAATGCTATTAGTATCATCCCCATTTTACAGATAAGGAAACTGAGGCAGACAGAAGTTAAGTGACCTGCCTGGGGTCACATGACCAAACATTAGTGAGGTTGGGTTTGTACCAGGATTTGAACCTAGCTGCCCCATGGAGGGTGCCCTGAATATCTCGTTCTCTAGTTCTTTTGACATTGCATGTGTGAATATCAATCAAGACTATAAGCTGCCCATTGGCTATTGCTCATCCTTACTACATGATTGAGCCATCCCTTTTTGGGGGACAGCTAGGTGGCTCAGTGGGTAGAGCTCTGGGCTTGGCATCAGTAAGACCTGAACCTGGCCTCCAGCACTTACTAGCTGTGTGACCTTGGATGAGTCATTTAACCTCTGCCTCATTTCCTCAACTACAAATGGGGATGATAATAGCATCTACCTCCCAGGGTGGTTGTGAGGATCAGATGACATATTTGAAAGGTACTTAGCCCAGAGCCTAGCCAATTGAAAGAATTTACATTTATTCCTTTCCTTTCTTCCTTCTTGTCCTTTTATAGTGATTCTATTCTGTTTGATTTGATTCGACAACATAACAGTATTCGCTAAGTATTTTTCATGTGTGAGGCCCTATACTATATTCATGGGAAGCAGAAGTCAAAAAAAGAAATTGTTCTGTTCTCTGGGACCGTACATTCCACTAAAAGGATAGTATGGTTAAGTAAGTACCAAGTTATTTAAGAAGAGTACTAACTGGGGGTATCAGGGAAGACTTCCTGAAGGAGGTGGCACCTGTGAGCTTGCCCCTGAAGGAAGACAGGGTTCTTTAGAGGCCAGGATGAAGAGAGAATGTTCCTTAGATATGTGTGGGAGTCCACCCCACCCTAGTCAAACACAGAAGGCACACGCTTCTCAACTGAATCCATCCATGACAGCACCCCCATCCCAGTTTATGTAACTAACAGTATCCTCATCTTAACCTGGGATCCATGAGGAATCCATAAAGAGACTTCAGGGCATTTGGGAACTTAGAGGGCATAAAATGACATCTTTGTTTCAATTTGTGATCTTATGCATTTTATTTTATGCATCTAAGAACATTCTTCTGAGAAAGGATTGGTAGGCTTCAACAGATTGCCAAAGGGGTCCATGACACGATGATTGAAGTATGCAATTAATCAGTAAAGGGTGCCAAATACCTGGCTTTTATGTAGTGCTTTAAGGTTTGCCAATATCATTTCACTGGATTGCAACAGCCCTGGGAAGTAGACTTTGGTATATTTTAAAGATGAGGAAACTGAGGCTGTTTATGTATGTTGCCCAGGGTCACACAGCTAATAAGTGTCTGAGGCAGAGTTTGAACTCAAGTCTTTCTCTCTCCAAGTCCAGTGCACTATCCTCTTTGCTATCTAGCAGCCTTGGTATAAAATATATGTGCACTATTTTTAGACACTCCTCTTAAATCAATTAGTCAATAAAAAGACATAAATAATTTTTTTTTAAATTTTTAATCCACTTGAAAGGAGTGAAATGCTTTGAGCAATGAGCTGAAATTAGGTGATGCCACCTAGGGAATGTCTCATGATTGGCTGAAGTGAATCAGGCATGTCCTGTGGGGCTTGGATAAAATAGTGTGGAGTCCAGGGTTGTAATAGCAGGCCAGCTTGGTGGTGGAGTGCTTCTGGCCAAGCCCCTGAGAAGGAATCACTTGAGGCTGGAAGATAGAGTCTTTCTCTGTCTTGTCTTCTCGTCCCCTCTTGACCAGTGGAAAGTCTGGTGCCCTTTGAAGCATCAGAAGATTTGGACTTCACTGGTGATTGCAGAATCTCCCAGGGACAACAGGGGTATAAGGGTAAACTAGTTACACCACAGGAAGGCAACCTCAGGACTCCACATGATGCTCAGAACCCAGAAGAGAGCCACCCTCAACCCAGGGGGACCTCCCAAAACTCCATGGAGATAGGAAAGGACTTTTGTCCAACTAAAAGCTGTGCTACACCTTTGCCATTTGGGCTTTCAGAGACTGAGCCCATTTCCCTCTGCAGTCTAGATAAAGCTGGAGAACGTGTCCTAGGTTTTTGGGGAGGATGTTCTACTTCAGTCCTGGCTATACTTTCTCAGTAAATAGCTCTTTCTAAAAGTCTATTATACTAATTGGTTAATTTATATTGAAGAGATGTTAACTATTTAATTGATAGTGGGGAGCACACCAGATGGGAGCTCATGAGCTGTTGCTTGTCAACCCTTCAAGGTTACCTTTAGCCCTGAATGGAGCAGTGATCAGCCACCCTCTGCAGACCCAGACTCAGGGGATTTGGGATCATCCGCCCAGAGAGGATACTATATAGCTATGAAAAATAGTAAAGGCATCCAGGGCTCTCCAGGAACTCTTAGGGAGCCCAGTGTCACAAGTACCATCTAATTCTATATGGCAACCAAGAATTAGATACAGATTGTATGTAATCCTGAGGGGATAGCCCCTAAACCAAAAGCATCAATTTCTCTTTCTTTGGCTTAGTCCAGGAAAGCCTGGAGGTGTAGCTCAGGTCGATGGAGTCCCACATGTGAGCAGCCACATCCCAAGTTCCTACAATGTACAATATAGTTATATTTATTTCCAACAGAGCATATTTAAGACCACAGGAGCCTATGAACAAATGGAGAAGCATATAGTATTTAAATCAGTACTTGAACAGAAGGGCACTGAGCTTGAGGCTGCTCTCAATGCAACCCTCTGTCATTCCAGAAGGTCCATATTTTTCCACAGACTTCTATACAGCCTGGCCAAGAAGTGTGGTGCTAACCTGTAATTTAAATGTCTTCTGGAAGGTATACATGCTATGGAGTTTGCAAACCCCTTCCCATTTGGTCTGATCTATCTGTGTAACTCACTGGTTTTGCTCTCCAAGCAGAACACTGGGCAGAAATCAATGTGAACTGTTCTATTCATTCTCCAACCGACAGGCAACATTAGAAAATCTCCCTAGAAGGTCTAGTTCCTGACCTCTCAAACTCAAGAACTCTAATTTGTGATTGCCATTATGGCAATTTTCAACAAGGGCACTGCCTGGAAAGTTTCCCTTTTCAGCTGCAAGTCTGAATTGCAAGGTGAGATTTCTTTAGGAATTAAAGCTCCCTTCTCTTCTGCATGGGAGATCAGAGCTCAGGAACAGTGTCCTTGAACTCTCCTCCTGGGCTTCATGGAAGCATATGTTTCCTCCTGCCATGTGCCTCTGCTGTAAGTTACTATTAGTGTCCTTTGGTGGTGTGGATTGGGGGAAGGATTCCATTTAATCTCTTTGCTGTCTTCTGGAAGGAATAATTGAAAGAGTGAAGATATTAATCTTTAAGAGACCTTCAAAGAGTGTCACCAGCTTGCTTTTCATAGGCCAAAAAGAATGGTCACAGACATAGTCAGCCAACAATCAGGAGTTCTCTGTATCCCATCAGTTGCCTGAGAACAATGGCTCACATCTTGTGATATCAGTTTGATAGAGGAAATCTTCAGTTTGATCAAGGACTGACAGGGGCCCGTACTCTATTATCGCATCAGGTCAATTGGGGAATTTTTCAATTTGATCAACCTGATCTGCTCTCCTTACAGGGAGAACAGTTGGCATGTCATTTTGGTACATAGAGCAAATAAAGGAAACTGTAATAAAATAGGATAGGAAGTTAAATGACATAGTATTGAGATAGTAGAGGATTAGGCCAGACTTGAGAGGCTTGTATTTAGCCTAAAAGCATTGAGACAATGAATATTTTTGAGTAAGGGACAGACATAGTCAAATCTATGGTTTGGGAATATTAACTTGGTAGCTATGTGGGGAATGTATTAAAAAGGGGAAAGATTGAGAGAGAGAAAAATTGGAAAGCTGTTACAGTAGCCCAGGTGGGAGGTGATGAGGATCAGCACTAGAACTGTTGGTGTGTGGGTGTAGAAAAGGAGACAAGATTGGTAGATGTTGTGGGGGTAGAATGAACAAGACTTAGGACCTAATTAGATATGGGTGGTAGGGGAAGGGAGAAGGAAGAGCATGTCCTATCATGTCCAGGATAGTCCTTGATTTTCATCCACGTCCATCCACAAAACCTTTAAGGTTGCAAACCTGAGTAATTAGAAGGATAGATGTACCGAAAAGAAATAGGGAATAGGGAGTTCTGGAAGAGGATTTTTTAAAGGGGCTGAAATATAATGAATTCTCTTTTGAGTCTGATGTCAATGGGACACCCAGATAGGGATGTAGAAGCAGAGACCTGGTGATATATCACTGGGACTGGTAGAGGCTGGATATGTAGATTTGGAACCACAGTGTGATAATTGAAACCAAGTGAAGAGAGAGAGAGAGAGAGAGAGAGAGGAGAGAGAGAGAGAGAGAGAGAGACAGAGAGAGAGAGACAGAGAGAAAGAGACAGAGAGAGACAGAGGGAGAGACAAAGAGAAAGAGAGAGACAGAGAGAGAGACAGAGAGACAGAGAGAGAGAGAGAGAGAGAGAGAGAGAGAGAGAGAGACAGAGAGAGAGAGAGGGAGGGAGGAAGGGAGGGAGAAGGAGAGAGAGAGAGAGAGAGAGAGAGAGAGAGAGAGAGAGAAAGAGAGAGAGAGAGAAAGAGAGAGAGACAGAGACAGAGAGAGACACAGAGAGAGAGACAGAGAGAAAGAGAGAGAGAGAGAAAGCGAGAGAGAGAGAGAGAGAGAGAGAGAGAGAGAGAGAGAGAGAGAGAGAGAGGGAGGGAGAGAGAGAATCTGGGGGATACTTATGCTTGTTTGTCATTTGCTTCTTGTTGTCTGCCCTTCATTTTGGAAGAGGAACAAGGGCATTATGGGTGTTGTCTTGACTTGCTCACGAATTGGATTTAAGTGAGGCAGAGTTGCACTCTGTCAAGAGCCTCACTGTTTCTTTCAAAGCCATCCAAGTCCATTGGAAGACAAAAGTCAAGATGATTGGCAATGGCCCAGGAATTCACTAAATGACCTTGGTGTCTGATGTCTGACCAAGTACTAAGTACTTGTAATGGCAAGCAAAATGGGACTTTTCACTGTTCCTTTGTTTGAATGGGGCCGGTAAAGTAGGATCTTTTGCCTTGGAGTGTTTCTCAGCACTTAGACAATTGTATATGATGTGGTCCTGGCTTCAAGGGCTTTCTCACACCCTAAGTGGTGAGCCTCGGGCCCCCAGAGCCCTGAGACTGGTATATGAGATCTGAGGTTGGCGGTTCACTTTTGGGGATGCACTCATTGAAAGAATATGGGTGACAAGGCTCTGGGCAAGCTGTTGAATCCACCTCCCCACCCCCACCTTTGTAACCCAGACAGATAGATGTTGGTACTTCTCTCGTAATTATGAATTTGATTTGAATCAGACAAGGTCTGTCTGTTGATGCTTGTAATTTCTGTTTGTATTTGCCCTGAAGTTCAGGAGGCTGATCTTTTCCCCCTGAACTAAGTGAATGATGTATGGATGTTTAATTAAACTGAGATTGTTAACCCTTTAAAGTTGCTTTCCTTAGAAAAGCAGATCAAAGAACCTATGTTCGCAGGCCTTCTGTGTGCTGGTTGTTGTTGGTCTTACACAGTCACAGTAGCTGCTAGCAAGATTGTTGTTTCAGCACTCTACAATACCTTCATGGCCCTGGAACAAATTGTTCTCATCTGTCCATTCCACCAGGGGAAGTCTTCACATGCTCGGGTTTACTCATGCTTAATGAATAGAGAAGAGAGATGATAATTCTTCAAAGGAGACCCAATGGGAGAGTCTTCAGAATGATGAGAGGTGAGCCAAGAGAGAGTATCTAGGAGGAGGAAGGGATGTTTGATGATGTCAAAAGAGAGGTCAAGTAGAAGCAAGACTAAGAAAAGGCCACTGGCTTTAGCAGTTAAGAGATTGTCAGTGATATTGGGAAATGTAGTAGGGTCAGAAGCCCAATTGCAAGGGAATAAAAAGTGATTAGTAGAAGGTGAAGAAATGTGGGTGAAAAGAGTAGACAATCCTTTTTGGGAGTTTGGGCATGAAAGGGAGAAGAGATATTGGACAAGAGGTTGAGGGGATGACAGCACACAGGTTCAGGCCAAAGAAAGAAGTGCCAGCATTTTTCTAGATACTGGGAATACAAAGGCAAAATCAAAATTGTCCTTGCCTTCAAAAAGCTTACATTTCCCTGCTTCCTCCTCCCTGATCCTGCTTCCATATCCCTTCCCTTTAGTCCCCAGTTAGGCTTGTGTTATTTTGAACTTCAGTCTGGTTCAACCAGTGTTTGTTCAGTGCTGACAATGAGCAAGGTGCCAGAGATACCAAAAGGACAAGATATTGTCCATGCTTTCAAGGAGTTTCCCGAGCAAATTCCTATCTCTTTCTCTCCCTCTCAAACTTCTCCCTGTGCGCTCATAATGTCTCCACCCCTGGAATTTTGCTCTATCCTAAGACCTATACTTAACAGTCAGGGCACCCAAGGTAGGAAGCACAATGTGTCCTTAAAGTGCTCCTCCCTCTCCAAACAAAATGACTTTGTGTGTACCCTCACTTATCTATACCACCAAGAGCAGCTAGGTTGGTCCTGTGGATAGAACTCTGGACTTAGAGTCAGTAAGACTCATCTTCCCAAGTTCAAATCTGGCCTCAGACGCTTGCTAGCTGTGTGACCCTGGGCAAGTCACTTATTCTTGTTTGCCCCAGTTTCCTCATCTGTAAAATGAGCTGGAGAAGGAAATGGGAAACCACTCTAGCATCTTTGCCAAGAAAACCCCAAATGGGGCCATGAAGAGTATGGCTGAAGAGTGACATTTGGTGGAATGACAAAGGTCTCTGGGAGAGACCTAAGAACATCAGATATTAGAGTAATAATGTAATCTTTTCCCAGTCTTTTACAGATGAGGAAACTGAGTGCCCCAGCACTTAGTGAAGGCCACACAGTCAAAGGCAAAGCCAGAATGAGAACCTAGTCTTCCTGACTTCTGCCCAGTCCCCTTTTAAAATCCATTCACGATAACAATAAAACACTAACAGGTGTGAGAAAACAGCTTGGAAGCTGTGTCTGGATTCAGAGAAATGAAGCTGCTGGAATCTCCTGGTTCCCAAGTGGTGCTAGGGGCAGCGATGGTGGTGGTTGGTGATGGTGGTGTCCACTGAGAGTACAGGGAGCCAGGCTGGCCTATTTCTTCCCATGTCTAAGAAGGAGCTGTCCTCTGGTACATTTGTTCTATAGTTCAAGCAGGTTGTTGCCTGCCAAGCCTGAAGATTGCCCGACTAATGATGATTAATAACCAAAATTACTCTGGAGGGGTGGGGTGGTAAGAGGTCTCCTTGGCCACATTTCACCCACAACCAGGGAGGCAGCACACAACATCCCAAACCTCTGGAAGCCAAGCTGTTCCAGGTGGTGCTGACCCTTTGGGATGAGACATTGCCGGCTCTAGAATGCATAGCATTCTAGACATGCTGCGATATTTTCTCCCCTCCGTCCCCACCCCATCAGCCCCCACACCCCCACTTCCCAACCTCTTTTTCCTTTGTGCAAATCTGTTTTCACCACAGGAGCACATGCTCTCTCTTCTAGCGACACCACTACTTGCTAATTCAACGATTCATCTTTAATGAGGCCCCCTGCCAATGTTTAAATAGCATTCAGAACAAAGAAAAGGCTCTATTGCCCAAACAGCTGCTTCTCTTGCATCCTGACACCCCCTCCTTTCAGAGGATCAAGTGAGAGAGGAAGAAAGAAGAGATTCAGGGCTGGAATGTCCTTCGTGGTCCCCTAACTCAATGGACACTATTACAGAAGAGGACTGCTGAGACCAGAGTGTAAGGGGGACTTAATCCAACTCAGAATTAGTAGAAGAGGCAGGATTCCAATCTTAGTTTGGTGGCTCCAGATCCAGCAGTTTTCAATTCGACCAGACCACCAATATCAGTTGGCTTGGCCCCCAATGGCCAAACTAGGAAAAATGGATACAAGTTGCAAAGAGGCCGTTACGTCTGATGTCCGGAAAAACTTCTAGCGATTAGAGCTGTACAAAGTGGATTGGACAGCCTCATGCTTTTTCTCAATCAAGTCCGTCAAGTAGATTCTCCTATTAATGGCTTGGATGGCCACCAGTTAACTGTATTCTGTGGATAGGACTAAATGCCTACTGAGGTCCCTTTGAAATTCTACGATTCTGTGATATGGTATGATTCCAGACACACTCCATCCTTTAATCAAAAGTTTTCTCCCACTCAGCTACTTCTACCTGGTCTGTATTATCATGATTAGAACATTTTTCTGGTGTCTGACAAAGGTGAGAGCATTGTTTCCAGAAGGCACTAAGGAGAAAAAAAGCAAGGAAATCACTCTCTCTCTCTTTAGTAGACCAACATGAATTAGTTAATCAGATTCTCTCCCAACAGAAGAGAGCTTTCACTTGAAAATCTCCTGTGATTGTTGTCAGCTTGAATGGCAGAGAGATCCTGAATCTGAAGAAATAGAGAATTGGGAAAAGAATGTTCAATGGAGGAAGTAAAGATGCCTAGATACTGCTTGGTAGCACTGTGGATAGAGCACTGGGCCAGGAGTCAGGAAGAACTGAGTTCAAATCCACCCTCAGATGTTTATTAGCTGTGTGATCCTGGGCATTCCATCTCTGTCTGCCTCAGTTTCTTCAACTACAAATTGGGGATACTAACAGCTCCTAACCACCCAGGGTTGCTGTGAAGATCAAATGAGATAATATTTGTAACAAGCTTAGCATAGTGCCTGACACATAGTAGGTGCATAATCAATTCTTGTTGCCTTCCCTTTGCCCCAAAGAGGTTGAGCAAGGTATGACGTGACCACAAGAGAGAGCAGATAGGGGCCTGTAGCTTTGTCTAGCTAAGAGTTGGAATGAGGTACCAGCTGAGGAAGGCTGGTGCAGGTGGGAGATGCTGCTGAGAGGATCTGAACAACTTAGCACCCTAGAATCCCAGAATCTGAGTTGTAAGGGCCATGCAGCCTGTCTCCTACCTGAATGATAATACCTTTTAAAATATCCTTGACTAGGGGTCATTGAGTCACTGCTAGAAGACCTCCAGGGATGGGAAGCTCACTTGCTCCAGAGCTTTCCTTTTTTGAACAGTTTTTATTGTGGAAAAGTCTTCCTTATATGAAACTAAATTCTCCCTCCCTGAAATTCTCCTAGTTCTTCCTTCTGAGATTCAGAAAAACTAATCTAATTCATTTCCATGCAGCTATTAGAAGGTGTTATCACATCCCACCCTCCTCAAGTCTTCTCTTTCCTGGTTCTTTCAGCTGAGCTTCACTTAGCATGGTTTCCAGTTGGGTCACTTCCCTTTGGACCTGCTCTGGCTTGTCAATGTTCCTCCTAAAATATGTTGCCCAGAACTGAACACTGTGCTCCAGGTGGGATCTGAGCCAGATAGATTACTGTTCTCCACACTCTGCTTTTATTCATGCTGCCTGAGATAGCACTGGAGATCGGTGATGCTGTTTGGTTGTGAATCTGAGAACATCAAAGTCTCTGAAGCATCAAAGTTAAAGGTGACCCCCAAGGGCAGTGGAGAGACATGTGGTGGGCACTAATAGGATGTAGTCCACTTCTAATGATAACCTGTACATGAGGAGCTATATAAGGGAAATCTTTCAGGAAATGTGTGGTTGGAAAAGGAAGCGTGTCAGTCATGTGGCAAGGAATGAATGCGATGCACAAACTGGGTGATGTGTCGACCCCTATGAGTTGGAAGGAGACTTAGAAGGTGGGCATTGGGCATTGGGTGGGTCCTCTATGGGTGGTCATGGAAAAGACTTTCCCAGGATAGAAGCTGTGAGTTATCATCTGAACCAGTGGAAAAAGTATCCACATTTATTTCTGGTAGTTGACAATCCCTACTGAGCTTCAATACACTAAAACTCCCAGGTGTTTTCCACATCAAGTGTTGTTTAACCACATTTCCCTAAATCTGTGCTTATATAGTTGATTTTTTAAACCTCACCATAAAAGTTTACATTTATTCCTATTAAATTTCATTGTAGTCCATCATTCTAGCCTATTGTGACCTTCCTATCCATTCCACCATCCCTCAAACTCAACAAATATTTATTGGGCACCAAATATGTATGTATGGCATAGGAGATACCAAGAGAAAAATGAAAATGGCACCACCTTCAAAATTACATTCCACTGGGAGAAGCAGGATATAGCAATACACAGGTAAGTATACTACAAGATAAAGAGTGATGGAGGAAAAGGAGAGGTTTGGTTAAAGTATAATATACATCTTTGAGGGGATCATTTTTAGTTGGGAGGATCAAAAGATGCTAAATGGAAAAATCATTCAGTCAACAAACATTTATTAAGCATTGAGCATGCATCAGGCTCTAGACTAGGAACAGGAAGTGCAAAGAGAAAAGGAAAACAGTTCCTGCCCTCAAGGACATTGCCTTCTAATGAGAGAGATAACATGTATTCTCTCTCTCTCTCTCTCTCTCTCTCTCTCTCTCTCTCTCAGCAATGAGTAGATAACAGAGTATGAGGAAGGGAATGATGTGTAAGAAGACTGGACCAAGGAAGGTGAAGCCAAGTTGTGGAGAGATTAAAGTGTCAAATAGATGTAAGTGAGGACCCCACTTAGACTTCAAAAAGGTTGAATGTTGTAAGGGGCAAGGATATCAAAATGTGAAGGGAAAGACCTTTCAAATGCAAACACAACATTTCACACCCTAGAAAGCATCTTTTTAGAAAGTTTCAGTAGCTCCATAGTATATGAGGAGGCCAATAATGTAGCTTCAGTACCTTTGTACCTAGCTACTCCTCTGTATGAACCCCAACCTGGGTCTGGGAAATGTAACTTTACTGACCGTTGTGAGTAAAGGCAGAGTGCCTCACTGATTGCAACAATACTCACAGGAACAATAACTAACATTTACGTAACGCTTTAAGGTGTGTAAAAGTGTTTTACAAATTTTATCTCATTTTATCCTCAGAATGAAACTAAGATAGAGGCGCTATTATCATTTCAATTTTACAGTGGAGGAAACTGAGGCAAACAGAAGTTAAGTGACTTGCTCAGGGTCATCCGGCTAATAAGGCTTTATTTGAACTCATGTTTTTTTGGTTCCAGGTCCAGGGCTCTGTGTCCTATGCCACCTAGTTGCACCCAGAAAGGAATGTCCAATAGAAGAGGTCTCTTGTACTTACTTCCAGGAGACGACAAACCTCAAAGAGAAATTCTCGGGGAATCACAGAGGTGAGGTTTCTAAGGCTAAGAGACCTACATCTGATAAGATGCATTGTTAACACTCTTGCTATAAAGAGCCCAGTACAACCCAGCCAAGCCAGGAGTTAGAATTAGTGCCCATTGAAGTGAAAGCCCAGCAAGTCCAGAGGAACAATTTATCCAGCCAAAATGTCTCATTTTATGAAGTAGCTGAATGATCTTCCTGGCCCAGTCCATCAGCTACACATCCCAAGGAGTCACCAGCTCTTAGAACCTGCTTGAACCAGCCCAGCCTCATATGAGTCTGTCCAAGTGATATTCCTTGGTCTGTGAGACGCCATAGCACTATGCCTACCCCCAATGCCATGCCTTGTAGAGAACTTTGTGAGGACCCCCAGGAAAAAGGACATTGAGTCCCAGAGTTGTCAGTTGTTTTGGCTTACTACCATTTTACAGTAAGTTTTTGCCTACTCTCCAATCCCACCACCCATCCGACTCTGTATCATTGTGGGAAAATATTTTCTAGGTTTAGGAGAGAAATGTTTTCCATTTGTAGTTTTTGCCATGTCATTTTTTGGCTGATTGTTAATGCAAAGCACACTGGTAGGGGTTCATGGGCTACCTGAAGAATTACCCCCATCGAACCTTAAGAGCAGAAACAACCACTCCTCTGGGCACCTGCTCTTCTAATGCCAGCGTTAGTTGGAAGAATGACCCCAGAGGAGGATGCTACACAGGAAAAGAAGTGCCTGAGCTGAGTTAGCATGGGTTAGCATGGATAGCATGGCTTTTTGAATGGTTGAAATCAGGAGAGAATATACTCTAGGTCATGGAAACAGCCTGGACAAATTCACAGAGGCAGAGATAGCATGGCCAGTCTGAGGTGCTGCTAGTAGCATGGGTTGGTTAGGTTATAGAGAAGTTATGTGCGATAGGGCTGGGAAGGCAGGTAGGTTGGAGCTAGGATTTTGGAGGGTCTTCAAGGCAGGACTGAGGAGCTTGGCTAACTTTAGTGTTCCAAGGATCTGTAATCTTGCTGGTACAACCATTTCTTTCATTGATGCTAACTGTAATATTTCTATGATACCTTAGGAGAGAGACGCACTCAGTGTCCAGGCAGGGCCTCTCCCAGCTTAGCTTAACCCAGACCTTCCTCCTAGTTTAGAAGGACCTGCCAGCTCAGGTCATAGCTTTTGAGTAGCATGAGGAATTAGGAAAAACAGATGTCCTGACATCTAGGTGGTACAGTGGATAATGAGTTGAAGTTGGAATAAATAAAGTTGTTCAGTCATTTTTTTTAGCCATGTCCTGACTCTTGGTGACCCCGTTTAGGATTTTCTTGGTCAAGATGCTGGGGTGGTTTACCATTTTCTTCTCCAGCTCATTTTTACAGATGAGGAAACTGAGGCAAACAGGGTTAAGTGACTTGCCTAGGGTCATACAGTAAGTTTCTAAGTCTGAATTTGAACTCAAATCTTCCTGACTCCAGGACCAGTTCTCTATCCACTGAGCCACCTAGCTATCCCTGGAATAAATAAAATCTGAGTTCAAATCCTGCTTTAGGCATTAACCACTTTTGTGACTGACCCCTGCATAAGCCACTCTTCTAGCCTGTTTCCTCATGTATCAAACAGGCATAATAACAATTCTTATCTCAAGGTTTTTGTGAGGATCAAATGGGATAACCTACATAAAGTGCTTCATAAACTTTAAAGTGCTAGATAAATGCTAGTTGTTTTATCATCACTGTCAGAGAATCGTGCAAAGGGACCAAAAATAAGGTTGACTGGAAGGATATTAGCAAGGGGCAATGGTGAATAGGAGGTTACCAAGAGGCCCCTTCCAACTCCAGCTTTGACATTCCATGCATTCCAGGGACAAGTACAAATAATATTCTACAAAATACATCTTGAATGCCACCCAAAGGGGCTAGCTCCTCTGCTGTTGACGCCTTTTCCCACTTCCAACATTACTAATTAATTATCCATGCATATGTTGTTTCCTCCAGGAGGATGTACACTCCCTGAGGGCAAAAACTGTCCCTATATCCTGAACACCTACCACAATGCCTGGAACATCATTTGTTTGTCATTGAGTCATGCATCCAAACTCTTCAGGATCCCATGTGGGGTTTTCTTGGCAAAGATACTGGAATGATTTGCTATTTCCTTCTCCAAGTCTGGTACATAGGAAACAATAAATACTCAGTGAGTAAATGAATGAATGAAGGAGTGAGTGGATGAATAAATAAACAAGACCTAAAAGTCTTTGTCTGACAAATATTTTTGGTGGCAATAGTATTGCTTTTAGCCCAACTTGATCCCTCTGGTATTGGAGAGGTGAGGATAGAGAAGCAGACTTGAGTCTTTGCCTAATGGATGAGTTCTTTTAGCTAGTTATTGTTGAAGGATGAGGGCAGAGAATCAAGAACTCGACTCACAAAGTCCCAAAACGGAATTGGATTCAATTTCTCTGGGGTATTCCACATTTTACATGTGACATTGGCTACCCACATCCACTCTAGAACATAAGCTTCTTGAAGACAGACTGTTTTGTTTTGTCTCTGTGTCCCCAGTGCTTAGCACAGTGGCTTCCACTCACTCATTCATTCAACAAACATTTGTTAAATGCCTACAATGAGATGACTATAGAGATACAGACACAGATAATAATGGAAAATTATCTCTGCTTTCAAGAAGCTTACCTTCTATAGAGAAAAATAATGCATACACCTATAAGTAAAAGCAAAATAATTACAGGCAGCCTGTTACTCAGTACCCATATGACCTTGGGTAAGTCCCTTAACATCTCTAGGTCTCGATTTCCCCATCTGCAAAATAAGAGAGTCTAAGGTCAATTCCAATGCTTCTAGATATTCATTATATAGTTGTGAGTCATGGAAAAATACTAATACCAAGAATTAAAGATGAGGCTCATGTAAAGGGTTAGGGATAGATCCGTGGTGGGCATGAGAAGGCTACTGTGTATTACCAACAAGGTATTATGCAAGAAAAGTGGTGGTAATTATATCACCAGAGAAACAAATGACTGGGGTAAAAGGTGGGCTAGTGACATCATAAAAAGAGGGAAACAATTGGAATGAAACAGAAATGCATTTGTCAAGCACTGCCTCATGTGAGGCATCATGATGTAGTGTCTAGAAAGTCTGAGAACTATGGAGATCTGGATTCAAGTCCTCCCTCTGACACATTCTGGGTGTGTGAGCCTGGGCCTCTTCAGCTCCCAGTGCTCTAGGTAACTCTTTGACCTTCTAGATGGCAGAGAAGGTGCTGACCTGCATTTAGGAGAAGGAGTTTCCTGACCAAGGAGATCTCTATGGCAAGAAATACTATCTCTATATAATAAGCACTGGGAATACTGAGAAGAACAAGACAGGCCCTGCTCTTGAAAAGTTTACAATCCAATTTGGAGAGATGAAACATAGAGGATTAATTTGGCTGAAGGATGTTGGAGAGTGGGAGAGCCTGGTGAGATCTGAGCTGGTGGTATTTGCATCATAGAGAATAAGGAACAAAGAGGTCTGCTATCTGTCTAGTAAACAAATGGGGCCCTTGGCAAGGTGGTCTTTAGGGTAGGCAGAGTATACAGGCATAGGCATAGATGAGAGTCCAAATGCTCTATGGGGTTCTAAGCAATGTCAAGAAACCAAAAGGGAGGACTGCAGTGCATTGAGTGGGCACCTTGAGGCAGATTTAAGGGAGGACATGAATGAGAGCCACATAGGATGGGTGACAGTCCGTACCGTTGAGAGTACAGATCCATTGGACCACTGGTGTCCTAAGTCTACAGTAAGCCTAAGTGAAGAAAGTTTGCCTTCCCCTTAAGGGAACTCATCTAAACACCATTCCCAGAATACACTAGGACTGTTGGCCCCAAACCAAAAAGTTCAGGGTTGGTAACAAGACTTTAGAGAAAGGACTTAGGCATCAGCTCAAGGAACTGGAGAAATTTAGGCTAGAGAAGGGAAGACTTACAAGCCCTACAACAGCTGGGTTCAAGTATTTGAAAGACTTTCACATGGAAAAGATATTCAACATGTTCTGTTTAAACTCAGATGTCAGAATCAGAAGCGTGAGTAGAAGGTACAAGAAGGCAACTTTAGTCTTAACGACAGGAAGAACTTCCATATCAAAGTGAAATGGGCTGCTGCAGGATGTGGTGGACTCCCCCACACTGGAAGGCTTCAAGCAGAGCCTGGATGATCAATCACCTTATGTACTGTAGCAGGGATTCCTTGCCTGAGATGGGTCAGACTCCAT
This sequence comes from Trichosurus vulpecula, assembly GCF_011100635.1. Classification (NCBI taxonomy): domain Eukaryota; kingdom Metazoa; phylum Chordata; class Mammalia; order Diprotodontia; family Phalangeridae; genus Trichosurus; species Trichosurus vulpecula. The sequence goes on along the minus strand of NC_050575.1, from coordinate 428,397,202 downwards.
GCCGCTGAGATCCCTTCCGATGGTCAGTTCTGGGATCCAGTGTGATTCTTGTTCTGTCACTGTGTGACCTTGGTCCCTTCAGTTTTCTATTCTGCAAAATAGGGATAATAATATTTGCTCCATGTACCTCACAGGGTCATTGTGGGAACAGCACTTTATATGCCTTAAAATACTATATACATATGAATTACCCCAATATCTATAGAGAACTGGGATACGCAAATCTTCCTTCCTTGAGGAATTTACATTTTAAAGGGGAATGAGAAGAGAGGCAATATGTATAAACTGAATTTTGAATAATAAACAGTTTTCAATGATGCCCCAACTAGAGGGATGTTGCATGTACTCCTGTGGGGTGCATATTGGAGCCAAGTGTCTTTAAGCTTGAGGGTTTGCAGGATTTCAAATGGAGATGTTCAATAATAGAATTTTAGAAAGATTAGAAACTTCTAGAAGGCAGGGACTGTGTCTCTCTTTGGTCTTTGCATCCCCTCTTCCACCCATCCCCCAGTTCTTTGCAGATAGAAGCTCTCAATAATTATATAGCAAATGAGTAAGATCACTAGCCCAACACCCAAAGGAAGTTCCAGACATGGGATGTGATTGACTGGTCCAAGGTCACAAAACTAGTTAGTGACAGGTGGGACTCAAACCCACATCTTTTGTCTCAGAATCTATCATACTTTCCCTTATGTATACTACTCTGCCTTTGGTACGCTGGGTTTTCTATTTTCAGATTTTTGCATATTGGATTTAAAAATTTTTTATTTATTTTATTCTAGGCCTAAGAAATCAAATAGCATTTCTATAACATTGTAGAACAGGGGGAAAATGATTGCATATGAAACTGCAAATCAATTATGTATGACATGCTTTTCCTTTTAAATATATAGTAATCATGTAACTTTCTTTTCTTCCCTACCCCCACCCTAGAGATGGCTACCTTTAGATACAAAATGTGTATGTATACACACATATATGTACACATATATAATTTTATGCATACTTCTATTTATCAGTTCTTTCTCTGGATTCAGATAGCATCTTCCTTCATAGATCCTTTGTAGTTAATTTGGGGAGAGCTCTAGATAGACCACAAAAGAGAGAAAGAGACAACGAGACAGAGAAAGAGAGAGGGAGAGAGAGAGAGAGAGAGAGAGAGAGAGAGAGAGAGAGAGAGAGAGAGAGAGAGAGAGAGAGAAATTTGGAGACTGCTAATGCAAACACGGTCTGGTGAATATTGTTGTCTCACTCAGAGACCCAAGTTCAATAGCCTCTCTTTTTTATCTCTTTCTGTTTCTCTGTCTCTTTCTCTGTCTCTGTATATTTCTGTCTCTTTGTATCTATTTCTATTTCTTCATCTCTTTCTTTTTGTCTCTTTCCATCTCTGATTTTGCATCTGTTTCTGTCTCTGTCCATATCTCTCTGTGCACGTTTCTGTATATCTCTTTGTATCTATTTCTGTTGCTTTGTTTCTTTGTTTTTGTCTCTGTCTCTGACTCTGTGTCTATTTCTCTGTCTCTTTGTCTCTATGTCCATTTCTCCATCTCTCTCTGTGTCTCTATCTATTTCTGTTGCTTTGTTTTTATCTCTTTCTGTCTCTGACTCTGACTCTGTGTCTGTTTCTCTGTCTCTTTGTCTCTATGTTCATTTCTCTGTCTCTCTGTGTTTCTGTATATCTCTTTGTATCTATTTCTGTTTCTTCCTTTCTTTGTTTTTGTCTCTTTCTGTCTCTGACTCTACGTGTTTCTCTATCTCTGTGTCTCTGTCTCTCTGTTTCTATGTCTATTTCTCTGTCTCTCTATCTCATTGTGCTTGTCCATCTCTCTCAAATGGTTAGCTACCGTCCAGGCTGGATTCAGGAAGATGGACCAGTGAGCTCAGGATGCTCTTTCTGATGCCAGCCTGATGTCTTGAAGCAGCAACTGAGGCTGACAGTGGTGCTTTCTCCTGGGCCCAGATGTGGCCATAGAATATAGTTTATGCACCACAGATCAACAGTGCAGCCAGGCCCTGGCCCACATCTAGCAGGGAAAGGAAACTGCAGCATTTCGTGGTGGTAAGGTATCGTGACTGTCCTTACAGCAGCAGCAGCAACCCTGGGGTAGTCCTGGAAAGAAAGCCTGGTAAATCTGGATCAGAATAAAACACTTCTTGGTTCAAGGAATGTCTGGGTCTGATGGTGAGTTTCTATCATGTTTAAACATAGACTTTCAGGGCCTTCAAATGAGTCCAGACCCCTCATTTTACAATTCAGGATATGTAGGCCCAGGTTAAGGAAGTGACTTGGCTGAGGTTACACAGGTAGTAAGTGGCCAAACTGACTACTTCTGGCTACAGAGTGAAGATTTTTTTCCATTGGCTGAGAAGGTAAAATGATGTCCTGTTTCAATTATTCAGGGCCAGTTTTGATAATAAATAAGAGGCAGCATAATAGAATGGATAGATCACTGGGTTTGCAGTCAGAAAAATCTGCATTCAAATCCTGCCTCAGACATTTATGAGCTGTGCAACCTTGGCCAAGTCATTGCATCTCTGCCTGCCTCAAACTTCCTCATTTGTGAAATGAAGGAGGGGTGGTAGTTGGACTGGACCTCTCAAGTCCCTCCCTACTATAAATCTATGACCCTTGAATTTGTATAGTGCAGTAAAGGTTTTTTCTTTCATTTTAAAGAGTTTTTAAAATTTTAATGATACTCTTTTCTTCTTTGTGCCACATTCATTTCTTAAGATAATTCTCACAATGCAACCATAACTGGTAACAAAGAAAAGCAGTTAAAAAAACTGATAAGATAGAAAAGCTACTGTATATAGTATTCTGCTTCTGTAGATCCCCCACCTCTCCACTGAGAGGAGGAAATGATGTTTCATCATTTCGATTGATCTGAGTTTCAGCTGCTCTCTAGTATAGTTTTCATTTGCATTATTATTATGGCAATTGGGATTATTGTTCTTCTGGTTCTGCTTAATTGGCTCTGCATTAGCTCCTTCAAGTTCTTATAGTTTTCCTGAGTTCTTCATATTTGTTCTTTCTTATGGTGCAATGCCATTCCATTGCATTCATGGACCATGATGTATTCGCCCATTCCCTAATCAATAAGCTTCTACTTTGTTGCCTTGGTTTTTGCTGCCACAAAAAGAGCTACTATAAATATTTTGGACGTTCTTTCTGCCTTTGACATCCCTAATATATATGCTCACCTGTAGGCTCACTGAATTAAATGGTGTTAATAGTTGAGTCACTTTTCCAGGGTCATTCTAAATGGTTCTCCAGAAAAGGACCAATTCATAGCTTTACCAGGTGTACATTCTGATCGTCCAGTAGAGTCTCTCATGCTGAGTGCTCCCATCTTTAATCATCTTTGCCAATTTGATGGGTGTGAGGTGAGACCTCGGGGTCACTGTGATTACCATTTCTATTACTATTAATGGTTCAGAGCATTTTATGTGGTTGTTGATTATTTACATCTCTGTTTCTGAACTCTTTGTTCATAAACTTCTCCCCAGTATTAACTAACAACTGCTCCTGCTATTATGTATTTGCATCAGTTCCCTCTTTACCTTGGATATAAGCCCTTTCAGAGAGGCTTAATGGAAGGTTTTCCCCAAATGAGAGTTTCTTTTCTTATTCTAGAGGAAATGACAGTCCATGCAAAAGCTTTTTAATTTTATGCAATAAAATTTCCTGTTTAATCTTTTATAATCACCTATATCCCTTGTTTAAAATTCTTACTATAATGTGAGACCTGAAAAGTGGAAAGGAAATTCTTCCATTTCCCTCTATTTTAATGTTTAATGGCTCCTATCTAAGTGCCGTATCCATTTAGAGCATATTTTGTTATGTGGTGTAACATGCTGGTATCAGCCTTCTTTCCTAACTGGAAAGCCAAATGTCTTTCCAATCTTTCCAATGCTTGTCAGTTAGGAAGCCTTCTCCCAATAATCTGCGTTCTTGTATTTATTGAACACTGGGCACTGCCTTTGATTGCTTCTAGGACTTACTTTTCTAATCTGTCTTCCTAATCTGCTTTTCTATACTGTAGATACCTCCATATGCTCTTGTCTCCCACATTAGAAAATAAACCCCTTGGGAATAGAGATTGTTTCATGGAATTTATTTTTATCTCTGTGCCTGGCATGGTAGGTACTTAATAAATGCTTGTTGTTTAATTGATTGATAGCAAATAATTCTGATGATTACTACTTTATAAAATGGTTTGAAGGCTGTCCTCAGCAATACAAGGCTCAAAGACAGCTCCAAAGGACTCGTGATGGAATCCAGAGAAAGAACTGTGGGGTCTGAATGCAGACTGAGGCAAACTATTTGCTCTCTCTTTTTTTTTCCTCTTCTTTTTTGGTTTTGTTTCTTCTTCCTCATGATTCATTCCATTGGTCATAATTCTTCTTTGCAACTTGACTATTGTGTAAATAAGTTTAATGAGAACGTTTATGTAGACTCTATATTGGACTGCATGCTGTTTTGGGGGCGGAGGGGGGAGGGGAGGGAAGGGAAGAAAATTTGAAATTCAAGAACATGTAGAACTAAGTATCGTAAACTAAAAATAAAAAATCTAATTTAAAAAATAAAATGGTTTGAAGTTTGGTAACGCCCCTCCATTTCCGAAGCTTTCTATCTTCATGGCTATAGGAAAGCTACATAACCAACCCTCCTACCTCAGTTTCCTCATCTGTAAAATGAGAGGTTTGGACTCAATGAGTTCTCTAACCCCTTCCCATCTTAGATCTGGGATCCTATAACTGCATGCAGAAGAAAAGTGGCAGCTTTGTCATATGACTTGGCTTCAAATAATGGTGAGAATCCAGCAGTAGCTGCCTAAAGGGCAGTGCCCCATTTACCTGTGGCCTCTCATCATAGTATGGGGCCTCACAATTTTGAGAATCTCTCCAGCCTCAGTGGTATGAGCTGTCCATCCAGGGTGATTGTATGATCCTTCACATAGTTGGGAGAAGCTGAACCTGCCAGTGTACATCTGAACATGGGGAATGGGGAAGCTGGGCATTAACTGAGGAAGAATCAGTGATACTCCCAGACCCAGCCCTCTTGTGGCCTCCATCCTGGTGCCACCATCTGCTCTAAGCTGCCCTTTGTGAAATGTGGTGAGAAGCTCAGCCCAGCCCAGAGGCTAGAGAAGGAGGATGCTAGAGACCCTTGGTCCAAATCCCTCCAAGAGCTGCCCATGCTCAGATGTGTGCCTGCTCCCAAAATGGAGAATGTTGTGTTGCTGGGAGACTGACAGAGTTTGGCTTGGCTGGGGGAGCAAAACTCTGCCTCCCATGTTCCTGAGGTAGATTGTGCTGGGCTGGGAGGTGGAGGGACCCCGCTGAGATGCTATGGCTTTCCTGCCACCGTCTGCCTGCCTCACTGCGCCACCAGGGACGTGCTGCTGCTTCCATGGAAACAGAAATCGGCAGCTTTCCCATCTCCCCCTTACTTAGGTGTGCATGTGTGAATAGATGTGCATGCATAGGCAGGCTGCTGTACACACGTGCACACTCACACAGACATATGTGCACATGCACCGGCATGCACATGGATGCATATGTGTGAGTGTGCAGGTGTGATGCACATTTGTGTTTGAATACATGTGTATGTTCCATGTGTATTTGTATCTATGGGCATATGTGTGCATGCATGTAAAGGGACATTGAGTGCATGCAGCGAGGCATTGCATGTGTAGTCATGAGTATGTTTGTGTGCAATGCAAAAACTCTTTATTTGTGTGTCTCTAATGTGTATATACATGTGTTTGCATGCATATAGTTTGTGTACACACACAAACATGATGAGTTGGGTGTGAAGTAAAACAAAACTGGGGTTGGTTTTGAACCCTCCCCTTTAGTCGTTGCAAGGTTTCATCTGTTATTTTCCCCTCTGTCCCTGTCCTTTCCCCAGCAGCTGTTTTTAAGGATTTAGAGGTTTCCCCAGAAGATGCCGACTGGCCCTGATGCTAAATGCTCCTGGCTTTTGTTCAGAATGATTTCGCTGCCCCCAGGGAGGGCTTGTGACTTAGCCAAGGAGAGAAGGGCTAAGGTTCCATCTGATCTCCAGAGGGGCCAGGATTTGGGGGCATCTGAGTTTGTCTTGAGTTCAGGACAGGAGGATGAAGGAGATTGATGCTAATCCAGGGAGAGGCCAGCCTCTTGACCTGACTCCCCAGTTATTCCAGGTTCTTGTCCCTCCCTTACTGCAGGGCAGGCTGTATACAACACAACAGACTCAGCGGTTGAAATGCATGAAGATTAGAGAGGGATGGGGTCCCCAGCACAGGATTTTGCTTGGATTCTCCTCTCTGACATCACCAGAATGGGAGTACCAATTAGCAAGGTCATTAGTTTTCTGAATAGCATAGTGGAGACCTGGGGGGCGAGAGAAGGAGGGTCTAGAAAACAATCCCACCTGTTACAATCTTTCTCTGCCATCATGCTCAGCACTGGTGCTGCTTCCTCCATGAGGCCTTCCCTGATAGGCCAGCTGAAGGTTGCTGGAATCTGTAAATTCCTCTTGAAAACTTTTCCAGGTTCTTTCTTTGTTCCAGTTACACTCTACCTCATTTGGTCTCTCACTTACAGAGCAACAGAGTTTTGGACTTGAAGTGAAGAAGACTAGGGTGTGAATCCTACCTCAGACACTTCCCAGCCGTATGACCCCAAGCAACTAATTTCTCTGAGCCTCAGTTTCCCCAACCATAAAAACAGAGATAATAATCATAGTTTCCTGAGAGGATGGTGGTGAGGACCAAGTGAGACAACATGTCTCAAGTGCATTGTAAACCCTTAAAGGATGATATACACATGAATTATTGCTGCTAGATTCCCTTGTATTCCTTTTGCATATTCTTATACATGTAGACCTGGCTCCCCAATAGAATGTAATCTCCTTGAGGGAAGGCACTGCTTGGCTTTTGTCTTTGCATTCCCAATGCATAACACAATGCCTGGTACGCAGTAGGTGATTACTGAATGCTTACTGATATTTTTATACTCCCTGTCCCCCTTCACTAATCACAGTTCCAACCAGGAAGATTGGTTCATAGCATTCAAAGCTACAAGAGAATGACAACAACCAACCAACCAACCAGAAGGGATCTTGGAGATCATCAGCTCCAGCCCTCATTTACATAATAATTAAAATTATTTACAAATAATTCTAGTCTCCTTACTGGGGGCCTTAACTAGAGTAGCATTAAAAGTGAAAAAGATTGAAAATTACTATGGGGAGGCAAAGGACCATTAGAAAGGGAAGGGAGGGTCACTTGCCTTTGGACTATATAGGTTCTTGGGTGGGGGGAGTTGTGGTGGAAGCCAATAAAAAGGGTATCAAGGTCTTGATCAGACTGAAAATTAGGAAGCCTGAGTGCTGGTCCAGGTTCTGCCTCTAATTAGCTTGGTGACTTTGTGCAAATAATTGTCCCTCTCTGAGCCTCAGTCTCTCCATCTGCAAAATGAGGCAGTAGAACTGGATGACCTCTTGAGAGAGGTCTTTCTCAGTCATCTGGTGACTGTAAGGGCTCCTCAGGGTAGCTCAAGTTGCCGTCATGTTCAGGTTGGCACAGTTGGAGTCGACCAACCTCCACTGGGCGCCTGCTGGATCCCAGGCACTGGAACGGCTGCTGTCTCCACCCCACTCCTCCCCCCCTTCCCAACTGGGATTGCTGCTGGCGTCCTGCTGGGTTCAGCCAGCCCTGGAGCTGCAGAACCTGGCAACTGCTGAAAATGAATTTCCCCCCAATCAATACTTTGCAATTAAACACGGAGGACACCAAAGCCAAGTGGGCGGTCTTCTGGAAAGAGGACAGCTGAGCATTTTAATGCTACTAAACCTGAAGGGATGGGGAGGGGGGATGTGGGAAGCCCACCATTCTGAAGAAACAAATTAACATTCTGCTCCATTGTTTGGGGAGAAGCTTTGGGGACTTCAGCTGTACCAGAAAGGAGGGAGGGAAAAACCCACCCAAAGCTGACATCAGCAAGACCCAATGCCAGGAGTGTTCCGAGGGCTTTGGAATGAGCCTCCACAATGTGCTGGCTGTGGACAGAGCCTGGCTTCCCAAACAATTGCTGGAAGCCGGCCTCAGCCCCTCCTCCCTCTCCCCCAGCAGTTAGCATCCGATCATCCTGGGTGGTGGCCAGGCAGGCAGTGCCCACAGGAGTGCAGATGGGGGTAGAGGAGTGGGCTTCGAAGAGGCAGTGGCTTGGGGAGGATGAATGACTCCCAGCCTGGATCCTGCCACAGCCCAGCGAAGTCTCCAGAGACCTCTGGGGCTGCCCAAGAATTCGCAAAACAAAATTGAGCTTGAGTCATTTTTAATTTTGTGAATAAATTCGTCTCATCAAATATAATTTCAGCACATACTCTTGTGCCCCTGAACATGTATGTGTGTGTGTGTGTGCACGCACACGTGCACACTCATGTAAGTGCAAAAGTAAGAGACAGAGACAGAAAGGAGAGGGAGAGAGAGACAGACAAAGAGAGATAGACAGACAGAAAGACACAGGGGGGGAGAGGGGGGAGAGAGAAGGAGACAGAGAGAGGGAGAGAGACAGACAGACAGACAGACAGACAGAGACAGAGAGACAGAGACAGAGAGAGACAGCGAGATGGGGACAAGGTGGCAGAATGGTGTATTTGGAAAGGTCACTGAGTTGGGTGTCAGATTTGGGTTCTGCCATTTAACCTGTCGTTTAGAGTTGGGTTAAGTCACTGGCCCTCACCAAGCTGTCAGACTAAATGGTCTCTAAGTCTCCATCCAGCTGTGCTGGTCCCTGATCTTCTCAGGATTTCTCTCCCCCAGCCCCAGAGCACCAATGGCTTCCCTTTCCTGCTGGTGCCTGAGCATCTCACAGACATTCAACTGGCAATGGACAGTCCCTACAATGGGACTCTTACTGCTCGTGGCTACTTTGTATTCAACTACTTCCTCTTCCCTTTGTATTTATTCCATGTACACTTATACATGTACATGTTGTCGGTACTTTTAGAATGCAAACTCCTTCAGGGAAGAGAATGTTCAATTTATCTGAAATCCAATACCTAGCACTGTTCCTAGAACACAGTAAGCACTTCATAAATGCTTGTTGCTTGATTGACTCATCTGGGATCTCGTCCATTTGGAAATTCCCTCAAGTGATGCAGCCTGTAACTTATCCCTCCCTGCCCGTTCCGAGTATTTCTTGTCTCTGCTCTCCCATATGTTTTCCATGGTGTAACCATCCACTGTGCTGGGGGCCTTCCTTGCTCTTGTCCATGCCTTACCATATGTTTTACATAATATATCCATTCACTGTGCTAGGGCCCTTCCTCCCTTGCTCTTGACAAGGCAAGCATGCCAGGGAGGCATGGGGGCTCTCATCTAGTTATTCCTCGGTCTTATCATGTAATCAGCCTTCCTCAATGATGCATTTCATTGACAGTTCCCTTACTTATTATATGCTATCCTTAGTGAGCCTCAGCAACTAGTGGGAAAACAGGCTCAGGTTGGAGCAACCAGGTACCTGGCCCACCACCATTAGTCAGTTGAAGTCAGAAGAGGAACAGATGATGGTAGACCATGATTGTTTGTACCATGTCACCCAGAGAGCTTTGGGCTCTACTTTGGACTTCTCTCGGTCTATATTAAATGCATTCTATATACAGTACAGCAGTGACCTTGTATACAATACACATTATAGTGGCAGCGAGGTGGTACAGTAGGGTGAGTGCTGGATCTGGAGTCAGAAAGACCTGAGTTCAAATCCAGCCTCAGACACTCACTTGCTGGATTGTGATCCTGGACAAACTACTTGCCTTGATTTCCCCATCTGTAAAATGGGGATAATAATACCAACTTTTTAGGTTTACTGGATATAGGATAATATAAGCACTTTGTGAAGCACTTTGCAACCTATAACTTGCTGTATAAATGCTGGCTAGTATTATTGTTGTTGCTAAGAAGGCCCAGAGAGACCCAGCCACAGTCATTGCTCCAAGCAAACTTACAATTCTGTTAGGAAAATAGGAACTGCAATGCCAGGGAGCAATTGCTAAAAGGCATTAATAATTGAGATCAATGTAGATCCAGCAATGTCAACCAATTTAGATGTTTAATAGACATGTAGAGAAGGTAAAGGAGAGAGCCAATAAGAGACTATGAATGTAAAGGCATAACATGGTGCTTCAAGGATGTCAAAATGAGCTTGGGCTGACCAGGAATAAATGTTTGGGTGAATGTCACGTGTGTGTGTGTGTGTGTGTGTGTGTGTGTGTGTGTGTTGTGTGTGTGTAAAAAGAAGATGGAAGAAGAGATAGGACTTCTTGGGATGGAAGGAGACAATGATCATTAATGAGCAAGAGAAGGAAGGACTACCCAATTCTTAACTTGCTTGTTTTCGCTGCCAATGGGAATGACCTTAGGACTGGAAAGGACCAAACACAAATGCTGATAGGGAGTTAAAACCTAGATGTCTTCAAGTCACCAGGACCAGATGAACAAAATACCAGGGCACTGGAAACAAGAGCAGTCATAGGATTTCTGAGCCATTGTCTGTGATCTTTGCAAAATCGAGAGGCTTAAGAGAAGCTTTTGGGGTCTAGAGAATAGAAAATGCCCTGATTTTGAACCAAAGGAAGGGTGGTTGGCTGTAATCCATCGTAGAAATCTACAAGGTTCTAGGAAGGGAATGGTTTGTGCAGAAAAGGAAGCTGTGCTCATTCTTGCTCCATGAATGGCTCTCCTATTTTTCTGATCATACAAGTCCTCAGTGATGTTTTTATGCTGTTTCTAATGTGCAAGTCATCCTAAGTAAATGTAATTCAGTATACTTACAATAGGCTGACATTTTCATTGCCATTTGAGCCATCTGTTATTTTGAGTCTTCTGAGTTTATGGCGCTCCAAAAGTCTAAGCATCATTAGGAGAATATTGGTATTAGGAGCGACTTGGAATCGTTGAAGATGCTAGGCAGCTTCCCAAAAGCGATTCAGCCCACCCTTCTCCTCTCATTCACTGCTACAATCAGCTTACATTCCTTAGAAGCTTTGATCGAAAATTATACCTTAGACTGAGGTATGTACTGATTCATTTCAATCCAACAAAAACTTATCAATCAGGGTGACAAGGTGCCACAATGGATACAGCACAAAGCCTGGCATCAGGAAAACCTGAGTTCCAATCCAGCCTCAGACACTTACTAGCAGGGTGACCCTGGGCCAGTCATTTAACTTCTGCTTGCCTCAGTTTCCTCACTTGAAAAATAGGGATAATAATAGCTAATAATAATAGATATGTACCAATCTAATAATAGATATATTATATTAATAACAATCTAATAATAGATAATAACAGGCCTGTTATGAGGGTCAAATGAGATAATAATTGTAATTTGCTTAGCACAGTTTCTGGCAGCTAGCAGGCACTGTATAAATATTAGCTGTAATAATAAGCATCATCATTATTATCAACCTGCAATATATGAGACACTCTGCTAGGCAACGGGATTAGAAAGACAAAAATGAGATCGTCCCTGCTCTCAAAGAGCTGACATTCTGCTGGAGAAATTAGCATATATGCAGATACATTTATACCAATTCTCTACAGAGTAAATCTAAAGTAATTTTTGAGGGAGATGAAGTGAAAAACAGCTGGGAGGGGGCATCCCTGAACACCTCCTATGGGAAGCTGCAAATGAATTGTGCTATGAAGGAAGTTAGGGATTCTCCAAGGCTGAGCCGAGGCAGGAGAATGGTCCAGGCATGAGAGATCACGTGTGCAAAGACACAAGATGGAATGCTGCGTACAGGGAATAGGCAAGAGCCAGTTTGGTTGGAACATAGAGTGAGTCAGGCTGAGTAATGGGTGTTCAATCTGGAAAAACAGTTTGCGCCGTATTGTTTCGTTGTTTCAAAATATCAAAGATTTAGAGCTGGGTGTGTCCTCAGAAGTTTAGTTCCACTGTTTTACTTTACAGATGAGGAAACTGAAGCTCAGAAATACTAAATAACAGACTTCTGGTCACACAGTGAGAAAAGGGTTCAAATGCTAGAAAGAAAAGCTTTCATTTTATCCTAGAGGTAAGAGGGAGTCACCAGAGTTTCTTGAGCAGGGGAGGGACATGGAATATTTCAGGAATATCAATTTGGCAGCTATATAGAAGGACTAACTCAATAGATTGCCCATCCAAATTTATGCAAATCTGCATAATATGTGTTCCTCATCCACTTCGTTTTTCCAGTGTGGATTACCAGGTAGATCTCTCTTGAGTGCTATGGATATCACTGACAAGATCCTGTTGTTTTCTGAGCGCCCATAAAGTCAGCAAAATGTCCTCCATCGATGGGAATGGCCATAGGGATTAAAAAAAAAATAAAAAGTGGTCCTCTTCTATTTGGACCTGGAGCAAGATAGCTCCCACAAGAGCCAAGACCATATTAGGGAAACATAACTTTAAGTTACATTAAAAGAGGCACCACACTTTGAGTGAATAAGTTATTTTATCTATTATAAATGCCCTAATTAACTTTAAAGGACATACGAAGAAAGATGCTATCCACATCCAGAGAAAAAGCTGACAAATAGAAATATATATAGAATAATTTTACACATGTGTGTGTATATATATGTGTGTGTGTGTATATGTGTGTGTTTGTATATATGTGTGTGTATAATATATGTATGTATATATATATACACACACCTATTTATATCCAATGGTAGCCATCTCTAGGGTGAGGGGAGGGGAGAAAAACAGAAAAGGAAAAAAAGAAATTTACATAATAATTTTGTTGTATATTTGAAAGTTGTGTTAGTAGACGGTCATTTTATGTGCAATCATCTTTTCATTGTACTGTTGTGGAGATGCTTGTTTTATCCCATAAATTAAATAAAGTAAAATGAAAACTTAAAAAAAGAGGCACGGTCTCTATATTCTGTCCTGCCCAAACCACACCTGGAGTACTGTGCTACAATGACAAACTGAGGCATTTCAGGAAGATCATGACCAGAATTGCAAGAAGACTGGAAACCAAGCCTTCTAGATATAATTGGAAGGAACTGGGAATGTTTCATCTAGAGTGGAGAAGCCTAAGGGGAATATGGTAGCTGCCTGGAAGGATTTGGAGGCCTGTGACTTGGAAGAAGGATGGGGCTGGTGCTGCCTCATTGCAGAGGTCAGAACTATAGTAGGAACTCTGGGGAGAAATGGCAGAGAGCTCAATGGAAAATGTCCTAAAAGTTAGAGCTATGTGAAGGTGGACTAGACCAACTAGGGCAGTTAGGAGCTCCTAATGGTGGAAAGTCTTCAAGAAGTAGGGTCGTCTATTGTGTTGGTGACCAAAAATGGGCTCCTTAGCACTTAGTTCAACAAGTGCCCTTGAATAGTTTGGCTTTTGTTCCCTTTGAGTAATTCATTGAGCCTTACTAGGTGCTAAGGCCCAGGCCCAAACCCCTATTAAGTGTAAAACCTTAGTGGGTGTGGATTGGCAACTAAGGTGGGGCCCAAGGTGGGGCTAACTCCAAGGAGGGCCTAGTTCACATGTCTGGGACAGCAGAGGCTTTTAGACCACATGGGTTTAAGTCCGCCTCTTTGTGATGATTCTAGGTCACTTGAGTCGCATGTGTGACTCATCCCTGACACTGAAAAACCAGGGGTTGGCTGTCTGTTCCTTGGAGCTCTTTGCCACAGCAGTGGTGGCACGTGTGACTCTGGGCCAGCACTTGTTCTGAGCTCCCAGGCTGAACCTAGATGTTGGTAACTATGAATTGTATTGGGTCTGTCTGTTGATATTTGTAATTTGTTTGTATTTTGATCTGAAGTTCAGGGTTCTGGCTTTTCCCCCTGAACTAAGTGAATGCTGTCTGTATGCTGGATTAAAGTAAACTTGCCAACCCCTTAACCTTGCTTTCCTTAGTTAAGCAGATCAAAAGAACCTGTGCTGTTGGCAGCTTTCTGGGTGCTGGCTGTGGGTGGATCTTACACCCCCACAGAAGCTGCTAGCCGGATTGTGGAAACATCTATGGAGAAGGTTCTGAGTTGGCTCAGGCTTGGGATGGCTTAGATGACCTCCAAGGACTCTTTCAGATATAAATCTATGAGCCATTAGGATCCTTCTTGGTCTAAATGGTAACAATAGAGACTACAGGAAGCCCAAACTCAGAGAGACAAGGAACGCACAGAAGAAGGCAGGAGCTTGGGCCAATCAGTAACTAGACAAGTAGTCAGGAATGAGGTGGTACCCAGGGACCCCAGGTGAAGACAAATCAATGAGCAAAAAGGGAGAACAGGAAACACGAGGCCTCCAGGGTCACATAGCTAATACCTATCTGAGGCCAGATTTGAACTCTGGAAGATGAGATTTCTAGACTTCAGGCCCTCTATCCACTGGGCCACCCAGCTGCCTTAGGGACAGAACCGTGAACAACTAATGGAAGTCATAAAGAGACCAGTTTAGGTTGGTGTTGGGGAAAACCTCCTAATGGTTAGAACTGTATCTATGTAGACCGGGCTGCCCTGAAAAGTAGTGACTCCTCATCCTTTGGAGATCTTCTGGCAGAGACTGGACCTTGAGACTGAAGCAATTCCTCCCTCAACCTGAAAGTTTCTTTCTTGTTTCTACTGAGCAACATTTTTGTATTCTTCTAATTCAACTCAACAAGCATAATTAAGACATACTATGTTTCAGGCACTGGGGATACAAAGAAGAAAAGGAAACAATCCCTCCCCTCAGAGAGTTTACATTCTGCTCGGGAAAATATGTGTACAGATAAGTAAATAGACATTGGATGCCTTCCTTTGGATATATATTTTTAATAGCTAAAATGTATATAACACTTGAGGAGTCAGCATGGTGTTGGAGCTGGACCATGGGCTAAGTAGAGAAGGCCTGGAGTTTAAGTGCTACTTCTGACTCAACTGGTTGAGCGACTGTAGGCAAATCATTCAACCTCTCAGTGCTTTGGGCAGTGAGGATGAGATGCTGCTCGGAATGGATGGAGAATGTTTTCACATAGATCCAGACCAAAAATAAAACGTCTAAATAGCAGATTAAGGTTTTCAAAGTTCTTTACAAGTAGCATCTCATTTGCCCCTCATAATAATCCATTGAAGTGTGTGCCACAGGTATTCTTATCCCCAATTTATGGATGGGAAAACTGAGGTTCAGAGAAATTAAGTGGCTTCCCTGGGTAATCCAAATATTGACTGCCTTCTAGAGTGTTTATTCATCATCATTCATCTCTTTATAGGACTCTGCTACCTCCTCTTCTGGATATGCATATTCTCGTTCAATCAATCTATAAACCTTTATTTAGAACTAACTCTGTGCCAGGGACTGTGCCAGGTGCTGGGGATACAACAGCAAAATGGACCAGTCCCAGCCCTCATGGACTTCTGGACCTTTCTAGCCACACTGTGGCTGTGCCCTCTTTTACAGGTTGCCTCTGCCAGTTAGAGTAGGAGCTCCTTGAGATTGGGGACTGACTTGCTTTTTCTCTTTGTGACCCCAAGACTTGGTACTGTGCTTGGGATGTAGTAATCACTTAATGCTTTTTCATATATTCATTCAGGGCCTGTAGGTGAGACCAGCTGATTCCAACTTAGGACAAAGTGAAGAAGGTTAACCTGGTAGGAGTGGGAAGGACAAGATCAGGACAAATCCAGATACTGGTTTATCATGGTCACTTTGGGAGCCTCCATGTGAGGAAATACCAAGGCTAGCCATCCTTACTCAAAACCCAACAGCCATGACTTCCTGGACCACTTCTCAACCTTGCCCCACCGTCTCCATCCCCACCGCCTGCTTTTCAGCCGTTATGTCTTGTATTGTCCCATTAGAATGGAAGCTCCTTGAGGGCAGGGATTGTTTTTTCTTTTCTTTCTGCTTGTATTTGTATTCTCAGAGGTTAGCACAGTGTCTGGTACACAGCAGGCACTTAAGAAATACTCGAACTACTCTATATTTGTGAAGAATATTGTTAAGTAGAGAACATCCAGAAGATGACCAGGATGGGAAAGGGCTTTGAGTCCAAGTCATCAGCCAATTGGATGAAAGGGGTGGTCTTGTTTATCCTGACTTTGTAGGGGTGGGGGGTGGTGGGAGAGGATCACAGTTACATTTAAATATTTGAAGGGCTATGGAATATTCCCACTGTTCTGTGTGGCCCCAGTGGGACAAATTTCAGGTTTTTTCAGTCATGTCTGACTCTCCGTGATTCCATTTGGGGTTTTGTTGGCAAAGATATTGGAGTGGTTTGCCATTTCCTTCTCCAGCTTATTTTATAGATGAGGAAACTGAGGCAAACAGGGTTTGGTCACTTGCCCAGGGTCACACAGATAGTATCTATCTGAGGTCAGATTTAAACCCCAGAAGATGAGTTTTCCAGACTGCCTAGCACTCTATCCACTGGACCACCCAACTGCCTTAGGGACAGAACTAAGTATAACTGATGGAAATTTTAAAGAGACCAATTTAGGTTGGTGTTGGGGAAAACTTTCTGATAGTTAGAACTGTATCTATGTAGACTGGACTGCCTCATCCTTTGGAGGTCTTCAAGCAGAGACTGGATGGCCATATGTCATGTATGTTATAGTTACACATATATATGTATATGTGTATAGATGTATGTATGCATGTATGTGTGTATATGTGTATGTATGTATGTATGCGTAGTGATTATTTTCAAGGAAGAGTTGGACTGCATGGCCCCTGAGGGCCCTCTTGGCTCTGAGATGCCATGATTCTCTGCATCTCCAGCCTGTGCGTGGGCTGGGATTTAGGCTTTTGAAAGTGATCCAGCTAATTCATTTCAGACTCTCCCTCTTTTCACACTCCTCCTCCCCTACTTCAATTCAAATCAGATGAACAATTCTCTCCCATTCCTCCTGGGAAACTCGGAGATTTGTAGGTGGCTGGATAAGAAGGCAGCCAGCTCTTGGAACGCAAAGACAAAGGGATCCTACAGCCAAGCTCCAACAGTCTGAGAATGGCTGGAGCTTCAGAGTGTGGAAGGGGCCAGGGAGCCCCAGACTTCTAGAGTAAGGTCATGACCCACGGTCCTTAACTGACAGCAAGCAGAGTCATGACTGACATGGGGTGAAGGTGGCTTTGTCCCAGGGTGCCAGTATTGGGGGGAGGAGAGTGTGCTTCCTCTCCAAAGTCCTGCTGTTCCTGCAGCAGTCCCTTAAAGACTTCTGGGTAGTCAGGGGAGCAGCTGTCCTTTGTCCAGCCCCCTCAGCAGCCCACTGCCAAGGTGCCTCTTCTCTGTGCTGGCAGCCTTTCTCTACTTTACCTCCAAACATCATGGAACCTATTTCCCAGAGTGATGGCATTTCTGGTAGTTCTCTCTCCTAGAAGGCTTCCCCTCCCTCGACTGCCCCTGCCCTACCAAAATCTGGAATCACAGGAATGGTGAGCATAGGAAAGCCAATTGTTATATGAGGTAAGCACTGACGTGTTTACTGTGTGTAGAGCTAGAGGTGCCGGGCACATAGTAAGAGCTTACTAAGTGTTTGTTGGTTAGCGTGATTGATAGAAAGCAGGCAACACTTTGGTTTGGCCTTTGTGTCCCTAGCACCCAACCCAGTGCCCCATGTAAAAACAGGAGTTTGACAGATGCTTGTTGATTGATCGATCTATTGTCCCCCTGCTTCTGTTTTGTTCCCTCTGCATCAGTTCATAAAGTTCTTCAGGTTGCCGAGCCTTCCTCGGAAATGAGGTGTACTCTCCCTAACTTGCCCAGCACCCCAGGGGTCTCTTGGCACTAGACCGATCTTCAAGAGTTTTGGGAAATGTATTGAGCAGTGGGGAACAGGGAGCTTATGTTATAGAGATTCCACCTGGGTCTCCTACATGATAGAACCCAAATTAAAGGCACTTTTCCATTTACCTTTTTAGTACATCTTGCAGGGCTCCTGAAGCTGGCAAAAAGCCTGGCATCCCCCGGCCTCCTTTCCAGCTCCCCCCGCCCCAAGAGGAGCAGGCATTCTAAGGCCAACACGATTTGGATTTGCCCTGGTGATGCCTGGAAACCAAGAAATTATTACAGTCTACACAGGGATCTCCACCTCTGTGGTTTCTCACTGTCACAATTAACACCTCAGGGAGGGAATTTAAAATCAAGTGCTTTTTTTCCCCTTTCAATTGCCACTTAGGAAGCTGTTTAATAACACACCACAGCAAGCCCACTTGCTCTTTTTGGAAGTCTAATTAATTCATTTGAGGAGGTTGAATCTCTCCCAGCATTGTATCACTTGCTCATTTTAAAAGGTGTTAAGGCTTGGAATCCAATGGTCACTACTGGGGCAAATTCATTTTCGAGGACTGGTCTTGGAGGCTGAGGGGATGGTGCTACAGTCTGGGATAGTCTGGTGGTGTGGTGATGAGAAGTAAGTCAGGTGGCTGGAGAAAAACTTGTGAATTTGACCTTCCTCAGGTTCCACAGGGTTTGAACAGTCCAGTTCTAGAGTGTCAGAAAGCTGAATTCAAATTTGGCTTTAAAAAAATAAAATGCATCTGATATACTAAGTTTGCTAGATTAAGTTGTCTTGGCCACCTGTCACATAGAATTTCTCTAGAAAATCCAATGAACATAGGTTGGAAGATCCCAGGTTTCCATAGTGGCTGAGCCATCAAAAGAAAGAAGCAGAGATGCACTCACAATTCAGATGAAAACATAAAGTAGAATCTCAAATGCCAGCTCTCATTGCCCCCTTTGTCCTGGTACTCACTGTTTGGGGGAGGGGATCTGTGTGTACCCCTTCACACCCCAGGCTGGGCAGATAGAAGAGATCGAAGAGCAGAAGCCTCCCCAGAACTTCCACACTCCCACACCCTCACACTGCTCTCAAACTGAACTGAATAGCCAAACTGTGTGTGCATTCACCATCACTACCGTCTTCCTTTCCATGCGCTAGCATCCATAGTAGCCAGGCTGATTTCCAACTACCTCTTGTCACCCATAACAGCACTGTGGTACCCTTTCTGATACCACTAAATATATCCCATGGTTCCGCAATTTTTCTGTCATGTCTGACCATGACCCCACTTGGGGTTTTCCTGGAAGATACTAGAGTGGTTTGCCATTTCTTTCTCCAGCTCATTTTACAGATAAGGAAACTAAGGTAAAGAGGATTAGGTAATTTGCCCAGGGTCACACAGCTGGTAAGTGTCTGAGGCTGGATTTGAACTCAGATCTTCCTGACTCTAGGCCTGGCACTCTGTCTACTATATACCACCTAACTGCCCCACATCCCATAGTCACACTGATTAAAAATGCAAAGAGTCCTAGAGATGTCCCATCACATTATTTACTAACCACAAGGCACTCATCTCACCCCATTGCTGTCTTGTGCTCCACTCTAAACCCTGGATTTTTGCTGACATAATTATATTCTCTTGTTATTATAAGAATAATCAATTTAAACCTGGAAAGGATTTTAGAGATCATAGAGTCTAACTCTCTCATTTCATAGACAAAGAAACTGAGGCTCAGGGATGTTAAATAATATACAGGCAGTATCAGGACCAGCATTGGAACTCAGGTCTGGTGACTCCAACCTCAGCACTCCAAGATTAGGATTCTTCCCATTGCACCATGATTAATAATGGATGCTATGAGATTATGTACCTCCAGAGTGGGGGAGGGAATCTCTCACTCAAAAAGCAAACTTGCTTCTCTCTGTGTATCTCAGCCCAACAGTATTGCAATATCCTGATAGGGCACCTGGTCGGGAAGAGCTAATTCTGCCAAATAAGCTTGGGTTTTCAGAGTAACTGGTTGTTTGACTGAATTGACTCTTTGTGGTGGTTTTTTTCTTTCAAACAGTAATTCAAACTGACATGTATATGGTGTTTTCTTTACTCTGGATTGCCTCAGTTGGACAGCCCTCTGCAGAAGGTGTTTCCTCATTTCCCTGGCACCACATAAGTATAACAATGTAGATCTAGGAAGGCAGCTAAATTTGCTTCTAACATGGACAATTCTTGGTCACATAAGGTGGTAATTAAAAAAGTTTCTAGCCAAGGATTCATGCTATAATATCTCTGTTTCTAATACATTCACACTTGAATATCCTTTTTCTCTATCCCTCGTGAAAATCTAATTAGCCTAAACCCCTCAGTGCCATAACCATTACTCCCTGAGAGTAATGGAGGCACTTGGTGAGGAGTACTAACTCCAACATATAGAACGCCATTGGGCAGTAATAACCTATTTCTTTCATGTTTCAGGATTTTCAAAAGGTCTTACACACAACTCTGCAAGGTAGGTGGAGCAATTCTTACAATGCCAGTTTTACAGGTGAGGAAACTGAGGCCAAAGAGGTAAGCTGATCCACCCAGGGCCACACAGGTAGAAAGTAGCCGAGTCAGTACAAGGAAATGTTGGAGCTGGCCCCTTGATGCCCGGCTCTTCAATCTTTCTTTTGCATCGAATTCTGTTCAAGACTTGATGTTGTTTGTTTTGTTTTTCAGCCATGTCCAACTCTGCATGACCTCATTTGGGGTTTTCTTGGCAAAGATTCTGGAGTGGCTTGCCATCTCTTCTTTACTTCATTTTTACAGATGAGGAAACTGAGGCACGCAAGGTTAAGTGACTTGCCCGGGCTCACACAGCTAATGTCTGAGGGCAGATTTGAACTCAGGAAGATAAGTCTTGGAGGAATCTATTTGCTTTATATCAGGTACTATGCCAGGGATAAGAGATACAAATTCAGGAGGAAAGCCACTTCCTGCCCTCAAGGAACATAGGCTCTATTGAATCCCCACTGGGGCCATTTCATACACTATAGTTAACAGAGCACTTTATTTTTCATGCTTCAGTGTGGTTTGCACAACCCTGGTGCAAGTATGTTAACCCTACTTTACAGCTAGGGAAACTGAGGCTCAGAGATGGGAAGCACCTTGTCCAAGACCAATGCAATGAGCTGTTGAAAGATCAGGGATTGAATGTGGGTCCCACTCTAGCTCCAGTCATCTTTCCACTACAAAATGCACCTCTGATCATCACCAAGGGCCGATAGGCATTGAGTACCTGCAGCACGCCTCAGTTTTCTTATCTGTAAAATAGGAATACTACCTTTAGCATCTGCTTCATGGGGTTATTGTGAGGCTCCAGTAGTCTGTGTAGAGACCAGAGCTTTTGTGTTAGCCAGAATACAACACCAAACAAATTCTGATTAACAAAAGACAATCACTCTGCGTGTGAGGGTGACAGGAGTGGGGCAAATATGACACCATTTTTCTGTCCTTTCCCCAAAGCCCGCTTCCCATGACACATCTAGAGCATGAGTAGCATGATGGGTGGTTGGAAAAAACCTCCTCACCCATCTTCAGCCAACTCTGCAAATCTCTAAAGTGGAACCCTGGCACCATTCAAAAGGATCAGAGGACACACACACACACACACACACACACACACACACACACACACACTTTTTTTTACTTGTTTCAGTTGTGTCTGACTCTTCATGACCCCACTTGGAATTTGCTTGGCAAAAGATACTAGAGTGGTTTGTTATTTCCTTCTCTACTCATTTTACAGACGAGGAAACTGAGGCAAACAATTAAGTGACTCATTCAGAACCACACAGCTAGTCAGTGTCTGAGGCTGGATTTGAATTCAGTTCTTCCTGACTCCAGGCCTGGTGCTCATCTGCTGTACCACCCAGCTGCCCCACTAGGTAAAATGAACTAGAGAAAGAAATGGCAAACCATTCCAGTATCTTGGCCAAGAAAACCCCAAATGGGGTCACTAAAAGTCAGACATGACTGAACAACAACAAAAAGGAAAAGCTTTCTGACAACTAGTGCCGTTTTTAAGCACAATGGGTAGCCTGGGGAGGCAGTAAGTCCTTCCTCATGGGAAGTCTTCAAGCATGGGCTGGATGGCCTTATCAGGTATACTGGGGCAGAGCTTCTTTTCTTAGAATGGCTTCAAAAGTCCCTTCCTGCTCCAAAACTCTGTGACTCACCATCATTAGTGTGAGGGCATTTAATTATGCAATTTGCATATGCCCTAGTGCTGTATAATCTCCTGGCATCCTGTTATTAATCATGGTGCAATGGAAAAGACTCTGATCTTGACATTACCAGACCTGAGTTCAAATGCTGGTTCTGAAACTTTCCATCTATATATCACTTTACCTCCCTGAGCCCCAATTTCTTTGTCTATAAAATGAGAGAGTTAGAATCTATAATCTCTAAGATCTCTTCTAGCTCTAAACTTATTATTCTAATCATAAGGTAATACAGTAATGTCGGTGAAAATCTAGGGGTCAGAATAGAACACAAGACAACAATGAAGTGCGATCAGTGCCTTGTGGATAGTAAGTAATGTGATGGGACATTTCCAATATTCCTCTGGAGACAGGCAGTGGCAAACACTCAGTCTTTTGATTCTTTTGCCCCAATCCCAGACTGAGCTAGGTTGGTAAAAGGGAGACCCTGGAGTTTGCCAAACCAGGCCAGATCAGGACTGGGGGCAAGAGGACTGACCCTAGGAGACTCAAAACAAAGAAACAGAAGCCTTCCTACTGAATAAGATTAGACTGGAAACAGCAGAGGATTCGGAAAGGAGGCCTATTTCAATTCTTTCTCTACTAGCCATGTGAACTTGGCCAAGTCCCTTCCCTGTTTTCTTCTCTAGAAACCCTCCATAAACCCTTGCACGAACAGGATTTGAACAAACCTCTCCCTTCCCTGCACCTCCAAATCTTTATTGGTGTGTTTCCTTCTGTTTCTCCAGCCCAAGCCTTACTGCAAGGTGAATAACAATAGAAAACATCTATATAACAAAGGTTTACACTTGAGCCTTAGGTTCCTGAGACCTATCCAAAGTTCAAGGCACTGACTGTAGTTTGGCACCCCCTCCAGATATAGAACTCTTGAGCCCCAGCAGGTATATGTTCATTTATTGGTCGAGCAGAAGATACAAGTAGTTCAGATCAAAAGACATTTACTGAAATATCACCGTAAATTGAATAACAAGAAAAGATTATTTTGAATGAAGATTCTTTAACCTCTGAGCCAATTCCACTTGATGGATTCTCAAATTCTTTTTTTTTTTTTTTGCTTTTTTTTGGCAGGGCAATTGGGGTTAAGTGACTTGCTCAAGGTCACACAGCTAGTACATGTGTCAATTGTCTGAGGCCGGATTTGAACTCAGGTCCTCTTGACTCCAGAGCCAGTACTCTACTCACTGTGCCACCTAGCCACCCCTGATTCTCAAATTCTTCAAGATAGTAATTGTGTCACCCACACACCCTGCACCCCAACCTATTCTTCTTTAGAACAAGCATCCCCATTTCCTTCAACAGATCCTTCTATGGCAGGATCTCACTGACATCTCACACAGCAGCTTATCTTTCTGTGGATGCTTGTGAATGTATCCCACCGCCTGGCAGGGAGGAGTTTGCCCTGAATGTCCACTGATTTCTCCAATCAATGCTCTAATCAAGGTGTTTTTTGTTTTTCACTTCCAAACATTGTTGTAAAGAGCGGCTTCCCTCCCCACTCCAGCCCTAAATAATCTTCGTTTGGAAAGCCAAACTGCTAGCCAAGGAAGGCATTGACTTGAGCCCCTTGTTCTCTGAGGAAGCTGAAAATGAGAAAATTGTCAAACCTTGGTTTCTATTAGGGGGATGGGGAGAGCAAACAGCTTCCCCCAGTCCCAGGTGGAAAGCAGACCAGACAATTGAACTTAATAGCAGCATCCCTGGGAATAGGATGTCACTGCTGCTCTGTGTCACCTTCAAACATCTTGGTGATATTTTTATGGATTTTATGATCTGGCCTAGGCTGTGGGTCAAGAACGGCCGCTTGGTTCTAAGTAGGCTGTGAGCTCTGGTGGATGCTGATCCAGCCCTGCTTTCCTTCAAAGTGAGGAGCTAATCTGACCTTTCATCATCTCAGCTGTTGTTTATCGGCTTCCTTCAGAGGCTGTTTGAACTCCCCCCCCACCCCCCATCCCGCTCCACACACATTTCCTGGTTTGAGGGGCCTATTCCCTGGACACAGCCAAGCCTCTCACACGGAAACCGAGCCACCATGATTGAATGATGCCACTAACAAGAAAGGGCTACAGCCTTGAGCTGAGTGGCCTCCTTTTTCAATCACTGGGTAAGTGCCTAAATTAGCCGGGTTTGGTGCCTCAGAACTGTTTACTATTTACTGGAGACAGAGACGCAGAGAGAAACACAGACAGATGGGAAGAGTTTGTTAATACCGGTCAGTTCAATCCCCTGAATGAGGAAAGGGAGTTCCAAGAAGCCTCTGAGTGAACTGATTCGATAGAATTCAGAGCTGGAAGGGCCTTGGAGATCATTCCTCATTCTATACATGAGGAAACGTGAGAAACAAAAAGGATTGGAGATGGAAGGTTTCTCAGAAGTTATTCATTTCAACAATCTCCTTTCATAGAAGAAGAAAACTACGGAGCAGAGGTACATCAAGTGACTTGCCCAGGGTCACATAACTGGTGTCTGAGGTGGGATTTGAACCCAGATCTTCTTGACTACAAATTTAGTACTGTAAACATTCCACCAAGGAAACCCCTATTCTTGTTAAGGGGATCCCTGTCTTTCCAGGAAGCCAAGTTCTCAATCAATCAACAAGCTTTTATTAAATGCCTACTATGTGCCAGATGCCATGCAAGGCACCAACTGATACAAATACAAAGAGAAACTCTCCCTATTCTTGAGGTGCTAATAGCTAACAATCCATGTCATTCTCGACTTTCCCTCACCCATCATATAGAAAATAAATCACCAAGTCTAACCTATTCATTCACTCCAACCTCTCTCTCATCTGCCCCCCACCTAGCTGTGTGTGGATGTGTTTATTTCCTTCAATGAAATATAAGCTCCCTGAAGGCAGGGACTGTTTCAGTCTTCATATCCTCAGTGCTTAGCCATTACCCAGCCCATTGTCGGTGCTTGATGAATGTTTGTTAAATTAATTTTTTTCAAAATTGCCTTTGTTTGTAAACCAGAATGATTTTCCCCTTGGCCTCACTCCCCCACTGAACTCTCTTTTGTAACAAAGAAAATCCCATAAAGCAAAGCCAAGGGATGAGGGAGTTGAGTGTGACCATCAATGCCACATTCCCATCTATGGTCCCCTCCCTGCACTGAGGAGCAAGAGGATGATGTTTCACACCATTGGTTCTCTTGGCTCGAGCTTAGTCATTACAATTAACTAGAGTTTGGCTGCCCTTCTTTGTTATAAATTATTTTAGATAGATTTCCATCGAAATGTATAATTTTTTTAAACTGAGTGCTTGAACGGATAAGCACCAATTACATACAAAATTCATATATGCGAAGTCCATGTTCACAGGTCATTAAGCTGGAAGGGGCTTCAGAGATCATCTGGTCCAAAGCATCCCTTTTACAAACGAGGAAAATAAGACTCAGAAAGATAAGAAATAGCCTATGCTCACACCAGGGAGTGAGTGGCAGAGCTGGAATTTGAACCCAAGTCCTGGGACTGCATATTCAGTTTTGTTTGTTTTTGCCGCTGTCTCAGATTGCAGGACAAATGAGGTCACTGGATGACGGATTTAGCTAGAGCTAGAAGGAGCTCAAAGCTCATCTAGTCCAGCCCCCTTGTTTGCCATTGTTCTATAATTTATTACTCATTCCTTCATATAAAGCCATCGAGTCTATTTTGCAGGGATGCTGGTGAAGGTCTCCTTTGGTTCTCTGAAATCAGGCTCCCTTTGGAGCCATATCAGATCTGAAGAGTGCACACTCAAATGGAGACTTTTCAGCAGATTTCTGCATGTGTCATACTTGGATGGCTTGGGATGTAGGCTGGGGAAAAGGAGGAAGGATGGGGAGGCAGTGAGAAAGGGTCAGATGCTTTGGACACATAGGGCCCCAAATAATTTTGAACCAAGTTCAGCCCAGAGAGCCCCTTCTCTGAGTGAGCCAAGGATGCAATCAATAAGTCATCTCTCCAGTGTGATTCTATTGAACATGGGTTTAATTGACCTGAAAAGAAACTCACTCATTTCAAAGTTGTGTGCATCCCCTGCAAGATAAACATTCTTCACTTGTCCGACTCCAAACCCGATTTTCTGCCAGGCTGTTCAAACAGCTCTCATGGACTCAGGTGGGGAAAGAAGGGACTTTCATTGTCATCATTATCATCATCACTAGCATTTATATCACACTTTAAAGTTTCCATTATCTCATTTGTTCTTCATAAAAACACCAGGAGGTAGGTGCTATTGTTACTATTCCCATTTTGAGGAAACTGAGGCTGACGCTTGCCCAGAGTCACACATCTAGTAAGTGTCTGAGACAGGAATTGAATGTCAGTCTTCCTCGCTTTACCCACTGAACTACCTCAACACCTTCATCTCGTCCCATGGAACACCCTTGAATCTCAGTGTTGGAAAACAATGACGTTTTTGTTGGATGAGACCAGGGTTTTGAAAACGGTCTTGAGAGACCCCTTTGATAAAAGGCACCAGTAGGGTCATAGGACTTTTAGAGCTAGAAGAACCTCAGAGGTCATCAGACCCAACCCCTTCATTATACAGATGGGCAGAGGCACCTAGGTGTAACAATACCTACTTCCCAGAGTTGTTGTGAGAATCAAATGTGACAATATTTATCAAGCTTGAAGGACAATGTAAACGGGAGCTATCATTAGAACAATGGACAATGATGAAGAGGGAGAACCCTGGCTCACTCCACAAGCAGAGTCTAATTAGAGATTGTGGTGAAGGTGCCCAACATTTGAAGGCAGATTTCTCCCATCAGTCTTCTTCATGGTTCTCAGAAGGAGAATGTGGTAGACGATGCCAAGCAGTGAGCTTGGGGCATGATCTCATCCAACAACATCCAACTGAGGTAGGAAGGAATGTAGTAACTGGTCCTGGGTCTTTCTCCACATGTGTGCACATTAGGAAGAGTCAGGGTGTTCTTGGCTATCTTAAGGTCTCCGGTGACCCAGTATTCTTTGGGAACCTATACTAGATGGGTACTTCTAAGTGGCTGAACTGTTATGTTAGTGAATCAATTAACAAGTGTTTATTAAGTGACTACTATGTGCTGGGCACTGTGTTCATCATGACAGGCCCTGTGGTGTATTGGAACATGCTTGGACCCGAGGTTGAGAGAGCCCCAAGATCAGGTCCTGCCTCTGACACTTACTACCTATATGACCACAGAAAAGCCACTCAAACTATCCTGGTTTTGTTTTCGTCCTCTGTAGGAGCTGGGTCATAATACCTGTGGTACTTAACTCCTAAGACCCTTTTGAAGATCCAGTAATATAATGTTCATGAAGTACTTTGCAAACCAGAAAGAATTAGGTAAATATTGGTTCTTATTACAAACACAGCACAGTCTCGCTTACTCAGTATAGCTTTATCAATGAGGGAGTGAGTGCTGGGCTGCCAGCCTAGGATGGGGAAGTGAGTTCCTAAGTCTGCAGTTCATTGGTTTGGATTTTTCATGTCCCTCCCAACTCTAAGGAAGGAGGGGAATAAAACCTGCCTCCCTGGGATATTGGGAGGACTTAGGGACCAGAGGCAGATGTGTTGGGCAAGGAGAGTGCTGACGCCCAGCACACCCCTGCCTCTGGGCTCCTTTTGGCTAAATCCCTGTTTTGGCGAATCTAGGCTATTGGGTGATCTTGGGCATGACACTTCTCACAGCGTTTCAACATCCTCTTGTGTAAAGTGAGGGAGTCAGACTCCAAGGTGACGTCCATGACCCAGCCCAACTCTGAGGTTCTATGCTCTAAAGTCCCTCCCAGCTCTCGTGTTCTAGGTTCTAAGGTCTGTCTCACCTCTGCTTTCTATGCACAAAAATGCTTCCTAACTCACACATTCCTTGTCCTTTCTGCTTTATCATTTCATGTTGGAAGGAAGGGAGGAAAGAAGGAAGGAAGGAAACAAGTATTTATTCAATACTTACTATGCAGCAAGCATGGTGCAAAGTGCTGGAGATACAGAATGCAGATGCAGAAAAGCCAAGTCCTTTCTAAGAAGATCGGACTGTCCATGTCCTGAGGCCACTCTCAGCTCACTCAGGAGTTCTTGACCTGTGTGTGTGTGTGTGTGTGTGTGTGTGTGCGCGCGCGTGTGTATGTCCTGGGTCCCTTTGGCAATCTGGCTTCTGGACTCCTTCTTAAGTAATTGAAGGAAATGTTAAATTTCAGTTAGAGGTGAGTGAAAATGAAGGTGTGATTTTTCTCCCAGATGAGTTGCAAGAGATTCCTGAAATCCACCCACCCCACCCCACAATGAAGAAGTTTTGCCCGAGGGTGTGCCAAGGTCCTGCCCAGCTCTGACATTCTAGGCTCCCATTCTAGGCTCCCTTTCCAAACCATCATGGTCTGTGCTCTAAGGTCTTGGCATTCTGGGCTTTCTTGTTTTTAGTTAATTCACTTTGTAAAGCGAAGGCCCATAGCCTACATGCGAGAAATACAGGCCTTCTTCAATTCATAAGACAGAGGTGTTGCTGAAAGTTGTATGAGGAAAAAAATCATATGTTGAATTCCATTTTCTCATTGACCTGTAGGATAAAAGTGTCAGTATGTCCTTATGGGCGGAGCGGGTGGATCCCTCCAAAGCACCAAGCTGAAATTTTTGTGCAAAGAAAAGGTTAAATCGAAGTCTATTCCCATGGAACAAGTGCCAAGACTTGGGGTCTCTCCTCCATCTTATCTCCTATTTCTATTCCCTGAGGGTTATAGTCCTCACCAGCCACTCTCCCTGAGGGTAAGGGAAAGAAAGCTGTAGAATTTCTCTATTTTCTTCAATACCATCTACTAAATTTTGGGGTGGGAGAGGTCTTCAGCTCTCTGCTTGGTAGCAATTTTTGGCTCTGGCCAAAGCTGAACCCCAGATCTGATGCCACCATCACAGCATCACCATGGAACCTGAAACAGTCACATCCGGCAAAGTTCTGATGGCATAGAAACACATTTGTTCTCTTTTTGGAGAGTTTCAAAATCCTGAAGCTACTTTTTATAAAAGCTGGGATGATCGCATAGCACATCTAAGGATAAAGTGTTGGACAGCCTATGTACTCTTCTTTAGGCCCCAGTATGAAAGGAGAGAGAAAGGAAGGAAGGAAGAAAGGAAGGAAGGAAAGAAGGGAGGAAGGAAGGAAAGAAGGAAGGATGGAAGGAAGGGAGGAAGGAAGGAAGGAAAGGAGGAAGGAAGGAAGGAAAGGAAGGAAGGAAGGAAGGAAGGAAGGAAGGAAGGAAGGAAGGAAGGGAAGGAAGGAAGGGAGGAAGGAAGGAAAGGAAGGAAGGATGGAAGGAAGGAAGGATGGAAGGAAGGAAGGAAGGAAGGAAGAAAGGAAGGAAGGGAGGAAGGAAGAAAAGAAGGAAGGATGGAAGGATGGAAGGAAGGAAGGAAGGAAGGAAAGAAGGAAGGATGGAAGGAAGGAAGGAAGGAAGGAAGGAAGGAAGGAAGGAAAGAAGGAAGGAAGGAAGGAAGGAAGGAAGGGAGGAAGGAAGAAAGGAAGGAAGGGAAGGGAAGGAAGGAAAGAAAGGAAGGAAGGGAGGAAGGAAGAAAAGAAGGAAGGATTGAAGGAAGGAAGGAAGGAAGGAAGGAAGGAAGGAAAGAAGGAAGGATGGAAGGAAGGAAGGATGGAAGGAAAGAAGGAAGGAAGGATGGAAGGAAGGAAGAAAGGAAGAAAGGAAGGAAGGGAGGAAGGAAGAAAGGAAGGAAAGAAAGGAAGGAAGGAAGGAAGGGAGGAAGGAAGAAAAGAAGGAAGGATGGAAGGGAGGAAGGAAGGAAGGAAGGATGGAAGGAAGGGAGAGAGGGAGGAAGGGAAAAGGGAAGAGGGGAGGAGGGAAGAGAGGGAGGGAAAAGAGGATGGAAATAAACATTTATGAAATCCCTGCTACAAATACTGTATCATTTAATCCTCACAATAACCCTGAGAGAAAGGTGCTGTTATTATCCCCATTTTACAGTTGAGGAAACTGAGGCAGATAGTGCCTTGCCTGGGGTTACTATCTTAGGCTGAATTCGAGCTCAGGTCTTCCTGACTCCAGGCCCAGTCCTGTCTCCACTTTGTCCCCCAGATGCCCAGTGTGGAGGAGCAGGCATGGAGGGGTTGTAATCTGTATCAGCAAAGCGAGTGTCCACATTCATGAGATGGAATGCAATGCCAAAGCTTTCACTATGTGCTTACTACGTACTAAATATTTTGCTAAATGCCAAGGACAAAGAAAAAAAGTGAAACAACAGAGTTCTCAAGGAGCTCTGTTCTTTTTGGAACAGACAAGATATATTGGAAGATTCAGAGTAGGATAGATAGAAAAGCCTAGAAGTCCTTAGGTTACACGGTCAGGGTCAGTGGGTCAGTCAACAAGCATTTAGAGGCAGCTGGGTGAGGCCATGATGGAGTGCTGGGCTTGGATTCAAACCCCACCTCAGACATCGTTAGCTATACGACCCTGGGCGAGTCACTTGATTCAGTTTCTTCGTCTGTATGATGGGGATCAGCAGAGCGGCCGTCTCCAGCCATCACGTATGTAAAACACTAGGAAGACCCGAAGGTGCCGTGTAAATGTGAGCTGTTGTTACTGTCCTTGTTTGTGAAGCACTTTCTGTGTGCCAGGCCCCGTGCTCACTGCCCGAGATGGACCAAAGAAGACCGTATTCTCATGGGGGAAACAACAAACGAATAATCTACAAGATGGCGGTCATCTCAGAGGAAAGGTGAGAACAGCTGGGAGAAAAGGGACTGGGCCTCCAGCCCAAGGTGGAATTTGAGCTGAGTCCTGAGGGGAGCCAAGAGGCAGAGGAGACAAGGGAGAGTGCTCCAGACCCAGGGGCAACCACTTCAAAGGCGTGTCATGGGTATCATGGGTGAGTGATGGCGAGGAAGCCAACGTCACTGTGTCATCGAGAGTGTGCACAGAATAAAGTATAAGAAACCAGGCAAGGCAGGAAAGGGCAAGGTAATAAAGAGCTTTAAATGCCAAACAGTGGACTTTAGATCTGATCCTGGAGGTCATAGGAGACCACTGAGGTTTACCAAATATCGAGGTGACATGGTTGGACTTGACTTTCCATCAATTCCTTTTGTCGGCTAAGTGGAAAATTGATTGAGCTGGGAGAGACAAGGCAGAGAGACCAATTGTGGAAGGCAATTCCCAGGGGTCGGGAGGGCGAAAGAGCTGGGACAAATTATAAAGTCTGATGGGCCTTTAGAGATGAGTTGTTTTACGACCAATGACTGCTGAGAAAGGGGTGCTGGGCCTGAGGGTCAGAGTGGAGCAGGGCTCTGGGCTACCTCAGTCAAGGGTAAGAATGTTTGTGGGGAGGGGTCAGTGGACAGAAGAGTGTATCCAACTTCTGGTGGGAACTGGGCAATGGGAGCTGGGACATGAGAGGGGGAGTCTCCCCAGGGCACACTATTTCTGTTGGGCCTTTGCTTGACCGGTGGCCTGGGAGGGCTTCGTTGCAGGGCCGAGGAAGGGGAAGTTCCTGAGCTCTGTACTGACTGTTTGTGCTGAGCCCTGTGGCATCTGGCATCCTTTGGGTTATTGGTATTTTGGGGATTCCTTAAAACAAGGGGTAGATGTGACGTTGACTTCTCTTACACTTCAAAAATTTGGAGCTTCTTTAAGGGACAGAGGGTTTGTTGTTTGGTTGTTGTTTTTTTTTAATGGTTTGGAATTCTTGACATTGCCAAAGACCTTTATTGCTCCCTGTATAGTTCAGAGTGTGCCTGGTTTATGATCAGTGAGGGGAAGAAAGGCTCCGGAAGCCCAAGAAATGAGCCTGTGGCCATGTTGTCAGTGAACGACGAACCTGAGAACACAGAGTGTTCCGGGCCATTAATCCTTTTTAACTGTCTAGGCCTCAGTCTCCTCTTCAGTAAAATGAGGGAATTAGGCTAGTGGCCTCCACCCTGAAGATCCAATTCTAGGCTCATAGGGTCTATTCTCCTTTCGCCATGTTACCAGACTCTATCCACCAGCCCAAGTGGCCCCTAGGTCTGAGCAAGACTTAGAGGTAGCTGTATTTGGTTTGGGAGTTTTATTCTTTTTGGTTTTCATTAAAAAAAATAGCTCCAGTGGTAGAACCTGAGACTTCATGATAACTGGGGCCAGCCCCATCAGGAGGCCATTAATCAGCCTTTAAGCCTCCCCAGGCTAGGGGCATGGTCTAAGCTGACGCGATCCTTCCAGTTTAAGAAGCCTCTGAGGCTCGCAAACCTGGGTTTATACTCGGTAGTTTGGATGCTAACAACCTTGGCTCTTGCCCTGGGTTTTATGTTACCTCCTCTAATCCTGCCCTGTGAGAGCTGAGGGACAAGGCTAGAAAACTGAGGAGAGAGAGAGAGAGAGAGAGAGAGAGAGAGAGAGAGAGAGAGAGAGAGAGAGAGAGAGAGAGAGAGAGAGAGAGAAATAGTCTGGAAAAGATCCTAGGAATCCCAAGTACCCCCAAACTCCCTGCACAGAGCAGCTCCCATCTTTCCACTTGGCTTTATTCCCTGCCCCCCTTTCTATTGAGAGGAACTGCATGCCCCTCCTGGACAGGAAGTAACGGAAGGCTGACAGTCGGATCCATTTAGTGAGGAGTGAGGAGGCCTTTTTTAAAGGGATCTGATTTCAGTGTGAATAAAACACCTGTAATTGCTTTGGTTTCTCCAGTGTTGCCCCTTGCTTTCTGAACCTCAGTGAGACTAGTAAAAATATTCCAGATGGTGAAATTTGCCAAAACTTGGGGTCATTTCAATGTGTCGCTGCCTTTCCTTCCATATAGAGTTGGTCACCAACCTTGCGGCCTTTCCCTTCATTGAGTCTCTTACATCCCTCCTTTCTTCTCTCTCTCTCCCTCCTTCCCTCCCTCTCTCCCCTCTCCCCTTTCCTCCCCTTCTCTCTCTCTCTCTCTCTCTCTCTCTCTCTCTCTCTCTCTCTCTCTCTCTCTCTCTCTCTCTCTATGTCTGTCTCCTCTGTCTCTCTGTCTCTCTATCTCTCTCTGTCTGTCTCTGTCTGTCTGTCTGTCTCTCTCTCTGTCTCTCTCTCTCCATTCCCTTAGACCTGGGTTTGACCACATCTTAATTAGTCTTAGAAGCAGTCCAATCTATAGTTGAAATAATAGCTAGTATATGTGTCCCAGTGGAGAGAACATTGGACATGGAATCAGAAAGACTTGAATTCAAACTCTGCCCTAGATACTTATTAACTCTGTGGCCTTGATCAGGGGACTTAACCTCCCTCAGCCTGTTTCTGTAAAATGGTTATAAAAATGGTACCTACTTCTCAGAATTGTTGTGAGATTCAAATGAAATTATGTATCTATATTTATATATCTTTGCAAACCTTAAAGCACTATATTCCCTTTTCACTATTTTAAGCATATTCACTGTTATTGAAGATAATAGTACCAAATCCATCTCATGCTTGAAAAGACTGTGGTAGTGGCATAGCTATTATTATGTATATAGTGCTTCCAGCTTTAAAACACACACACCCGCATGTACACACATATGTCCATATATATATATATACACATAGATACATATCTGTTTACATATATATGTATGTATACATATACATATACATAGACATAGGCATAGACAATATACATAGACACATAAAGTATACCATAGACATAGACATAGACATAGACAATATACATAGACATATACAGTATACCATAGACATAGACATAGACATAGACATAGACAATATCATTGGATGTTTACAATAACCTGAAATAGAAATATTTATTTTTCCCATTTTACAGATGAGGAAATTAAGGTTTGATGTCTTGCCCAGGACCCCACAGATGCTGTTGTGGAATAAATAATGATAATAATTTGGGATTTGCAAACTATTATTTCCTTTTATCCTCACAGTAAACCAGATGAGGAAACTGAGGTTGAGTGCCCGGGGCTAAATAGCTAGAAGTTTCTGAGGCTGGTTTCGAACTCAGGTCTTTCAGGCCCAGTGCTCTACCCACTGTACCACCTCACTATTTCAAATTGATTGAATGAATGAAATCCAATGCTTGAAATTTACAATTTCAATGTAGGATACAAGTCAGTAACAAAGGTTTATTCCCTCTCTAGTTATGAGCCAAGGCAGGCCAAAGCTTCAGCTGGTCCAGACAAGCGGACTTCTGAATAAAAGCCATTTTCACAGACACACAAAGCGTACAGAAAACAGCATTTGTGCGAGGTTCCCCAGTGGCCATCCACTGACCTTGGGTGTGTTCTGGGAGAGATGAAGAACAGCTTTCTAGCATGCTCATCTGTTATCTCCTTAGGGTTGGGAGACAGGATGGTTTCAGTCTTCTGACTGTCCTCACCCAAGATCTGTTTTCAAGGAAGACAAAACATAAGGTACAGGACAGGCTGCTTATCAGTAATGCCAGAAAACAAAAAGGCTTCCCTTTCGATCACCATAGAAACAAGCGTCAGAGACAGGATTAGAACCCAGGTCTTTGTGACTCCCAGTCCAGCAGCATGGTCGCCACTATACAAAGCTGCTGTAACTCCAGAATGATACTGTTGGCTTTTCGTGGTTTTGTCACCTAGGACGTTACAATTGCTGAAAATGTTTTGGAATTCTTCCTTTTGAGTTACTTTCCTAAATTTCTTACA
Organism: Trichosurus vulpecula; assembly: GCF_011100635.1. Taxonomy (NCBI): domain Eukaryota; kingdom Metazoa; phylum Chordata; class Mammalia; order Diprotodontia; family Phalangeridae; genus Trichosurus; species Trichosurus vulpecula. The sequence continues at coordinate 428,362,618 of NC_050575.1, read as the reverse complement.
AAAGTTGGTCTTTTTAAAAAACAAAAACCTCAAATTATAGAATCTCTGAGTCAAAAGTAAATGCAGAGGCATCTAGTTCTACATATAGCTGAGAAAGAATCCTTTTCTACCATCTGCCCAGTAAGTAGCACAGCCCTATGAAATATGCATAATTATCCACAATTGATGGCTAGAAAATTGAGCTGAAGTGACTTTCTTAGAAGTGACTCAATGGCGAGAGAACCGGCTGAAGGGTTAGAGGCCATGAGTTCAAATTTCACTTCTGATGCTGATTGCCTCTGTGACCCTCAGCTTCCTCATCTGTGAAATGGGGGGTTGAATTAGGTGGCCTCTTAGGCCCCTTGAGACTCTTGATCCATGATTCTCCAGAAAAGAACCAGTCAACAATAGAGGGAGAATTTGAACCTAGGACTCTCCTGACCCCACACACAAGGTTCTTGCCACAATGTTCTGTGCAGTCTCTCTCCCACAGTCCTCTTCTTTTATTCAACTTCTCGTGCCACCACAGCTTGGGGAGGTAGAGACAGTGGAGGGCTGGGAGCTCAGGAGACCTAGGTTCGAAACTTGCCTCTGATTTTTTTTCCAGTCATGTCATCCTGGACATGTCATTTAACCATTCCAGGATTTAGTGTCCTTATTTGTCAGCTGGAAATAATTAGACCTATAATAACTGTGGCCAAATCCTTTGCCTCTTGGCCTCTCTGTCCTTCATTCTAATCCCTTCCCTCTGAGATTATCTCCAGTTTATCCTGTCTATAGCGTGGCTGGACATGGTTGTTTTCATGCTGTCTTCACCATGGCGTCCTTGAAGGCAGGGACTATTTTTGCATTCCTCTGGTATCCCCATAACTTAACACAGTGCCTTCACATAGTAGGCACTTTAACACAGTGCCTGTGTAAAGCAGGCACTGAACAAAGGCTTGTTGACTTGTTGACTCAATTTTTTTAAGATCAAATGAAATCATCTAGGCAAAGTCCTTTGCAAATATTAGTGTCGGAATATGTCAGTTTATTATTGCTATTATTTACATATAACTGACTTCTCCAGATCAAGGCTTTTCTGGATCCAGTGCATCTGCTCCACTGTTACCAGCTCAATCTTATTAATTGGCTCCATCACATTTCCTGTATGGGCACTGAGATCCATTCCAGCTATGGAATTCTGGGTTTCTCTGTTCCAAAAGCATCATTATGTCTCTATTGCTTTCTAAATAAAGTCCCAGCTCCTTAACCAGTCACTTAAGATCTTCTGACATCTAGCTTTTTCCTGGTCTTATTTTTCACAATTTCCACAAACACTCAAAACCCTGTTAAATATGCCGTGTACTTTCCTGCCTCTATGTCTTTGCCTGCAATGTTCTCCTCTCCTGGAATGCCCTCCCTACCCAAATCTGCCCATTGAAGTCTTTAAAGTTCAGCTGAAATGCTTAATGATAATGACAAGTCACATTTACTCTTCTCACAAGAACTCCAGGAGCTAGGCAGTTTATTGCTACACCCATTTTAGAGGTGAAGATTGCGCCTCACTCATTGTTACACAGATGGTTTCTATTTTGTATTTCTTCTGCATGTATATGGATACATACTTCCTCTCCTTATAAAACATAAACTACTTAAGGGAAGAGACTGTTTCATTTTTGCTTTTATAGCTCCAGTACCTAGCGCAGTGCCTGGCATATAGTAGGTGCGTAATAAATGCTTGTTGACCGATCAGTTGATTCTGGAAGGGCTCCCATTAATGAGCTTGAACGTCCACCAAATATCAAAGCATAAAATAGAATTGCTCTCTCAATCAGTTATAGTCTGAGCAGAACTGAGGTTTTTTAAGTGCATTTCTTCATACAGACCTATGATTTCGTGGGTATGTGGAACTTCCAGTGTGGAAACTACTTGCACCAATGCACAATGGCACCTGTCACTTACAGCCTTAGAGTCACCCAAGGCACTGAGACATGACCTGATTCCCCCAGGACTTTAGAGCTGGTATTCATGAGAGGCAAGAGTTGCTATCCCCTGATTAATCAAGAAAATGATGTGTTTTGTAAGAAATGGTTTAATCTCTCCAATCTGATGGTTTGTCTATCGTTTTTGTTTCCTCATATTATACATCAGTGTGGCAAATTTGTGTATGGGTTAGTTGGAGGAAGAAGGGACAACACTTTCCTGGTATTCCTATGAGCTTTAATAAGAATCCCGGTGATTGAAGCAGTGGGGTACTAAGACTGTGGAATACTGCCTATACTGTGTTGGTTGGTTTGGCCAAAAACATTGTTCTCTCCTCCTTTTTCAAACTTTGTTGACAGAAATGGCTGATGAGGACTAGAAGAGTCTATCCAGAAATAATGGTAATGTAGAAACAAAAGATATTGATTATAACATATTTTTTAAAAATCCACTGGATATAACAGCGTGCCTTCCCTGGAGCAGCGATATTTAGCAGAGGGGCTGAAGACCTGTCCTCGGCTTCTGATTTATTCTTGGCAGATTCATCTTGCCCAAGTGATAAAAGTGACTGAAAGATCATAGATTTAGAGACAGAAAGCACCTCAAAGGCCATCTAGTCCAACTCCTTTATTTTAGAGATGACAAACCTGTCAGTCACACCTCTAGCTGTCTACTGGACATCTCAAACTAAGTGTTCCACAAATATCTTAAACCCAGTATGTTATAAGAAGTCACCCAGGAAACAGAAGAGGTTTGCAGAATGGATTGGAAAACTCAATATGTTCAGATCTGAACTTTTTCTTTTTCTCCCCACCCCCTCCATCTGTTCCTCCCATCTTCCTAATTTCTCTATTATTGATGGTGGCACTGCCACCTTCCCAGCTACCAAGGCTTGCATTCTTACTCTTCATGCTTGATGCCATCCTAAACTCCCCAATCTGATGCCAAATCTTGTCAATTCTACCTCCATAATGTCTCTTGTATATATCCCCTTCCAGTCTCTGACACTGCTACCATCCTGGTGCAGGCCCTCTTCCCCTCAAGATGAACTATTATAATAGACTTCTGGTTGGTCTCCACGCCTTAAGTCTTTCTCTAACTCCAGTCCTTTCTCCACTCAGCTATCAGATTGATTTTCCTAAGTAACCATGTCATTCCCCTATGCAATAAACTCTAGTGGTTCCTTAGCTCTTCTAGGATCAAATTTAAGATTCTCTACCACCTCTAGGATGTCACACACACACACACACACACACACACACACACACAAACATGGTGTATATGTGTATATATATGGATATAGTATGTATATATGAACAAATAAGATATGTATTTTGTTGGTTCATATATATGATTCCATACATATATATCTATATCTTGTTAGTTCATAGTTGTTTGCATGTTGTCTCTCCCATTAGACTATAAGCTCCTACAGATCAGAGATTTTCTCCCCCCTCTTCTTTACCTCCAGCCATTAGCCCAGTACTTGGCACACAGTAGGAGTGCAATAAATATTTGTTGACTGACCGATCTTCATCAGCAACAATCCCCTATATAATTCATGAAATCCTATGCTCCATGAACCTTCTTTTGGTCGATTAATCCTAATTTATTCTGTATGTACTTTATATGTACTTAGTCATTTCCAAGCTCTCCCCTCTATGAGATTTGGAGGGCTTTGAGAATGTGGACTGTCCTTTACCTTTCTTCAAATCTCTTATGTTTAGCATGATGACATACTAGGCCCCTGATAAATGCTTGTTGACTGACTGACCAAACTGAGGTCCAAAGATAGCATTTTTCTAGAGTTATATCATGCTAGAAATATACTGTCTCTCTCACATATCTCTGGTCTAGGAGGATGATGTTTGGGGAATCTGAAGGAAACTTCCTTCTCTGATAAGGGGGACAGTAGTCCTTGGCTTATGCTCACAGGCGTAGCTCCTTCTTAACAAACACCGCTTACGCAAAAGACCACAACAAATAATAAATAAAGAGTCAACACATTTATCCAGGCAAAACAGTGAATGGAAGTCAGGGAAGTTACAGAGATTAGAATAGATTTTTTAAACCCACAAAAGTAATTGAGTTTTTCATCTGAGAGCAAAATGGGATTTCAGCTCAAACCAAGTATCATTTCTCCCAGAAGAATCTATTCTTGCATTCTCTACAATTATGGCACTCCCAGAGATGTGATAAGGCTGGCTTGCTATGCATGTCTGCTATCTTCCTGTCTTTCTCTTCTTCTTCCCAGGAGTATACGTTGTCCCCCTGTCACTCCTGAAGAGTATCTGGAACCAACTCAGTAGATCCCATGCACACATTGTGGTCAGCCTTCTCTCCACCAATCAGCACCATCACATCTTTTTCTGTATATGTCATACAGAACTGGACTACCCTTTACTCACCCCACTTCAGTAGAATCTAGGTTTTGTTATGAATTTAACAATCATAAACATCTCAATGTACAAAGGAGAACAAAAAGAGAATTACAGATGAAACTGTGATGTTCTGTTATACTCAGTTGTTGGAGGTTTTTTTATACATTAAATTGAATAAGGTAGTAATAAAACTGCTCTGTTTGTTTGGAGTCCCTTCTGAATGTATTGTTGTTTTTTAAATTTATATTTTTAATCATTTTATTCATACTTTTTTTCTTTTTTCTCACTCCCTCTTTTTTACATTACTATAACTGCCCACTCACTCCCCTCCCCATCCCTCCCACCACACACACACACACACACACACACACACCCTCATGGACACACCCCTATGGACTCAGTTTCCAGGCATCTAAACCCAAGGCCTATGAGTCAGCATCACTGGACAGTGTCTGTCTCCTTCAAGTTGCGAAAACTGGGGTCTATGGGATTAGTCTTCAGATCTGTGGAGATCGATCTCTGGGCTGCAACAGCTATCAGCTTGCATTTTCTAGTTGTTCCCCCAAGAAGTCACTTCTCATATTTGCCAAAGAGACCTGGGAAACCAGAGGCCAAGTTCCACCCTAGGAAACTCTAGGGAAATGACAGAAAGTGAAAACATGACCTGGGAACTGGAGTTACAGCCTTGTAGAGGACAAAGGACAGGGTAGTGTTGGGGGATGGGCAGGGTGGATTTCTTTTTTTTTTTTAATTCTGATTGTTAATTTCAATTCCAAATAATCCGGAATTATTAAACATAAATAACAGGGAGTATATGAAATTGAGGCTCCTTGAAATAGGGGGCAACTGTATTTACTAGTAGAAAACAAAATCATTGAATGTATGTGATTAATGTTGCTGTGTAGAATTGCTAGAAGTTTTTAAATAAACAGGCTATGTTAAATTTTCGGCCCTGGGTGCGCATAATGGAAATGGGTAATCATGAATCAGGGCATGTGTCTTCTAGAGCACTTGAAGCATCAGATAGCCTTGACCCAATTATGCAATGGGAGATGAAACCTAGTGATTAATGACTAGTGACGCTACTGATGCTTTTTGCCTAATATTTAATTAATTTATTTTCAGTTTTCAACATTCATTTCCATAAGTTTTAAATTTTCTCCCCCTCCCTCGCCCTCCCCTCTCCAAGATGGCCTGCAGTCCAATATATGCCCTACATATACATTCCTATTAAACACATTTTCACATCAGTCATGTTGCATAGAAGAATTATAACGGATGGGAGAAACCATGAATAAGAAAATAAAACAAAACAAAAGAGAAAAGAGTCCGCTTCGCTCCACATCCTGACTCCATGGTTCTTTCTCTGGATGTGGATGGCATTTTCCATCATGAGTCCTTTGGAAAACTTTTAGGTCCCTGCATTGCTGAGAAGGGCTACATATATCACTATCAGTTACTATGCACAATGTTCTCCTGGTTCTGCTTGTTTCATTCAGCACCAATTCATATAAGTCCTTCCAGGTTTTCCCAAAGTCCTCCTGCTCATCATTTCTTATGGAGCAATAATATTCCATTACATTCATCTACCACAACTTGTTCAGCCATTCCCCATTGATGGGCATTCTCTCGACTTCCAGTTCTTGGCCACCACAAAAAGAGGTGCTATAAATATTTTTGTATATGCAGTTCCTTTTCCCACTTGTGTGATCTCTTTGAGATACAGACCTAGAAGTGCTGTTGCTGGGTCAAAGGGTATACATATTTTTATAGCCCTTTGGCCATAGTTCCAAATTTCTCTCCAGAGTGGTTGGATCAGTTCACAGCTCCACCAACAATGACTTAGTGTTCCAACTTTCCCACATCTTCAACATTTATCATTTTCCTGTTTTGTCATGTTAGCCAATCTGATAGGTGTGATGTGGTACCTGAGTTGTTTTGATTTGCATCTCTCTAATCAATAGTGATTTAGAGCATTTTTTTCATATGACTATAGATAGCTTTGATTTCTTCCTCTGAAAACTAGCTGTTCATATACTTTGACCATTTATCAATTGGGGAATGACTTGTATTCTTGTAAATTTGACTCAGTTCTGTACATATTTTAGAAATGAGATCTTTATCAGAGGCATTAGTTGTAAAAATTCTTTCCCAGTTTTCTGCTTCCCTCCTAATCTTGGTTGCATTGGCTTTGTTTGTGCAAAAACTTTTCAATTTAACATAATCAAAATTATCCATTTTACATTTCATAATGTTCTCTATCTCTTGTTTGGTCATAAATACCTCCATTCCCCATAAATCTGACAGATACATTATTCCTTGCTCTCCTAATTTGTTTATAGTATCAGCCTTTGTACCTAGATGGACCCATTTGGACTTTATTCCGGTATATGGTATCAGATGTTGGTCTGTGCCCAGTTTCTGCCATACTATTTTCCAGTTTTCCCAGCAGTTTTTGTCAAACAGTGAGTTCTTATCAGGGTGGATTTCTTGGCATGGAAGCCGGGAATAGCAGGTAGAAGAATCCCAATCTAGCTTGTAAGGGACAGCAGGAAGATGGAATTGTGAGCCCCAAGTACTAACCAGCCTCATCATCTGTAAATGGGCTGGAGAAGGAACTGGCAAAGCACTCCAGTGTCTGTGCCAAGAAAACCCCAAATGATGATGGTCATGAAGAGTCAGACACGACTGAAAACAACTGAACAACAACTAACTAGAAAGTACCAGGTCTCTGGCTTATTTCTTCTTCCGGCCTCCCCCTTCGACATTTAATGAGCGGTTAAAAGATGAAGAAGAATTGCTCCAAATTTTGCACTCCCTGAAGCACCCCATGGGTACATACAAAGGGGCCATGGCAGTGGACCAAGCCCAATGCCAGAGCCTAGGTGAGAAATGAGGAGGTAAAGATCTGAGGAAGGCAATAGACAAAGACAAAGTTTGGCGCCGTGTAAAGGACACTGGATTCAGAGTCAAAGGGCTTGAGTTTGAATTGCAGCCATGCCACTGATTAACAATGTGACCTTTGGAAAAGTAATTTCACTTCACTGTACCTCAGTTTCCTCATCTGTAAAATGATTTCATGGCAAGAGCTTCCATTGAAAAGCATGTGAGTCTAGAACCTGACTGACTAGTTCTCAGATCTGAGAGCCCGAGGGAAAAGCACTAGCCAGCTTCACTCACAGCATGTGAGTCTAGAACCTGACTGACTAGTTCTCAGATCTGAGAGCCCGAGGGAAGAGCACTAGCCAGCTTCACTCACAGCATGTGAGTCTAGAACCTGACTGACTAGTTCTCAGATCTGAGAGCCCGAGGGAAGAGCATTAGCCAGCTTCACTCACAGCATGTGAGTCTAGAACCTGACTGACTAGTTCTCAGATCTGAGAGCCCAAGGGAAAAGCATTAGCCAGCTTCACTCACAGCATGTGAGTCTAGAACCTGACCGACTAGTTCTCAGATCTGAGAGCCCGAGGGAAAAGCATTAGCCAGCTTCACTCACAGCATGTGAGTCTAGAACCTGACTGACTAGTTCTCAGATCTGAGAGCCCGAGGGAAAAGCATTAGCCAGCTTCACTCACAGCATGTGAGTCTAGAACCTGACTGACTAGTTCTCAGATCTGAGAGCCCAAGGGAAAAGCATTAGCCAGCTTCACTCACAGCATGTGAGTCTAGAACCTGACTGACTAGTTCTCAGATCTGAGAGCCCAAGGGAAAAGCATTAGCCAGCTTCACTCACAGCATGTGAGTCTAGAACCTGACCGACTAGTTCTCAGATCTGAGAGCCCGAGGGAAAAGCATTAGCCAGCTTCACTCACAGCATGTGAGTCTAGAACCTGACTGACTAGTTCTCAGATCTGAGAGCCCGAGGGAAAAGCATTAGCCAGCTTCACTCACAGCATGTGAGTCTAGAACCTGACTGACTAGTTCTCAGATCTGAGAGCCCAAGGGAAAAGCATTAGCCAGCTTCACTCACAGCATGTGAGTCTAGAACCTGACTGACTAGTTCTCAGATCTGAGAGCCCAAGGGAAAAGCACTAGCCAGCTCCACTGGGGAAAGCTGAGCTGTGAGTTTCAGCTAAGATGAGCTGTCCAACTCCCTCATCTGACCTCTCTTTCTCTTCACCAGCCCCAAAGGGATACCAGGAGATTTGGCTGAACTTGGATGGACAGAAGTGATGAAAGAGAGCCTCTAGGATTCCTCCTCCACTGTGGGATGGTCTCTCATAGCCAAAAACAACAGTGACCATAATAGCTGACATTTATACAGCATTTTGTGATTTGTAAAGCCCTTTACTTGTATTAACTCATTTGATTCTCACAACAACCCTGGGAAGGAGGGAGGTAGGCAGGCCCATTTTATAGATGAGGGAATTGAGGCCCAGCAAACTTCAGTGACTTGTCCAGAATCACAAATCTAGGAAGTTCCAAAAATCGGCTTTGAAGCCAGGTGTTCCTAACTTCAGCACAATGTCCTGCTTACCTTCGCATACTAAATAGTCATGTGATGTGGTAGTGTTGGGTATGGTCAAATCATAGCAACTTCCTAGGAATCATAATCTTGGAAGAAACCAAAAAAGGAACCTTTAGGGACAACCATTTTCAAGGAGCAAGAAGAAACAGTAAAGGAGAGTGAGAAGGAGCTACCACTTAAAACTTCCCTGTGCCTCAGTGTCCTCATCTGTGAAACTGGGACCATGGTCACTTCTCTGTCTTCTTCATGGGACTGTGGTAAGGATTCAGTGAGATGAAGGATTTGCAGTAGATGGTAAGCACCTTGAAGGCCAGGGCTGTCTCCTTTTTGCTTTTATTAGGATAGGGGCAGGCACAGGGTGGGTATTTAATAATGGTTTGCCTGATCGAATTAAATGCAGTGCTAAGTGTGGAAGTTCTAAATACTGTCCAGAAAGCAAGGGATTATTGGTAATTCCTTTCAAAGAATCTGGTCCATCATGTTACAATCTATAAGGAAGGGGAGAAGCCAACTGTAAGCTCATTTTTGAGTCAAGGAGAGGCATGGTGGGGAGTTCCCCCTTTGTACTGTAGCTAGGAACATTTGCCTCTCAGGATCTAGAGGAGGAAATAGGAGTATTTGTGGTCTTCTGTTTATGTTGGCTCAGATAACAGGGCCCAAATGGAGGAGGTCTCACTTTCCCATCGCCGGGCATTCTCCAAAAGCTGTTCTGGGCAAGTGGTGGTCCTGGGGACATTCCACAGCCGCTGACCTTTGGCCCTCCCAGCTCCAACCAGCACCATTAGTGGTCTCCCAGTCCCAAGTATTAAATATCTAGGAAGAAAAGAGTTCACTGGGTCACCAGGCTGCACTAACTCTGAATGCAATTTTCTGCTTTTTACCCCCCAAGGGACCAGATAGAAGATAACAGTTTCGGGATCGTATCAAAGAATGGCGGTGCTTTGTAAAGGGAGGCATGCCAAGCATTAAGGTGACTACTTTTTAAACAAATATACTGGAAGGTAGACATCCCAATGAATGTCGCTAGCAGATTCACCTCAATTCCATTTAATTAGCATTTATTAAATTCCTACTATGTGCCAGGCAGTGTGGCCTAGTGGATAAAGACAGAGCCATCCTCAAAGCTAGGAAGATTTGGGCACCAGTTTGGCCCATGTCACATGCTGCCAGGATGACCCTGGGCACATCACCAGTCTCTCAATGCTCTGGGCCAGGGCTGTCCAAAATGTAGCCTGCAGTGCGATTTATGCCGCAGGCCTACAAGCATAGAAATTTACATAAATGCTTTAGTAAAGGAAGCTGAGCTACTGCAGAGCTCTCACCAAAAATAAAAAAAAAATCAAAATATATTGTTTATTGTTTCAATAAAAACCTAAGGTTGGACAGCCCTACTCTGGGCTCTAAGTGGTAGAGAAGACCATTCTGAATTGGTAGAGGGAGATTCCTCACCTGGGAGTTCCCAAAACCAATGAAATCACAGATCTAGCTCCTACCTCTTTCCCTTCTATATATCAAACAGAGAGCTAGGCTACAAAGTGAAAATGATATAATCTCCACATTCAATGCCTAGCAGTTAGTAAGTGTTTAATAAATAATTGTTGACAGCGTACTTCTATAGGAGGAAAACAGTAGACAAATGGAGATAGGGTAAATCACACCCAGAAACAAGGAGTCATTACTAATTCCTTAAAAAGAATCTGGTTCATTCAGGGAAACATAATTATATGCAAAATCTAGAGAGAAAATTGAAAAGACTTTGGGGGAGGAGGGCTAGCAGTAACAGCTAGAAGTCTCAGAAAAGGAGAGAGCATAGAAGCTTGGTGTGAAGGAAGCCTGGAATTCCAAGAGATGAAGGGGGAAAGGGCATTCCAGGCATGAGGGATGACCTACGCAAAGGCTTGAAGGTAGGAAATCCAGTGTTCTGCGTGCAGAACAGTGATCAGGCCACTTGAGTTCGGAAGTAGCATTTGTGAGAGGGAATCATAGGTTGGAGCCAGGTTGTAAAGCATGCTTCATCCCAGTGATAATAGGGAGCCACTGACATTTCCTCAGCAAGGGAGAGATATGGTCAAACCTGGGCTTGATGATGACTGATTCCAAAAGGTGGAACTAAGGTGAAAACGGTCTGAGGAATGGCCTGTGGGAATCCAAAGAGAGAGGAAATAGCTAGTATCCAGTTTGGCTAGAGTATGAGATGGGGAATGATGGGAAGGCTGGAAAGATTGAAGGAGGCCAAATTATGGAGGGCATTCAAAATGCCAGGTTGGATGGAGCCAAGCTTACTTTTCACCCTATAAGCAAGAGCGAGAGCCAGTAATCCCTCAACAATTTGTATTTTATTCTAAAAATAATGGGGAGCCAAAGAAGATTCTTGAGCAGAGGAGGGATGTGGTCAGACTTATGACTTAAGAAGATGATTTTGGCAACCATCTGGAAGATGGATTGGAACAGGAGGAAATTGAAGGGAGGAAGATCAACTAGGAGGCTATTATAGTAGATCCAGTGGAATGCTGGTAAATTTTTAACAACTGGCCCTCCAGGGGGAAAATGCATAGATAAAACACTTTTAAGGGTTTTTTTTGTTTATCATTTTCTCCCATCACTTTCTTGGGTCTAGACCACAGGTCAGCAAATTTTGCATTTTAAAATATAAAAACCAAATAAAGGGTAGCCTGGATTTGGCCTGTGCATGGGGCAGTAATTTGCCCACTCTTGTTCTGGACAATCAACAAAACAATTCCCATTGGCCAGCTTCCTAGGCATAAGTGTTTATGGGTAGCTGAGTGGCACAATGGTTAGAGCACCAGGCCTGGAGTCAGAAAGACTCATCTTTGTAAGTTCCACTCCAGCCTCAGATACTTCCTGGCGATGTGACCCTGGGCAACTCACTTAACCCTGTTTGCCTCGGTTTCCTCATCTGTAAAATGAGCCGGAGAAATATATGGCAGACCACTGTAGTATCTCTGCCCAGAAAACCCTAAATGTAGTCACGAAGAGTCAGACATAACTGAAATGACTCAACAATGACAAAATATTTATGCCGAAAATTTAAAAATCAGTTCTTGAGCTGACTCCAGGGTGCTGGAGACTCCTTCCCAGGGGTTCCTGGGAGAGGCTGTATAGTGATTTTAACAATGCTGCCGCTTCTCAAAGTGTATTGAAGGCCCCTTTAGGACTGCAATATCCTGATTATATCACTACTTCATAAGAGGCAGCTAGGTGGTACAGTGGACAGCGTGCTGGAGCTGAAGTCAGGAAGACTTGAGTTCAAATGCTGTGTGACCTTGGGCAAATCACTTAACCTCTCTCCACCTCAGTTTCTTCAGCATCAAAATGGGAATAAGAATAGAACTTACCTCCCAGCGTTGTGAGGATTGGATGAGATCATATCTGTAAAGTGCTTAGCACAGTGCCAGACACGTGATAAACCTTGTTTTCTTCCTTCCTTTGCTCAAAGCCCCTCACTGGCTCCTCATTTCCTCTACTCATTTTGGCATTCGAGTCCTCCCCCCAAATCTGACCCAACCTACAGTTTTCACTTTCTCTGAAACATCTTGCCCGTCACATGCTATTCTGTGCCCCAACTAAACTGTCTACTGTATCCTGGGTTTGCTCTGATCTCTTCTGTCTCCATCCCTTTGTTTACACTATGGCCCATAGCTAGAAAGGACTTCTCCCACCCCGATCTCCATCTATTAAAATCCATCTCTTCCTTTTAGGCCCTACCCAGGTGTCCCTGCTCTACCATGTCTTCTCTGGTCTCTTTCTCCCTTCCCAAACTGCCAAATGTGATCTCTTTCTTCTAGAATTCCATGTAGCATGCTATCTTACTCCAGTTTGTATCTTTTGCCTTCCCCCAATTAGACTGCAAGCTTCTCAAGGGCAGGTCTATGTTTTGTGCATCTTTGCATCCCAAGGACCTAAGTCCTTAATAAGTGTTTGTCTAGTTGATTTGAAATCCCTCGAAATCAGAGGCATATTCCTTTAGCTATCCTCCTTGGTGGGAAATCCTCCTTTAAGGGTGGCTATGATTTTTGGAAAGAGCCCAAAGCAATTTCCCTGATCACTTTTGGCCTTCCCCCTGAAGCCTCATAAACACTCTGGTGCTGCTCCAAGTTACTTATCATTCCCATCAGTCAAACTGACCTCCCTGCTGCTCCCATTTCTTGACATTCCATAGGACCGGAGATTTAGAGCTGGAAGTGACTGATAGACATTTAGAATAAGAGCACAGTCTGAGGGCTGAAAGGGCTCTTGGAGAACAGCTGGTCCACCCCTTCATTTGGTAGATTAAAAAACTGGGGCCCACAGAGATTCAGGGACTTGCCCAAAGTCACACAGATCATAAGGGAGAGAGGCAGAATTTGAACCCAGGTCCTCTGATTCCAAAGTGCTCTTTCCCATTCTCTTTCTTGCCTCCATGTTTTTCACAGGTATTACTCCATGACAGGAATATTCTCTTTCAATTGCTTTGTGTCTGTAGCCCCTTTTAAAGCCAACTTCAACTGCCTTCACCTACGAAACACTAGCTGATTTTCCTTATTGTTCACACTCCTCCCCTGAAATTATTCAGTATTCCCTTTGTATATATTTTGTATTCATCTGTGCGTATGTTGCTTCTCTCCAGTAGAATGCAAGCTCTTTGAGGGTAGCAACCATTTTCTTTGTAATGTTCTTCACTCCTAGACTACCCCTGGACTCACAGATGAAATCCCCCAAGGAGAAAGCTAACTTGGGTTCCAGGTATTCTGTGGGTCCACACTCATAAATGTATAGCTGACAAGCCCCTACTGGTGCACTTATTTGTAAGAGTCAGCCAGTAGACACAATCAGTTCAAAATAAAGGCATTTACTGAGATCAGTAGTAAACAATAGAAAAAAAGAATCTCCCTGTAAGCTTGGGGAACATTTTCTCACAAACACACATTTTATCAGTAGGGAGAGTATACACAGAGTATACTGGTGGACAAGAGGTTCACATATAAGGCAAAGCAGCATTTACCTCTGGCATTTCAGGACCCCACTGTCCTTTCTTTTTTGGCCATGTTCTCCTACTGCTTTCCCCATAGACACAAGATCTTTATTAAGCAGGTCAGTTAGCTGGGCTCTCTGAATCTGTTCTCCTCTATCTCAAATCCTGATTGCCAGACCAGTTCTATCTTGAATCCATAGTAGATCTCTTCTCTGCTGCCAAGGGTCATACTCATAGAGGCTGTTTCTTCCCTCAACTTTTTTGTATTTTACCTTCTCCCTGCTGCATAAGGCATCTCCTTCTGGCTGACTAATTTTCGCTTTGAGACAAAATGCTAATGGGGGTGAGGGAAGGTTTGAGGAGAGAGAAAAGGCAAAGATAAAATTGCATGGCAAGATCTGGATTATTCTCCATAACTGGCTCTCTTCACTCACACTGCTTGGAGATATACCCTATTTAATTAATCTTAGAAAATGTCTCAGTTTTGTTGTTTGCCCTTCATTCTCAAAGAGGACCATGACATTGGGAAGGTGATGTCATGACTTGCAAGTGAATTGGATTTAAGTGAGATGGAGCTGTGCAAAGTCACCAGCCCCTCTCTCTCTCCTCCAGAGACATCTGAGTCCAGTGGCAAGATATAGATCAGGACACCTGGAGATGGCCCTGGATGCAGTGGGAGACCTTGGTCTTTTTAAGCTAAGGTCTTTTCCAGGTTTCAGTTTGTCTGAGGCAACACCCATTCAGTGATTAAGACTAGGTAAGGAATGAGGCAAAGAATGGAGTCTTTTACCTAATCATTGTTGTTGTTGTTCTTCCTTCACTCTTGAAGAGAAACACTCCAAGCAGAGAGAATATTAAAGGATGGTGGCTGGACCACAGAGTTAGAGAAGGGGAAAAATGTAACGTAAAGCAGGTAGAGAAGGGTGATACCAGAGAATGGAATGCTGAATGCTGGGCTTAGGTTTCAGTGGATCCATGATTTCATCATTATGGATATTCCTTCCTGGAGCAAATGGCAACCCATCCACAACTTCTCATAGTTGAGATGTGCCTCTTGTCCATGCTGTCCCACAAATTCTCTAGGGGAGAATCTACTCCATGCATTTCCTTTGGGCCTTCTCACTGAAGATGCTATTGTTACTAGCGTGGCTCTTGGGCCATCCAGCTCTGCTCTTTTATTCTTAGTAGAGAACCAACCCACTGCCTTTTCCAGTAGCGTATCTACTAGTTGACATCTGCTTCACTCATGTGTACAAGTCATATTGCACTAATAATTATAACCAGAACTGATGTTTGCATGGTACTTTAAACTCTAAGCACCATGTGGCTCTCCGCTGACCTTTGGCTTACTCACAATTTAGATTCTCTGTAGACTGAGGTGCCTCATGATCCCCACCATAGAGTATCCTGAGTATTTAAAAGACAGTTTTTGTTTAATAATAATAGCAGGCACTTACATAAAACTTGAAGGTTTGTAAATCTCTTTACATATTAACCCATTCGATCCCCATAACAATCCTGAGAGGCAGATGCCATCATTGTACACATTTTACAAATCAGGAAACTGAAGATGGCAGAGGTAGATGACTTATCTAGGGTCATATAGCTCATAAGTATCTGAGGCTGAATTTGAACTCAGGTCTCACTGACTCCAGACCCAGCACTCTATTCACTGCACCACCCAGCTGCCTAGCACCCAGCATAGTGCTTGGACTATAGGAGATGCTTAATACATGCTAATTGGTTAACATTATTTTCCCATATTCAGCCTTGAATGGCACGTGAAGGCAGAACTAAGTCACGTATTCACTCTGCAGAAAAGCATCTCTTACCTTCCTAACAACAAGAGTCATTCAATAATATGAATGTATATATGTTGTATATACATATATAATAATGTAATAACAATGATGATGATAACAATAATAAATATTTAGCATTTATCTACTTAAATGTTTGTAAAGCGCTTTACAAACATTATCTCACTTGATCCTCACAACAGCCCTGGCAGATAGGTGCAGTTGTTCTTCCCGTTTTACAGATGAGGAAACTGAGGCAGACATCATTGAAGTGAAGCCCAGGGACACATAGCTAGAAAGTGTTTGAGGCTCCAGGTCCAGCGTTCTTTCTCCTTTTGTGACTTCTTTGTGATAGAGTGAGTTCTCCATCACTGGATGTGGAGAGGCTCTTTGTCCATTTGTTAGGGAAGGGGAAAATAAGGGGTTGGGTTAGTTGACCTCCCAGGTCCTCACACAACTTTAGGGTTTTATGGCATTTCAATTAGTATTAGCCCTATCAGAAAGGAAATACAATTAGTTTAGCATGAAAACAAAGAAGCCTCTCTTACGTTTCCCAACTTAGGAAATTCTTTTGGCCATCTTGGAAGTGCCATTACCTTCGGCCCCAGAGGGCTCACCTAGAAGAGCAGCCACTCAGCATGTGCTCATGTGTTCTCTGCTTGAAGATAGCCGGAGAGGGGGGCACCACTTCCGCAGGAGTGCCTTCCACCTTGGACAGAGTTAATTAGGCTGTTTTTACTAACATCAAGACTCCATTTGTCCCCCACCCCCACCCACCCCTATGCTCTTGAAGACATTCATCATCATATGCCCTCCCTATCGCCTCCCTGAGCCCCTAAGGCAACCCCCACCCTACCCCCAAGTCCTTCTTCTAGTTCTCACCTGGCATGATCTTAAGGTCCATAACCACCCTGGTTGCCCACCTCCAGACACTCTCTCACTAAACATTGACCAATCAAGATGTCCACAAGGGGACAAATTCTTCATCTCTGCAACTCCTGAAGATCATCTACTGATTTTAGGAGGGATTTCAATCTTCATCAGCTACATCAAAGACACAGATCTTTTGAGAATTAAGGGGAACACACACACACACATATGTGTGTGTATGTATATATATATATATATGTGTGTGTGTATGTGTGTGTATGTGTATGTATGTGTATATATAATATACATATATATTACCTATTTTACTAATGAATAATCGAGGTACAGAAAGTTTAAGTGACATACCCAAGGTCACACAGTAAGTCAAGGTGGCTGAGCAGAGATTCCTCTTTATTTTTTTAATCATACTACAATGCTTTTGGAAAAGCATCATACTACAGTAGATAGAGGGCTGGCCTTGGAGTCAGGGAGACTTGAGTTCAAATGCTGATTCTGGCACATACAAGATGTGTGACCCTGGGAAAGTAATTTAAACTCTTGTCTGCCTTGGTTCTCTCATCTGTGAAAATGGGTACAGTAACAGCACCTACCTCCCTGGGTTGTTGTGATGACCAAATGAGATAATACTTATGAAGTACTCACCACACTGAGTAGGTATTTAATAAATACTTGTTAAAAAACACCTTAGCAACCCTATGCAATTCTCTTACTCTTAAAATAGGAAGGAAAGAAACGAGGAAACTCCTTGGTAAAGTGGATAGAGCACTGAACCTGGAGTCAAGAAGACCTAAGTTTAAAACCTACCTTAAATACTAGCCGTGTGACCTTGGGCAAGCCATTTAACCTATTATCCTCAGTTTCTTCACCCATAAAATGGGGATAATAATAGCATCTGCCTCCCAGGATTATTGTGAAGCTCAAATGAGATAGTATTTGTAAAGTGCTTAGCACAGAGCTCGCATACAGTAAACACTATTAAAATGTTCTTATTGTTATTGTTTTGTTTTTCTTTTTTTCTTATTATTTAACAGAAGAGTTGCCCATCTGCCAGCCTTGGTGTCCCCTCACAGTGATGAACTCACAAGACCAGCCTCTAGTGCCTCGAAATGCTTCGACCTCCCCCCCCCCCCGCCATCCCCACCACCAACCTCCAAAAGCTCAGGGATTCCTAAGTAAATGTGGATGCACATGGGTCAAAGGGGATCTGAAAATAAATACAGCAACGTGTTAAGTAGACCAAAGGGAAACCAAAAACAACATCATGGACTAATCTACTAATGGAGATGCTCTCTGATTGGAGGTAGCCTCATCTTTCCTCAGGTCCTAGTGGGAAGACACTAGAAATATGGAGGAAATTGTCCAGTGAAATAATAGTGGGAAATTGACAAGAGCCTATTGAGGATTTCCCCTCCATTTTCTTCTCATTTTTATCCAACTGTCTAGAGACCAGTGCCTCCCTCTGGACCGCTTTAGGAAGAAAGAACATAAAAGTGGGGAAGATGATTCCAGTGCTGCACGTGCAGGGTCTGACACTCCCTCCAGAGGCTGAGCAGGTTTGATAAGGCAGACAAATCAGCAGGGATGAAATAGAAATGTGGACAGAAGTGGAGATGAATGAATTGAGGTTTGGAAATGTTTGTCTAACTCTGGGTAAGATTCCTTTTTGATTACCTCCTCCCCCTATCTGCCCTCCCTTCTATCATCCCCCCTTTTTTATCTCCTTCCTCGTTCTCTCCTGTGGGGTAAGATACTCAATTGAGTGTGTATGTTATTCCCTCCTCAGGTCAAATCCAATGAGAGATTCACTCATTCCCCCTCACCTGCCCCTCTTCCCTTTCTACAGAACTGCTTTTTCTTGCCACTTTTATGTGAGATAATTTACC
Source organism: Trichosurus vulpecula (assembly GCF_011100635.1). NCBI lineage: Eukaryota > Metazoa > Chordata > Mammalia > Diprotodontia > Phalangeridae > Trichosurus > Trichosurus vulpecula. The sequence goes on along the minus strand of NC_050575.1, from coordinate 428,344,280 downwards.
CCAGTCTATCTCTCCCTTTCTCCCTCTCTCAATATATTCCTGTCTCATCCCTTAATTTGATATTTTTTTGGATATCATCCTTTCATATTCAACTCAGCCTGTGCCCTCTGTCTATACATATATGTATATGTATATGTATATGTGTGTGTGTGTGTATTCCCTTCAGCTACCATAATACTGAGGTTTCATGAATTATACACATCATCTTTACATGTAGGAATATAAACAAAACAGTTCAACTTTAGTAAGTCCCTTATGATTTCTCTTTCTTGTTTGCCTTTTCATGCTTCTCTTGATTCTTGTGTTTAAAAGTCAAATTTTCTATTCAGCTCTGGTCTTTTCACTGAGAAAGCTTGAAAGTCCTCTATTTTGTTGAAAATCCTTATTTTGCCTTGGAGCATGATACTCAGTTTTGCTGGGTAGGTGATTCTTGGTTTTAATCCGAGCTCCATTGACCTCCAGAATATCATATTCCAAGACCTTCAATCCCTTAATGTAGAAGCTGCTAGATCTTGTATTATTCTGATTGTGTTTCCACAATAATCAAATGGTTTCTTTCTGGCTGCTTGCAGTATTTTCTCCTTGATCTAGGAGCTCTGGAATTTGGCGACAATATTCCTAGGAGTTTTCTTTTTGGCATCTTTTTCAGGAGGTGATCTGTAGATTCTTTCAATTTCTATTTTACTCTCTGGCTCTAGAATATCAGGGCAATTATCCTTGATAATTTCTTGAAAGATGATATCTAGCCTCTTTTTTTTTTGGTTATGACTTTCAGGTAGTCCAATAATTTTTAAATTATCTCTCCTGGATCTATTTTCCATGTCAGTGGTTTTTCCAATGAGATATTTCACATTGTCTTCCATTTTTTCATTCCTTTGGTTCTGTTTTATAATGTCTTGATTTCTCATAAAGTCACTAGCTTCCACTTGCTCCAATCTAATTTTTAAGGTGGTATTTTCTTCAGTGGTCTTTTAGTCCTCCTTCTCCATTTGACTAATTCTGCCTTTCAAGGCATTCTTCTTCTCATTGGCTTTTTGAAGCTCTTTTGCCATTTGAGTTAGTCTGTTTTTTAAGTGTTGTTTTCTTTAATATTTTGGGGGTCTCCTTTAGCAAGTCATTGACTTGTTTTTCATGGTTTTCTCACATCCTTCTCATTTCTCTTCCCAATTTTTCCTCTACTTCTCTAACTTGCTTTTCCAAATCGTTTTTGAGCTCTTCCATGGCCTGAGACCAGTTCATATTTTTCTTGTAGGCTTTCGATGTAGGCTCTTTGACTTTGTTGACTTCTTCTGTATATTTTGATCTTCTTTGTCACCAAAGAAAGATTCCAAAGTCTGAGTCTGAATCTGAGACCATTTTCACTGCCTGGCCATGTTCCCAGTCAACTACTTGACCCTTGAGTTTTTCTTTGGGGTATGACTACTTGTAGAGTAGAGAGTACTTCGTCTCACGCTTTAGGGGCTGCACTGTTGTTTTCAGAGCGATTTCTGCACAGCAAGCTCTGCCACACCAGTGCTCCTCCTCCCCCAAGAACCACCGACCCGGACTGCAACTCAGATCTAAGCAGGCTCTGCACTCCTGCTCTGACCTGCCACTTAATTCCTCCCACCAGGTGGGCCTGGGGCTGGAAGCAACTGCAGCTATAGTTCTGTAGCTGTACTTCCTCTGCTGCCCAGGGGTGGGGGCCAAACCCTGAACTCCTTTCACTCTGTCCCCTGCAGTTTTTCCCAATAATCTTCTCTGTTTTCTTTGGTGTTTATGGGTTGAGAAGTCTGGTAACTGCCACTGATTCAGGACACTAGGGCCTGTTCCACCCAGCTCCTGGTCTGGGTGGTCTGGATGCAGCCCATGCTGGGCTCTGCTCCCCTCTGCTCCCAGCTCCCTGCCATAGACCCTTCTTAGCAACCATCCAGGCTGTCCTGGGCTGGAGCCCTGCTTCCCTCCGCTATTCCATGGGTTCTGCAGTCCTAGAATTTGTTCAGAGCCATTTTTATAGGTGTTTGGAGGGTCCTAGGGAGAGCCCCAGGCAAGTCCCTGCTTTCCAGCCGCCATCTTGGCTCCACCCCCCTAACTCTGGGTAAGATTTCTGAGGACTTTACAAAGGAGTACATCTTACACCACTGATTAATATAGCAAATAATCAGGGCAAGCAAGCAATTACCCATTGTATGTGTGTAGGTTTGTGAGGGATATTACCATCTTCTGGAACTTATTCAGGCAGAAGCTTGAAAATAATTTGATTAGAGGCAGCCAACTCCAAGAGACCACATTGAGAGATGGGCTGGAGGCCAAGGATGTTCAAGAAAGAGCATGAGTGGGACAAAGAAATGGAAGGAGGTGGACAAGGCTTCTCTATAACCTTTCTGATAGCCACGGTGAGCTTTGTGCTCCGCTGTTATCCCCTTCATTTCAAAGTAAAGTAGTATTGACCCCCAGAATTTGGGAAAATGCCTCATGGTGACCCATGGGAGGCCGGTAGGTGAGGTACTTAGAAACGTAACAAGTTGTATCATTGGAGGGCGCACCCATGCCAAGAAGACCACAGACCTATTGGAGTATGATTATAGAACAATGCACACTTTTGTGAGTTCTGGATCATTTGGCAGCGTGGCTGAGTCTATGGAATCCAGACTAATGTTTTTAAACAGAATACACAGAATTCAAAAAGACACCAACTATGTGAAAATAAAAATATTTTTTTTCCACCCAGATTCATGTAGGGAATAAAAATGTATTTTTTCCACCCAGATTCATGTACCTCTCCTGGAACACAAAAGTCTTAGCATGGTTTCAGAAAGCTCCAAAGTTGACTAAGACTTTGGCATTTTGATAACCAGTTTTACCATAGACCTCTTAGGACCCCAGATTGTGAATCCCTGATATAAAGAGATTTCTCTTAAGTAGCACTGAGACAATCAGACCCTGGGAAAGGGCATCTCCTTATCTTGGAATTCCTCATCTCTATAAAATCTCAGATCCAATCCCTAACCCTGGGAAGGAAGGAAGAACACATTTACTAAGCACCAACTATATGCAGTTAGATGGCACAGTAGATAGAGTGTCAGACCTAGAAGACTCATCTTCCTGAGTTAAAATTTGACCTTAGACACTTAGTAGCTGTGTGACCTTGGCCAAGCCACTTCACCCTGTTTACCTCAGTTTCCTCATCTGTAAAATGAACTGAAGAAGGAAATGGCAAACCACTTCAGTATTAAGCCAAGAAAACCCCAAATGGAGTCATGAAAAGTAGGACACAACTGAACAACAGTGTGCCATGCTCTATGCTATTTTATAAACATTATTTTATCTTGATCCTCACATCAACCCTGTGTGGGAAGTATTGTTATTATCTCCATCTTACAGTCAAGGAGCCTGAGGCAGAGGTTAAGTGACTCATTGGGGCTCACACAGCTAATTAGTGCCTCAGGTCAGATTTGAACTGAGGTCTTCCTGACTCCAGGGCAAGGGTTCTTTCCACTGTACCCCTAACTTCATCACTCTGGAAATGATGGGGAGCCTACACCCACAGATGCATTGGGACATTTTAATATTATGATAACGACAGACATTCTCATAGCCTTTAAAGTTTGCCATGTGCTTTTTACAGTGTAATCTCATTCAGGCTTCATAATAAACCTGCCGAGGCAGCTACAGCAGGATTTGAAGCTATCCTGCATCAGAGAGGAAGAAACTGAGATTCCAAGGAGTTCCATGATTCATGAGGGATCACACAGCAGTGTCAGAGCAGAGGTTTGAAACCAGGTCTAGCCTGACTCCAGGGCCAGGGCTCCACCTATTCAACCATTCCTCTCTCTTAATGCTGTGGAGTCTTAGAGAAAACCATGGTGGTCTCCTTGACCATTCTTTTGCATTTTCCTCAGTTTACAAGTGTGCAGTTTTCCCTGCCCCACCCCGTTTAGCCCAGCTAAACAGGCAAGATCAGCCCCAGGACCCTCCCTGTCTCCATCTGTCTGAGTCAGTAGCTGAACCAGGATTTGGATAAGTTCAGGTTGGTCTTCAGGGCAGGACCAATGTGGAGATGGGGTACAAAGGAAGGCAGCACGCTGGAGTAGAAATAATCCTTGATCTGGAGTCAGAAGACATGATTTCAAATCCTGGCTCCACCATTCACTCCCCACGTGCCAGTCAAACCCCCATCTGGGCCTCAGTTTCTCATCTTTAAAAATGAGAAGATTGAACTGGATGACTTTGAGGGTTGTTTCCATGAGTTTGAGAGGGTGATTTCAGCTACATGGGGATGGACTTCTCCAACACAAGAGCTGGATTGTCTTGTGTCATAAAGAATTAGTTGTCACAAGTAGAGTGGAGATGATCCTGTCCTAGGATATTACAGAGAGCATTGGAAATGGTGTTGGCCCAGAGGTCTTCTCTGGATTGTTCTGCCTCTCAGAGTTTGAGTCTGATTTCAGGGGACACTGCTGGAATCTCTCCAGGCCTCATATTTACAATGAGGGAAAAGGTGGACTCAATAACCTCCAAAGTGTCCTCCATTTCTCAGTCTATGAATCCTGGGAGCCTACAGCTTCACAGAGGTGGAATGGCACGGGGGGTGGGGAGGCACTGAACTTAGAGCTTGAGAAGGTGGGATCAAATTCTGCCTCAAAAACTTCCTCCTTGTGTGACTTTGAATCAGTTTCCTTGGTTTTTTAAATGAGGGATGGTTAGACTCCATAGCCCCAGAGGTCCTTTCCAGCTCTAAATCTCGAATCCTAAGAAACAGGTGTATGACAACCAAACTTCCCCTCTCTAGGGCTCAGTTGCCTTCTCAGTGACAGGAGAGGTTTGGCTTAGGTGGCTTTCAGAGGCATTTTCTTCGAGTTCTATAGCTATACGTCTACAATCTGCACCCAATTTCCAAGAAGCAGTGATTAGAGCTCCCATGTTTTTGGTGACTGGCTTGGAGCTCAAAGGGTTAAAAGAGAAAAAGAAACCAAATTTCCCAGCAAAGACACTGCCAGTGATGGCCTGGCTCCCCCTGGGAGAGAGGGGCAGCAGGAGGGGGCTTCTGCAGCTGGCTTCTGACCCTTCTGTTGATGTTGAGAAGTGAAGGGCTTGGGGGCTGCTTCTCCTTGGAATGAGCATTTTGGACGCCAGTGGAGAGAACAATGCCATCACACTGGAGAGGGATCAGGTTGCTTTGCTGGATTGGTGAAAGGTAAAATGTAGTTATTAATGCAGAAAAGTGTAAGATAATAAGCTGGAGAGAGAGAGAGAGAGAGAGAGAGAGAGAGAGAGAGAGAGAGAGAGAGAGAGAGAGGGAGGAGCCTACTAGCATACTGATCAGCAAAGGGACTTAGGGCTTATTGTCAAAAAAATTCTTCAAGCCCTCATCTTACTACATTGCTTCTCTTAAACTAGAAAAAAAAGAGTGCAGGATGCTGGAACATACCAATAGGTAAAGAGAATACAAGTGTAGAAACCCCCAGCTAGAGGAGACTACAGTAGGTTAGTCATTGTTGGGAAGTACCCCAAAATTCTAAAGCTGAGCATCTCTAGTAGAGGAAGACTGATAGGCTTGTGGAGGGCATGTAACAAAGAAAGTAGGAGCACTAGTAGTAGTAGAAGTAGTAGTAACAGCAGCAGTAGTGGTAGTAGTAGTAGTGGTTTTCCCCCAGATTACTGCTTTTAGGATGCTTGTAATTAAAGAACACTATACTGTCAAAGAGGGAAAAGGAAAGGCCTCCCAAGGGGAAGAAGGAAATGCACATAATGGAAGGCATCATGTGAGGTAGGATCACTGTAGGTTCTTAGAGATGGGAAGGGACTGAAAGAACATATCCCTGACAGGGGGTGTCCTGTTACCAGGAGAATCAGTCAACCAACAAGCATTTAAGCACCTACTGTGTGTCAGGCACTAGGTTTGGATGTGGGGTGAGAGGAGTGATGCAAAGTGGGGGGGTTGAGCATTGTAGTATATGAGTGAAATGGAATCCTATTGTGCTGTAAAAAACAGAATTTGAAGAATTCAGGAAAACACAAGAAGACGTCTCTGAACTGATGCGGAGTGAAGTAAGCAAGAACCAAGAGAACAAAAAAGTTAAGAACAATCAAGGAGAGAGACAGACAGAGACAGAGAGCAACAGAGACAGAGAGGCAGAGACAGAGAGAACCCTGAACATTATGTAATTATAATGGCCATTCTTGGTCCTGGAGGAGTAATGATGAGATGCATTTCCCTCCCTTCCTTGAAGAAGTGGAGGACTGTGGGTATGGAGCACTGAATATGCTATCAAATATATGTTGATTTGACTTACCTACTTTTTTGCTTTGTGGCAAGAGAAAGCTCACTCTCAGGGGCTGAGAAACCCGGTAATTAATGTAACCTAAAGAGAAGAGGCATTGATATCTTTTCAAAAAATCGCCCTGATCAGGATCTTCCCTTGTATAGACTAGGAAATGGAGGCCAGAGAGAAGCCAGAGCTAGGAGGGACCACACTGATGGTCTAGCCTCACTGCCATCTTCCAGAGGAGCAAACTGAACCCTGGAGATTGGATCTAGAACCCATCTTTTAACTCCCAGTCTGGGGTCCTGTTTGTGATACCATAGTAGCCTGTCTAGATGAATATCCCTCAACCTTGATGGTAAAATTGTTGTTGTCCAAATAGTTTTCTCATCTTGAAAAAAAAAGCACAACATTGTCTCGCCCTCCCAGCTGAGTACTTTTCATTCTGGACAACACATCCATTTAGAAAATGGCAAATGCACCCACCTAAAATGAATACTGACATGTTGGCAAGAGAGCAGCAAGGGCCCAGGTGGTTGGCACTCACCACCGGATGGCAGAGAGCCATTAGTCTGGCCCATCAGGATGAGGAAGCCTGAGTTTTCTTCTCAGACCATTCACTGGCTTGACATGGAGCTCAGTTTGCCAAACTGTAAAACGGGCAGAATAAGATCACTGTGTGTGTGTGTGTGTGTGTGTGTGTGTATGTGTGTTTGTAGTGGGTGGGTGGGTCAACAGATGGGAGAGATTGTATGATGATCCAGTGTGAGTTAGTTCTAAGGCTTCAAAAAAAAGATCTGGCAAGAGACAGAATGGGCATCTGGTTTTCTTATCTCCTCCTGGCCCTTGGTACCTATATCCCCAATATTCCTCCTTTACCCCTTGAAAAAAATGATTCTTTTCTACCCTTATCATAATATGCTGCCTTCCCTAAGTATAAGGACCATAAGGATAGATTTAAAACTTGAAGGGACCTAAAATGTCAGCTAGTCCAACCATCTCAGTTTACAGTTGAGGAAACTGAGACCAAGGGATGTTAAGTGACTTGACCAATGTCATAAGGCAATGAGCATCAAAGATGAGATTCGACCTTGGTCCCCTAACTCCAGAGTGAGTGCTCTCTCCAATGCCTTACTATAAGCAGGAGAGGAAGAAAGAAGGGGATAAGCATTTACGTGGCACCTGCTTGTGCCAGGCACTGGGCTGAGTCCTTTAAAAAAATACCATCTCTAATCCTCCTAACAACCCTGTGAGGTTGGTGTTGTTATCATCCTTCCTTTTATAGTGGAAGGAAATGAGGCAGACAGGTGTAGTGAGCTGTCCAAGGTCACATGTCTGGTTAAGAGGAGAGCCCCAGAATACCTCGTTTCCTGTCTCCAGGCTCCTGACTCCCTACTCCCTCCCTCCCCAAATCCCTGTTCCTTAATCCCATCCCCAAAAGGGGGAAGGGGGAGGGGAAGGTTGGAGACAGTGGGAAATCTCCCTGCATTGTGCTGTCTTCTCATTTTAGTCCCTGAGGAGATTAGAGTGAATTAATTAGGAGAAGAGTGTGCTTGGAGCTTTGTGGGATCCTGAAAATGATCATTTTTTCCATCCTCAAGAACCCCCTCAGACACCCAAAGAGATGTGCCTGCCCTGAGGGTGCGGCGCTGATGGAGTCACAGGGAGAACTGGAGAATCAGGCAATGTCAGAATTTGAGGAGTCGGCGGAGCAGCGTTTTCACGCCTTTTGGCCTCAGGACCCCTTTGCATTCTTGAAAATTTTTGAGCACTCCCCTAAAGCACTCTTGTTTATGTGGGCTGTATCTATAGATACATACCATATTAAAAATTAAAACATCTCAGTATTATTATGAAAATAGTTTTGACCTTGCAGACCCCCTGAAAAGGTGTCAGGGACCCCCAGTAGTCCCCAGACCATGCTGTCTCACAGTCTAGAATATTGGAGCTGGAAGGAGCCTCAGAACTGAGAATGGCAGAGCTGGGAGAAAGCTTAGGTCAAGGGGAACTTAGACCGTGGAATATTGGCCCCTGAGGCCTTTCTTCTACCCCAGATGATTTTGAGCGAATCCTACCTTAAATTCCTGCCTCCAATCTTTCCCACTCTCTAGTCTATTTACTCCACAAGTAATCTTAACAACCCCTCAACTTACAGTGATCCTCTACTGAGGAATCTTCAGTAGATATTATACCTTGCCCTGGTCATGTACTCTTGGATCCAGTGACTCTGGCCTCCTGGCTGTTCTTCCAATAAGACCTTCCATCTAGTGGCTCCAGCTATTTTTCTCTGACCATCCCTATGCCTGAGATACTCCCCCTCCTCATCTCACACTTCCCTGGCTTCCCTCCAGTCCCCACTAAAATCATATCTTTTACAGGAAGCTTTTCCCCACTCCTCTTAATTCTACTGTCTTCCCTCTCTTGATTAACTTTAATTTAGTTTATTTTTATACTGATTTATTATTATTTAATTTTAAATTTATTAATTTTAATTTTATATATATACATACACACATATATATACATACATATATACGTAGACACATACATACACATACAGACACACATATATATACACACACACCAAATTTTTGTTTGGACTTAGCTGTTTGCATATTGTCCCCCCACCCCATATCAGCCTGTGAATTCCCCAGAGCCAGGAGTGTCCTTTGCCTTTCTTTATAGCCCCAGCCCATTAGCACAGTGTTCATCACACAGTAGGTGCTTAATGAATGCTTCTTGATGACTTGACTTAAATCCCCTTGCCTACTCCATAAAGCACAAATGCCTAGTCCTGTCATTCATGGCTCTCTAGAATTCCATCATTCAAGGCTTCCCAAGATCTGGCCCCCTCCTAATAATCCAGGCTTATCTCCCCCTTCGCATACAAATGTTAGATGGCCTCACTAAACTGAAATGCTCCCAGTCCCCCTCCCCCCTTGTTCTCATCCTGCTCTCTCGAGTCTCTCTTCAGCTTTGCTCATTCCATCCCCCTTGTCTGGAATGTGTTCCCTTAGCCAATGTCCATCTCTTGACGACATTTTAAAGGCCAACCTCAGGTGCCACTTCCTCTATTAAGCCTTCCCCACCTCCCTTCTACCATCTTCCTCTCACCCCACCCCCACTTCCCCAAGGTGAAAGCAAGCTCTCAGATTTCTTATAGCACAAACCTCTTCTGGGGCACAGAGCTTAGAATGTTGGACAGAGTCAGGGACACCAAGGCTCTCTAGCCTTGGACAAGTTACTTAACCCCCATCTCAGTTTCCTCCTCTGTAAAATGGGAATAGAGTACCTAGGTAGCGGTGGGTAGAGTTCCAATCCAGCCTTGGATTCTTGCTAGTTGTGTGACCTTGGGCAAGTTATTTAATCTATGTCTCAATTTCTTCATCTGTGAAATGGAGGTGCTAAGAGCACCTACCCAGCGGGGTCACTGGGAGAATCATGTGAAATGATGTTTGTGAAGCATTTAAAACCCCATACAAACGTTAGCTATTATCATGATTACCCTGTCGATTGTCTCTCTATTTCTTTTATATCATAGTTATCAATCATGTAGCCAACAAACAATTATCAAGCACTTAATATGTGCTTGGCATGATTCTAAGCCCTGGAGCAACAAAGAGACGTAGAAGATATTCCCTGCTCTCAAGGAGCTCCCAGTCTAGAGGAGAAGACAACATGAAAACATTTATGTACAAACAAGCTATCGACAGGATAATTGAGGGTAGGCTACAGAGGGAAGGCTTTAAAATTGTAGGGGGCTAGGAAAGCCCCACCCCCATACACACATGCCCTGGCACTTCAGAAGAAGACATGAGGTCTTCCCCAAGGGCAGCCATCAAGAGTCGAGAGCCCCAAGGCGCTAGCCAACTTGCCTTTATCGGCCATGAGCTGTGGTAGGTGGTGAAAGACCCCCAGTCAACAGATCACTAGGATTTTTTCCGTGTCCCATTTAAGTCTTGCAACTTACAAGTAAATTACAAATTACAAATAAAATGTAATATTTTTTGAAAGGTACATTGAAAGCTGGAGAACTTGGAAAGGTGATGCCTGAACTAAGCTTTGATAAAAGCGAGAGATTCTAAGATGATAATTATTTGCATATGTAACCCAGATAAACTCTGGGAATACCTATTCCCAACTCCCTCTCTGATGAGTTGGGTCCCCAAGGAAGGCTACGTGTCCCCCTTATGATTCTAGGGGTACTCATGAGGGGTTGAGGTGATTATTCTGATGTGTTCTCCCCAGTGTCAATCACCAGTAATTATCAAGTCTCATTTAATCAATTAACATCAATTAAATTTTACAAGGGAATAGTCGCTGAGAAGTTATAGCAATAAAATAAATTCAAACATTACACCCCAATACCTGGGGCATGCTCTTCCCTAAGCCACATTGTTTTCTTGGGAGAGTGAGCTTAAAATTAAGCTTAAGCATTTTCTACCAAGTATTCACTTCCAAATGTACCATGGTCAGTAGATTAGTTGCTGACACTTGTTACTGGTTTGGGCCAAGCAGGCTTATTTTCTGGGCCTTACCTGGCCCTGGCTTCCAGAACCTCCTGGACTGGACTCCAGATCCTGAACCTCAGGTGGCATACCGCTCCAACCTTTCAAAGATTAATGGAGTATTTCCTGTCTCCTAAAAGTGGGAAAGAAGGAACCCAAAGAAGCCAAGAACAGAGACCCATATTAATGTTTGGAAATGTCAAACAGATTATCCCAATCCCTTACACCTTTTAAGTTATCAGAGGAGCAGAAGTGCAGAAGCAGAAGGAACCTTAGAAGTCATCTACTCCCACATCCACAAAGGCCTTGAGGGGAAAATGTCTTTGCCAAGGTATTAATTTATTAGCTTTTTAGCAATTTCTGGATCATTTGTGAGAGTGATCATGAAAAATGAGAGTAGTGAATTAGACATTCCCCTGCCCTCCTCCTCCACCCAGCCAGGACACTGTTCTTTACTTCCTTTATCAGCAGCATTCAGCACATGTATACCAAGGGGCTACTATGAACAAAGGATCGAGTGGGAGCAAGGCTGGGCCCCTGCCCTCAGCCACCTTACAGTCTGGTGGAAGGAGAACAACACAACCTCCCAAACAGAGGAAAAGAGAAAGTGAGAGAGATGGGAGTGGGGTGGGATGGGGAGCAATTCACTGCATCTAGAGGCAGGCCCACCCACCTTTTAGCTCCTGTCATTAGAAAGTTCATACTGACCTCAGAGTTTAGTACAGTCCTGTGACATTATCTATTTGTCTGTCTATCTGTCTGTCTGTCATTTATCTTTTCCTTCCTCCCTCCTTTTCTTTCTTCTCCTTTTCCTTCTTCCCTCTCTTCCTTCCTTTCCCTCCTTCCATTTTCCTTTCTTCCATCCCTCCTTCCTTTCTTTTCTTCCCACCTTCTTTTCCTTCTTCCTTTCCTCTCTCCCTTGCTCTCCCCTTCCTTCCATCTTTCCTTCTTTCCTTCCTTCCTTCCTTCCTTCCTTCCTTCCTTCCTTCCTTCCTTCCTTCCTTCTTTCCTTCCTTCCTTCCTTCTCTTTCTCTTGTTACATCACCTCAAGGCCTTTTCACCTTCCTTGGGACACTTCTCTCTCCACCATCCTTTATTTGCTCCCTCTTGGAAGAGAACTTTGTCTCCTTCTTTTCTAAGCAGCCAGAGACCATTCATTTGTTTTAAGTGCCCTCTTCTCCCAAGCCCCCCTGCCCCAAGTCTCTCTATGCCATCCCCAAATCCCTCATCTTTTTGCTTAGCATCTGAGGATGAGGTGGTCTGTCTTCTGGCCCAGGCCAGTCCTATACTTGTGCTTTTGAGCCCTTCCCCTCCTTTCTCCTTCAGATGCTTTTTCTAACAACCATTCCCTCCCTTTTATCTTTAATCCCTCCTTATCTATTGGTTTCCTCCAGTTATCTACAGATATACTTGGGTCTTCTCAATGCTGAAAAGTTTGGGGACCGGCTGCCTGAAGCCCAGTTTGGTTTGAGCTGCCCTGGTGGTTCCTACCTGACAAGAGAGGAAATAGGAGAGGTAACAAGACCCTGCAGGGGCTGCCGAATGGGGGTGGGGAAAGAAGGGTTGATTGGCTGGGCCATGGACCAGGGATTTAGGGATCTTAGCATTAATCCCAGCCCTTGCTGTGAGACCATGGGAAAGGGTCTCTGTGCTGCTGTTCCTTGATCTATTAAACGGGAATAATGATAAAAATTCTGATTTACCCCAGGAGGAATAATGAGGGAGGATTATAAAGCACTTCGTAAATACTGTATGAAGGTGTTGTAGAAATGATTGATGGTCATAGTCATTGTAAGATGCAACAGAAATAGAGGCATGCCTGAGCATCTTGGTTGGCTCCCAGCCCCCATTCCTCATTGCTCCCTTCATCAGCCCTTCCACAAGCTCTGTGGCTCCATGATTCTGGGTGCTATGTGACTATGAACTAGTCACCCACCTTCTCCATTCCTTCCCTTGACTATAAAGTGGGGAAAGCTGCTGTTCTAAAATGTCCATCCTCTTTGAACCAGAATCCTGTCCTCCAAGGAAATAGAGAATGAAAAGGAAGTCCCATGTGCATCAAAATATTCAAGGGGGCATTTTCTGGGGCAGGAAAATCTGGAAGCAAAGTAGAAGCCCATTGGTCAGGTAGCAGTTAAAGAAAATGTGGCCCATGAATGTGATGAAATATTAATGGACCTATGAGAAATGACTGTTGTCTTAATAGCTTGGATCTATACAGCACTGTAAGGTTGGTATGTATATACACATGTACATATATGTGCATATATCTATGTATGTGTGTATATGTATGCGTGTACACATGTATATATAAATGGCATACATTATAGAAATATAAATATATAGTATATAAATAATATGTATGGTATATTATATAAATATAGAAAATTACACACATATTGATTTGGTTCCCATGACAACCTTGTGAAGTAGGTGCTATTATTATCCCCATCTTACAGATGAGGATGACAGAGGGAATGAGAATTGCTTATGCTCATACGGTATCTGGTGTAGAATCCAGGCCTTTCTGCACACACATGTTGAACTCGAGCCACTGTGCCATCTAGGAATTCAGAGAAGCCTTGGAAGACTCATGTGAACTGATGCAGAGTGAAGGAAGCACAACCAGGAACACTGCCCATACACTGACTCTAACGACGTGAACAGAAACAAGAATGACAGTAAGACAAAATTAACCCTGTGCAATTATACGTCCCCTTAGCACAGTGCCTGGAACATTGCTCTTGTTCAGTTATGTCTGACTCTTTGTGACCCTATTTGGGATTTTCTTGGCAAGGACACTGAAGGGGTTTTCCATTTCCTTCTCCAGCTCATTTACAGATGTGGAAACTGGGGCAAACTGGGTTGAGTGACTTTGCCAGGGTCACTCAGCTACTAAGTGGCTGAGGCCAGATTTGAATTCAGGTCTTCCTGACTCCAGGCCTGGTGCTCTGGCGCTGTGCCACTACCTGCTCCCTGACACATAGTAGGTATTTAACAAATGTTTCTGACACTGCCATCACTCTGACATGGGTCTTTATCACCACATTCAGCTGGACTGTTGCGGTAGCTGCTGAGCAGAGAAGGGGGTCTGCCTACCTCAAGTCTTTTTTGACATTTTCCCCTTAGCTGTCCTGTTAATCTTCCTAAAATACAGATGTGACTACATCACTATCTTCTTCATTAAATTCCAGTGGCTCCAGGATCAAAATATAAAATCCTCTATGAGTATTTAAAAGCCCTGCCCAACCTGCCCCTTCCTACCTTTCCAGTCTTCTTATACCTTACCCTCCCACGCTCTCTGAGATGCAGTGATCCCAGCCTCCTGACTGTTTCTTAAACGTGGCCCAACATCTCCCCACTGAGTGTTTTCACTGACTGTCCCCTATGTCCCTAGAAGCCTCTCTCTGTTCATCTCTGCCTCGTAGCTTGCCTGCCTAACTCAAGTCTCAGCCATAGTCCTATCTTCTGCAAGAAACCTTTCCTGGCCTCACCTTAATCTCAGTGTATTCCCTCTTCCATGGCCTCCAGTTTAGCATATATATGCATATATATCATGCATGTCATATATATGTGTATATATATATATATATGAAATATCATAAACCTTGTTTATACAGAGCCATTTGGATTCTGTCTCCCTCATTAGATGGTGACCTCCTTGAGGACAAGGGCTGATTTTTTTCTTTCCTTTCTTTGTGTGTGCTTAGCACAGCACCTGGCACATAGTAGGTGCTTATTAAATGCTAGTTGACTGACTGTCCACCATTAGCCATAGAGAAGAGTTAAGAAAATGGCCTTCCCTCTTTTCTTTGTCAATGTGGGAATACAACATAACATATGCTGCCAGATTCATTCTCTACTTGTAGGACCATGCAGTGATAGATTTGGAGCCAGAAGAAACCACCTAGTTCTGATTCTTCTTTTTTACAAGTGAGAACACTGAGGCTGGGGTGGGGGGATGTTCAGTGACTTGCCCAAGCAGAGTGTGGTGCAAGGTGCTTATTCTACAATCCCCAGCTGCTTCCCCTCATTGGTTAGTTTTGCTAATGTGCTTATTTCTACATTCTTTTACATTTTGTTGTGATTTTCCAGGTGAGGGAGGAAGGAAGGCTAGATTCACAAATGAAAAATGGGTGAAAACAAAGACATCAGTAAAAAAGAAAGTAAAAAAAAATTTAAAAGAAAAAAAATTGGTATTGCTATCTCAGCAGACATTTTAACGGACCTTAAGGGGGTCAGAGTTAGAGTCCTGTGGGAGGCACAGTGCTAGGCACATAACAGCCACTTAGTAAATGCTTGTTGTTTGATTGATTAACTGACAAATGGTGAAGGATAAAGGATTCCTAGATTTGGAGTTAAAAAGGACTTCTTTGTTTTACCAGAGAAGATATTACAGCTCAGAGAAGGGGGTGGGGCACGGTGAGGCGCTTGATTTGACAAAGGCCACCCACACAGAAAGTAGCAGAACTCAGCAGGATTCAAACCCCAGCCCCCTGATACCAAAACCAGTCCTCTAGCTCCTGGACTATATTACCTCCATCCTGATCTCCCCCATCTAGCTAGCTAAAGACAGCATGGTGTAGGAGAGAATTGGCCATTTGGAGTGGGGAACATGGGTTCAAATCTTGACTCCCCTTGCTGCCCAGGTTGCTTTGAGAAAGTCAGCTTTCTCTCCTCCAGCTTTTATTTTCTCATCCGTAAAAACAAAAGGGTTAAGCTACATGATCCTTATGAATCTTTCTCACTCTGACATTCTGTATTCTAAGCTCAACATCCTACGTTCCAACACCAACATTCCATGTTCTAAGTTTGACATTCTATATTCTGAGCTCAACATCCTATGTTCCAATGCCAACATTCCATGTTCTAAGTTTGACATTCTATATTCTAAGCTCAACATCCTATGTTCCAACATCAATATTCTATGTTCTAAGTCCGACATTCTATGTTCTAAGGTCATTTCTTGTTTTAGCAATCTATGTCAGTCTCACAGGGTTCCAGATCAGTCCAAGATGTCAGATTTCCAAATGCAGGTACCGTAGAATATTGGATTATTGCGTTTGGGCTCTCTCTCTTTTTTAGAGAGGTGGGTTTTTGGCCCCTTTCCTCCCAGTTAGTCACCCATCGGTAGGGAAAGAGAGGGGAGCTACAGGTAACAAATTATTTTTAAACACGGCTTGCTATTTGGAGCTGCTCCCCCATATGTTGTTGTTGTGCGATTCCTTGCATGGTTTTTCTCAAATATTTGTAACATATGTCACATCTCTATGCAGATTTTAAATTATGGATGCCTTTCATCCAATCCCTTCTCGGGGGGTGGGGGAGAAGAAATCCAAGTTGAGTACTCCCAAGCAAGACCCAGTGGTCTCTTGGGCATCCTCGCGCGCGCAGGTAGACACATCTGGTGAAATGCATCACACGAAATTAGTATCAAGGGTATTGAGCCTCCAAGACTACAGGCAGGCAATTCACTTCTAATGCACTGCTTTGGAGATTGGTGGAGAAACTGGAATCCCAATCCTCCAGTGAAATGAGTGGGACTAAGAGGCCTGCTCAAACGGGAAAGTGGAGATCAAAGGAGCCCTGTCCAAATTGGCTTTCCAAACAAAGCAGCCCCTCTGAGCCCCCAGGAGGCCCCTGCCGCTAATTTTATCAAGTCTCCCCGGCTCTCTCGCTATTAAATACCAATAAATAAATGTTTGCACCGGCTTTGCCAGTGGCCTGTTTGTCTGACAAACAAGCTCATTCCCTTTTAAGTGGGAGATTTTAGGCCGACTAATAGAATTAATCTATTTTTCATGGAAACGTGCATGGCTTTTACTTAAGGAATCTACCTACTCCTCGTCCTTCCTTCCAGCTAGCTTACCACCCCCCCCTTTCCTGCCCCCCACCCCCCAGCATCCTCCCGGCACACAGCCAGCCCTCCATGAATATTTCAATACAGCCTGGGCTTTCAGATCAATATGGGCAACTCTCAAGGCTTATTGATTTTCAGAGGTTTCACTCACAGGGGTGATAAAATATTTCTCGAGTTATGAAACCTGAGTTAAAGAGTCTTTGCTGACCCTTCAGCATTTACCAGACATCTCTGTCTCTCCCCAGCACCCCCCTCCCCACCATCTCCCTCTCTGTTCTCAAAGCAGCAGCCAAGATTTATGACTAGGCAGTAAGTCCTGGCCAGGAGGGCAATCATCTCCCACTGGGCCCACTCCAGGTCAAGAAGGGACGAGGCTGAGGGGAGAGAGCAGCTGGGAGTGTGAGCCGGGCAACGCTGCTCCCGCTCGTCAAGATCCTCCCTCCCTGCTCTCCTCCTTCTTTCTCTGATTCATTTGTCACTGCGGTGGACTCCTCCTCCTGCACACCTCTTAAGATGTAATCCCAGAAGGGGACCCTAGCAACATACGAGGAATTCCCCACTGAGGCACAGAAGCTGAGCCGCTCCATATGGGAAGGAGAGGAACTAATTATACAGTCATCCATGTCCTCTGCTGGCTTCTATGTCATTATAAGTTGATTCAGCCTAGTCTATAGCTACGACTGTGGCCCCGGGCCCTGTGGGGAGCTTGGCCAAAGGGACAGCCAACTGCTGCCATGAACAGGAGGATTTGAGGCCGTGCCTCTCTCAGCTTTGTGGCCACATTGATTTAGAGCAGGGAAGGACCTCAGGTCATCGAGAAGACTTTTTCAGGTTATTTTGGAGGAAACTGAGGACCGGGGAGTTGAAGTAATCTGTCTTTAAATCAATCAGCATTTATTAAGCCTGGCACTGTGCTAAGCTTAGGAAGTACATTTTTTTAATGAAACATTTCCTAATTTCAAGCAGTTCTTGTTCTATTGGAGGGGAAGCATGTGTGTGTGTATACAACACATTTATATATATATAATATACACACATTAAATATAACATTTCATATATATACACATACATACATATACACATACATATGTGTATATACGTATAAACATGTAATATATATGAGTGTATATACATACATGTATATATACATAAGGGTCTGTAAGGGTCATATATATGACAAGGGTCTGGACCTGTAATTATTGGCAGAGGGATCTCCTGGATGAGGAAACTCCATCCATCAATGCAGGCAGGCACCTTCTCTCCAAGTTATGGTCTTCATTACCTAGAGCACTGATGTCAAATTCAAATCAAAATAGAGACCACTAAACCACATGCAAGGATGCCCACAGGCTGCATATTGACTGAGTTTTTAAATGTAACATTATTTATGGTTTTTTTAATTTTGTAAAATATTTCCCATTTATGTTTTAATCTATTTTCAGGGGCACTGGTGGCCGTATGCTCTTGCCATCTATATTTGACACCTCTGTTCTAGACAGTGGGGAGCCACTGAAGTTATTGAGGAAGGGAGTGACCTGATCAGATCTGTGTCTGAGGAAAACCGTTTGGTAGCTGGTTAGTCACCCACAGAGGTGACTCCATGGAGGATGAAGTGGAGTAATTGGACCAAACGAGCAGCAGGATCAGGCCAGTTGTGGCTCATGAAGACGATGGTGTCATACTAGAGAAAGTTCAAGGCGTGAGCTGCTAAGCCACATACCTCCTTTGGGTCTCAGTTGCTTCATCTGTCATATGGTGTAAATGACCTCTCTCAGCTTGGATTACGCATAAGGGTTTAGAAAGCAACCTTAGGGTGACTTTGTGTTGAAGAAAGTTCAACACCTATGGTCCCATACATGTAAGGTAACACAGTGGGTGTGTATATGCATGTGTGGGTGTGGGTGCAGGAGAGAGAGAGGAGAGAGAGAGAGAGAGAGAGAGAGAGAGGGAGAGAGAGAGAGAGAAATACAGTCGGACAGCACATTCTTGTTCAGTCATTTCACTTTGTGAAGATACTGGAGTAGTTGCCCATTTTCTTCTCCAGCTCATTTTACAGATAAGGAAACTGAGGCAAACCGGGTGAAGTGGCTTGCCCAGAGTCATATAGCTAATAAGTATGTGAGGTCAGATTTGAACTCAGGAAAACTCAAGGCCTGGAGCTCTATCCACTGCACCACCTAGCTACCCCAAGAGACACAGAGAAAAAAGAGAAAGAATAACAGATAAGGAGACAGAAACTTGGAGTGTGTGTGTTGGGGGGGAGTGTCTTCCTGCAAGAATTGGTGATTATCAAAAATGAAAGCTGTAGTTGCCCCCAGGGAACAAACTTGGAGAGGCCGGCCCTGAGCAGAAAAACTTCTCTCCTGAGCCTGTTCCCACAGCTAGAAGATGAGGGATGGGTTAGGGAGTGGAATGGCTGTCTGTCTCTAGGAGGTGTCGATCTCCTTTCTCATGTTGACAGCCCGGTCAGCCCGGCACCAAGAAAAGGCAGCCGTGGTTGGGTGGGCAGTCAGGGGATTTGGCCCAAGCTTGCTGTGTGATTTGGGGAAAGTCTCAGCTTCTCTGGGCCTCAGCTGTCTCGTCTCTAAAATAAAGAGGATGGGACTGAATGTCACCTTCCAGATCAAAAAAAAAAATCTTCCTTTCTGCGTCTTTTCCTTTCCATTCTTTCAGTGGGTCTGAAAATAAGCTCTGCTCTCAAGTCTTAAGCACCAACAGAAAGTTTGTATGCATTTCCTATGACTTGAGGCTCTCCAAAGCCATTCATCCACAAAATAGTTTATCCTCATGACACCGCCAATACCCTTCTGATAATAATAACATGAAGAGCTCCCAGTTACAGTCATTTATGTTTGAGGAAATGCTTTCCTGCCAACAAGCCTGGGAGGTGGAGAATACAAGCAGTATAACTAACACCAGGCCAAGGGGGCTCTGTCTCAGGGCACAAAGATGCAGGGACATCCTTCCTCTTTGTCATAAATTGCATCCCAGTGCTTCCACCTGCCCTCGCAGCTACACCAAACAATCCTTCCCAGTGGCCCATGACTGGGACCCCTCACCCACAGGCCTCACTTCTTCCCAACCCCCTGGGGGTGAGGTTGGAGTTTTTCCTAGAATAGCTAAGGTTGCAGTATCCTATAAACTGTCACATTCCATTGCTACCACTGCTCTCCACCCCCACCCCAAAACCCCCTTGATTTTTGCCCCATGTGGGTATTGCAGGTCTTAGCTCTATTTCATATATAAAAAAATAGCTCGGAGACAGCGACTTGCCTGTGGTCACACGGGCAGTAAATTGCAAAGCAGAATCTGAACCCAGTCCTGCCCAGGGTCACAGTTAATAGAGCGCTGCCCTTGAAGGGAGGAAGAGTTGGTTTCAAATCCTGCTTCGGATCTTAGGAAAGTCATTGACGCTTGGCCTCAGTTTATCATCTGTAGAACGGGAGTAATCATAGCACTCGATTATTTTGCTGGGGATGTTATACTGAGGACTTTTTTCCCTATGTGGTTTAGACCAGGGCTTCCTAAACTTTTTTCACTCGTGCCCCCTTCAGTTGTGGCCCGCAGTTTAAGAAGTGCTGGGACTAAGGCACATAGATGACCCAGTGGATAGAGTGCCAGGTCTGGGGTCAGGAAGATCTGAGTACATGTCTGGCCTCAGACACTTACTAGCTGTGTGATCCTAAGTAAGTCACTTTACCCTGTTTGCCTCAGTTTCCTCATCTGTAAAATAAGCTGGAGAAGGAGATGGCAAACCCACTCCAGTATCTTTGCCAAGAACACCCCAAATGGGGTCACAGAGAGTCAGACATGACTGAAACAACTGAACAACAACAAAAAAGGTTTAGACTCAGTGGCACCTCAGATCCCTTCCAGCTCCCAGATTCTGGGATTCTCTGTGCCTCACGGGGTTGTCATTAGGCTTAAATGAGAGGCTGTATGCGAAGTACTTTGGGAACCTAAAAACATGATATACACATCCATGTCATCATTTCTGCCCTCTTCCTCATCCTTGTAAAGGGCACGCTTAGCCACGGTCCTCTGACGCCAAATCCAGGGTTCTTTCCTTATACTCAAACATACTCCACTAGACCCTGAGACTGGGGTGTACACATAAGCATCAGGACCCAAAGATTTGCTTTCTCTGAAACTCTGTCATTAAGGCCCCTGTCAATGCTGGCCGATGGACCATGAGCTAGGAACACCTCCTTTCCAGGAACACTGGGATGAATTTGATTGCTGTTCCCAGAGTAAGAGGTTGAAAGTTGGGGGAAGGGTGGGGGTGTCAGGGGGCATGTACCTCTTTTTTCCTTTGGGAATAGACACATATAAACAATGAAATTCAGAACTACTGGGTTAAGGGTATCAAGGAACTCACATGGCTACACTCTTTTATTTAACAAGAATGTATTTTCACAGAATAGTTATCCCCCCCGCCCCCACAAAGAATAGTAAGTGAGACTGTGGGTGGCAAAGGGAAGCAGTGTGATCTCAGTATAAAAGCACTGGCCTGGAAGTTTGGGCACCTGGCTAGCAGCATTGCCTTGGTCAAGTCAGCACCAATGATCCCCCACGTCTGTAAAGCATTTTAAGGTGCTCTGGGAGATATAAAGAGTTATGAATATAGGCGGTGAGGCCAGTAGAAAGAGGGCCCTTGACTTGTAGTTAGAATACCTGGCTTCAGATCTTCCTTATTTTGAGGCTCCTCTGTGTAAACTCAGGCTAGTGCCTTCTGTTCTGTGAGCATTCGTCCTTAGAATGATGAAATTGATGGGGTAGCTAGGTGGCGCAGTGAGTAGAGAACCGGCCCTGGAGTCAGGAAGACCAGAGTTCAAATCAGTCCTCAGACACTTGACACACTTACTAGCTGTGGGCTAGTCAACCACAATTGCTCTGCCCTCCCCCCTCCAAAAAAATGATGAAGTTAAAAAGATGTGAATAAATAGTTCTCAAAAGAAGAAGCGCAAGTCATTATAAAAGGTTGCCCCAAATCACTGAAACAAAGGTCTAACTAGTGGCACGGTCAGAACTAGAACCCAAACCTCTTGACTTTCCAGGCCAAGGGTCTTCCTACTTTCTCCTACTGCTGTACCCCTCCCTCTTTCTCCAAGCAATCAGAACAGGAACAGGCGATGTCTCCAATCTATCTATTCTGTCAGTTTCCCCAAACAGCAGGGCAGTTGCTAAGTGACCTCAACCTGAGGCAGGACCTGGGACTCTGATATACTTCTTCAGGGACATGTTTAGACATTTGTAGCTTGCTGTCAGTTTCTATGACAACTCCGTGGTGGGTTATGGGGAGAGTAACAAAACCCAACAACACCTCAAAGAATGGAATACTTTCTTGTTCTCAAGGTGCTGGCAGAGGAGAAGTGTCACTCCCCGTTATAGAGAGAAGAAAGTCAAAGATAAGGTGACTTCTCCTGGGCCATGCTGAAAATGCCCATGGGAACCCAGACAAGGTTAAAATCCATCCCTGTGAAGTCTAACACGTGTTACAAAGTGAACAGAACCTGGAAAACAATGTATACAGTGACTACAATAAAGGAAATGAAAAGGACAATACAATGAAGCCAAACACAAAGGATTTATAAGGACCAATCTTGGTCCTGGAGAAAGAAGGAGGAAGTGAAAGTCATTCCTCCCCTTGAAGAAGTGGGAGATCATGTGGGCAGAATGTTGCTGAGGCTGTCAGACCAGTCAGGGCTGCTGGGTCAATTGATTTTTCTGTAGACTGGGGGTGGGTATGGGAGGGAAAGCACAGAAATGGGAGAGGAGAGGAGTTTGTGAATTTAAAAAGAAAAGCATCAATAATTTTAAATATTAAAATCAAATAAATTGAGTGTCAAAACAAAACAAAAACTCACGTGCTAGATCTCTCCCTAGGCAGCACAACCCCGTGACTAGAACTTACTGCCTTTGACAGAAAAGATCGATAGTCCTCCTGGGCTCAGATTGGCTTACGTTTTGTCTAACTCTCTAAAAATTACCAAGAACCTTTGTTTCAGCACCCATTTGAGCTGGACAGCATGGGACAGGAAGACTGACACAGGACTCAGAGGACCTGGTTTCAAAACCTGCTTTTGCTATTTGCTACCTGTGTGACATAGAGGCCTTTGGGGTCTCAGTTTCCTCATTTGTAAGATGAAGGAGCTGGACTAGAAGACTTAAGGGATCCCCTCAAGCTCCAAATCCTCATGGCTCTTCCATTAACAAGATACTCCATCACTCTGCTCCATGCATTTTCTCTAGCTGTTGCCCATGCCTAGAATGCTCTCCCTCCTCACTCCAGCTGCTCACCTCCCCAGCTGTCTTTACCTACCAACTAAAATCCCACCTTCTACACCAGGGCTGTCCAACCTTAGGTTATCTTAGGGCCACATTAAAATAAAATAATTATTCAAGGGCCGCACCCAGAATAAATAATACAGTACACTAATAGAAAATGGGGAATCGTGCCATCAATACAACAGGTGAAGGCATGAAGCATGAAAGCAAACACAAAAACAACAAAGCAACAAGACAACAGTATGAAGGTAGGTGCATAGTGACTAGTCTGCAGTGTACAGACGGAACACATCCCACAGATGGATTGAAAATTCCGAGAGATACATTCCGTCCATAATATTGCTTAAAAGCACCACAGAAAATTAACATCAATGAGATTATTTATTAGTGATGGAATTAAAAAATTTAATACACACTCCATCCAAATTATTATTTTATTTTTTCACTCGTGAAAATTAAAATCCACAGCAGGGTAGCATAAAATCTCACTGCCTGCTGCATGCCGCCTGTGGGCTTTATTTTGGACAACCCTGTTCTACAGGAAGTCTTCCCCTACCCCTCTTAATTCTTGTGCCTTCTTTCTTCTAATGATTTTTATTTATCCTGAACATAGATTGCTTCCTATACATTTGTTAGCATGTTATCTGCCCCATTAGACTGTAAGCTCATTGAGGGCAGGAACTGTCTTTTGTCTCTTTTTGTATCCCCAGTGCTTAGCACAGTACCTGACGCACAGTAGGTGCTTAATAAATGTTTATTGACTGTTCTAATTTTCCAAATGAAACTGAGGCTGAGAACAGTTAAGTAAGTTGGTCACATGGCTACCTGGTTAGTGGAACAATTGAGACTCTGACTCCAGATCAATGCCCTGTTGTGTAATCTCTCTAGTCTGGGTGTCTTTTCCTTCCTCCCTCTCTTTCTCCCTCCCACCCTCCGTTCCTCCTGCCTGCCTTCCTGCCTTCCTTCCTGCCTCCCTCTCTCCCTTTGTTTCTGCCTCCCTTCATGCCTCCCTTCCTTTAGTTCTTTCCCTCCCTTCCTTCCTTCCTTCCTTCCTTCCTCCCTCCTTCTTTCCTTCTTTCCTTCCCTCCCTCCCTCTCTCTCTTCCTCCTTCTCTTCTTCTCTTCCTTCCTCCCTTCCTCTCTCCCTTCCTTCCTTCTTCTCTACCTTCCTTCCTTCCTTTCTTTCTTTCTTCCTTCCTTCCTTCCTTCCTTCCTCCCTTCTTCCCTTCCTTCCTCCTCCTCCTTCCTTGCCTTCCTTCCTTCCTTCGTTCCCTCCTTCTTTTCCTTCTGTTCCTTCCTCCCGCCCTCCGTCTCTTCTCCTTCCTTCTTCCTTCCTTCCTCCCTTCCTTCTTCCTTCCTTCCTTCCTTCTCTACCGTCTTCCTTCTTCTTCCTTCCTTCTCTTCTTCCCTTCCTTCCTCCCTTCCTCTCTCCCTTCCTTCCATCTTCTCTACCTTCCTTCCTTCCTTCCTTCCTTCCTTCCTTCCTTCCTTCCTTCCTCCCTCCCTTCCTTCCTTCCTCCCTCTTTCCCCAGTTTCTTCTTTGATTATTTTTCCTTTGACCTGGAAAGTGAGGGTCTGAAGGTTGGTTGCATTGTTTTTGCTTGGGGTGCATTGATTTTTTAATGGTTTTTAAAAGGAAATCAGTTGAGTTGATACTGTTGAAGTCTCTCTGCACGTGACAATGCTCGTTTCCAGATCCAAGCAGTTGTTAATGAAACAGTTGCCGTTCTGTTGACAGAACATTAATTACTTGATCTTAGGCCCTGTGATTGCGCAGGCCCCCTCTGTATACATCGCTAATTACATTAGCAATTATATGGCATTTTAAAGACAAAGAAATGACTGGAGTAGTTGTGTGTCCCAGGTACCCTGCTGCTGGGTTTAAATCACATTCCTAGTGTTTGGGGTTGGGAGTGGGAGGGAGGGGGAGGTGAGGATCCAGGTTCTGAAGTGCACTATGACCTTGGAAGGGCCCTGGGCTGGAGACCTGGCTGGCACCTGGCTCTCTGAAAGCCTTCCATTGAGCAGAGTGTTAACCATCCAACCCCTTCCTCTGTCCCACCTTCATTATCCTCGTCTGTAAAATGGGAAAGCTATACTGCATGTGTTCCTGTTCTAATACACCTAAAGGCAACATGACTAGGGTCGGGAAGACCTGAGTTCAAAGCTTGCCTCCAGTACTTAAGAGAAACGTGATGAACGCAAAGTACTGAAATTTCCAGCATCTGTTTCCTCATCTGTAAAGTGTGGCTAAAATGCTTGCATTAGTATGTACATGACAGGGTTGTTTAGAAATTCAAGTAATTCACGTAAAATATGGTTTGTAAATCTCAAGTATTATAGAAATGTCACCTGCTTTTATTTATTAAATGGGCAGAATTGACACAGCCCTGGACTTGGAATTAGAGAACCTGCCCTGAACACAGTAAGCATTCAATAAGTGTTAGTTGAATTGAATTCTAGTGAGAATATTACCTAGAAATCAGCTTATGACTTGTAAAACACTACAGAAATATGAGGGACAATGAGGAAGAGGACAAGGGTAGGGATGTTGCTGGTAATGGTAGTGGTGATGGTGGTGGTGGTGATGGTGATAATGATGGGGGTGGTAGTGGTGGTGATGACGGTGGTGGTGATAATGGTGGGAGAGGGGTGGAGGAGGGGGTGGCAGTGATTGTAGTGGTGATGGTGATGGGGGGTAATGGTGATGGTGATAATGATGGGGGTGCTAGTAGTGGTGATGATGATGGTGGTGGTGATGGTAATGGTGATGGTAGGGTGGTGGTGATGGTGGGGTGGTGACGGTGGTGGTGATAATGGCAGGGGAGTGATGGGGGAGAGGGGTAGTGATTGTGGTGGTGATGGTGATGGTGGGGTGATGGTGATGGTGATAATGGTGGGGGTGGTAGTGGTGGTGATGATGGTGGTGGTGATGGTTGGGTGGTGGTGAAGGTGGTAATGGTCTGGTAGTGGTTGTGTGACCCTAGGAAGATCATTTGGCCTGTCACTGCTCTAGTCACTTCTTTAAGATTGTAAGTTACAGAGAATGTGCTAACATGCCCTGGAAGAGAGATTTCCCTCCTCTAAGAGTTCCCTTTAATCAATGACATCACAGGTCCAATTTATATCCTTGTGGTGATGATGATGGCAGTCCCCTGGTTTTAAAGTCTGCAAAGCACTTTACATGCACCATTTCACCGGAGTCCCAAAGCAACCCTGAGAAGTAGGTGCTGTTATTATCTCATTTCATAGATGAGAGAAATGAGGTACAAAAAGCACTTTTCTAGTTCTCAGTCCCGTAGAAAAGCTGGAATTTTACTAATATGAGTGAAGGATAAATAGAGAGTAGCAGCTCTCTGGGCATCTGAAATGACAACTTGGAACTATGGGCATTTGCCCCTCTGATTTGGTGAAAATTGACCCTCTATGTTCTCACCACTACTAGTTTAAAATGTCTGTCTTTTATTGCTATGGGGAAACATTTTTGTTAGGCAAGCAGTGTTAGGTTAGCCTAATGAGTAGTGCAGGAGAAATTTCAATAAGTGATTTGTGAGATCTCTGAATATCTCTCCCTTGGTATGGCTGATTCACCTCTAAGCACAGGGATTAGTCAAAAGGCAGTGTTACAGAGTAGATAGATAGCTGGCCTTAGAACCAGAAAGATCTGCATTCAAACTCTGCCTCTGACACAGGCTAGCTCTATCATTTGGACAAATCAACTAAGCCTCTCAGTCCTCTGGGCAACTTTCAGATACTAAGTCTAAATTGTGGAGAAAGTGGTGACCTGCACTGGTGGAGGGAATCCCCTTGTCTGAGAGATCTCTGTACCAGTGAAATCAAATTTCTAGTCCCTGTCCCTCTGGATTGATCAAATGAAATCAGAAAGGACTGGTGAATACTTCTGCCAAGTCATTGTGAGCTATATCTGAAATGTTATAGGGAACAGGAAGGTCCACAGGACCAGAGAAAGGCAAATGTGTGGATTTTCAAGTTAGGGAAGAGAATGGAATATTATGTCTCTAGGTCATCAAACTTGACTTCAATTCTAGTTAGAACATAGTAGAGGGATAGTTTGTGAGCATTTAGAGAAGGAAGTGGGAGTCACAAAGAGCTAATTAATATATCTCACTTTCATCGGGAATAGATCCTGCCAGAATAACCTTGTTTTCTTTTTGGACCAGCATAGTAAACTCATAGATTGGCTGGTTGGTAGTCATCCTTTGTTCTTGAAGAAGACCAAAATGACATCTCTGTGTTAGAGTCAAGTTCTAGTGCATCCAACTGTGGCTGATCAAACCAACATGAGTTCAGAATGCTCTACCACTCATAGATCAGGGGAGTGCTACACCTTTAGTTTATCCAGACTTCTACCTCTCATGATATTCTTATATAAGAGGAAGAGAGACCTAGGCCAGATGGTAGCACAGTTCAGAGCTACTTTGAATTACTGGACACAAAGAATAATCACACGTGGTCTAATATGAGCATGGCAGGAAGTCTACAGTGGGAGTGCCCAAGGTAACTGCTTGGTGCTGAACCGTAAAATATTCCTAACAATGCCTTTCAGAAAAGCATAGATGACTTGTTCATAAAATCTGAGTGTAACATAAAGCTAGGAAGGATAGTCAACAAAATCAGAATCCAAAAGGGTCTTGACAGGCTAGGACACTGGGCTGAATCAAAATAAGGTAAAATCTAAGATCAATGTAAAGTTTTACGCTTGGATTCAAAAACTCAACTTTACAAATACAAGAAGGGAGGAACAAGGTTAGACAGCCATTGGCCCGAAAAAGATCTGGAGGTGATTCTGGGCTGCAAACTCGATATGAGTTAACAGTGTGATATGGCAGCCAGAAGTATGGCTTGAGTAGCGTTAAGAGTGACTTGGTTTTCCAGAATAAGATATGTGAGCTCGTCTGTCCACTGCCCTGGGCAGACAGCACCTGCAGCACTTTGTTCACTTCTCCACATGTTTGGGAGGGCACTGATAAACTAGAAAACAGCCAGAGGAAGGCAACCAGGGTGGCAGAGGGACTCTGTGATATCTCAAGCCTGGCATAGAGTGCATCTAGTCTGGAGAAGAGAAGACTCAAAGGGGTCTCAAAGACTCAAAAGAGACTTAAATACTTGCATTCAGGTATTTAAAAGGCTATGTTGTAGACATGGATTGGACTTGCTCTGTTTGGCCTGAGAGGAAACTACAGTGATAGATGAACATTGCTAAGAAGCCAATGGAGACTTGATGGCACCAAGCAGAGCTACTGAAGAGAATGGATGCCCCGCTCCAGGAGGTAGCTGGCTCCTTTCATTAGCAGTCTTCAGGCAAAGGCTGAACGGCAATTCCTCAGCCATATTGTAGGAGGGGACCTTTATGAGGTAGACATTGGGCCAGCTGGCCCCTAGGGCCCTTCCAACTCCAAAAACCATGGAAATAGTTTTTGTGACTGTTCCAATACTTTATCTTTGATTTCATTAGCATGGGTGCCCCCTCCAGCAATGCTCTGCTAGACAATCTTTGTGAGCTGCTGTGGCAAAAAGCATCCGTAACCAAGCTCTTGCTGGTGTACCTTCCAAATTCAGTGAGGCTGGCTTTGGAGCAGCACACATACAGCTGGTGCCTGGACTTTACATGCCCAGAGCATTCCTACCCAAGTAAGAGCTGCCAGAAATTGCAGTCTCCCAGGGCTTTTGCATGGGCCATCCCCTATGCCTGGCATTCACTCTCTCCTCACCTATAACTCTTAGAATCCTTAACCTCCTTCAGTCATAGCTCAGGTGCTATTCCCCACAATCTGGATATGTTAGTGAATGGGCTGTACAAGAAAGACTAGCTCCTCTGGTGGGAGAACTTGCCAAGCCATTTTCAGGGCTGCAATTCTACCTTCGGTGTTTGCTGTCACCCAACTCTCACCTGTGGTTCCAAAAAGCCGTAGCATGTGCCTACAGCCACACCCTGGGAAAATTGTCTTGGCATATGGGCTAAACCAGGATGAGGGTAACTGACAGGCCTCAAACTCATCAGTGAGTTAGGAGGATGTGTACTCCAAGCAAGTGAAGACTTCCTCGGGCAGAATGGGCAGACAAGAACAACTTGTTCCAATGCCCATGAAGGCAGCTGAAGCAGGCACTGTGGAGCACTTAGAGCTTGGCCAAACATCAAAGACACCAAGGCCATCCACTGCATCCCAGGCCATTGCCAGTCATCTTGACTTTTGTCTTGCCACTGGACTTCCATGAATCTGGAAAGGAGAGTGAGGCTGATGACTTTGTGCAGCTCTGGCTCACTTAAATCCAATTCATGCACAAGTCGTCACCCTTGTGATGCCATTGGTCATCTTTGTAAACAAAGGACAAACAACAACTCTCTCCCTCATGAAGTCACATTGTTTATTCAGTCTATACTTTGTATCTACTTATCTCAGTACATTTTGGATTTCTCCTGGTAGAATGTAAGCCCCTCGAGGGCAGGCACTTTCATGAGAGTTACTTAATAAAGATTTGCTAAATCAAATGATTGTGTTGAAAGGTATCTCAGGTGCCATATTCTATAGGACTCTTTTCCTGATCCTTGGACCTGTTCTCTCTAGCTTTCAAAATCATTTGGACTTTGTCTACATTTCATAGGCACTTATCTATGCATGAGTAGGAATGGACAGTAGAAAGAACACTGGCTCCAAAATCAGAAAACCCAGGTTCAAATCCTATCTTCAGTGCTCACTGTCTGTATGACTTTGTACAAGTCACTTAACCTCCACAGACATAGTGTCAGTTACATTGTAAGTGCTTAATAAATACTTGTTCATTGGTTGGTTGACTTTACTCATGCTAGGATTTTTGTCTGGTACCCAGTCTCCTGAAGTCTAAGAATTATCTCCATCTATGACCTATATTCCCTTCTTTGTCTATTATAAGCTCTAAGGTGGTACAGGATCATAAAGGGGGAGCTGCAGGGAACCCTTGAGGCTGTCAAGTCCAACCCTTCATTTTACCGATGAGGACACTGAAGCCCTGGGAAATGAAGTGCCTTATCAAAGGTCCCATGGCTAGTAAGCATTAGTAGAAGAATTTGAACCCAGATCCTCAGAGACTAGAGCCATCATTCTGCCTATTAAACCACAGTTCCTCCAAGCAATGGTCATTGTCTTCCACAATTCCCATCATATTTCCTTAACCAGCCACCAACCCATGGCTCCTAATTGGTTAGAATCATGTTGCAAATTCAGCTCTTAAAATGACTGTCTAGACCCCAGAGTGACCGTTCTGCCTCTGTCTCGGGCTGGCTGTCTTTCTCTCTGTCTCTCTCTCTCTGTGTGTGTGTGTGTTTTTTTCTCCCTCTGTGTCTCTCTCCATCTCTCTGTCTCCCTCCCCCAAATATACATATACTTATATATGACATATATAATATAAATATCCTTATATGTATATCATTGTTTATCTATATCCATAGCTATATCCACATCCATATCTATATCTATATTTATTTCAGAATAGAAAAGCTCTGGCTCTAGAAGCAGAGGACCTGATTTGATCCTCACAAAAAATTCTATAAGGTTGGTCCTATTATCATTCCCATTTCACAGATGAGGAAAACTGATGCTTGGAGAGATTAGCTGATTGTCCGAGGTCACATATGTAGTAAGTATCTAGAATTTGGGGCAGGAAGAACAATACTCAGCTGGGAATCAAGGCATCTTCAGTGTTAAAGCAGGCTGGGAGGAGGGAAGCCTGTCATCAGGTAGAATCTAAAAGTCACTATTCTTACTAAGTACGAAGATTGGGTGTTTCTACAGTACTGAAGGACAGTAAATATGGTCAGTACCTTCTCAATTTTTTGCACCCTGAAAAAGTCTCCCCCATTGTTCTACCTTAGTTAAAGCAATGGTTTTACCTACATGTGATACCACATCCAAAGAAAAACAAATCCTTCAAATTATATTTACCATAAGATCTATCAGAATCAAAGTTTTAATATGTAAATTAGGGGTTGACAAGATAGGTCCCATGGGCCAAATCTGGCCCATCACCTGTTTTTCGTATGGCCAGTGAGCTAAGAATTATTTTTACATTTTTAAATATAGGTTTAACATATTTTAAGATGTTTTTGAAAATTTCACACAACTTATAGGCTGT
The DNA here is from genome assembly GCF_011100635.1 of Trichosurus vulpecula. Lineage (NCBI taxonomy): Eukaryota > Metazoa > Chordata > Mammalia > Diprotodontia > Phalangeridae > Trichosurus > Trichosurus vulpecula. The sequence continues at coordinate 428,313,250 of NC_050575.1, read as the reverse complement.
ACAGAAGCAGGTCAGTGGCAGGATTTGACCCTCAGGTTATAGTTTGCCAAACAACCCCTAAGCTAAAGAATCAGCGCTGTCCCTGGTGGTCTTCAAAACTAGCATGATACTCCCTAGGGTAGGGTCCTCAATCACATTTTGCTAGAGAATATGAGGAGTTTGTCCAGGGAATACAGAATATAGCAGGTAATAAGTATGTTATTCTAGGGAAGTCAATCCCTTTATTTCTTTTAAGTATCTACACGGTAAACTGTAGAATTTATTTTCTGTAACATTGAATAGGGTTATGAGAAGATTTTCTGAAAGTCAGAGGATACAGGCACTGAAAAAAGTGGGGACCCCCTGCTCTAAAGAATGAGCAGAGGCAGGAGACTGCTCTAAGGAGGGGATTCTCTCTGTTGAAAAGAGAGCCAGAAGTGAGAGAAGAATTCTGCTCTTAAGGAAAATTGTTTCTCACCTCTTAAGGAGGAAGAGATTTTTCTCTCTTCCCCTTTCCATTGTCCATGGCGTCTTGCAGCAAAACTACTTTACCAGCATGAGATGCTATGTCCCACAAATATGAATCCCAAGAATCTTAGCAATCAACATAAGAATACCCTAAGAATAGAAATGATACTGGGTCCTTGCAGTTGCATTGGTGGTGGGGAGGGGAGAGAGGAGGAAGAGTTGCTTGGACGTATATTGTCTATATGTAAGCCTTTCTACTAGTGCACTCTATATATGTACTTACTTTTCCCACTGATATAGAAGAATATATCCCAGGTTTATTGGGGAAATGTTTTGTTATCACTGTTCTTACAATGGCTTCCTGGTGAATGCCTTTACTTTGAACTAATTCTGCCTACTGGCTGATTATTAAAGATAAGTGAACTGATAGGGCTCATAAGCTATAGTTTTAAGAGTGTAAACTGATGGAAAATCTTGGACTGACAGAATCTATCTCTTCCCTGTGAGTTTAAGTTGGGGGTCAGAGTAGAGCAATAGGGGATGCTGTACTGATCTTTGTATTACTGCCAGGACTTATCACAATGCATTACACAGACTATACATAAATAACATACATATAAGGCAAGGTGGAATGTCCATAAAGATGATCACCTTTCATACTTTACAAGTCATTTCATCTCAGTGAGTCTCATTCCACATCTGTAAAATCGGGGTTGTGGCTAGGCTCAACTGAGATAATGTATGTAAAGTGAATATCAAATTGTTACAGAAATGTCAGTTATTTTGGAGTGTGCTTAATAAGTGTTTGCTGAAGGAGTAAATTAATGAATGTGTAATAGGAAGGAATTAGACAGATTTATCTCTCAGACCCTTTAAAGGTCCCTAGTCCAAGTCTGCAACTTCAAGTCCAAAGCACACCTCCCCTTTTGACTCAGCTTCTATAGTGGGGTTTCAAACTCCATTTGGGGGGCTTGTCTCTCAGATCTCATTTCCCTTCTGGAATTTCTTTGACACTGTAAATAATAACATGGAGGATTATGGCAAGATTGATCTTAAAAGCAAAGAAAAAAAGGACAGAACAAAAGAATCCCTTCCTGTCTCCCTCTACTCCTCTTCAAGGATGCCTTTTTCTCAAACCCCAAAGTATGGGTCATTTTAGAATAAAATAACTCAACAAATCATTACCTAACTAGGAAGGGGAGTGAAAGAACACAAATAAGAGACAGAATCTTTAACATCCTGATCCCACTAATTCTCTTAGTGTTATTGATGTGTGTGTGTGCGCGCGCGCTTGTGTGTTTTCCCTCTCTGGGGTTTATACTTTAAAGACCAAAGTGACTTTGGAGACCTTTCGGGTCTTAAGCAGAGCAGAAATAGGGCCCAGAAAGCTCCTTCTAGAAGATTCAGCCTGTAGTCTTGGATTTGAGGAGCAAGGGTCTCACTTGGATCACAGGGATTGAAACCTCTTACGCAGGGAGGAGCCTGACGACTGTGTGAGGCTTGGGAGTATCTGAGAACCTCTGCCTCCCCAAGCACCTCCTGGTTGCAACTGAGACCAGATGGGAGATTAGAGGGGCTGGGATATTGCCAATCCCTGGGAGAACTTCTGTGAAGCCAGAGGTCTAAAGGATTCACATAAGGAGAGACTTCGGAGTGTGATCTCTGGAGGGCATAGGATATAGTAGTAAATCACTTGAGGTTAAATCCTGGCTCTGCCACTTGTTACTGGGTGTCCTTGGCACACGAAGAGAGTTGTATGATTCAGCTTGACAAATATTTATTAATTACCTACCGTGCACCAGGCTCTTGGTTAGATGCTGTGCACACAAAGACGAAACCAAATCAATTCTGCTCTTCAGGAGGTTACATTGTATTGCTATGTTCTAGCGTATGAATGAATGAATGAAACAGAATGGAATGAAAAAAATCTAAGTAACTACTATGTGTCAGACACTGTGCTCATTACTAGGGATGTAAGTCCAACAGTGTCTTTGTCACTACCCTTAAGGAGTAGAGGGAGTGCCTTTAATGGGTGAGAATACATGGGGTGGTGATGACTGGGCTAGTGAGGTTTCCATCTGGATGTCACAGGGATGGTCAGTGGAGCCATGGGGTAGGCAACAGTCATGCCTTTTGGTTGTTGTCCTTCATTCTTGAAGAGGACCAAAATGGCATCACTATATTGGGGTCAAGATAGAGTGTGCTGATCAGACTGATATGAGCTCTGAAGGCTCTACTACAGGTCAGGCACAAATAATCCATATGAACATTTGGAACAGAGATGGCTCTAAATGATCTCATCTTATATTTCTTTTGAGCTACTGCAATTTTGCTTTACTCATAGAGCACAGCACCTTCTTTGATGTGATGCCACACTAGACATGTCTAATATGTCTCACAATTCATCCCGAAGTTCTTCAGAGAAACTTTGAAGAGTGTTCTTGTATAGCTTCTTCTGACCACTGACTATGTGAGTTCTGTCTTTGTGTGAGTTCTCTATAGAAGTCTTTTGGGCAAATGTACATTTGGATTCAAACAACATGGCCAACCCATCAGAGCTGAACTCTCTGCAGCAGAGTTTGGATGCTTGGCAGTTTAGCTTGGGAAAGGACCTCAGTGTCTGGTACCTTACCTTGCCAGGTGATCTTCAGAATCTCTCTAAGAGAATTCAAATGGAAGCAATTCAGTTTCCTGGAATAGTGCTGGTAGACCATCCAGGGTTCACAGGCATACAAAATGAGGTCAGCACAATGGCTTGGTAGACCTTCAGTTTGGTATGCAGCTTAATAACTCTGTGTGTCAAAATCACTGAGTTTCCACTCACCTAATGAGGAGAGATCTGTCCCAGCCATCGATGACAAATCAGAGTGGATTAACCTGCTGAGGAGTTTGAGTAAGATGCCTGGATAAGTCCTGGGGGGCATGGAAAATGGAATGACTGAGGAACAGAAATATGAAAGAAGAAAGCAAAGCACTAAAGAAAACATCCAACTCTCTCATAATCGGTAGAGATCAGAGCAGCTGAGCCTAGAGTCATACACAAGATAGAAAACATTTCAGTATGACTTTTTATAAATGCACATAATTATTGATCCCAAAATATTCCCCCATGAAGATTTGTTTCACGATGTCAGGTATCTTCGGTAACAATAAGGACTCAGGTGCCAGAGGCTTGACTTTCCAGCTTTATCATGGAATCAGACTTATAGATGGAAAAGACTTTAGCAGCCATCAACCCTGCTCCCTCATTTTTCAAATAAGGCACAGAGAAGTCCAATATCCATTTAGCATTTATGAAGTGCCTACTATGTGCTAGGCACTGTCCTAAGTGCCTAGTTAAGGAACATGGCCAGGATCACATGATTAATAAGTGTCTGAGATAGGAGTAGAAGCCAGGTCCTCCTGACTCCAAGTCCAATGTCCTACCTATTATGCCCTACTGCCTCTCCAGCCTTACTGTGAGGGGTCAATTCTCTGTTTGGGGTCTGTGCTGCCCACTCCCTCTGAGTGGTTCAGGGCTTGTGCTTTGTGTATGTAGTGAGTTTGTGTATCTCCAACATGGATACAAAGCGATGTACCCCCTCTTGCTTCCCTCTTCAAGAGCTAGCTGTTCTTAATTAGTTCATGTCCAGGAAGCTGATGGGTTTGAAGCCCCTTAGAGAAAGGTAAGTCAGACCATACAGGAGGGGCACTGCTATTATTGTCACAGAAGAACCATTTTCTTTAATGGAAAAGTGAGGAAGGTTGTTTAGCAGTGTCTCAATCGTGTGTGTGTGCGTGTGTGTGTGTGTGTGTGCGTGTGTGTGTGTGTGTGTGTGTGTGTAGAGAGAGAGACAGAGAGAGTGGGGAATGTCCTGGGGTTTTCTGCTCCTCCCTTCCTCTTCTGAGGGGGTGTAGTGTTGGGTTACCCACTTCCCCTCATCTGGGCTGATGTTTACAGGGATGTCAGCTTCCCCTCCGCTGCTCTGTCTGCACCCCCGGTACAGCCACCAGCTGCTGGCTGGCTCCTGTCCCCCAAGCAGAGATAATGAGACGCTGCTACTTATCTAACCTGGGCTGATTAGAGCCTTAGATCTTTCCACCTCGACAGCTGTGTGTTGTCAGCGATGGAAATATTTAACTCGTCTTTCAATTCCCTGGCTGCCCCTCGTAAGGGGCCGAAAGAGTGGCTACCGTTTTGCTGGTTATTAGGGCTGGATTCAGGTTCCAGTGAACCTTAATGCTGGAAATGAGCTCAGAGGAAGCGGCCGCTGTTTGTCCAGGCCTTAGCCTGATAGGAATGGATGGAATTTGTTGGGGGTGGGGGTCTCCTTGGGTCCCTGGAGTAAGTCAGGCACATCAATTACTTCAGGCCCATCTTTGAAAAGGTAATAGGACCACGGCTTGGGAGGCCTGAAGGTGGTGTGATGGGATGGGGAAACTTCTATTACGGGCCTCCCAGCATCTCTCCCACAAAGCCTCATATGATATTGAAAAAGATTTCCTCTGGGCCTTTTTTTTGCAACTCATACATACCTCTGGGCTCCTCTGGGTGCTACCAAGGCATGCCTTTCAGACCAGGAGAGCCATGGCTGGAATTAATCTCTAATATTGGGTTATTGGGTCATCAGATCTATCCCCCTGTCCCTGGTCCTGCCTTGGGATATAAACACATTCCAAACATCCCAGAAAGAGAATTTAGCTGGGAAAGAGACTTCACTTCTTCCCTCCAAAAGTAGGCAGACAGATGAATATAGTGGAATATGTCTTGGCTCTGGAGATTGGGAATATTGGGAATATGTCCATTCTGGAGATCGGGAACCTGGATTCAAATCCAGCCATTCACAATTACTTACTTACATTCCCATAAAGATGTAGCTCAAGCACTCCCTTCCCCAGGAAACTTTTCTTTGTCCCTCCAACCACTAGTGCCTTCTGTCCCAAAGTATTCTGTATTTATCTGTCTACATTTAATTTGTAGTTATTGTTTATATAATTAACTTGGCCTAGTTAAATATGTGTATCTTGTCCCCAATTGAATATACGCTTCTTTTTTATCATTATTTAAATAATACTTTATTTTCTTCACAAATTACATGTTAAAACAATTTAATGGTTTTTAAAAAAGTTTTGAACTGCAAATTCTATCCCTTCCTTCCCCTCTCCCCTCCTGCCTCCAAGACAGGAAACGATCCAATATAGGTTATACATGTGCAGTCATTTGGAGAGGGGAAGACAGGGCAATTGGGGTTAAGTGACTTGCCCAAGGTCACACAACTAGTAAGTGTGTCAAGTGTCTGAGGCCAGATTTGAACTCCTGTCCTCCTGATTCCAAGACTGATTCTCTACTCACTGTACTACCTAGCTGCCCCTTCCTTTATTCATTTTAATTTTGCTTCTCCCAGTATTTTTCCAATTACATGTAAAGATAGTTATCAACATTCATTTTTATAAGATTTTGTGTTCCACATTTTTCTCCCTCCCTTCCCATCTCCTCAAGACAGCAAGCAATCTGATAGAGGTTATATGTATATAATCATGTTAAACATATTTCCACTTTAGGCATGTTGTGAAAGAAGAATCAGAACAAAAGTGAAAAACCACGAGAAAGAAAAAAAAGCAAAAAGGGACAACAAATGAAAATAGCCTGCTTTTATGTGCATTCAGACTCCATAGCTCTTTCTCTAGAGGTGGGTAACATTTTCTATCATGAGTCTTTTGGATTCTCTTGGATCTCTGTATTGCTGAGAAGAGCTAAATCTATCATAGTTGATCATTGCACACTGTGGCTGTTACTGTGTACAATGTTCTCCTGGTTCTGCTCACTTCACTCAGCATCAGTTCATGCAGGTCTTTCCAGGTTTTTCTGAAGTCTGCCTGCTTGACATTTCTTATAGAACAATAGTTCAGCCATTCCCCATTGATGGACATTCTCTCGATTTCCAGTTCTTGGCCACCACAAAAAGAGCTGCTTTAAATATTTTTGTATGTGTAGGTCCTTTTCCCTTTTTTAGGATCTCTTTGGGATACAGACCTAGAAGTAGTATTACTGGATCAAAGGGTATTTGCACAGTTTTATAGGCCTTTGGGCATAGTTCCAAATTGCTCTCCAGAATGGTCGGATCAGTTCACAACTCCACCAACAGTGCATTAGTGTCCCAATTTTCCGACACCTTCTCTGACATTCATCATTTTCCTTTTCTGTTATATTAGCCAATCTAATAGGTATAAGGTGGTACCTCAGAGTTGTTTTAATTTACATTTGTCTAATCGATAGTGATTTAGAGCATTTTTTCATGTGACTATATATAGCCTTAATTTCTTTATCTGAATACTGCCTGTTCATATCCATTGACCATTCACCAATTGAGAAATGACTTGTATTTTTATAAATTTGACTCACTCTCTGTATATTTGAGAAATGAGGCCTTTATCAGAAACACTGACTATATCAGCGCTTTATCAGAAACACAAACTTTCTGTTTTCCTTCTAATCTTGGATGCATTGGTTTTGCTCATGCAAAACCTTTTTTAACTTAATGTAATCAGTATTATCCATTTTGCCTTTCATAATGTTCTCTATGTCTTGTTTGGTCATGAATTCTTCCATTTTCCATAGACCTCACAAGTAAATTCTTCCTTGGTCTCTTAATTTGCTTATTGTATCACCCTTTATGTCTAAATCATGTATCCATTTTGATCTACTCTTGGTACATGGTGTGAGATGTTGGTCTATGCCTAGTTTCTTCCGTACTATTTTTTAGTTTCCCCAGAAGTTTTTGTCATATAATGAGTTCTTACGCCAGAAGCTGGAGTCTTTGGATTTATCAAGTAATAAATTACTATAGTCATTTACAACTATGTCTTATGTACCTAGTCTATTACACTGACCCACCACTCTATTTCTTAGTGAGTACCAAATAGTTTTAATGATTGCCACTTTATGATACAGTGTGAAGTCTCGTGTGGCTCGGTCACCGTCTTTTGCATTTTTTCATTAATTCTCTTGATATTCTTGGCCTTTTGTTCCTCCAGATGAATTTTGGTTCTTATTCTGTCCAGCTCTGTGAATTAATTTTTGGTAGTTTCATCGGTAGGACACTGAATCAGTAAATTAATTTCGGTAGAATTGTCATTATTATTTCATCAGTTCAGCCTCCTCGTGAGCAAATGGTATTTTCCGATTGTTTAGATCTGATTTTATTTGCGTGAAAAGTGTTTTGTAATTGTGATCATATAGTTCCTGAGTTTGTCTTGGCAGATAGACTCACAAACATTTTATATTGTCTCCAGTTATTTTAAGTGGAATTTCTCTTTCTATCTTTTGCTGCTGGGCTTTCTTGGTAACATATAGAAATGCTGATGATTTATGTAGGTTTATTTTCTATCCTGCCACTTTGCTAAGTTGTTAATTATTTCAAGTAGTTTTTTTAATTGATTTCCAGGATTCCTAAGGGCACCATCACGTCATCTGCAAAGAGTGACAGTTGTGTTTCCTCGTTGCCTATGATTCTAGTTCCTTCAATTTCTTTTTCTTCTTTTGTTGCTAAAGCTGTCATATCTAGTACAATATTGAATAACAGTGGTTACAAAGGGCATCCTTGTCTCCCAATCTTTTTTCCGCCATTTTCAGTCTTGTCTGACTCTGTGTTCCCATTTCGGGTTTTCTTGGCAAAGATACTGGAGTGGCTTGCTATTTCCTTCTCCATTTCATTTTACAGATAAGGAAACTGAGGCAAACAGGCTTAAGTGACTTGCCTGGGTCACACAATTAGTGAGTGTCTGAGGCCAGATTTGAACACAGGGAGAGGAGTCTTCCTGACCCTGTGCACTATGACGCCACCTCGCTGCCATCCTCCCAATCTTAGAATAATGGTAACATTAAATAGCTACTAGCTACATAGTGCCTACTATGTGCCAGACACTGTACTAAGTGCTTTATAGATATTATTTCATTTGAACTTCACAACAACCCTGGAAGGTAAGTGCTAATATAATCTACATTTTACGGATGAAGAAACTGAGGCAAATAGAGGTTAAGTGACTTGCCAGGTCAGTGTCTGAGGCTGGATTTGAACTCAGATCTTCCTGATTCCTGGCCCATCTAAATGCCTCCAAACTCTTTTTAGTTCTTCATAATCACACTTAGCAGGGGCCCAAAGTTAAATGTAGCCGAATACTCCAGGAAAGATGGCTCTGCTCCAAAGCATATTGCGAATGGATAAAATGTGTAATTTTTCTACACGGAGTAGGGGTGAAGGATTAGAGTCCAAGCAGGGGGTACAGCATGTGCAAAGATATGGAGATGGGAGACAGAATTTCACAGGCTAGCATTTGGACCTATTTGGCTGGAACATAGGGCAGGCGAAGTGGGAGTCGTGTGGAAAGGTGGACCAAAGGCAGATAGCAAAGGGCTTTAAATGACAACCAGAGGCATTTGCATTTGATTTTAGAGGAAAGGGGAACCATTAAACCTTCTTGAGCTTGGAGGAAATGTAGTCAGATCTGGACTTGGGGTACATCTATTTGGCAGCTCTGTGGAGGAGGCTAGAGAGACTGGAGACAGGAAGACCAATGAGGAGGCTCGAGATGATTGAGGGGCAGAACTACACTGTTGACTGTGGGAAGAGAGAAAGGGACAGATGCATAGGCTGGTACTCAGGACCAGAAGCTGATGAAACAGGAGAAACCCAGGGTGAGAGGAACAGGTTAAGTAGCATTCTTAGAGAAGGAAGTCAGGGGTGTTTTTGTAACTTTATAGGTTTTATACAGTAAAGATCTATGATGATTAAATTCTTGGAAACATAAAAATTCATTTCTGATTATTTCTGGTTCACAGACTCACCACTGGGAAACCCTGAAGTCAGGGGAAAGTTTTTAATTTCTGAGTGGATCCTTTTTTCTTCTCAATAATTAAGGACAATAAGCTAAATGACCCGTTGCCTGGTCTATGGATAATTGGAGCTGCCAAAAACTAGACCACCAGACAGCTAGATGTATTGGAAAGAGTTCTGGTTTGCAGCAGAAGTCAAAAATTCTGGATTCGAGTCCAGCCAGTGTACTGATCACTTTTGTGACCTTCTTCTTCTACTTCTACTCTTCTACTTTCTAGGCTTCACTTTCCTCACCTGTCAAATGAAGTGGTTGGAGTGGATGGCCTCCAAGGTTCTATAAGGTCCTCCTCATCATAAGCTAGGGTTAGGATGCCATCAGGGCCCTGGGGAACCTCCCTGAGTATGGAGACTTGGACCCCCTGCTCCCAGTGAGCATACAATTCACTTCCTTCCCCTAGGCCCCTCTTCAGCTAAAACGAGTCTTCTATTTGTTTCACCTAAAGGGATCTAGGCTGTCAAAAAGGGCCATCATTGACTCTTACTCTATCCTCTTCCCAGGATTTCCAGAAGCAGCCACTAGAGGGCTCCAGTGGGTGTTGCCATCTTGGCTTTCTTCCTTCAAGTCCCAACTCACATGTTACATCCTCCAGAAAGCCTGATAGAAGCAACATGGTTTGGTCAAAGAGCACTGAATGTAGAATCAAAATCCCTGGGTTCAAAGTAATTAACAAGACATTCTTGTGTACCTACTATGTGCTGGGGATATAAAGACTAGACAGAAGAGCCCCTGCCCTCAAGGAGCTTACATTCTTTTGGGGAAAACAAGACACACACATAAAAAGATTACATAAGGGACAGAGAGTACAAGAAACTCTCAAGTGAGGACACTCCCTCTACCAACACAGGTTAGGACTTTCTGTGCAACCAATAGTCTTAGGTAATTAGGAGAGCCTTCCTAAAATCTTGAGCTGTCCAAAAGCGCTATGGAATGCTGCCTCAGTAGATGATGGGTGCCCTCTCCTGGGAGGTACTGGATAGAGCAGACCCTTAATAAATGCCTGTTGAATGAATGGAGTGAATGAATGAACGAATGAGTAAAGGAGGTAAGAAGGAAGGAAGCAGGTGAATGGAAGAGTGAATGAATAAATGAATGAATGAATGAATGAATGAATGAATGAGGGAGGGAAGTTGGAAAGGAGGAGGACAGAGAGCCATTGATCAAAAGAGTGAATGAATGAATAAGGGAAAGAGCGGGTGAAGGAAAGAGTGAATGAATGAATGAATGAATGAGAAAGGGAGAATGGGAGGAATGGTAGGAGGTAGGGAACAGTTGAATGAAAGAGTGAATGAATGAATGAATGAATGAATGAATGAATGAATGAAGTGAGTCAACGAAGCCTGGGGAGTGACAGCACAAGCCCCCAGCGCCATTCAGCAGTGCGGTCCGCATGAGGCGGTGACCTCAGTCTGCTCCCTTTAAGCCCAACACTGAAATGGGGAGTAATCGTTTCTCTCAAACTACATGCAGCTGTTGCAAGCAGCCGCCACCCCTGGAATGTTAATAGCAGCCTGTCCAGGAGTCAGAACCTTTGGTCCTCAGAGAGGGTTGATTTAGGTCAGCCTGATTGCACACAGCAGTCACACACTGTACATCAACAACACCTCGAGTGGGCTACCCTGGGGGCTGCTGCCGCTGACCCCTGAGCTCTCAACTGCATGAGGTATGGCGTAGCGTGAGCATGTGCTCTCTCTCTCTCTCTCTCTCTCTCTCTTTCTCTCTCTCTCTCTCTCTCTCTCTCTCACACACACACACACACACACACACACACACACACACACACCCCAGGCCAGGAACTCAAAGCATGTTCCCAAAGAATTCTCAATTCCTCTGCCTTCTGAATCCTTGGGATTCTGCTGAGGCAAGCTGAGCACATGTGACTAAGCATCAGAGATCTAGACTTGGAAGAGACTTCAGGCCATTTCATCAATTCCCTCATTTTACAGAGGAGGAAACTGAGGCCCAAGGAGCCTAGATGACTCGACTAAGATCCCACAGGGAATAAGTAGCAGAGACAAGATCCAAATCTAGGTTTTCTGACTCTAAATTCAGCACTTTGCCACTGTACCTTATTGTCACATAGCCTGGAGTCTTGGGTTCTAATCTCTACTCTACTACTGAAGTGACTACTTGCCAGGGAGTTCGAATTCGTTGTGCCGTTTGAACCTTACAAGAACCCTAAAATGGTGGGAATTGCAGGTATTATAATCCCATTTTACAGATGAGATGAAGTTCAGAATAGACTTGTCCTTAGTTACATAGCCAGGGAGCATCAGAGGCAGGCTTTGAATTCAGATCTTTTTTGATTCTGCATCTTGTGTTCTACCTATTATGCTTCTTTCTGAACTTCAATGTCTTCCTCTGTAAAATGAGAGGGTTGAATATATGATTTCTTAGGTCCTTTCTAGCTCTGAATTCTATGAGTCTATGAAAGACAAGGTCAAGTCCCATCGGAGTGTTACCTGTCCAGTCATATCTATCCACACATCTCAGGATTGACAGAAAGAGGGACTGTGAGTCTCCCTACTGGGGGGCACCAAGTTGGAAATGGGGACCCTTTGCAACATATTAAATCATTGGCAGGAACACCTACACAATTGGTCAGAATTTAAATTTATGACACTTGAAAGGAGGTTGAGCCTCTGAGCTTTGCCTGTTGGGCAGGCCTCCTGGGCTTAAAATTCCTGCAGAGAACTCCCTTGGCAAAGAGGAACATCTGGAGGGTATTGGGAGAGTGGAAAGTGGGACAGAAGTCAGCCCGGAGGGGCTAATGCCATTTCTGCTGCCTACCTGGCCGTGTGACCTTGGACAGTTTGGTCCCAGCTGCCATTTCTTCTGTCAAGAATAGGGAAGATGATGGGGAGAGGGCTGCTTGCCTGACTTTACCTTTAGGGTCATCGTGAAAGAGCAAATGAAGCGACAGGAACTGTCCACATACATCAAGCTATAGAGATTCCTTAATGGACAGTTCCATGTCAAGCAATCGACAAGTATTTGTGAAGCATTTAAGCATAATGGATAGAACGCTAGCCTCGGAATCAAAAAAGGCCTGGGTTCAAAGCCTGCCTCTGATGCTCCCTGGCTGTGTGACTAAGGACAAGTCTATTCTGAGCTTCATTTCTTCATCTGTTAAGTGGGATTATAACTATTCTAGGAGTTGGGAATATAGAGAAAAGCAAAAGCAATCCCTGCCCTCAAGGAGACTATATTCTAATGGAGGAGATCCCAGGTATAAATAAGGTTCATACTGGGCACAGGCCAATATCTTACACCATATACCAAAATAAAGCCAAAATGGGTTCATGATCTAGGAGTAAAGGCTGATACTATAAGTAATTTGGGAGAGCAAGGAATAGTTTACTTATCAGATTTATGGAAAAGAAAAGAATTCATGACCCAACAAGAGATAGAGAGCATTACAAAATGCAAAATGGATAATTTTGATTATGTTAAATTGAAAGGTTTTTGTACAAAAAAGCCAATGCAACAAAGATTAGGAGGGAAGCAGAAAATTGGGAGAAAATCTTTACAACTATTATCTCTGATAAAGGCCTCATTTCTAAAATATACAGGGAACTGAGCCAAATGTATAGGAATACAAGTCATTCCCCAATTGAGAAATGGTCAAAGGATATGAACAGGCAGTTTTCAGAGGAAGAAGTTAAAGCTATCTATAGGCATATGAAAAAATGCTCTAAATCATTACTGATTAGAGAAATGCAAATCAAAACAACTCTTAGATACCACATCTCTCCTGTCAGATTGGCTAAAATAACAAAACAGGAACATGATAAATACTGGAGAGGATGTGGGAAAATTAAAACATTGTTGCATTGCTGGTGGAGTTGTGAGATGATCCAGCCATTTTGGAGAGTAATTTGGAACTATGCCCAAAGGACCATAAAAATGTTCATACCCTTTGACCCAGCAATACCACTTCTAGGGTTGTATCCCAAAGAAATCACACAAGCGGGAAAAGGACCCATATGTACAAGGATATTTATAGTGGCTCTTTTTGTGGTAGCCAAGAATTGGAAATCAAACGGATGCCCATCAATTGGGGAATGGCTGAACAAGCTGTGGTATATGAAGGTAATGGAATACTATTGTGCCATAAGAAATGGGGATGATACAGACTTCATAACAACCTGGAAAAACCTACATGACATAATGCTGAGTGAGTGGAGCAGAGCCAGGAGAACACTGTACACAACCACAGATATATGGATTCTGTGAGGACCAACCCTGACAGACTTCACTCTTCTTCTTGCAACACAAGGTGCAAGGATAGCTCCAAGGGACTAACGATGGAGAATGCTATCTACAACCAGAGAAAGAACTATGAAGTTTGAATGCAGATTGAGGCACACTTCATGCTCGCCTTTTTCTCTTCTCTTTTGTTTTTGTTTTTGGGTTGTTTTTTTTTTGTTGTTGTTGTTTTGGTTCTGTTTCTTCTTTCTCATTATTCTTTCCATTGGCCATAATTTTTCTCCGCAACTTGACTAGTGTATAAATTAATTCAATGCGATGTTATTCGTGGTAGTTATATGAGATTCCATGCCGTCTTGGGGAGGGAGGAGGGAGGGAGGGGAGAAAATCTGGAACTCAAAATTATGTAGAACCGTCTGTTGTAAACTAAAAATAAAAATAAACATTAAAAAATTCACAAAAAATAAGGTTCATATGGAATACATACAAAATAAATACAAGTTAGTTTGGGGAGGAGGTACCGTCATAGCTGGGTCACGAAGGGGGAGACCAGGAAAGGCTTCAGGTAGAATCTGAGTCTTAAATGAAATCAGGAATTCCAGGAGGTAGAAGTGAAAAGAGAGTGAATTCCAATGATGGGGAGCAGCCAATGAAAAGACATGGAGATCGTGCATGGTACACAGTATATGTGGAATGGGGCAGTGAGGGGCACAGAATATAGCATGCCAGCCCTGGAGTCAGAAAGACTCATCATCCCAAGTTCAAATCTGGCCTTAGACACTTACTAGCTGTGTGATCCTAGGCCAGTCACTTAACTCTGACTGCCTTAGTTTCCTCATCTGTAAAGTGAGTTAGAAAAGGAAATGGTAAACCACTCCAGTATCTCTGCCAAGAAAACACCACATAAAGTCATGGAGAGTGACAATGACTGAACAGAGGCAACAAAACCCCACTGGAATTTATTGAGTAGAAGGGTTAAGATGACCAGACCTGCACTTGTTAACCTCTAAGGTCTTTTCATCTCTAAAATCTATCTATGATCTTCCAGTCCAATCCAGCTCTAAATCTACATTCCTATAATCCTTTCTGAGCCTCAGTTTCTCATCTGTAAAATAAGAAGATTGGACTAGATGACCTCTGAGCTCTGTTCTAAGACATCTCCCAGTTCTGATATTCTGTCTCCCGAGGTCCCTCCTGACTTTAACATTCTCTGCTCTAAGGTCCCTCCCAGGTCTGACATTTTCTGTTCTAACACATGTGTGAAATGAGGGAATTGGGATAGCCAGTCTCTAAGGTTTTTTCCTAGCTCAGAATCTATATTTCTATGAGTCTTCTTGGTGGGAACAAAGCCTCTACAAACTATGACACTCACAGATCCCTTGTGTCATTGCTTTAAAAAAAACAAACAAAAAAATCCATACTACCCCTTGAGAAATGAGGCAAAGGCTGTTGTTTGGGATGAAGTGCCAATGATATGATGCCAGACTTTTTGACACATGAATAAATTATTCACTCATGGAAGGCACTAAAGAATGTGCTTCTTAGTATTCTAAACATGCATGGTATGAGAAAATAAGCCACTGACCCCTGGGAGTATCGCTGTGAGCCACCCAGAGTCCCCAAGCCTCGCAACAAGAACCATTGACCCAGAGACCCAGTCCTGACAAACTTTGATTTCCTGAGCTTGTTAACAAGTCTGCCTGACTAATGCTCCATTTCTTAGCCCATTCCCAAAGCTCCAGAGTCCATTATGAATGAAGGAATGAGTGAATGAATGAAAAAGCTATTTATTAAGCACTTACAATGTATCGAAGACAGAAGAGAGACAATCCTTGCTTTCTAGAAGTTTCCACTCTAATAGGTGAAAACAACACATAAAAGAGAATGCTGGCCATGAAAGGGAGTGAATGGGCCCCCTCTTCCCTGATGGGAAGTCGATCCATAAGGCATAAGCCATGTCAATTGATATGACTCTTTCCAAGACCAATGGCAATATGGTAACATTGATCTGACCACTGAGTATCAAGCAAAGGAAGTGGAGCATTGCAGTAAATGATGGAGAATCTAAGGCCCCAGGGTATATGGCAAGACGGTAGTGGTAGGCAGTTGGGATGTGAAGCATAGTCTGGTCTGGGGGTCTGGAATCAACTAGATATTGTGAGATCACTAAATAAGACATCTCAGTTCTAGGGTTAGTATTACATTGTGGAATGAACTAACTCCCCCTTGAATTGGAGGACTTTTTCTGGTGGTTCAATCCAGAAGTGCTGTTTAGGCAGGGAGAAGCAGTTCAATGGAATAGTGGATGGCCAGCAGGCTATGGTGGACTGCTGGATGGGATACAATGCATTCTCAGGTAAACTTAGATGATCAATGCCTTGGGAGAGCATTGTAGTCTCTCTGTATAGTGCCAGGTCCCTACCTATGTAATGCAACAATTAAGTAATCTAGCTCTTTAGAAGCTATAGAGATGGGACCTATAGTTGGACTCTTGGGTCAATCAAGTGAGCCTGCTTCATTTCTCGTCATCTCCCACTGATATGGGAAAGTGCAAAAACAAAAAAAAAAAAACCAAAGCTGATTTTCTGCATTTCAGGTTTTGTTCTTTTGTTATTTGTTGTTTGGTTCATTTGTTATTGCTGAAGTCATTGGCTTTGAGAAGACTAGCCCCCAATGAGGGAGAGCAAAGTTATTTTCATCCTATCCTCCCTCTTCCTACTTCTCCATCAAGGCTTCTCCTCCAAATCGGTAAAAGCGGGAGATGGCGCTGGGGGCTCAGAGCACTTAGCCCAAGGCTCTGCTGCTCATTTTTACTCCCTCTCTATCATCTCCAGCTGCCACTTTGCCAGTCTCCTTCTCCTCTGACACTCTGATGAATGTCAAGGTGAGAAGCCAAATAATTTTGCTTTCTCCGAGGAGTTCAGGCCATCCATCATGTCTCCAGTGTGCCTACCAAGCTGCCAAGCAGCCTCCCTTTAATAGGCCCACACCTACACATGTCCTACAGGAGCCAGGCTGTTGTTGTTTCATATATCTGTGACTTCCACTTCCAGTTCCTGAGGCCTGTGACAGTGGGCTGCATTTAACATTTACTTTACCAAATGTTCCTGTAGTATCATACTCAACAGCTTGGGACAATAGCATCTCCAAATAATCAATACTGCAGACAGCCCACTGGGCAATGGGGAGGTATAGAGTAGGTTGTAGTATAAGTAATGACAAGTGTACTCAGAGGATCATAGTTCTGGAGCTGAAAGGGACCCTTAGAGACCATTAAGCCCAACCTTTTTATTTCCATCCGAAGGAGAACTTGAATCCAGGTCTTCTGACCAAGTCCAACACTCCCTCAGCTCTAAAATACTGTCTCTGAGTAAAAGATATTATCTAGGAAGTAAATGAAAAGGAGTAGGGTTGGATATTTAGTAAGAGTGAGGGATGAGCAATGGACAATTTGAATGTTGAAGTGCTACCTCTGGGAGATAAAAAGACAGAGAGGATGGACTCCTGCATATTGAGTAGACTCTTTATGAAAAATTCATGAAAGGGCATGGACAAGAACCACAAGGGATGAGGAGGCGGGTGTAGATGGGTTACAATCTGAGCCACTGGAAGACACAGTGATTAGGATCAATGAGGCGTTACTGTATAATGAAAAGTGTACTGGGTTTGGATCACAGGATCTGAGTGTGGATTGCATCTTCCTCAATTAGCTGTTTGACCTTGGGCAAATTCCTTCACCATTCTGGTCTCTGTTTGGTTTTTGATTTTTGCTGAGGTTATTTTGGGGTTTTTTTAGTTGTATCCAACTCTTCATGACCCCATTTGGGGTTTTCTTGGCAAAGATATTGGAGTGGTTTGCCATTTCCTTCTCCAGCTCATTTTATGGGTAAGAAAACTGAGGCAAACAGGGTTAAGTGACTTTCCCAGCGTTACACAGCTAGTGAGCATCTGAGGCCAAATGTGAACTCAGGTCCTCCTGACTCCAGGGACAGTGCTCTATCCACTGCACCACCTAGCTGCCCTTGGTCTGAGTTTACTCATCTTATAATGAGGACTTTGCACTAGCTGACCCCTGAGGGCCCTTCCAGTTCTCCATCTATGGTGACCAATCTCCTGGTGATGAAAAACAAGTAAATAAGATGTGAAAAATCAAGAAAGCCAATGACCTAACAGGAAGATCAGCCATGCGGCCCCCTTATAGTTTGGACTATGGAAAGATCACTGCATTTCCATTTACTCTGTAGATACTTCTATGTGCCTGGTTACTTTCATTTTGCATCCTCTACCAGAAAGGAAGGCGCTTGAGGGCAGGGAGCTTGTTTTAGCCTTTCCCTCAGCAAATATCTGACTCGGTTCCTCAGCTGTAAATACGGATAATAATGACACTCATCTCCCAGGATTGTCGTGAGAATCAAATAAGATAAACTGTACAGATTGCTTAGCATGCTGCCTGGCACAGAATAGGCACGTAGTGTCTCCTTACTTCTTTCCTCTCTCTCTCCCTCCCTCCTTCACTATTTTCTTTCTTGCTCTCTTCCCTCCCTCCCTTCCTTCCTTCCTTCCTTCTTTCCTCCCTTCTTTCCTTCCTTCCTCCCTCCCTTCCTTCCTTCCTTCTTTCCTCCCTCCCTCCCTTCTTTTCTTCCTTCCTCCCTCCCTCCCTCCCTTCCTTCCTTCCTTCTTTCCTCCCTTCTTTCCTTCTTTTCTTCCTTCCTTCTCTCCTTCCTCCCTTCCTTCCTTCCTCCTTCCCTCCCTCCCTTCCTCCGTCCCTTCCTCCCTTCCTTCCTTTCTTCCTTCCTTTCTTCCTTCCTTTCTTCCTTCTTTTCTTCCTTCTTTTCTCCCTTCTTTCCTTCTTTTCTTCCTTCCTTCTCTCCTTCCTCCCTTCCTTTCTTCCTCCCTTCCTTCCTTCCTTCCTTTCTTCCTTCCTTCCTTCCTTCCTCCCTCCCTCCCTTCCTCCGTTCCTCCCTTTCTTCCTTCCTTTCTTCCTTCCTTTCTTCCTTCCTTTCTTTCGTCCTTTCTTCCTTCCTTCCTCCCTCCCTCCCTCCCTCCCTTCCTTTCTTCCTTCCTTCTTTCCTTCCTTCCTTCCTTCCTTCCTCCCTCCCTCACTCCCTCCCTCCCTTTCTTCCTTCCTTCCTTCCTTCCTTCCTTCCTTCCTTTCTTCCTCCCTCCCTCCCTCCCTTTCTTCCTTCCTCCCTTTCTTCCTTCCTTCCTTCCTTCCTTCCTTCCTTCCTTCCTTCCTCCCTCCCTCCCTCCCTCCCTTCCTCCTTTCCTTCCTTTCTTCCTTCCTTTCTTCCTCCCTCCCTCCCTCCCTTTCTTCCTTCCTTCTCTCCTTCCTCCCTTCCTTCCTTCCTCCCTCCCTCCCTTCTTTTCTTCCTTCCTTCCTCCCTCCCTCCCTCCCTTCCTTCCTTCCTCCCTCCCTCCCTTCCTTCCTTCCTTCCTGTCCATCCCTAGTGCTTCACATAGTGCCCTGGCATACAGTAAGAACTTAACAAATTCTTATTGACTAACCGATTGAAGGAATGAATGTTTGACTTGTAGTTATGAAAGGACTGAATTGAATTCTGCTTCAGACACTTACTAGCTGTATGACCATGGGCTAAACAGTTGATCTCTTTGGCCTTTGCTTTTCTCATCTGCAAAATGGGCATAAGAATAGATATGGTAACCACCTCAAGACCTGCTGTGAGGATCAAAAAGAAGAATGCATCTAAAGAACTTTGCCATCCTTAAGGTTCTATATAAACCTCAACAGCTAGTACTGCAACACAGTGTCAATGATTGGAATGATATTGTTATGGGAGTGACCAATGCAGATCATAACAGCCTAGAACTTGATAGAAATGCCTTAGCGAGTTGCATGAGCCTCAGAGAGCATATGACTTGCCCAGAATTACAGAATTTCAGAGCTGAAAGGGAGCATAGTCACCATCTGCTCCAGCCTGTGAATGAATGGAGTCCCCATTATAATATACACAAGTGAGTATCCAGCTTCAGCTCTCAGACCTCTGAGAAGGAGGATCCCAGGGCCTCAGAGGCCAGTCATCCTACTCAGGGACAGTTCTGATTATTAGGATCTGCTTAAATACCTCCAACAAAAGGGAACTCACTACCTCTTCAGGCAGCCCATTTCCCTTTTCGATAGTTTTCATGGGAAGTTTTTCCTTTCATTGAAATGATATCAGCCCCCTTTCTTGAAACAACACAGATCCAGTGGTTTGTAAACCTGAAAGCACAATCTAGAGGCTAATTATTCTTTTTATGATGATTGTTCCACCCATTGCTCCTCCTGGCTCTGCCCAAGTCTGATTCCTCTTTCACTCTCACTTGGATTCCTTCTACTTTGCAGCTGGCATGGTTTATGGTCCCTTTTCATGAAAGGAGAGAACACGGGCCGATCATTGGCAAGGTAGGCAACATCTCTCCCAAAAGAGAGGAAGGATAGATGTGATGGGAGAAACGGAGCCAATGTGTTATAGCAGGAGTTTCGTTGACTCTAGAGTCAAAGAACCTGGGTTCAGATCCCACCCTTAATGCTGACAGCTGTACAACCTTAGACAAGCTACTTTACCTCTCCTGGCATCCGTCTGTTCCTCTATAAAATTTTATATATATCTCACTTGAGCCTTGAATAACCCTGTAAGGTACACACCATAGGTATTACTTACCGATTTTACAGAAGGGAAAACTGGAGGTCTGAGAGAGTGGGTGACTTTCCTATGGTAACACAGCCAGTGATAGTCTGAGGCAGAATTTTAATCCAGGTCATCCTGACTCCATGCTCAGTCCTCCACCTACTACCATACATCACTGTGAACCTCCATGGAGCTTAGGCTCTGCTGGAGAAGTCAGCCCCTCACAAGACATCCAGGCGCTGCCAAGGACATGGATCTGTGTCGAACGATGGCCTTGATTTCTTCTTTGCCCTAACAGTGATTATTCATGCCTGAGAAGTCTCAGACTTGTGGGAAAATCTGGAATTGAAGAAAACAGTGACTGCTTTGTCCACAGAAGTCACGGACCTGTCGCACCAGATGTTTTGGTCTGTGATAAATTACACGTCAGCCTTTAATGGGAGCTCCTAGTGGGGAGAACACTCTCCACTCTTTTCTCTTGTCAGTGGTAAGAAGGCAAGACCTGTACTCCGTCTGTTCAGCTCCATTTCTAGCACACTGTGAGTGCCCAGGAAATGAGTATTGATGTAGAATCCTGGGGATGGGTTCCCAACTCTGCCACTGTATTGGGGGGCCACATTATAGCCCACACGAGTGATTTTTGGGTCACCAGTGAGCTTTGATCATACATGTGGTGTGACTACAGGAAGCATATCCATCTTTGTATTGGTGATCCCAAATTGCAATAATAATAGGAGGAAAAGAAGGTGGAGGAGGAGGAAGACAAGGAGGAAGAGAAGGAAAAGAAGTAGAAAGAAGAAAAGGAAGAGGAGGAGATAAGGGGGGAGGAGGAGGAGGAAGACAAGAAGAAGGAAGAGGAGGAGAAGAAGTAGGAAGAAGAGGAGGAGAAAGAAGAAGAGGAGGAGAAGGAAGAAGAGGAGATGAAGGGAAAGGAAGAGGAGGAGATGGAGAAGGAAGAGGAGGAAGAAGAGGAAGAGGAGGAAAAGTAGAAGAAGGAAGAGGAGACAGCTAAGTGGTGCAATAGGTAGAGGATTGATCTTGGAGTCAAGAATACCTGAGTCCAAACCTGACCTCAGATACTGGCTTGTGGGCAAGTCACTTAATCACTGTCTGACTCAGTTTCCTTGTCTGTAAAATGTGGACAAAAACACCTCCCAGAGTTGTAGTGAGGGTCAAATGAGATAATATTTATAAAGTATTTAGCATGGTGCCTGGTTCACACTAGGTGATATTATTATTATTAAGAGGATATAATAATAATAAAATTTTATAACACTTTAACATTTATGAAGTGCCTTATCTCATTTGATAAAGACCAAAATATTTTTACATTAGGGATAGGGACTGGGTCTGTGTTTTCATTAGTAAAGGGATTTCCTGCTCCTCTGCCAATGTAGAGGATGGCACCTTCTCTGCAGCTCTAACAGTCTTAGAGAGCTATCTGGGGCAATGAGAGGTAAAGTGAGTTGCCCAGGACCACACAGGTAATAAGTGTCTGAGGAGGAATTTGAACCAAGGTTCTGAGCCAGAGCTCTTCCCTCTATTCCAGTCTGCCCACATTGTAACATGCAACAGATTAGCTATGTCTCTTCAATATAAAACTCGCTCTGGACCCCCAAGGAGATTGATTGATTCTTGATGTCTTTGATTGATTATTAATGTTTTCCATCTGGGAGAATGCAAAAGTGATGGTCTCACATACATACCGAAACACTGCTCTCACCTACTTGTCTGAGCTGGGTGGCCATGTCAGTTAAGTGAGCAGACCAGCAGATGCCACAAATAATGATGATGATAAAAGTAATAGCTAAGATTTAGAGATCACTTTGATTTTTGCAAAGTGGTTTCATGTGACCTCATTTGATTAAACAGATAAAGAAAGAGTGGGTCCAGAATTGGACAAGAAGAGGAGAGTGGACTGGATTGCCTGGGGGAACTCACAAAGATCTCTCAATAACCCCAAGTCAATGACTCCAGTCATTCAATGACTCCCTGAAACTAAGTCCCATCTTCTGAACACTAGTATTCTTCCAGCTATGATCTGGGTCTATGGGTCATGGAACACCATAATCTCTGAAGAATTAAAACTAAAGATGACTCAGAGAGTGATGGAGAGGCATTTGGTGGGCACGGGCAGACAGTAACAAATTGAAAACAAGAAATTGTAAAGGAGAACCAGAATAAGTGGGGGGGGGGTCAATCCAACAACTGCATGAAGGGAAAAGAAATTGGGTCATATGAGTCATGTGGAGAGAGCAAGGGATGAGCAATAGACAAGCCAGTGGTGGACCCTGGTATCCCTGTACTCTTATACATTCAGAACCTGGGTCCTCTGGCCAAGCCTTTAAGTCTTACTTGTTTCAGGAAGCCTTCCATAACCACTCTAGCTCAAAGTAATTTCTTCCTCTTCTGAATTCCAATAATACTTGTCTATATCTCTTATTTGGCACTTGGCATACACATCCTTTGTTGTTGGTTACACACAGGATATTACTAATGACAATAATAGTTAATTGGTATTTACATAATACTTTAAGGTTTGCAAAATTCTTTATAGACATTATCTCATGCAATCATTGATTTGGATTTGGAAGGAACCTTAAAGACTGTGTCACTAGATCCCTGGACTTGAAGTTAGGACAGCCCAGATCCAAATTCTGCCTCAAACACTCACTAGTTGTGTGACCATGTGTCAGTCACTTCACTTTCTTAAATCCAGGCTTCCAGGACAGCACCCACCTTACAGGAGTGTTACGAGGACCAAATGAGATATCTCATTTTTTGCCTTTGCCAGCCTTCGGGCACCATCACTATCTGGTCGAAACCCTGCATCTTACAGATGAGGAAAACAGTCCAGAAAGGAATGGGATAATACTATTAATAGTGCTGATACTACACGAGAAAGTGTTATGGTACCCTCTCAACTAGTTAAGTAAAAATGTCTCATGGATTTTAAATTGGAAGGGACCTCAAAGATCAGATAGTCCCAATATTTCATGTTACAAATGAGGAAACTGAGCCACAGACAAAGGACATCATTTGCCCAAAGAGACAATAAAGAACAAAGCTGGGGATTGAACTAAGGAAGGTCCTCCGATTCAAAGCCCATTGGTCTGTCCAGTATACAAGAATGTCCCACCCATTCCCCCAAAGAAAGATCCAGCTCTACCTGATGATCTCCAACAATGGAACTTATTATCAATCAACAAACATTTATTAAGTGCCTACTATGTGCCAGATATTGCTAAGTGGTCATTACCTCCCACTGTGAACACTGATGCATTGAACAGTTCTAGCCATTAGGAAGCCTTCTGTTGTGTGGAGCCAGTCTGCTTTCTCTGAAATATCCATCCATCTAGGACCAAGTGGAATGAAGCAAATCTCTCTTCCCCACAATTTTCTAGCTCCTAGACTAGAAAGCAAATGAGAGATCATAGGGAGCACCTGGAGCCATTCCCTTCTTTTTAAAGGTAAGCAAAATCTCTCTGCCTTTGCACTGAAGGTTCCCTAGTGCCTGGAATGCACTCACTCCTTGCTTCTGCCTCAGAGAATCTTTCTCTCTTTGAAGATGCAGCTGATTCCCCACCTATGACATGAAGCCCTTCCTGATGTCCCCAACTGCTGATGCCATCTCTCTCAAGCTACCTTGTCATTCTCTTTATATTTATTTTGCACATATTACTTGTATCCTTGCTGTCTTCCTCACTAGAATGGAGGCTTCTTGAGGGCAGAGATTATCTCACTTTTCATATTTGTATCTCCAACACTTAACGCAATACCTGGTCTATAGAAAATATTAAGTAAATGATTTTTCTTTTATTCAAATACCCCCATGATCTTATTGTAAGAGGGCTTTTGAGCATGCCCAGGTCACCTAACATGGAGGTTACCCTGAGTCCCCTACCATGTCGGGGCCGGGGGATCAGTATTGTATTATGAAGACCTATGATTGGGCTTTTATTTAGCCTTACAGAGCCCCGGCCCCAGGGATATCCCTTAAGGATCTTCCCCTGTTATTCAGGAATTCCTCCAAATTTCCTAGACAAAATTCAGGGACTGAGATCAAAAGCTTAAGCCATTAGACTCAATCTGGTCATTGTGACCATCAGAAAACCAGTCTCAGAATGTCCAAGTTAGCTAGATTCTTAGAGTTGACATGGTCTATCTCCATGTTACAGTGGAGTTGTACTCAGAGGGAAAAAGTGATTTCCCTGAAGTCCCACAGTTCATTGGTGGCCTAGTCAGGGACAAAGCATTTGCGCATCCTAGTCAAGATTAGAAAACTCTACTTGCACATGCACATACCCACATACGTATATGCACACATACACCCGTATTTGAAAATTAGGCCTCCAGTGGTTTGCTGTTCATCAGTCTTTACATCTACTATGTAGCATTCACTGCTTGCTGTTACTGAATGGTTAGCTTCTTTCAATAGGTAACCTTTCCTGGTCCCACCACCTGTGGTGACTTCCCCTTAAAGATACTTTTCAGAGGTCAGGGACGGTTTGCGGCCATTCTTTCCATCCCCAGTGCTTAGCAAAATGCTTGCTGAGACTGTGACTATATGGGATAGGGAACTCCCATGTGAGGAAGGGGCAAGCATTTAATAAATGCTTATTGAATGTTAGATTGATTCACTTTTTCCACAGAATGGAGACAAATTTTCTGATGTGAAAAATACGTACATTTGCAAACAGTCATGTTTGAAAGTGCTTCTCATGGGCCCCCCTTGTATGTCAGGTCCTAAGCCACCGCCCACTTGGCCTGAATCTCCCTGTTGTCTCTAAAATAATATAAGAATGCTCTGTTGGGCATTTCAAGCCCTGCCCAGTCTGGCTCTGGCTGATCTTTCCAGGGTGATTTCATGTTATTCCCCTTCGCACTCTCAACACTGCAGCTGAACTGGCCCAGTTAAATTCCCTCTGAAATTGGCCATCCACTCTTGTCACTGAGCTTTCACCCAAGCCATCCCCTTCGTATAGAATCAAGGCGCTGAGGAAGGACCCCAAGCATGTAAGTCAAAAAACATCCATCGGAACTCCATTCCTGCGTGACCTTGCATAAGTCACTCAACCATTCTGGCCTTTAGTCTTTTCCTCTATAAAGTGGAGGATTATGCTGGATGACGTCAAAGGTCTCTTTTGGCTCTAAAACCTTCACTCTAGTGAATGTTCTCCCTCCTTGCCTTCAACTCTGCAAATCTCATTTATTTCCTGGTTCAGTTCTTGTGGGTTCTTGTGGGTTCTCCTACCACCTGGGAGAAACCTTCCCAGTCCCTTTAGGTGGTTGTGTTCTCTCCCTCTCTATCACATTAGCATCTATAGACTTATCTGTGTGTGTGTTGTTTCCTTCAGTAGAATATAAGCTCCTGGAGGGCAAGAACTACTTCGTTTTGTTTTGTTTTTCTGTTCCCAGCACCCAGCAGAACTGTTGGACAGTAGTGGACATTAATGCTTGTTTAACTGGATTGGATTGGTTTGGATTAATCTGGAGTGGGTTGGATTGGGTTGGGTTGGGATGGGGCACGTTATATAGGATTGGATTAAGTTGGATCAGACTAGATTGAATTGTATTGAAGACCATAATTTTCAGACACTAAAACATATATTTATCAAGTTACATCTTAAAGAGTCCTTGGTAAAGCCCTTTTACACATGATGCTTTAGGCCACTGCACCTCTTGTCTGCTCTTCCACCTCAAAGGCCCTAAGTTTGTCCTCTTTCCTTTACGCTTTATAAGGATGTTGAAACTCTCCTTTTTCAAAACAAGAAAAGATCCAACACCTGGTACAGTACAAAAATTTTATTTTTTTTTGTTAGGATAATTTAAAGTTTAAAACTGAAGTTGACATATTCATTTTACAAACAAGATATTCTTCCATAAGTAAGACCATTAAAAACAGTAAACAAAAAAAAATAAAAACAAAAACAAAATACAAAACCAAAAAAAGCAATCTTTACAAAAAGCTCTGTGCATAGCAACTTTATACTGTATATAATTGACAAAGCAAAACAACCCAATGAACGATAGAATTTGGGAGATGAGACTTTACAAAAGGGAAGCGGGAGGACGGTTTTGAAACCATGCATATTGAAATGTGCAAAGAAAAAAAGGGAAAATTAAGATGCTATAATGGAAACAAGATAAATAATGAAATAAAATGTCCCTTTAATAAAAAAAAACACAACCCCACACAGTTCCTCTTACAAAGCTATGATAAAATCTGTCTTCTCCTATAGAAATACTCGTATTCCAAGTGGCACAAAGGAAGCTGGGATCAGGAGTATTTAACAGCAAGGACTAGAAAGGAGAGAGTTGCTTTTGTTTCTTACACTACAAAATCCTTACACACCGATTTGTACATTTAAATATTCCTGTTGCGGCCAAGGTCCTAGCTGAGCGATCAAGGGTTTCTGGGTATTTCGTTACACACATTTTTTTTTTCCCGGTGTAAAGCTACCACCAAGTTCTACGATCATTTGAAGACAGCACTGCACTCATCTTCATGCAAGAGTGAAATTCACAGATTCTAAAGCAAAGCTACTTAATTTTTTTCCTTATGTTGGATTGGCTCAAATCCAGGTCCAGACGTGCTTCGTTTTTGTTCTGCCTTCGTTTTTGGACAATTCTGTTGATATCCCTCCTCCTCTCTAAAACGTTTTTCATCAGGGGACTTTCTTCGGGTGTGTTTCTTTGCAACTTGGTTCTTCAAAGCCTGTTACTGTCAACAGCACTTCCAGGCATGCCAACTATCCAAAACCTTGAATTTTCATGGTGCATAAAAATCCCATTTGGGTTGGGGGGGAGGTATTTCCAGAATGGAGCTGAGGGGAAAGACTGAAATGGGATTGGATTGGGTGAATATGAAAATGTGGGCTTGGAAAAGGAATGAGGAATTGATTTTAAAAAATGTTACCCTAATTCAGACTAGATGCACTCAATTTAAATGTTTATCCATTGGGATGGGAAAGAACTAATGTCATCCAGACCCCAGCTGAGTATTCTCCAAATGAGTTCTGTGGGCACGCTCTACTGGTGCCAGGGAGTGAATGAGGGAGCTAGGCAGCACAGAGGAGGAAACACGACATGAGTTGGCATCTCAGGTAAGGTTAAGTAGGTAGTAAGAGTCACCAGCTTTTGAGTACAGCTTCATTCAGACTCAACCTCTTAGCAACAGTGCCAGGCCCCTCCTAAAAAGAAAGCCAGTCATCCAAAGAGAACAGTAGACAAATAGCTGAGCAGCTTAGAAAACTGCACTCCTCAATGATTCTTTGAAGTTGCCAATATTTATCCTTTTGAACCCCAACACTGTTTGGGTTTTAAAATGTTCCCTTTCCTTCCCCACTGGGAAGGCAGAGGGCTGGTTGAGGATTGGGAGAACCTTTGAATTATTCATTTTTTACCCAGTGAGTTTAATGCCAGGGCAACTGGTGGGTTCCAAAGAACATCAGATTCGAAGTACATAGGCCTGGGTTTGAATTCTGACCCTGTTTACTCAAATGAGAAAAGGTATGCAGAGTGCTCCAGAATCCCTGAAGCTCTACAGAAAGTCAGCTATTCCTTGGGGAAGGCTGAGCAAGTTTCATCAGTACTCTGAGCCTCAGTTTCCCTATCTGTAAAAAGAAAGGATTAAACTAGATGCCCTCTGTGATTCCTTACAGCTCTAACTCTATAAACCTATAAGCCTCTCTGTGCCTCAGTTTATAAACAAAATGTGTAAAACGATAGGATTACACAAGAGGGTCTCTGAGGTCCCCTGAGAGATAGGAGGTGGTTAAGAAATGCTTGCCAAATCTCTTAATCTGTGAACCCCTCTGTGCCTCAGTGACAAATTGAAGGGGTTAGAGTATATGGTCTCTTCCACCTTTAGATCAATGAACGTGTGAATTTCTCTATACCTCAGTTTCTTCTTCCAGCTCCAGATCTAGGAATTTATGAACCTCTTATGCCTCAATTTCCTGTTGAAGGGGTTGGACTAAATGACCTTCGAAGACCCCTCCAGTCTGGATTCTGTGGTCCTCTGAATGGGGAAGCATGAGAAGGGAAAAGATGGCACTCCTGAGAGATGGGCACCCAGGCATCTTTCACCCTGAAGGGTAGGGGAGTCATTCATCATTGCCAATGGGCTCTGATGGCCAACCAAAGCAAAACAGAGGAGAATCCCTATAGCGATACCTAAGGGGACTGAAGTTCCAATTACTGGTGATCTGGAAACTGGCCCTGCACTGAAGACGTTTTAACTGTTTTGGATCATCTCTCAGACAAGAGGATTCCCTTTCCCCTGATGTTCCTGCCCTTGAAAAACTGGATGGGGTTTGGACCATAACAAAGTGCGAGAATCCAAGGTGGCCTTTGGCATGGAATGTCAAAAACAGCTACCCCAGGAAAATTGTGATAGGAAGCAAAGACTCAAAGGGACACGGAGGCTTTGAAAGCAGACTTAGCTGGACCAGACCTCCTGCTGTTCTGTATTTCTGGATTTGTGCTTGGCTTTTCTTTGAATGTTGTATGGTTCTGAAAGAATACAGGTGGGCTACCGCAGTCCTTGCATATGGATCTATACAAGGATAGAACGGGGGAGGGGATGTGGAGAGGACAGGAGTGGGCATCCAGGAAATAGCAGTGGTAACCATCACACACCTTATTTCTTTTTATCTTGGAACTACAGTTTTGCATCGTTTTCATTGTACAAGAGGAGGAGAAAATGTCCCTCCTTTCCAAAAAGGTCTTAATTTCTACCTCTACTTACAATAAGTTACACATTTATTTATTTAAATAATTGTAAAACATTTTAAAATTTTTCCTTTTTTTGTGTTTTTTGTTTTTTAAAGAGATTAAACTATAAGCAAACACACATACAACAACATATCATCATCATTCGATTCAGGTTTTGTTTTAAGAAAGTCTTCCATGCGGGTACCCTGTTTTGTTCAAATTTTTTTTTCTGCATAAACTAAATTGGTATCTGAAAGGCTTCATAGAAAATAGAAACTTTCAACTTTTTTTTCCTACAAAGAAAAACAAACAGTATCCAAAATATCGAGCTTGAATTGTTTGCCAATTTTTTTCTTAAATATTTTACAAACATAGGAAGGTGGTTTTCATCAAGTCCGTAAAGAAAGAACCACATTTCCGTCCTTAGTACTGACCATGCATGCCAATGAAGGTATCTGTCCTTGTCCGTGAGTGGGGGTGGAGTTTGGGCAGCCGATCTCTCGGCTACAGGAGGGACACGAGACCAGGTAAGATGCAGGCTCCTTGCATATCCAAATCCATACAGAGTGATCCTTCGAGGGGCATTACACCCCCTCAAAGAGCTCTTAGTGCTTTCCGTATTAGTGGTCCATTGGATGAAGTAGTTGTGTGCTCTGAGACACAACTCTTCCTTCTGTTTACATTGGGGGAACGACGAGGCCGGTCATGGCTGAAAGCAAAGCAGACAATGATGTGAGTCCATGGCACACTGCTTCAAAGGGTGGCCATAGAGGGGGAGAAGAAAGAGAGCCCCACCACCACCACCACCGCCTTAAAGGAGACATAGGTGTTTTGCTAATGTCAGCCATAGTTCATCAAAGAAGAGGTGACCTCAGTCCATACAGCAATCTAGAGTAGGAAGAGACCTCGGGGGAAGGGACATTTTAGCACATCCCCCTCCTTTGCCTTTTTGTTCGTTTCTCTCAAATCGATCAGAACGTATTCATTTTGTGCCCACAGAGAGCAGGGTGCTGATGCAGGACCTCTGTCTGGAATACCCTCCCCCACCCTGCTACATACCTTTGGACTGCCCTCAAACAGATTTAAAATACACATTTTAGTAATAGGCATAAAAAATAAGCCAGTGGTTGTGTACTCCAAATAGATACATTCAAAACTATCTTTTAAAAAATTAGCTGAAAATTTAAAGGGAAAACCTATAAAACTATATATTCAACTATCAATCTGACATAGACATATTGTAAGTATATATAATATAAATGCATAAAAAGGGCAGACAATATTTAAGGAAGGCTATGCAACCAGGAAATGTAGATTTCACCATAAAGAAAGCTTCAATAACCCTCCCAATCTAGGATTATTATGTCCACTGATATGATAAATTGTCTCATTTCTGACAGACAAAAATTAAGTTAGATGTTATGACAACAACTCATGTGTTGAGATGAGAAAACAGAGGGTAAGGGACTTGGCCAAGGTCACACGGCAAGTATCGGAGGTAAGATTTGAACCTGGGGACTCTACCACCTAAGCTAGGGTTCTTTTTGTGGCATTTACACAGGCCTCTCTTTGTCTTGGGGACTCAGTTCGCATTTCTAGGACACTTGCCAATTTACAAAGCATTCCTTCGCCAGTGAGCTGGGTGGTGTAGGTTGCCTGTTTAGGGACCCTAACTCCTCAGAAGGGAGCATAGCGTGTGAATAGAGAGGAATCTTGGAGTCAGGAAGATGGCCGTTCACATACAGCCCCTGACATAGATGAGCTGGGTCAGTCAGTCCAAACTTCAGTGCAGCAGTTCTCTAAGACTGGCAGGAAGAGACAAGTTGTTGAACTGCATTGGGGGAGGGAATTTTCACACCAGGAGTTCCCACATTGAGTTGGAATCTTTGCACCAGACACATAGAAAAGAAGTAAATGCAAAACCAAGCTTGTCAGGGCAGTTCTCTATTTGTAGATTATCCTCTGGAAAGGACTTTGAGCACAGCCTGCACATAACCAAGAATCCCCTGAAAAAATACCCAACAAATAGTCTAGGTTTTGCTTGAAGAACTCCAGTGACGGGGAGCTCACCACCTCCCCCCACACTTGTGCATTGAAAAGCTCCATGAAAGCAAAGACAAATTTAGGTGCACTTTGCTTCTTCTCCCAGTTCCTATAGCAATGCTCTGCACACGTTTGTTGAATGAACGAATGAGGAAAACCCACTTCCATGATTGCCCCAGGTGGCTTCCACTGGACCATAAGGGAAAGGAGCAAAACTCAAGCCCATTTAGGCCCTGAGTTTTCTGTTTAACCAGCTCCAACTTTCTGGCCCTCGCATTTATTTTTAGCAGAAATATGATTGGTTATTTTTAACAAGTACATTCTCCTTTGACAGTTTGCTGCCAATCTGGGATGTTCGGTAATGAGTGTTGACCCACTGGAATGAAGGTTCTAATTTAGTTCCTAATTTAGGAGCTCTCCTCCCTCCCCCTCTGTGCCTTTGCAATGGACAGCTAACTCCTCGTCTAGCTAGTGAACGGAATTCTGGGAGAGCTGGAGAACACAGATCTGGGGTGAATTGGAGGGTGCAGAACGCTCCTTCCTCCTAGCTCCTGCTCAGTGCTGGGAGCTGGGTAGCCCACCATGGCCCAAGAGAAAGACCATCGAGGGACAGACCCTGCTCCAGTCCTGCTTAACCAGCTGCGAATTAATGCAATTTTAGGATCCTTAGAAAGTGGCAACCCATTTTCTTTACAATAAGCCATGTCTATTGCTTGATTTGAACAGATTTCTGGATATATTCTGTACGTCTCAGTGCGTCGCAACTTATTCATTGGAATAGAAACATTTTGAAGAATTACTCTTTATTAGGCTTGAAGGTAAATAATTTGATAGCTTTCCTCCCTCTTACTTCCTTTTGATTTTTCTCCTCCCTTCCCTCCCTCCCTCCTTCCTTCCTTCCTTCTTTTCTTCTTTCCTTCCTTCCCTCCTTCCTTCCTTCCCTCCTCCCTTCCTTCTTTCCTTCCTTCCTTCCTTCCTTCCTTCCTTCCTTTCTTCCTTCCTTCCTTCTCTCCCTCCTTCCTTCCTTCCTTTCCTTTTCTCATTTATCTCTCTCGTTCCTTCATCCTAGCTTTCCTTTTCTTTTCTCTTTTTCCTTCCTTCTTTTCTTTCTCATTGATCTTTTTCTTCCTTCATCTTATCTCTTCCTTTCTTCTTTCCCTTTTCCTTCCTTTCTTTTCTTTCTTACCCTCCCTTCCTCCTTTCCTTTTTTCTTCTTTCTTTTCATTCATCTCATTCCTTCCTTTATGTTATTCTTCCTTTCTATTTTTTCCCATCTTTCTGATTTTATTTCCTTCCTCCCTTTCTTCCTTTCTTTCTCTTTCTTACCCTCCCTTCTCCCCTTTTTTGCTTTTCTGAATGCCAGCTAACCCTCTCGGGCAGGGTCGCTGGTAGGCTATTTCTCTGCTTCTCTCCAGCCTTTATTGAATGTTTGTGAGATCTGGATTAAGGTCTTACACAGCTAGCAAAGGCATAATTATTTTTGCCTGTATTACTTTATAGCGAATCGATGTAACTTTTCAATAAAGGTGGTTCAATTCCGGACCCTCCCTGATGATTTGGAGTTATAGCAACCCAGACTGATTATCCCAGAGTGCAAGGATTTTTTCCTTTCCTTTTTTCCTTGAGGGAAACTGGTGAGAGCATTAGACACACAGTGTTGAGTATTACCCTGACAAGCTGTGTTCATCTGCTGAAATTCTTGATTACTGCTGTCTTGAGATGGGCTAATGCATTTCCTGGATAAATCCAGCCCAATCCAAAAAGAATTTATTAAGCACCTACTGGCTACACGGAACTAGAACTCTGGCCAGTCAGTTTCTCACATAGATATTTTTGCCTTGAACTTCTAGCTTCTTTTCAAAGCATGAAGCACCTTCCCTTCCATAGCCCATTCCTTCAGGGTCTCTGGGGGCTGCTGCAAGAGCTTGTTGAAAGGTCAGCCTGGATCAAGTAACAAAAGATGCCGAACATCGCCAGAGAAAGAGCAGGTTTCATGTTTCTTTCCTTTCTCCTAGCCCTGCCTTGGATGCCCTGGTGGGTTCGCTTGGCCAGTGAGAGACTTTTGCTTTTTGCTTTGAATCACCAAAACTAACTTGGAAAAAAATCACAAGAGTTGAGAGTTGGAAGAGAACTCAGCAGCCGTCTAGTCTGGTTCAAGCCTTCTACCCTTGGAATTCTCTCTATAACATACCCTGCCTATGGTTATCCAACTTTTGCTTGAAGAATTCCAAAGAGGGAGAACCTACTAGCTCTCTAGGCAGCCCATTACATTTGGGGGCAGCACTTGTTAAAAATTTTTTTTTTGCTGATATCAAGCCTAAATTTGCTTCTTTCAACCTTCACTCATTGTTTCTAGTTCTGTCCTCTGAGGCCAAAAAGAACAATTCAGATTCCTCTCCTATTTAACAGCCTTCTAGGTACTTGAAGGTGAGGCTATCAGATCTCCAGGAAGCCTTCTGTTCTCTAGACTAAACATCCCCAGGTCCTTCAGCCCTGTGTCAAACAGCATGGGCTCATGGCCCTTCACTATCCCCATTGCCTTCCTCCTGACAATCCATCCATATCCTTCTCAAACAACGAAGACCAGAACTGAACACAGTACTCCAATGAGAACAAACATTAAGCCAAGAACACACATTTTGTTATGAGATGGGTCAATTTTTCCTGAAGTATTTTTTACCTTATCAACCCCTTTGGTCCACTTCTCATGCTCTTCACCCTCCCATCCGCTTCCACCCCTTCCCTGGAGTATTTGCAATGAATCAGACATTTATAGATAGGAAGGACATTAATCATCATTTAGTTGGGTCCCTCACCTTGTAGCAAGGGACACTGAGGTGCAGAAAAATTAGGTGAGTTACCTGCCCGAGGTTATAGGCAAAACCAAAAGTGACATGTGACAGTCAGAATTGGAACTAAGGTGCTCTGGCTCCCACTCCAGTGTGGAATTCGTGCAAGGGGTTGCCTGGGGAGCTCTGATCACTGGAGGGCATAAATCCGAGTCTGAGGGACTGTTTGTCACATGTTGTAGCAGGGCTTCTTTTGTGGGGTTGGGTCAGGTCAGACGGGCACTAATGCTGTTACATTCTCGCTTTCTGCCCCAGAGGCGTAGAAGAAAGCTCTCACCTTCTTCCCTGTCCCTGAACTTCTCCCTTGCTCCCTCCCATCTGGGCTTTTCATTATGCATGTTCCTAACAATAACTGTTTTGTGAAAATGAAACCTAGTGACTGGGCTCCCATCCAAAATAATCCAACCAGAGGGGTAGTTAGGAAAGGGGAAATGTCCAGAAAGGAATCACTGTTGTTTCTCCTCCACCAGCCATGAGATAAATCCACAATGGAAGAACCTGGTGCTGGGTGACACACAGACTCAGCCCACATCCTCTGACCAGAAATGAAATTCTTGGAGTCCCTAAGTAGCACTGTAGGCTGGCTTCTTGGTTCTGGCTCTGATGCTGGCTTCTTCTCCTGCCAAGTCACTGAGATGCAATAAAATACTCTGAGGTGTTCTAGTCACAGGTCTGCCACACAGCTGTGTAACCCCAAGTGGGTCATCTCATTTCTCTCAGCCTCAACTTCCACTTATGTAAAATGGAGGCACTGAATGATGACCCATAAGACTCACTCGAGCTCTAGAGATTCTGTGAGCCCTCCAGGGACTCCAGGTATGACAGAACAAAAAAGCTGAGTGGGATGCCTCAAAAAGGTGATAGGTTCCCCCTCATTGGAGGTCTTCCAAAAGAGGATAGATTCCTACTTGTGGAGTAGGTAGGATTCTTTCCTAGCTAGAGTGGAAGACATTGGGTTTGGAGTCAGAGGACCTGGGTTTGAATCCAGCTCTGTCATTTACAAACCGTTGGCTCTCAAGGCAGCTCTTCTTAAATTGTTTCGCTAATATCAAGTCTAAATTTGCTTCTTTTCAGCTTTCACTCAGTGCTCACAGTTCTGTCCTCTGAGGCCAGAGAGAATAATACTAATCCCTGCATCATTTGGGGCACAGTGATCTAACCCTCTGGGTCTGTTTGCTCATCTATGAAAAGACAAGGCAGGACTCTTCAGATCTCTGGGAGATGAGCATCTCTAGGAGATAATCAAACAAGATAATATTTGTGAATCACTTAATACAGTGCTTGGCACCTAATCGGTGCTTAACAAAGGCTTGCTCCCTTTCTTCTTCCCTTCACCAAAGTCCTTCCAACTCTGATCATAGGGTTGGTCACTGAGATCTCTTCCATTTCTGAAATTTGGTGATTTTGTCACCATTGTAAATCCCACAATCCTGGGACCCTATGACTACCAACTCTCCCCTATGCCTCACAGCTTTTCTGAGTCACAGCTTGCAAAGATGGCCCTAGAAGGCTTTCCCAGGGACTGCCAGAAGAGTGAGACTACACATCGACTCTATTCTGGCCACAGAGCTCCATGTCTAGGATTCCCCCTAAGCCCAGCAGGCCTCAGGGACTTGGATCTGAGAGGGGTTAAGCGAACCTCTGACCCTATGGGTTCTCTCCATCACTGCTTGTCATGAATATTTTCATGTCTGAATGTGCAGAGCTGCTGAAAAATACTGGGGGCCGTCAGTGATCCTCGGTGCTCAGCAGTTTCTAATTTGCTCTCTCGCCATCAGCTGCCTCCCGTCCGTGATGAGATGATTAGATATTCGTGTACTCATCACATTTGGGTTACGTCACGTCACATCACATTTCATTGCACCGCTCAGAAACAAGTTTGACGTGTGATATTAATTTTTTTCTTAAAAAAAAGCACACACAAAGACATATACTTTTCTTCCCTCCCCGTGGCCCTGATCAGGCACCTGCTATCAATTTGGTGAGCATGGAAGTCAGGGTTCTGGGAACTGCTGGTTATTCCTGATGGATCCCATCCAGCTATGCCCCTGGAATGTATATGGACTGCAGATGACAGGCAGGCTGTGTAAGTAGTAACACATGCCAGCCCACGTGATGACCCAGGGCATCCTTCAGGGAGAAATTGCATGGTCTTGGGGGCCTAAACCACAGTGGTGGGAGCCTGGAAATTAATTCCTGGATGCAATATTTGGAACAAGTCTGACCACATCACTCACTTACTCAAGAAACGTCAAGAGCTCACTATTGCCTCGAGGATAGGATACAAAGTCCTCTGTTTGACAGTTAAAGCTTTTCACAATCATGCTCAAGCTCACCTTTCCCACCTTACTATTTTCCTTTGCTCACTCTAAGTTCTAGGCACATGGGCCCATTTGCCGTTTCCTGAGCATTGGTGCTCCATCCTCTGTGGCTCTGTTTAGGCTATTCTCCATGCCTGGAAAGCATTCAAGCCTCATTCCATCTTTAGTTCTACCTAGCTACTTCCAAAACTCAGCTCACATACCTTCTCCTATGTCCATCAGTCAGTCAATAAACATTGGCAAAGGGCTCATTATGCACCAGGCAGTGTGCTAAGTTCTGTGGATACAAAGAAGGTAAAAGCTGCTTTTGCTCTCAAGGGACTTGCCTTCTAATAGAGGGTAAGTAAGCACATACAAGATATATACAGAGCAGAGAGAAGGTAACCCGAGAAGGGGAGACACTGGCAGCTGTCTCCACCAGGAAAAACCTCCTGAGGGGTGGGGTTGGAGCTGAATCTTGAAGAAAGCCTAGAAAACCAAGAGGCAGAAGGGAAGAGGAAGACAATTTCCCTTCTGGACTCCCTCAGCTATTAAGATGTTTCCTCTTCCTCAAACTACCATGTATGTGCTTGTCTGTGTCCTTGTTCTTTCTTCCTTTGAATGTAAGTTTCTGGAAATCTATTTTTTTTCCTTTGGGTATTAACACAATATCTTGCTTATCATTGGTGCTTAATAAATGTTTCTTGGACTGGACTACACCATGACTGGGCCTTGGAGATGTTGCTGTGCTTGTTTCCTACTCTACATTTTCATAGAAATCTATCAACTGTAAGTATTTCTTGATTGAAAAACCAAAAAACATCTTTGTCGGTGGATGCCAAAGAGCCAAGTGACGCTGGTGACTTTCAACATGGCTTAGCGAGCCCGTGGACATGTGCTCCCAAAGTGCCCTCTTTCTTACCTCTGAATCCATTTCCATTTCCACTAGAGCAGGCTGGAGAAGGGGAGCCTTGGGGTCTAATGACAGGAGCAAAGGCACTCTTCTGTTTGACAGCTGGGAAGACGGAAGACGAAAACGGGAGGATGGAGGACGTACTGGAAGAGCCAACTGTAGGACTTGAAGACATGACTAGAAAAGAAACAGCAGGGTCCTCATTTAGAAAGAGATGCCACCAAAGTGGGGCCAGGCACTCACCTGATCTCCACCAACCTCCCCTTAGGACAGAAAATGTGTTCTTTCTTCTCAAAGCTGGGGAAATCCATAGTTCCCATCATGGTCCTCCTGGCCCACAGAGGTCTGCCTAGAGCACGGGCCGAGTGTGCAGCTCCCCCTGGAGAGCAATATTCCCATTGGATTTGAACAGAGCACACAACTCAGCCCACTCTCTGTGCACACCTATACCTCCCAGCCCCAACCCTACAATGTGGCCAGCCATCCTTGGCCTGAGAAACTCTCACTTCTATAGTCCCTTAAAGTGGGCAACACCTTTTACAGGTATTCTCTCATTTGAACACTCCTGTGCTGAGTCAACTACAGGTCTTATCACACCCTTTTTAAAGATGGGAAAGCTGAGACTCAGATGGGTTAGCTGACTTGTAGATGACAGCTAAGAGTCAGAGGTGAAGTTTCAACCCAGTTCTGAGGTGGAATCATGTAGTGTCTAGAGTGTTGGATATAGAATCAGAAATCCTTGGGTTCAAATCTCATCTCTAATACCTACTAGCCTTGTAAACATTTACAACTCACTTAGCCCATCTGAGCCTCAGTTTTCTCACCTGTGAAATAGGCATGATAAGACCTATAGCACCCATTTCACAGGTCTGGGGTGAGAGAGTGTCTATAAAGTGCTTTGCAAACTTTAAGAATCAGTAGAAATATTGGTTATCATCATCATTATTATCACTCTGTGGGGCATTCACACATGGGACACTAAGGCTTTGAGGACTTCCCTCCCCGTCTGTTTGCTTTTTCTCATCAGACCCGTAATTTTATCAGTGGAGGAGACTCCCTCCCCCATGGCAGATCAATGCCTGCGTCCTCAGCCACCACCGATTGTCTTAGAGAGTTGCTGAGGGGTAAATGACTCGATCAGGGTCACACAGCCTGTGAATCTCAGAGGCAAGACTTAACCCCAGGTCTTGCTGACTCTGAGGCCAGCCGTTTATGCATTATATACCATGATGGAGTCAGTTCCTGCAACATAGGAATAGAACCTGCAGGCCATTCAGATGGAGTCACCAGCAAACTGCACAATAGTAACAAAGAAAGGACTGACTTGGAGGTTAAAAGTCAGGTGGTGTCATTGCCAAGAGAGGAAACACCTTCTGCTAAGCACAGGAGGAAGGAAGCATGATTAGAGAATATTTTGTCAGAAAAAGATCTGAGGGTTTCAGTGGACCACAAGCTCAATATAAGCTGGCAGTGTGATGATGTACAAGCCAGAAATGCTACTGACATCTTGGGCTGTCTTAAGAGAGGTTTAACTTCCAGGAATAAAGAGGTGATCATTCTTCTGTCCTCTGTCCCTGTCAGACTTTATCTGGAATATGCTCAGTTGTGTGCCAATCAAAGACCTTGATAAGCTAGAGGGTATCTAAAGGCAGGGAACCTAGATAATGAAGGGCCTTGAGTCCGTGCCACATAATATCAGCCTGAAGAAATGGGGCATGTGTAGCCCTTGTCTTAGAAGAGAAGACTCTTCTGAGAGTTGTCATCTGCCACTTGCACAGCTGTCCTATGAAGAGGAATACAAGACTTCTTCTGCTTGGTGTTGGAGGGCAGAAGTAGGAGGGCCAGGTGGAAGGGGCAATGAGGCAAATGTAGAGTCTGGGGAAGAAAGAGATGAGAAGAGCTGGAAGGACATTCTTCCCAGTCATCCGAGAAGACCAAGCTTCTCCAGAAGGCCTTCATTTCTCCTCTCCTCTTTTCTGACCATGAAACACATTCTTCAAGTAGCACCCCAACTTTGTGTTTTCCTTCTAGATCATGCCAAGATCCAAGGCGCCATGTATAGAGGAGGGTCTATTCATAGCTTCAGCCGGATCTCCTCCTTTTAGCCCCGTTTTCCCCATCAACAAACTAAGGATGAGATGCTCTCCTTTGGTTCTGCTGTTTACTACCTGAATCACAGGGGGCAAACCCCTTTACCTCCCTGGGTCTCAGTCCCTTCATCTGTAAAATGAGTTATTCTATGGTTCCTTTAAGCTCTAGGACCTATGACTTTACATTCCTTTGGCCCCAGTGGCACACGAGAGCAAACCACCTGAGCTTTGGTTCCCAATTTGTTCAGTAGTTTGGGGAATAATCTTGGGCAAGAACCTCACTTCTAATAGTCCAAGTTGAGGCAGGAAAATGGTACATTGGATAGAGAATTGGATTAGGAATCAGGAAGACCTGAGTTCAAATCCAGTCTCAGACACTTACTAGCTGTGAGACCTTGGGCAAGTCATTTCACCCTGTTTGCCTCAGTTTCCTCATCTGTAAAATGAGCTGGAGAAGGAAATGGCAAGTCACTCCAATATCTTTGCCAAGAAACCCCCAAATGGAGCTGCAAAGAGTGGGATACGACCGGAAAATGACTGAACGACAATTATTATCATTACTATAATTAAGTTCTAAGGTTCTTTCCAGCTCTGATGCTCCATGGTTGAGGATTTTAGGACCCTAAAGCAGAGTAAAATACATGCTCTTATGGTTAGCTTTGGAAGAAGACTGCTTCAACAAACACATTTGAGGCCATGACAACCTACCCCACATCACTCCAGGTAGTGAAAGGGGAGGGTGGGGCTGTTTGCCCTAATGCAGAGATCACCTACAGCAAGTATGGGATTTGTACTTTGGGTAATGCGCTTTGTTCAGGAGTCAAACAGACTGGCTGGAAGAGAAATGCTTCATGTTCCCCCTTTCCCCACCCCCTCCATTCCACTTCCTGCTCCATGCCAGAGCGTATGATGGGATGAGGCCGATGATAAGTAGTATCCTCTAACAGTCTCAGGGTTTTTGGTGTAATCTGGCTCTGACTTGGTGGCTCTCTCTGCTTCAGGGGAACTAGCCCCCCAGGCAGGGCAGGCTTGCTGGCTGGATTGGGTCTTGGACAGAGTTTCAGGGGAGGATTGTCTCTTTTTTGCAATTGACTGACCAGCCTCCCCACTGAGGATGTCATTGGACATCTATCTTCCCCTGTATGGGAGTCAAAGTTAAGCAATGCACGTCAGGGCCTGAAACTAACAGCGACATGAGGAGTGAAGGGAAAACCACTTCTTGTCCCCAGGATGACTCCCCCAGCCCAGCTGGACCTTGCTGGGCAAATATCCGCCTTTTGCACTCAGCCGTCCCATTTGCTGGCGCACAGGGGTCTGTCAGCATTTCATTATAACCCCCTATTGTCAGGGGTTTATAACTCAGCCATAAAAAAACGTGCTCTGGGCTGAAACTTGGCACTCACAGCTCCAGCTAGGAAGTGAAGCCCGTACATCAAATGAGAAAAACATCTGTTTGGCCACTTTTGGGGGGCTGGAGTTCTGTGACTGTAGGAACAATAAAGATGAAGGTTTCCGATACCCTGCTTTGGCAGTCATGAAAGTCAAACATGGCTGTGGGGTTCGATTTTATTTTCTCCCTAATCGGCTTGGACAAGTAATTACACCATGGCGTGGCCCAGCCACACCAGGCTGTTAGGGAAAATGACATGAATGTCCATAGCACCGGGCTTTTCAGCGCTGGATCCAGAGGCTCCTTGGCCTCTTTGGAGTTTTCCCCTCCCCTAAGCCCTAAGAAACTGTAACCTATCTGGATCTGGACAGACAGAACAACGGACCAAAGAGCGCTGAAATCGCTAACATTTCTATAACCCTTTAAAATTGCAAAGCACTTTACAAACATTCCAATTGATCCTTACAACAACTCGGGGAGGTTAGCAATATTATCTTCCCCATTTTACAGATAAGGAAACTGAGGCAAGTCAGAGGTTAAGTGTCTTGCCAGGGAGATGCAGCTAGTGAGTGTCTGAGGCTGGATTTGAACTTAGGTCTTCCTGACTCCAGGCCCACTGCACCACCTAGCTGCCCCTTGGAAGGGATCTTAACAGCCACCTAATCTGACTCACACCTCCAAAAGGATATCCATTACAAC